>NC_056673.1:22478779-23172113 GCF_018350195.1 Panthera tigris
CCAGAGTAAAAAGAATTTGCAAGAAAGAGCAAACTGCATGCAACATGGCATTAAAGAAACCACAAAATGGGGGTGCCTGGGTGGCTCAGTCTGTTAAGCATCCGACTTCAGCTCAGGTCGTGATCTCGTAATTTGTAAGTTCAAGCCCTGCTTGAAATGGGCAAGCTGTGCTGATGGCTCGGAGACTGGAACCTGCTTCAGATTCTGTATCTCCCTCTCTCTCTTTGCCCCTTCCCCGCTCGTGCCGTCTCTCTCTCTGTCTCTCAAAAATAAACAAACATTAAACATTTGTTTTAAATTAAAAAAATACAAAAAGAAACTACAAAATGTTCAGTAGGGTCAAGAGTAAGGGTGGGGTGTGCAGCAGGCAAACGAGCAGCCACTAAAGAAGGAATCTGGACTTTATCCTGCAAGTAATGGAACACGGTGAGGGGTTCAGGCAAGCAGGTTTTCTGATCTTATTTACATTTTAGAGTGGGCACTCTGCCGGTAAGCAGCCTGGGGAACAAGCCTGCAAGGGGAAGGCTAGGAGCAGGATGCTGCTATAGTACAGTCAAGACACGAGGACACGGGCCTAAGAGAAAGGCAGACAGATCTCTGATGAACTCGTGGGATGCATCAGTGAACAGAAGCAGTGGGAGAATGGGGAGAGAAAGCAGTCTTGGACGAATCCTGGGGGTCTCTGAAAAAAAACAACAGGACACGGTAGAATCCTTAACTGTAATGAGGGACAAGGCCCTCAGGAGGAGGCATGTGTCTGTGTGAAGGCAGGGGGCAGTTAAGACGACAAGTGGGGTTTTGTACCCAGGGGACTTGCTGATGGACACAGCACACAGGAGCACAGTCCTGGTTGAGGAGGAAGGTCTGGGAATCCTCAGCCTGCTGGAAGCATGACAAGCCAGAACGGGGCAGAAGACTGAATTAGACAGTGGGGGGTCAGAGAGGGTGGCCAGGGAGTGCCCCGGGGAAGACCCGACCTAAAGGGCTAGTGGAGGAAAACCATCACAACAGTGGAAGGAAGAATGCTCAAAGGTGGGTGATCTGGGGGCGCCTGGATGGCTCAGTCGGTTAAATGGCTGACTTTAGCTCAGGTCATGATCTCACGGTTCACGAGTTAGAGCCCCGTGTTGGGCTCTGTGCTGACAGCTCAGAGCCTGGAGCCTGCTTTGGATTCTGTGTTTCTGTCTCTCCCTGACCATCCCCTGCTCACGCTCTGTCTCTCTCTCTCTCTCAAAAATAAATTAAAAAAAACAAACAAAAAACCAAAACTAAACAAAACAAACAAATAAAAACAAAGGGGGGGGGGGACCTGGGAGAGGGTTGTGTTTCAGGAAGAAATGATCAATGCTGTCAAATGACCCGGAGAGTAGAACTCTGCATGGAATACAAAATGTCCAATGGACCCAGGCCCCAGTTTCAAGAAAACGTGAATGTGTTCTTCATCCGAGCAGTTAAGGAAGAGAGAACCTGATGGCTAACCACAGGTCAGACGTGAGGATGAGCCAGGCCCTAAGGATTAACTATTCTCTGAAGAAACTTCTGGCCATGAAGGGAAGAGAGAAGGCCAGAGCTAAAGAGGATGCAGGTTACTAACACAAGACAGAGAAATGCAGAGACTGCAGGAGACCCCCAAAGAGGAAGAGGTTACAGGGGAAGGGAAGCTGGCAACACAAGGTGGGAGTCAGGGCCAGGAGGAGAAAGAAAGACTGGGGGTGGGCGGGGAGGAGAAAGGTCACCTCTTTCACCAGAGACTGGAAGCAAGGGGAGACAGATGTCACCAAAGATAAGCTGCCAGCAGACAAAGGTGAACGGATGAAGTAAAAAGACAAGGGGGGGGGGGTGTTAACCACAAGAAGAAAACAAACTTTTCCTTCGCACAAGGAATCTGCACGTTGCAATTTTTTCTGAGAGCCAAGGACTTTGCCACACGATGGGTAGGCCCGCACAGCAAGGCGTGATCAACAGGAAAACAGCCAGAAGGCCAGCCAGCTGTAGAGTGTTTAAATTCCTGTGCTTTCCCAAGCACTTAGGGAGCACCAGCGCCGTGTTGGGCACTGGGAATACCAAAAGTGAGGTCGACTAGGTCCTTGCCCCCAGGGGACTCTGGGCCCAATGAGGCACAACTATACAGCTCAACTCGGCCATCCTGACAGAAGAGCTAAGAAAGGTCTTCCTCAGTCGAGAACCAAGACAATCTATCTTCCACGGTGGTATTTTCATTCTCTCAACTTTGGTTCTAATCTTAGCTGCCTCCTCTGAAGAGCTGTGAAAGAAAAGCCATCAGCCTATCCAAGTATGTGGCCTGGCTCAGGAGGTCTTGGCTCTGGGAGAAGACTTGAAGATTGCCTCTGGGTTCTTCCCCCGGCCCCATGTGCAGGTGGAGAACGGAGTCTTATCCCGGGCACATGAGTACGTGGGGACGGGACTATTACAGAAAGGGCTGGGGCGGGGGGAGGTCTCCAGTGCTGAAGTAGCTAACAGAACAGGGTCACCAATGTCAGGAGACCAGGCTTTTACTCTGTTTGACATATAATTAAAATACCATTTCCTAATGTGGCCAGTTAAAAGTACTCTCTTGCCAAACCGGAAAATACGAAGCCTAAATTACAACCGTATTCAGGATTACCTCAGGGAGTGAAAGGAAAGCGTTTGTAGTTTTAACATTGCCATACAAACCAAACCCTTTTCTCTTGGCAATATTTTTTCATCCCTCAGCCCTAAACAGACACACACACACTTGGCATCTGATCGTGTTACCAAAGGGCTGGAAGTGGAACCAACCGTGGGCGTATAACGAATTTTGCCCATGGCGCCATCATGAGAAAGTTCCCTTTCTGATCTGCAAATCTCCTGATCTTGAAAGAAAATGATCAAATCTTCTTTGAGGGTTTGAAAATTCCTTCCCCGATTCCCCTCACCTTCTTCGGAAAAGACGGACTTGGCGATTTAATCCCCAAATACAGTCTCTGACCAGGGTCCCAGGGAGCTTGTTTGACGCCTGTGAGGCTCTCTCCTCTCCCGCTCTGCAGGACCGGGAGGAAGACGGGAGGTGTAAGGCCAAGATGAGCAAGAAAACTTGCTCCTCCCTGTGGAGGAACCCTGCGGGTCCGGGGCCGAGAAGGCTAGTCAGCACGTGGGAGTGTGTCAGCTTGACAAGTATGCTGGCATTTCTTGAGAGACTAAGCTCTGCTGAACAGGAAAATTACAGTTTTAATAACAGGGTTAAGATAAATGATCTATCCCAGGTAGGCTGAGTACAGTTGTAGTTAGAGGCAAGAAGGGAGATAATGTGATTTCTCCCCATTAAGTCCTAGAATCCTAAGTAATTTTAAAACAGTCACTTCTGCACTCGTTCACCTGCCCAAGGCAAATAATTTTAAGCAGATCAGTGGTTGTCATGGGCTTTACCAAGGAGGAGGGAAGGGTCAGAATGGACCCATGGAGTAGAAGGGTCAGAATGTCAGTGCCCTAGTAAAATAAGTGCTAGTTTGCAATGCGACTCCAAACCACCTTGCTAACCTCCAAAATCTAAGGCAGTAAAGTCAAGTCCCCAAGGTTCTCATCCAATCTGTTCTGATTTTAATTAACTGCTCTGTGTGCCAAGGTACTTCTGCAACAACGGGCTTTACATAGATGCAACATCCTGGAATTAACATACTTATGGTGAACCACTGTGTAAGATTTCACAAAAATCCTTTATAGAAAACCTAATTACAATGCCCACAATCCTCAAAGAAGTACCTTTCTGACAGGGCAAATCAGAAAGTGGCTACAAAGCAAGCCTTCAAGAATGTCTGCAGTTCCATGAGGGAGGTTTGCCTATTGTCACTACCATATTCCTGGAATTGTTAAAAGCAGCTAGGCTGTAAGTGCATTAGGAAAACTATCCCACGTTATGGATCATTAATACAGAATAAGTTTTGCTTCATCTTGTATATTATCCTTAAAAAGCAATTAAAGTACAATTGCAATGACTTTGAAAGGAAATGCTATGAAAGCCTATCAGTATGGCTTAGCTATGCCTCTTTGAAATAACTGATAAGTAATTACATGTTTTCAGAAGTAGTGAAGAAAGTAGTCATTCTCCACTCGAAGAATACTTCTGATCTGTCAGGCACTGAGCTAGGGACTACCTAGTGCTTTATCATGTGATCCTCACAATTCTGACAAGGCAAATTAGATTAGTGCATCCCATTTACAGGTGAGAAAACCAAGGTTCAGAGAAGTTAACTTGCTAAAGTTCATAGCTAGAGGGTAGTAAAGCCAAGATGTGAAACTAAATTGCTTATACCATGAAGCCCGTGCTCTGCAGGCTGCAAGAAGGAGTCCTGATTCCATAGTCCATCAATCAGTCAAATAATAATAAAATCAGCCTAGGGCGCCTGGGTGGCACAGTTAAGCATCTGATTCTTGACCTCGGCTCAGGGCATGACCTCATAGTTCATGAGTTCGAGCCCACACAGGGCTCTGTGCCGACGATGCAGCCTGCTTGGGATTCTCTCTCCCTCTCTCTCTGCCCGTCCCTTGCTCGATTGCTCTCAAAAATAAATAAATAAACCTTAAAAAAAAAAAATTCTCCCAATACTCAGCTCACTTCATCAACTTCACTCTTTAAACCCTCCAGTCTCGCTTGAACCACTCCACCTAATCTCTTCTTCTCAAGGTCACCAAGGAATCCCAAGTGGCCAGATCCAAGTGACACTTCTCTGTCTTTCTCTTAACCTCCTGGCAGAGCCAGACACAAGTGACCCTTGCCTCCTCCTTGAAACACTCTCCACAACTCCGTGCCCTTGGTTTGCCTCCCAGCTCAAAGCCTATTTGCTGCTCTCTCCCCTCCCTCTGCTCTTCAATGTTGGGAGCCCCTAGGCTGTCTTTGGCACCCTCTCCATCCATAGTCTCCCGAGAGGAGCCCTGTCGGGTGACTTTGGATACTGTTTTTAAGCTGAAGATTCATAAATTCCTATCTCCATCTCCCCTGTCACCACCCCCCTTCCCCCCTCTCCCCCCCAATACGGCAGAGATCTCAACCGCCATCTCTGATCTATTATGCACACGGCACACTTCCCTCCTTAGACGTTGAATCTGCTGTTTGCTTCTGGAAGAGTCCTGCCTGGACTCTTCTCCCCAGGATATCACATATCTGGCTCCCTCCTGCCATTCACTCTTCAGTTTCAATGTCATTTTCTAGTCTCATGCCTAACAGCATGAACTGGTATTACTGGCTTACTTGTTAACTGCTTTTCTAACTAGAATTTTTAAAATTCTAGGCAGGTATTTTACGCACTACTGTAATTCCAGAGTCTAGAAGGGCTTCTTGGGTAGAAGAACTGATCCTAACTAGCTTCCCAGCTTCTGTTCTTGCCTCTCTCCAATTCTTTCTCCCCAACACACACACACACACACACACACACACACACACACACACACACACACAGGCTCTTGAACAGAGTCCCACTGCATTTCAGAAGGAAAACTCAACTCCTTGCACGGTTAAAAGACCCTGCATGTGCCACCAGTCCACTTCTCTGATTCGTGTCATGCTGCTTTTCTCCCTGCTCGCTAAGCTTCAAGCCATGGTGGCCTTTAGGAGGTCAAGCACACGGCTCCATCCTGCCTCCAGGTCTCCGCTTGTTCTCCCTGCCTGGGTTGTTCCTCCTCATCTTTCAGGATGTAACCCAGACACCACCGATTGAGAGGAGTCCTCCTCAGTCACACTGCCTCTCTCTCACTGCCCTTAGTTTCCTTCCTGAGCACTGCCGTAATCTGCAATTATAAAGCTTTGTTTACAGCTGATCTACCCACAGACTGGAAACTCCAAGGCCAGGAACCCCACCTGTCCTCACTTTTTTATCCACATCTAGCACCATGCCACTTTGCAGCAGGCACCCAAATAATTGGTGGAATGAACAAACAGAGGTCAGAAGAACGTTCAAGTATTTTATCAATACAGCCAATGAGGCAAGTACTAGTTATCTCTCCTTAGGGCCCAAAGCATTTTGTCAATATTTATAGTGACATAAAGGGACTATGAAAAAAAAGCCCTTTATCAAAAACAAAGGGTAGCTAACCTTGGACAGGTGACTTAAGCTTTTTGAGTCTGTTTTCTCACCTCTATAAAAAGGATAATCCCTGCATTGGGAGGTAACTGTAGGGATGAAAAATAATATTCAGAAAGTGCCTAGCCCACAGTAAGTGATCACTGATCAATAAATAACGTGCTAAAAGAAATTATCATTTAACTTTAAGTTACAATTCTAAAATGGCAACAGCCTAGATGTTTAACAGTGACTATGGGCCAGAAAGCCCCATACGTCTCATGCTTTTTCTCTCTGGTGCCCCAAAGCTTGAGTCTCCTACCACCTAAGGGACTGCGTTAGGTGGGGCTCCGGCACAGCTGATCACACCACCCACACGATAAAGAATCCTTATCTTGAGAACTCACCTGAAATTTACAATCATCTCTCAACTTGGAAGGCTGCTCACTTCTAAAGTTTGAAAAGAAACTTGAAATCCCTCAAAACTATTTAATTTAAAACCCAAACTCAAAGTCACAACTTGAATTTTCCAGCAAACCTGCCTAAGGTAACCACCCTGGCTGGGGAAGGTTTAAAGGGCTGGCGACAGACAACACCATGAGCATGAAACAGGGCCACTGTTGCATCTGTGAGTAAGCAACCCACAAGTGCACCATATTACACACTGGTCTCACTTGCTGGGCGTGGGAGAGTGAAGCATGTTCTCTGTGATACGGACATTATTTCTGAGATATTTACTTTAGGATAAAGAATTCAGAACACCTAAGTCACAGAGAAGACAAGTATATTATGGAACTCTAACACCCAAGGCCTGAATCAGATCAGCAGCCCTGGTAAAGTGGTGTCTGGGCTGGGCATAAACAAGGGATCTGTCACAAGGCTGGAACACAGCAGACGAAAACATTTCCAAAGGCTTTAAATCCTAATAGACATTGTCCATCCTCCCAAGCAGTCCTTAGGATGTGGGGAGTGGATAATGCATATTTCCTAGCTAGGCATTTCATTTGGGGGCTAAATTTTTAGAAAATACAAGAGTTAAAAAAAAAAATTCTCGGGGCACCTGGGTGGCTCAAGTCGGTTGAGCATTCATTCCACCTCAGCTCAGGTCATGATCTCAGGGTTCGTGGGTTCGAGCCCCACGTCAGGCTTTGAGCTGAAAGCGCAGAGCCTGCTTCAGATTCTCTCTCCCTCTCCCCTGTTCGCTCGCACTCTCTCTCAAAAACAAAAAAAGGGGGAAAAAAATTCCCAACTACATCTTACTCTGGTTTTAGCTTCAGTCAGACGTGACCTTAAATCCAACTCTAACAAGGAGTAACGGAATGAGCTTGAGAAAGTGGGCTCTCTGAGCTTCGGTGGAACAGGAATAAACTTGCCTGTACCTCGCAAGCTGGACACAGAGTAGGTGCTCAGTATAAAGAGGGAGCGTACTTTACGAGCTAATTTTTAGTCTTACAAAAAGAGCAGAAGATGGTACTAGACATTCAGTAAATGGCTGGCCTTATAATAAGGCATGGGGCTAAGGAGGATTCAATGTTTGCCTCTCTCCAAACCAGCTCCCAGGGCCCCTATTCATTCTGAGATGTCAGACTTCAAAGATACTAGGACTCCTATGTCCTCCAGTTCCCAAGTTCTACTTTAATATAAAGGATCAAAGCTCTAGGTGAGAGAAAGAATTTCCTGTGCTGTTATTTCAGGGGTAGACAAGGGGAAAATAGGAGGTATTTAGACTCAGGGGTTCAGAAATCCCTTCTCAGATGATCCTAGAAAACAGTATTTTTTTCAGGAAAAGTAAAAACACTACAAAACACCTGAGTTGTTTTGTCGGCATCTGTTGTCTCATTTAATACAATAATCCTGCAAACATCGAAATTACAATGTTCTTTTTGTAAATCAAGAGGCTGGGCCCTTCGGGTTGGGTCATACAGCTAGGGGTGATTAATTTGTGGCCCTACAGAAAGAGGGCGATGCTTTCACCACCCACAACTCCCTCCCCACAGCACTACTAACAGAGCCTGTGTGCTGGAGAGCAAGGTAAATGAGTTGACCATAGGAGAGGCAGTGGAAACCACCTACCCGCCGAGCCAACCTTTCAACACTTGAGGACCTTATAAAAGGGATGGCAGACAAACCATCTCCGGGAATACAGAATTTTAATTTATACATCCAGTAGGCCATCTGCATTTCCGACCCACTACAACTTTGGGGTACTGATGCTATGAACAGACCCCCAACTTTCTAAAGATAGAGAGCCCTTAATCAATATTTAAGATGTTTCGGTTTCCATCCTTGCCCACCTTGGTTCCAGCTGAGGAGGGGTTTTTCAGTTCATTGTCTCAACTACCTAATGCTCTATTACTCTCCTTTTAATAAGTGTTTTCACTGGTACCCATTAAATAATAATGAAAGCAAATCCTCGGCAATCAGGGCCTCGCTCTCCTTGCTCTTAGCTCCAGCTACCCTGCTATTCCGTCGACCCCTCAAAGACCAAGCTAATGTGGGTTTTCAGGAACCTCCCTCACGCTATACCCTCGACCTTGACCTCTTCACGCAGCATTTACTTCCTCAGGAAAACCTCCTCTGACCCTGTCTGTGCTCCCACAGCATCTCGTACACCTCCCAAGAACTTTAATTCATTCACCTGACTGTCTGCTTAGCGCTACTTTCTGCAGAGCTCTCTTCCAGGTGCTGGGGACTCCAAGAGGAACAAAACCAGGCAAGGTCCCTTCACCACATGGTGATTACATTCTGAGGGGATGAGCATTCTAGCAGCACTGCATTTAATCAATTGGCTAACAATTTGTGTAATTTTTTTTTTCAAGTATTCTTCTCCCATGGTTAGGGAGTGAAACAGGAAAAGAGTCTACTTTACAGCTTAATTCCCAGCCTTAGTGCCAGGTAAACGTGATCACCAGGTATTTGTTGAAGTCTTATTAATGATAACAGCAACAGAACTTTAAAGAGAGAGAGAGAGAGAGAGAGAGAGAGAGAGAGAGAGAGAGAGAGAGAGAGAGAGAAATTCATGCTTGAAAACTCTACAATCCTGATTACAGGGTGATGAGCAAATTAAGGGTTTTAAACCCAAATGACCATAGCAGTATGTTAAGGGAAAGGCTTAATAGGTACATGCCTACCTCACACTTGCTGAGGATTAAGTTTTTAAAGTGTCTGCTAAGAATGGTAACAGACTGAGTTTCTAGAAGTAACAGACACCTGTTAAAACTGCCAGTTACGATAGCATTAGAAAGCCAGAAAACCTCGAGGATGAACAGGATCAGCACGTCCATCCCCTCCCTGCATCGAAAGGCACAGAAGCCTTCAGTGACCTCCCAGCGGCTTCGGTTGGAAATAAATAGCACAGTGATAAGAACTGCAGAGAGCACAAATTAAAGTGAAATCAACACATGGAGAAGAGAAACAACAGAGAAAAGCAATGCTAGACAATCAAAGAGACTCTACCAGATCCACCCAGGTCTAAGCAGAGCTTTGCCAGTCGCTACCGATGTGCACAGCTCGAGCCAGAGGAGGGAGAAGCAGGACACAAGGACACAAGGAACCACGGCAGAGGGTCTTGGAACACAAAGCGTTAAAATGACAGCATGAAGAAGGGGAAAGGAGGGAGGTTTCACTTTTTGCTAGTAATACATGAGCTCTTTTCCTGAAGTGATAACTGTTGTAAACAAGTGAAAAACATACACAATAATCTAAGTTATAAATGTTCTTGAAAACTCCCTCGTTTCAACTAGTCTATGACAAATACTTGCAGAGGGACCTCAGCATCTGCTGCGAAGTTCAGGGAAAAGTAATTCTAACCAATGGCCTTGTGCCAAAATCTCACCCTCGGGGTCTGACCAATTAAATGGCTGCTTCTTAGTGTGGCGTTCAGGAGAGATGACAGATTGAACACTGCAGCAGAGAAACCTACACATTTAATTTCAGCCCAGGCATTTTGCCCCAAAGGGCGAGTCAATCAGGAAAGAAAGCAGTTCAGAGGAGTCTTCAAACAAGCTGAAAACAGAATAAATGGACCTGTGGTTTAATTACCACAGGATCCTTCTTCCATCAAAACTGATGACAGAGCTCATCAAGAATAAAGAGATTCTGATCCCTCTGAACTCTCCTGCAGAAAACAGGATTTACCAGAAAGGCTATTCTGGACCCAAGAAGTTGTTCTCCTGAGCTACTACCACGGTGACGGGACTACTGAGTCACCAGGATAAGGAAGCCAGGGATTCACTGAGAGGGTTTCTGCCACATGCAATGCCCTGGGGAAAGGCAGCGCTTCAGGGCGTGAATTCTGTCTAGGGTCAAAATGACCCTGTCTGCCTTTCCAAAGTGGACAGCACTTTGGAACTGTGGCTAAAAGTACAGTGGCGTGAACTCAACTGAGGACTCTAGCCCCTGGTGTTATTTAATCCCCTTAAACGTTATTTTTCTCAAAAACAACAGAGCTTGCTACGTTGAAAGGATAATTGAAAGGATTAAAATAATGCAGGTCAAGCATGTACTCCAGAGCCTAGCACAGAACGGTACTCAATAAAAGCTGGCTACAAGTAACTTAAAGAAAAGCTGTTTTAAGGTTCTTTAAAGGGACAAAATTTACCTGCTCTATCCTCTATCTGCTTTTTTCAAGACCTGCTAATACCTTTCTTTCATCAGGCAAAGTCTAGTTTTCTAATGATCCTCCAAGAACTAAATCACTCAGGCCCCTCCCACCAGCTCTTAACTTTATAATCCCTGAAGGGGCAGAGGGGGTCTGGAGGTGGTTTTCCCTTCACGCAGCCCAGCCTGCTACACTTCGTCCCAAGTCCACCACTTTGCCAACAAGTTTGCCAATTTTCCCACGGCTCAGTTACTGGAGACTCTCTCTCAGCTCAACCCTTCTGTCCACCTGATGCAGAGGACTGAGCACACACACACCTCTGGCCCCCACCTGGTGCCCCGTAACTGCCTGTGCTGCGCTGAAGTCTGATGGGAGTTTGTGATAAACCCAGGATAAATTCAGACTAACCACCCCCTTCCTCCCACAGACCTTTGGCTTGGTTTGATGTTTGATCTCAATCTAGAAATTATGCTGACTCTCTGAAATGTTTTCTGCTCTTGCCAGGATGTGATATGTCCACTATCTCTCCCAAGAGGCAGAAATGGAGATTTCTAGTTCACCTCATACCACAAAGAAATCCTTCATGTTCTTGGTAAGAACACCTGTGCTTAACCTGGTCTTCGGGTTTTATTCTTTGCCTGTATATCCCACAATGAAGTGCAAACTGGCTCATATTTACCACTCCTTGCGAGAGTCAAGAAAAGAGACACCTGTGCTGATATCGGTCTATCATAATACTGATACTGTAATGCTATTCTCATTGATGCCAACATGTGCCACTTTACCCATCTGCTCCTGGAATTACAAAGTGGAATGACAGGGGTGCCTGGGTGGCTCAGTCAGTTGAGCACCCAACTCTTGGTTTCAGCTCAGGCCGTGATCTCACGGTTCGTGAGTTTGAGCCCCACATAGGGCTCTAAATGCAGCCTGCTTGGGATTCTCTCTCCCTCTCTGCCACTACCCCCTCCCCAACCCCCTGGCCACATTCAGGTGCACAAGTGCACACTCCCTCTCTCAAAATAAATAAATACTTAAAAACAAGAAAAGTGGAAGGATAGTCTGCAATGTGGCAAGGATGTGGATTGCACAAAAAACATTACCCAGACTTGTACCTGCTCCATATTCATTAGTTTATGGTTTGAGACCACCAGAATGGACCTGTTCTGAAATAGCTCAAGTGGTTATGATAATCCACAAAGATCCCAAGATTACTTCCCAAAGGGAATTATTCTATAGACCATCCAGTTCCCTAACGAACGTAATAAAGCAGATTTCAGCAGTGGGAAGCAATGAGGAATGAGAAGGGGTTTATCAAATAGAGGTTCCTAAGATTGTTTACCAGCTGAGTGACCTCCCCAACAAGCAAACTGCTTATTTAATCTCTTCTCCAGAAACATGCCTACAGGGGTAAAACAGTTCGGCAGTTAGCTTTAGATCCAGCCTCCAACATTCAAGGAAATTTTCAATTCAAAGACTAAAAAGGCCTGGGGGTAATTTGTAAACTACCACACTTAGGAAGCACTCAAAAGGTGTGCTAGAAATCCTGGAATCCAACAAAAGGAACCTGTAATTTAAAAGGCTGGGGAATTATAGGCTAAGATTTTCTACTGTTATTAAGAAATAAATAGCCAAGCACAGCTTGGATCGCTCATCTACCAAAAGTAACACATCAGCAGGCAATTCAGTGGTTTCATTTTATGAAACATATGGATGCAATACGGTGTAAGGGAGGAAAAACCATCATGCACCAGGAAGAATGGCTTAATCCCTAGAAGAAAGATGTGTACCTGTATACAGGCAAGGGCAGTAAAGGACTAGTTAGTTGCCTTACCACCTTTTCAAACCAGAAACAGAGACATCTTTGGTCAAGCTCAAATACTAGAAGTCTTGACTTTTTAACCACACCAAGTTTCAAAACACAGATACACAAAGTTACAGTAAAGACAAGCACATCCTGTTTGCACTTGACTTCCTGTTCTGGGCAGTCTGATCTATTTACTCTGCTGCTGCCTAGCCACAAAACAGGTAACCTTTCATATCTGCCAACAAATGGTTCACTGAACAGCAGTCCACTGACAACATCTGTTCTATGAGTTGGGTTAAAAAAGATTCACCTGAAGAGCACCAAAAAAACAATCATGAGCTCCTGAGCCACTTTCGGTCTCTCCTACGCTTCCTACTGACGCCTGACCTAAATAATAAAAACTGAACACAAACACGCGCTGAGATAAGAAAGTCACGCCTGAAACAAAACGTGAAATATGAAGGCTGGGAAAAGAGCAAGGAAGATTGGAAATGTTTTTATTATTAAACGTGGGTCTCTTTTCAAATGTAGAAGAAACAGGTTTCTGTCGGCCCAAAATCCCCACTGAGCAGATGCCCAGAAGGGAACCACCCGAGTGATCACAACACTTAAAAGGGCCCTTCTGGTGAACACTGCCCCCAACCCAACCTGCTACCAATCTGGGTCTACTTGGCAGCAAAAGCCTTCTGGTTTTACAGACCTGAAGCCTCCATGTGAAGTGAAATTTTCACCGCTTTCAAAGAGTCAGTGGTGTCCCCCACAAGCCACATTCAGTGTTGGGAATAAATGCTGGGCCAACAAATATCCCAGTTTTTATGGACCCATCGGTTAGCCTCCTAGGGTCTGTTTTCTCATCTGGAAAACAGGAAGGCTGAACGACACAAATCCCTAATGTTTCTTCCAGCTGTAGATTCCAGGATTCAACACTAAGAGAGGAAGCTTCTGTGGCTTTTGGCATTATTTCTTTGGTCAAAAAAGACACCTCCAACACCCCACAAATCCACAGTGTGAATACATGCCTTGATCTACCTCTCAAGTACCCAAGGATTCTTTTCCCTTCCCTTGAAATGTGGATCGGAAAGTTTCCCATTTGCAAGCTAAATAACAAACCTTAAGGACTGTTCTCTTTACACATGGTCTTTTTATTAAAATCTTAATGTAGTCACCACTCGGTTCTCATGCTGGTCATATGATTCCTGTACAGAATAAAGCCACAAAAGGATGGAGACAATCTGACCAGCAGCTTGTGGCACTCCCACACAGTGATTGTTAATGGGGAAAAAATGAGGCAAAATCTGAGTAAGAAAAAGGAGTGGTAAAGACAAGTTCGGTGAGTCAGTACAAAGGAAAACACAGCAAGTTTAACAGAAAAGAAAAAGAAATGAGAAAGGAAAAAAAAAAAAGGCGGGGCGGGGGGCAGAATCCAAATCAACGAGCAGAAACTTAAATCTTAATTTCTGCTTCAGGAGGGGCGCCTAAGTGGCTCAGTTGGTTAAATGTCCAACTTCAGCTCAGGCCATGATCTCCGGTTTGTGGGTTCAAGCCGGCATCAGGCTCTGTGCTTTGGATTCTGTGTCTCCCTCCCTCTCTGCCCCTGCCCCACTCATGGCTCTGTCTGTCTCTCTCTCTAAGCAAATATTTAAAAAAAAATTTAGTTCTGCTTCTCCATTTACCTATTCATCCAACAGATATCGAATGCCTACTACGTGCAGGGAACTGAATTAGACACTAGAGGAGATACAAAGGTCATCTGGATAAATCTATTCAGTGAGGTTATGGTCTAGTAGGAGATAAAGGCATGTACACAAACTATTGAAATATATAGCAGAAAGTGTACTGTGCCATAAAAGAGAATTCTCTACTATGAGACCCAGAGGAAGGAGTGATTACTCCCAGGGAGGGATCAGACAAAGAGGCTTCACAGGAAGAATGACATTCTAAGCCAAAAGCACAACAGAAAAGCAAGGACACCCAAGTATGAAATCAAGGACACAGAGGTACAGTGAGAAACTGGATTTGATTTGAGCTGTAAGTGGGCATGAAGGGAGGGATGGTAATAATAACAGTTAGCAATCCATAGAGCCACAGCTAAATTGGATAGCTGGACTGGAGCCAGACAAGTATTCCAAAGTCAGACTCAGAATTTGAGTTTAAATCCAGTGGAGAAGGAAGAGGAAGGAGAGAGGGTGACAAGTTAGGAGCTTGGAGGAATCTCATGACCCATAAAATTAAGATAATAAAATTAATGCAAAATCAATGTGTACAGATTAGGACCTCCAAAGAGATACAATGTCTCCCAAACTAAAAGCAAGAAGACAGGAAGACAAAAGGGCTTGGGTGATGGTATTCACATATTTAAATAAAGAATGTGACCACTTTGGGGTGCCTGGCTGGCTCAGTCGGTACAGCACATGGCTCTAGACCTTGGGGTTATGAGTTCAAGCCCCACATTGGGGGTAGAGATTACTTAAAAATAAAAAGAACACAAGCACATCAAAATGTGGTCAACAAACTTAGAAAAACCTAGAAAAAAACAGAGGGGGCCATTTTGAGTCCAGAATAACCCAAGGCAGAGAAATACTTCAACTAGGTGGCACACCATCTTCTCTCCTGTGGGACAAGGTCTGTTCATGAAGCTTAAACGGGAACTGCGTACAGCAACAGTTAGGGGTATGGGATCTTAGAACTGGAGGGACTGGGTTCCAATCTCAGTTTATCCTCTTACCGGCTTAGAGCTTTGGTTTCTTTATTTATAAACTGAGGATAATTGGCCCACTGGGAGAATTAAATGTCCTACTCTATGCAAAAGCACTCAGTACCAAACTGAGCATATAGTAGGCAATCAACAATCTTTTTTCTTTTTCTTTTTTTTTTTTTTAGTTTATTTACCTACTTTGATGGGGGTGGTGGACAGGAGAGAGGGGAGAGAGAGAATCCCAAACAGGCCCCACAAACCTGGAGATTAAGACCTGAGCTAAAATCAAGAGTCAGACGGTTAACCAACTGAGCCACCTAGGCGCCCCAAGCAATCAATAATCCTAGCTTGTTTTTTTTCTAACTTCCCTCACAAACTATTCATTTATTCCATGCTCATCAAGCGTGGTATTATTAAATTTCATTTCTCAGATCTCTTGATATAGAAAAGCAATACCCTAGCAAAATCCAGAATCCTGTCAATAGGAAAGGCCTCAGTCACTCTAAAATAATAAGTTGTCATTCCTTTCTGATCACAGACACTGAAGTCTGAATACAGTGCTGTCCCCAAAAGACTGATCATTTCCAGGCACGAAACAAGACAAATGTTGTGCCTTGAACCAGACCTAAGACGTAGTGACCGAAACCCTGAGGGGTCTTCCTGAGGAAACGGATGGCACCCGCTGGGCCGGCCCTACCTAGTGCCACCCTCGATCTACAACAAGCCAGTCTGTAGAATACTTCCCCATACTTCTTCCCCTTCTACCGCTCCATACCCTTCAATCATGCACCACAGTCAAACACTTTCTCTCTCTCTGACCTTCTAGAGGTCAAAGATCCCATCTTATCATCTTTGCATTCTTGCCTCCATATCCCAACATACCTTGCATCAAACAGAACCACATTTATTATAAAAATGAATTTCAAACACAACTTTCTTCGACACCACAATCCATTGCAATCCACCAGTCCTACACCCTGAGGCAGGATTTATTGAAGTCTCTTGATTTACTGAACTCTTATTCTATGGTTTTCTTCCCTTCTAACTCCCCAACCTCTCCACACCTGAGCTACCAAGTATGACAGAAACGTCAGAAGACTTTATTTACTGGGTACCCCACAAATTCATACAACTGGGACCAAGCCACCACTGGCCTCAGAAATCTTTTATTCATCGTTAGTTGATGTCTCCACAGGAACTTTCCAAAGAGCAGTGTTCAGCAGGGTTTGGGACATGGGGCCTGAAGTTAGACAGAACTCACAGTCTTCCTACGTGACCTCAGTCAAGGTGCTAAACTTTCCCAATCTTCGCGTCCACTTCTGTAAAATGGAATCCCTAAATGAGGTAATTAATGCAAGCCCTTAACAACACAAAATGCTCAAAAAGCGGGAACTATTACTGTTTTCTACACAGTAGTACTGTTTTCTTACACAGTTGTGTAAGCCCAACCAATCCCTCTCCCCTCTTCCACGCCTTGGTCGAATAACCAGCAACTGCCTCACCTACTTTACCGAAACAATTCAACAGGGTTCTGACTATTTACTTTGAGGCAGTGGTGGTACCTTGGGAAGAACACGGTGATCAGGCACGCCGCGCCACTGGTGCCCTACCCTAGATATGGGACCACGTGCTAACCGTTTACCTTTGCCTCAGACTCTTCAACTGCAAAATGTGGATTTCATTTTTAATTTTTTTTAATGTTTATTTATTTTTGAGACAGAGCACAAGGGGGTTGGGGCAAAGAGAGGGAGACACAGAATCCAAGGCAGGCTCTGAGCTGTCAGCGCAAAGCCCGATGGGAGCTCAAGCCCACAAAACATGAGATCATGACCTGAGCCGAAGTCAGACAGTCAACCGCCTGAGCCACCCACGGACACCCAAAATGTGTATTTTAAGATGTGAGAATTAAATGGAAAAATATGAAAGAGCCATCAAGCAGACGAGGGGAGGGGGGAAATATGTCAGGTAAGAAGACTTTCAAGCAAAACAGACCTGGCTTCAAATTCTAGTTCTACCACTTAACTAGCTGTGTGACGTCGGGCAAGTTAGTCTCTGGTCCTCAGTTTGTCTGTAAATGGCGGAAATAGCATCACAGGGTTTTGGACAGGTTTAAAACAACGTACAAACTACCTGGTATGCTGATTCCCCACCCCCCTTTCTGCCTCTTCTTTTCTTTCCATCTCAAAAACTCCCCTTTATTCAGTAGACCAGGAGAGCACCATTTCTGACCATCAGTTAAAAAAATTAGCACATCTCCAATATATCTATATGTAATATAGGTGCCCCTACTGTGTTCTTTCTAAAACATAATACTAAGAAGAAATTTCAAAGAGTAAAATAAAAATATTTTTAAAAACTTAGTTCTGGGGCACCTGGGTGGCTCAGTCGGTTTAGTGTCTGACTTTGGCTCAGGTCATGATCTCGCGGTTCTTCAGTTCGAGCCTGGCGTCCGGCTGTGTGCTGACAGCTTAGAGCCTGGAGCCTGCTTTGGATTCTGTGTGTGTGTGTCTCTCTCTCTCTCTTTGCTCCTTCCCCACTCACCCTCTGTCGCTCTCAAAAACAAACATTAAAAAAAATTAAAACACACAATAAAAAACTTAGTTCTGATGTCTCCTTCCTATACCCCAAAGGAAGTTCTTATATACCTTAGAATCTAGAAATTCATTTTGGAGGTCACTACACTATTAGGCAAACTGTTTAAAAACAAAGATAAATAGAACAGGCTCAGTATAGTTCCTAGCACAGCAACTGGCATAGAGTAGATGCTCGGTAAACACTGGTCCACTAAAGTTTTTATAAATCTGTTTCCACACATATGCTTCTCTGTGCAAGTTTGCACAAGTGGGCTCTCCGCTTAGTCTCCCTTTCTCTCGAACTCCCTACTTCTCCAACAAAGAGTGGTGCTCTGCTTCACCTCCAGGTCACACACTCATTTGTTAGCTCCACTATCTTACCCAAAGCCCTTTCTCCAAGGTCACCAAAGATCTGATGGCTGGACGCATGACTTTTCCCTAAATCCTCCACCTTCCTGACCTCCCTGCAGCGCCATATACCAATGACCTACCCGGGTTCTTCCTTCTGGCTCCTTCTTCCCCTTCGGTTTCCACTGAAAGTGCAGTAGCTAGACTCCCCTTTGACTTCAAAGACCAATCTTTCTCCCAGTCCTTCCTGGCTCCTCCTTTTTGCCCCCTAAGTATCCCCTAGGACTCTGTACTTACCATTCTTCTTTTCCTTCTCTAGTGAATTCTACTGGGTCTTTTCAAATCTATCCTGCAAATATCCCATTCTCACTCTATACATTGCCATACCCTGTCCTACGTACCATTATCTTCCTCAAGAACTAGGGCAAACACCTCCTGACTGGCCCCCTCTTTGCCACTCTCTTTTCTCCACACAGTACTCAGGATCACCTTTCATTTAAAAAACAAAAACAAAAAACAAAAAAACATACTGCTTGTTACTCTCCTGCTTTAAAACCTTCAGTGACTTTCCCACCACCATGCTTATTTTGGTAAAGCTTAGACTCCCCAAAGAGCCCACAAAGGCCTGTGTGATATGGGGCCTGCCTTTCTCTCCTGCTTTACCTCGCCCCCCATTGCTGCCCTGTTCCCCCATTCACCTCACCCTAATCCCCTGGTGATCCTCCTTTCAGGTCCTCAAAAAGAAAAGGATGATTTATTGCCCCCCCCCCCCCCCACCGCCCAGGTCTGCCCACTTGTGGTTCCTTTTAGGCCTGGAACATTCTCCATAGCTCTCTTCACCAAGCTGGCTCCTCTTCAGCGAGACTCGAGCTCACCTGCCCTGTAACACAGTTTTCTGACACACAGTCGGGGCTTCGGGAGTCTGTGTTGAATGAATGGATTCCACAGACTTTAGTCAGATAACTCCCAAATCTAAATATCTGGAATCAGTTCTCACCCTTCAGTGTCAGCACCTGACTTCTAAATGCTTCCTAGATATCCATACCTCAAATTTAGCACAGCAAATACACTCAAAACCAAACCCTTCATCTCCACCCAAACCAGTTCCTCTCATCTTCTAGAATTACATGAGCAATTTAATCTACACCTCCACTTCAGAACCATGAATTTCCCAGTCATTTGCTCCACCTGTCCACAATTCTAATCACCCTTTAAAACTGAATTCAAGTATCACTTCATTCATGCATGCATTCAATCAACCACTTATTCATTCAACAAATACTTGCTGAGTGCCTTTTATGAGGCAGGTACTATGTTAGCTACTGGAGAGCAAAGCAGACATATTTCTTTCTACTGTATATCAGTCAAATAATCACACAAATATTACAAATTGTAAAAACTGTAAACAAAAAATGTTATGAAGGAAAAAGGTGCTAGAAACTATGAGAAAAAATATGCGAGGTTTCAAAAAACATTCCTTAAATGATGTGCTGAATGAATGAGACATAATCTAGCCTAGGCAGACTGGAGGGCAGAGCATACCAGGCGGAGGGTTCAATCAGGTCCTGGAAGCAAGAGGAGACCAGCAGGCCTATCTTAAGGCACCCACCATTCTGCCTTATGTTATACCTATCTGGATCAGTCTTGTTCCCTTCCTCAACCCCCACCCTCATTTTAAGGTTATCTGAGAGAAAGGACATAGACTGTCTCATATGTGCCAACACCCTCCAGGAGATACTGATTAACAGGCCCAGGCCCAGGCCTTAAGAGGCCCTGCAGCTTCCATTATGGCCACCTTGGAAACCAACCACCATGTAAAAGGAGCCTGATTTTGATTAATGAATGATGAGAGACCAAGAGAGTGTCAGAACTCATGGAGGAGAACCGAGATGTCTCAGCTAACAGCTAGCAGAGAGGCCCATGTATGTGAGTGAACCCATGTTGGATCTCCCAGTCAAGTCAAATCACATGGAGCAAAGCAATATGCCCTTCTTCCCTGAATATAACTCACAGATTCATAAGCAATAAAATGGTTGCCATTTGAAGCCACTCAAATTTTAAGATGATTTGCTACACAGTAATAGAAAACTGAAATCGTCAGAAATTCAACGCTCTCTTTTAGCAATCATTCAAATGTTTCCCAACTTGGATGATCAAGAAAATCTTCCTCATATTCATTACAATGACTCCTCCTTCAATTTAAGCCCATTTCCTCTTAGATCTTTGAAGTACCAAAGAACAATTAATCAAAACCCCCCTGGCAAAAACTATTCTTATACTTTAAGATGGTAATCAAGCCATCCCTTAGCTTTTCCTTCAGTAGGCTAAAATCATTCCTTTTTTTTCTTAAACTTACAATGATAGGACTTGTTTTTAAACTTTGTAATCATTTTTATCCTCTCAAACATTGGCGCAGTGCGGGCAGGGGGACAAAAACTGGAGGTCACATGCCAGCATCTAACAGAGATTATTTCCTTGCTCTATGGTTCATCGTATTGGTTCAAATTCCACACAGTCCCAAATATGGCATGTTAGCACCACAGAAGTTATTACCCTACAAATGCAATCATATGCTGACATTATTACGAAAACTTTTGGGCTCTTGACGTTCAGCTTACTCCACCTTGTGCCGACTCCCTTCACTCATCAACCTGGTTTCACACTCCATTATTGAAATAGATTTTAACAAATTCTAGATATAGGAAATACAACAGAAAAGCTTGAGGTTGGAGTGGGCACGCCATTAATTTCAGTCAAGATCTCTAACCACAGTCAAGGCCTTTCTGTAGGTCAGGCGGGCTCAGGGTACCTCCTTCCACCTTGATGGCAACGGTCTTGTAAAAGGCAAGATCTTTAGCACTTGCCTATTGAGCAAAGGCACCTTTTTTTTTTGTAGAACCCAACATGGTATATTTAACTATAAAGAGACAAACCAGTTGCTTAAAGCAATGTAAAAACACATTTTCTCTCTGAAGTATCACATGAATGTAGGCTTCAATGTCAAATGTAGCTTTATAATCACCAGTAAAATAGGGATAAATAAAGCCCACCCAAAACAGAGTATTGTAGGTATCAAATAAAATGATACAAGGGAAATAATTTTGTAAAGTACTATATAAAAATGGTAGGTGATATTGTAGAACTAAGTTTCAGCAAGCCCAAGAAATATTCAAATCAACTTTGAATGGTTACCTGATGGTTTCAGGTGAAATATATGGAATAGGCACCATGGGCTCAAGTTCATCAAATAGGAACTAAAAAGCTGCCACTTAATAAGAAAGCTTATGAATTTTCTAATACTGCCAAGACTAATAAAAATGTTCGGACTAGTGGTTGGACCCTGGGAACCCACTTCAAACACTGTCTGATGGCGTCAGGATCTAGGCCAGGGAACAGGCTCGGTCAAGGAATTCAACAGTCTACTGGAAGAAACCAAATAATAAACTGGAAGTCCAAACAAGGAGGAATAACTCTACTTGAAGAAGGCAGGGAAGGTTTCACATATGAAGTAAGTCTCCTGGGGGATGAGTACTTGGCTAGTCTGAGGGGGAGGCCACCAGAAAAAGACACAGAGTCCCAGAAGAAAGTGCAATAACCAGGGATTCGGAAAATGAGAGAAGTTGGGAAGGGGTTGGACTGGAGAGAAATGACTGGGGACAGGAAGGAGATGAGATAGGTAGGATAGGGTCAAATTGTGAAGGACTTCACCTATCAAGCTAAGTTGGAAACAGGGAACCAATGGCACTCTGAAAACCTGAGAACGAAAAGATTTGATTTGGGCTTTTAGGATGATAACTTTGGCAACAATGTGGAGGAGACAGGAGCAGAGAAAGACCCATGGTAGAGTGGCAAAAGCCCAGTCAAGATTTGATAAGGGGGCAGGAGTGGTGGTGGCACCTGGCTGGCTCAGCCGTACAGACTCTTGATTTTGGGGTCGTGAGTTTGAGCCCCACATTGGGGGTACAGATTACTTTTTAAAACAATAAATAAATAAATAAATAAATAAATAAATAAATAAAGTCTTAAAAAAAAAAAAGATTTGATAAGGGTCTCAACCACAAGTTTTAAACTCAAATTCCTGGAGGCAAAGTAGGTAAAATGTGACATCTTTAGTATTTAACATCTGGGAGAAGGGTTACCTGTAATCTTTTTTTTTTTTTTTTTAATGTTTATTTATTCTTGAAAGAGAGGCTGAGCATGAGCAGGGAAGGGGGAGGAGAGACAGAGACAGAGAATCTGAAGCAGGCTCCAGGTTCTGAGCTGTCAGCACAGAGCCTGACATGGGGCTCAAACTCATGAACTGTGAGATCATGACCTGAGCTGAAGTCGGACGCTTAAATGACTGACTCACCCAGGCATCCCAGTTACCTGTAATCATTGAAGAGTGCAGGCCCTGCCTAAAACTATTTACACACATTTTAAGCCATTGGACTAGTTAAACAAAATGTCTACTTTCTGACCTCTGGTACAGTAATGCAATACAGTGGAAATGAAGGAAAGCCACACATCAAACAGTACTCCCAATAATACAATCAAAAGGGTTTAAGCAACCATGGATTTAGCATATTTAGATGATGTGAGGCATTAAAAAGTATGAATAGGAAGACCTGGTAGACATCATTAACAGAGTTCAAACCTACAGCAATACAAGCAGATAACTGATACTGGGTAGTGGAGATAATGTATGTAACAATTTAAGATGCCTTTTGAACACTCTGGTAGGTTTGTCAAGTTGGACAAAGTCTATCAAATTGGAAATAAGGATCTGAAGCGTGGGACAGACAGCCGGTTGGTAAGACATACTGAGGATAGCTGAATTTATGGGTATATTTGAGATCCTTGGAGTAAAGCTACGGGGAAGAGTGGAAAGACACCCAAGGCAAAGCCTTGGAGTATCTCAACATTTATGGGATAGTCAAAAGAGAATATAAAGAAATAATAGAAGGACACTGGAAACTCAGAAGAGACAAGGTAGCCTCAAAGCCAAATGAAGAGGGTTGGGGGTGGCAGGGAAGGAATGGTTCAACACTGCCACATGCCAAGCAGAGATTAAGTAAGGTGGAGGCTAAAACCACAACACTGGGTTTGGTAATCTGGAGTTTACTTGGGTTCTTCAGGAAAACACGAGCAAGGTAATGTGGGTAGAAGCCGAAATAACAAACGGTTTGGTAAGAGGATCAGAGCTGAGGAAGTACACTATAGGTTCTTCCTCATTCTACCCTGAGAACCATGTGCCAAGTAATATGGATAGAAGTCTAAGAAAACAGATGGTGATTCTTGATATACCCTATGGTCAGAGTAAATTCTGTGTTCTCCTGAGTACTCATCCAGTCTCGGTGAATGAGACTTTGTGGAAGAAGTGACTTCCGGGCTAAAGCCAGTAGCTAGGTTAAGTTGGGGCAGGGTGTTTTAGAGACGGCTGGCTTATGTAAAGGCCTTAAAGGCCTTAAAGGCCTGAGGTAAAAGAACATGTGCCACTTGGGGGGAACTGGAAGGAGCAGAAGCAAACTTTGAGAGGGACAACTGCCTAGCATTGAGGCTGAAGACTTAAAAAGGTTAGAAGAGAGGGGCGCCTGGGTGGCTCAGTCAGTTAAGCGTCCAACTTCGGCTCAGGTCATGATCTCACGGTTCATGGGTTTGAGCCCTGCATCAGGCTCTGTGCTGACAGCTCAGAGCCTGGAGCCTGTTTCAGATTCTGTCTTCCTCTCTCTGCCCCTCCCCCATTTGCACTCTGTCTCTCTCTGTCTCAAAAATAAATAAACATTAAAAAAAATTTTTTTTTTTTTAAAACAAGGTTAGAAGTGAAGAGCAGGAGGGAGAGAGAATAGTAGTCTGATCAGAATTAGGGATGAGGAGAGGTGCTTCATAGTACCTCAGAAATATGGAAACTCACTGATAAGACAGCGTTCCCTATAATTCGATATTCCCAATGATTAGGTAGATAATAAAATACCTTTGCTTCTCTCTCTTCCTTTAATAACGGTTCAGTTTGACCAAACTGCTTCTCAAAAAACATAGGACAGAAACTATAAGAGCAAAAGATGGATAAAGCTGTAAGCCTGATGTGTTTGGCTTCTCTAAGGTTTCTGTAATAAATGGTCTAATTAGGTCTAAAACCACATCCAGATCCCAAATGAAGTGAAACTTCTCCCCTTCAGACCCCTTCCAAAGGACTGAAGGACTGACTTTAAGACACCCAAACTTAAGGCATTAACGAACTTCTGAGACAAAGGACTGGCCCAGTTTGTCCTGCAGCTCAGTCTAGCTGATGAAAATGAAACTAAGAGAAAACAGTCTGGGGTTACCTGGTTTTGCCTGTTTCAAAACATTACCACAGCAGAGAGCAGGCTGCCTCCAGTTCCTGCCGCTGAGGTCCTTGGAGCCATTTCAGATGAGCTCATCTCAGGAGCCAACAGCAGCAGCTTTCAGGCAGAGTGAATGGTGCCGCCTGGGGACGTATCTTTGGTAAGCGAGATTGCAACAGAGCAGGCGGTTTACCCAGGGCAGTGCTGACTCATGCTAGGCAAAACTCCTCTTTCCCAAACAACCCAGCCTGAGCCAACCACAATCAAGTGCAACCTCGAAAAAGAAGAGGCGCCCCACTGATTTTTTTTTTTAATCCAGTGCTGATTACCAGGGGCAGCTTCCTCATGGCCCTCCTGCTGGTCGATCGGCTGCCTCTGGAGCCCTTACCTGGGAGGCTCCAGTGGTCACTTTCCAAAGTTTCATTTGAGAACTGCCCGGGGCTCAGGGCAGCAAGATTACAGAAGGTAGCAGGTTCACAGCCCTGAAGATTTCTCCAGAGTGGCTGATAAAGAAGTCACTTTGCATTTACAAATTAGAACATCTGGGTCAGAGGACTCCGGAACTTGCCCAGTCATCCTTAGCTGGTCAAATCATCAGAGTGAATTTCTGTCAGCCAGGACCAGGCTCACTCTTCTTTTTCCCTACTAGGCCTTCTCTGACCTTTCTATTTCCTTAGGCAATTCAAAATCTCAAATTAAGACAGAAATAACTGAAGGCTTTTTTGTTTAATCAGCTGCCACACACAGCTTAAGCTACATTATCCACCATCACACCTACCAGATGCTTAAGGAATACAGGAGTGTGTGAAAACTGTATTACCACTTACATTTAAAAATCCCTAAATCTAGGTCGATTCTCATTTATTGGCCAGCTTATTAAATAATCAATTCTAGAATGACTGGTTCATCAAAGCTATTAATTATTATTGAATTTGCCCTGCCCAGCTAGAACGGGCTTTGGTGCTATACCAAGAAAACAAAAGATTAAGCCCTTGCTTTCTGTGTTTTCTCATTTGATAAGAAAGAAACGAGATTTCGTATCAGATCCTTCTGTTGCCTGCTCAAAATTTCCCACGGCTACCAGCTCTTCCTTAGCATGGGCATTCAAGGCTCCCATTGCAAGCCTTGTCCATCCTTCAAGGCAGATCCCACATGCTATGAACTCTGGATATAACTACCAGCCCAGCCTGTCATTCAGTAAATGTTATTAGGTTAATTAAAATGTATGTGCAGACCGTCAGATTTTGGGTTTAATAACTATGCTACTTAATTCTATTCCTTTTCAAGGGTCTAGTTAAAGAAAAAAAAAGTTATTTATCCAACTTGCTTAGTTCCCCTTAATTACATTATTCCAGTAGGCTAGCCACACTGGGCTTTATAAGGTTTTATAAAATGTTCTCTCTTTTATTTCCTCCCTTTCAGCATTTTCTTTTTCAGAAAATGGCTGTTTAAAAGAAGTTTTCCTACAGTATGTGTTAATTAGTTCTTTTCAAATGATAAAAGCATTTTACAGCAGCTGACAACCATTATCTCATGGACCACATTTTAAGAAATATTTCTGTAGTTGATGATAAACAACATTCTGGTATGGAGCAACTTTCAAGGTTCGTACAGTAATGGACAAATATGAAACCTCTTTTGGAAAAAACATTGTTAGAGGCTTCTGGCTCATTCTATATTAGTAACTGTAAAAAAGGAAGAGAAAATTCAGATGGTACTATACCCAGGAAGTAAATGTAAATTATATAAACAGCAACACGGGGGCCAGAAGCATGAGAATCTCCTAATTCTGCTAAAATAAACACCATTAGCAGGTGAAGAGAAATATGGCAGATTATCATTTCCCGGTTTGGGATTCTGTACAGTTCCAATCAGTTTCCCCAAAATATAACCATACATACCCATCCCAGTTCCTTCTTTTAGACTGGAAAGGCTGAGGATTACACTGATTTAGGGCTTTCAAAAGATGCTAAATCTGAACAAATGGCTTCAGGCACTTGAAGTTTTATGAGGTTATATGAAAACTAGGAGGTTATATGAAAACGAGAAATAAAAAAAATAATTGTGGCTTTGTGCTTATTAAGTTCTCTCAATGCATTATGAAAACTCAGACAAGTTATTCCTCACCTAAAGGTACATTTTATGGGTGGTCACAGGAGAGATTGTGTGTGTGTGTGTGTGTGTGTGTGTGTGTGTGTGTGATATCTGCACACACTCACACTGCTTTTCTTGAACAGGAATATGTAATGCTATTTATAGGCCCCCCCCCCCTTTTTTTTCTGCAAGAGATCTTAACGTTACAAATGTTAAGTAAGCCAGGTGTCAAAAGAGAAAAAAAATTCACATCTCTGGATTCTGTCATCTTCCAAATCCATAGAGAATTACCAAATACATACAAAAAGATATGGGAGGATACACACATCAGGGAGGGAGCTGCAATGGGAGATCCAGGAGGTATTTTTAGTTTCGCGAGAATTTTAATTTTTTTGTTTTAACAAGGAACACATATTCAAGTATTGGTAATTTATTTTTTAAAAAAAATTTTTTTAATGTTTATTTTTGACAGAGAGAGAGAGAGACAGAGCATGAGCGGGGGAGGGGTAGAGAGAGAGAAGGAGACACAGAATCAGAAGCAGGCTCCAGGCTCTGTGCTATCAGTACAGAGCCTGACGCGGGGCTCGAACTCACAGACTGTGAGATCATGACCTGAGCTGAAGTCGGATACTTAACCGACTGAGCCACCCAGGCACCCCAAGTATTGGTAATTTAAAACTGGGTTAAACGTTTTACCATTTATTAACTAATCTTTTCCCTTTCTCACTTTTTCCTCTTATCATCTCCCTTTTACCTACTTTCCCCTCCCCAACATCCTAAAGGATACTGCACATTTATTCTTTTCAACAAAATTAATCTTATTAATGTCCATATCCTTTCTCTTATGGAGAAGAGGTTGAATTGATAAATCCAAGTCTCCAGAAACCAGTGGCTGCCTCAGCTTGTTGAGTATTAGGGACATTGCCAAACTCTCATCTTTGGAGTTCTAGGATCTTCTAACCTTTTTTAAAAAACTAGAGTACCTCCCCTTCAAAAAAGACAGATGAGCATCAACCAAACATCTATCATCTAATAAATCACAGAAATTAAATGTGAAAAATCAGTAAATTTTAGGATACTCAAGAATCCACTCTAGGGGTACTTAAGAATCCACAGGGGTGCTTACTGAAAATAATTCTTTCTCATCCGAGTCCCTCAGACATTCTGGATTAGCCCAAGTGGAGAGGCCCAAGAATCAGAATTTTCAATCATCTCCTGCTCCCACGTGATTCTGATGCAGGTGGGACTCAAATATTTTGAGATACCAGTCATATAGCTATGTTCCCCGAGCACTGTTTACAATAAAATGAAAAGTTGTGTTTCAAAGACCACCAAAATGAGCCACAGTCTCCCTGAGTATGCCACAGACATTAGTCCTCTTACCCACAAGAATCACCAAGTATACAACAACTGAACTGTATTTATTTTGTCAACTGGACCATTATTTTCTTCAAGCCTCCAGAGACAATTATTACCCTAACTACTCTTAAGGATTTTAGCTGTCACCCACAGTCGTTATACTGAGACACTTTCACACCTGGGATGCAGTACAAGGGGCTTAATGGAATTTTTATGGCTGTAAAGATTAAAGTTCACTTGACTCAACAGAATAGTCAAATAAAACAAAGGATAAAACCTCCCAAAAGGCACAGGTTGAAAGTAGAGGCTTTTGACTTCCTGATGAGGCAGTTTTGCCCGGAAATTCAAACCATGGGATGCTATATAGCTCATATGTCTTGAGAGTACCCAAATGCCAACTTATCACCATAGCATCAGCCAATGCAGGCTTACTGTAACATTTGGAAGCACAAACCTCCTGTATAAAATGGCCTCTCCTGGGAGACAGAGGCTGTCGCCATGCCGGGGATCATTCCATTTTGGGGCCAGAAGGACCAGGCAGTCCTTTTAATCTTTAACGAGCCACTTTCACGTTCAGGTGTGGGAACCTGCTTCACAGCACTTTGCTGCAAAACAACACCCGCCCCCCCCCCCCACAACCAGCTGTGTGAGGGCACGTGATGTGAGTCTGTCTCTGATGGTACAGTGACCAGAATCCGGTCTATAATGTAATTGTGGGCATTTGATTATCCACTGCGGTGTAATAGTTCAGAAGGGTATCCAATATCGAGGGTACAGCAACTGCCTACCTCAGTCACAGTGAAATACTAGATCCCTAAATGTCAGGGAATTGAAAAAGTAGCAAGCCTGCGGGAAAAGGAAGAATCCTAAGCTGACAGGACACAGTCGGAGGCCCTAATAACAAGATGGAGGGAAAGAAAGTCAGCAACGTGACCAATCTGCTATCCTGGGCAGCTCAATTTAGAAACCTGGCGATGGAAATGTGGGAACCGTCTGATAGTGTAATTTCCTTTACAAAGCTATTTCTTCATTTTCTCTCCTGAGTTGTTAATACAGAAGAAGGGCAGGGACAGGCCCTTGTCCTCCAGCTCCATCACGTAAACAACTCCCATAGCTTCATAATGAAGTGACTAGTAGGCTCACGTCCTATTCCCCAGTAACCACCCTCTCGGAACAAAGATTCTGTAATTCAACTCTGAAGATTTCCTAATTCACAATTCTTCTTTACTGTGTACCTCTGGACTCTCCTCTTTAAATACATCCACACACACTCCTCTTTCTCCCTCTACTCCCTGCCACCTCCCATACCCATGCCCTGCCTCCCATAAGTCAAACTTTCTGACTTTTCACTTTGGTTTCCACTAAAATGCCACAAGATTTAAGTTACCTTCTCGCAGGTGCCCAAGTCTATGGGGCCTCTGTTGACATGTGTCTCATCTGGATGGGTGATTTCTGGCCAAGTAGACAAAACTACCTGTTCACCTACAGTTAATCTTCAAACTGGCTTGTGTAGGCTGTGGAAATAAAAGAGTAAGGCTGCACAGCTTGAATGTCCCATCAAGGTAATCAAAATAATGGAAGAGAGACAGTAGACAGGAGAGATTTCAAAATAAAGACTGAACTGTGCATTTCAGTAGCACTTAAGAAAACACTCCATCTGATTAAGCCCCTGATGAGTAGGCTAATACCCAAAGGACTGTACGTTCTCCAAAGATTATTGTGCTCACAGCTCTTCCTTCCCTCAAGGTTCATAAAATCAAACTTGCATTACTTATAATAAAGTGGATAGGTAGATTCCAACATCCAGAATTCTGCTGATTTCCTTGCAAATAAAGCTACAACCTTATTTCAACCCAAACTCATGTAATGAAGAATAAAATACATTTTGTTTAGGTCTTTCAAAGGTACCTCTCATGCCTTCTCTCATGCCTTTTATAAGAGAACAAAAGGGGTTAGAAAAAGGAAAACAACACTATCCCAAGCTGAAGCACTTAAAAAAAAAAATCACAGCCAAAATGCCCATAATACATTCTCCACTGAAAACAAAAAAAGCATTAACACAACAGCAGATGGGGACTACAGGAACACGAACACACACACACACACAGAATATACATACACATAGAGTGAAAGAAGATACAAAACACATATAGTTCAAAAGTTTAAAACCATTTCATAGTAGTTACTTCTGATAAGGATGGGGTTTACCTCCTGCTTTATATTACACTCTCGTGCTATTTTAGTATTTTTAAATGAGTGACATAAGCTAAGTAATATTACCAGAAGTGGGGTATCTAAGGTCACTTGACAAAAAAACAGCTATGTGAATAAGATGGTAGGGCCATTGTAAAACCAATTTTCAGCATATTTAAGGATATATTCACTGAGGCAAATTTCTAAAGAACTAACCAGAAATTTGGGGCACCTGGGTGGCTCAGTTGGTTAAGCATCCAACTCTTTTTTTTTTAACATTTATTTATTTTTGAGACAGAGAGAGACAGAGCATGAACGGGGGAGGGGCAGAGAGAGAGGGAGACACAGAATCGGAAGCAGGCTCCAGGCTCTGGGCCATCAGCCCAGAGCCTGACGCGGGGCTCGAACTCACGGACCGCAAGATCGTGACCTGAGCTGAAGTCGGACGCTCAACCGACTGAGCCACCCAGGCGCCCCAAGCATCCAACTCTTTAAAAAAAATTTTTTTTAATGTTTATTCACTTTTTGAGAGACAGAGGCAGAGCGTGAATGGGGGAGGGGCAGAGAGAGAGGGAGACACAGAATCCAAAGCAGGCTCCAGGCTCTGAGCTGTCAGCACAGAGCCTGACGCAGGGCTCGAACTCACGGACTGTGAGATCATGACCTGAGCCGAAGTCAGACGCTTAACCGACTGAGCCACCCAGGTGCCCCCAAGTATCCAACTGGATTTCAGCTCGGGTCATGATCTCATGGTTCATGAGTTTGAAGTCCCCCCCCCCCACCTTGTCAGGCTTGCAATTCTCACTCCCCCTCTCTCTCTGCCCTTCCCCAACTCGTACCCTCGCAAAAATAAATAAAACATTAAAAAAATAAAAATTACTAAAATAAAGTAAAACATTAAAATAATAAGTAAAAATTAATAAAATAAACATTTTTAAATTATACATAAGTATAAATTAAACATTTTTGAATTATAAATATAAAATAAAATAAAAATTTTATTATAAATAAAAATAAAATAAAATAAAAAAATAAACATATATAAACCATCCGACTCAGCAATTGTACTCCTAGGCACTTAATCTAGAGAAATTAGAACTTGTATACACAAAACACCTCTAAACAAATGTCCGTGACAGTTTTATTTACATTCTGAAAACTGGAAACAACCAATAGGTGAATCGCTAAAAAAAACCTGTGGCACATCCACTACTTCTCAACAAAAAGGAACGGGCTACTACAACACACAACTTGCATGGAAGGCATCGTGCTAAGTTAAAAATGCCAATCTCAGAAGGTCACATATTGTTGTGAATCCATTTCCATAACATTTCAGAAATGACAAAATTATACAGACAGAGAACAGATCGCTGGTTGCCGAGGATTAGGGATGATGTGACTATAAAAGTGCAATTACTCATTCAACTGTCCGATCACCACGGGGAACCCAGAAAGGCGAAAAGTTTGTAAAGCAAAGCACATTTCTTCTTATTTTGCAGTTCCTACCATGCCAGAAAAAAAAGAAAGAAGATTCTCTAAGCATGGATCAGTTGCTGGCCCAACCACCTGAAATACATTTCAGGCATTACCTGTGCCTCATCCCTCCCTGCATTTCCGTCTGAGCTCCCCCAGAGCCATGAGCAATGAGCCAAAAGGCAGAAGTAACCCATACAGAATGAATTCTGCTGTAGTTTCAGCTCAGCATTCAGCCAAAAGTACCCTGCTGGAAATCAAAAGCATCTGAACACTGCAGCAACAAGACAAAGAAATTGTGAAAGACGTGGTTACCAGGTAGGGCACCTCACATGTGACAGGCTTCTTACTACAAATAGCTTTCCTTACAAAAGTCTCAGGAGCATTCTCCAAAAATGTGAGGGAGAGGTTAGCAGAAAAAAATTAAATGATGCTTCTTCTGTGATTCTTCAAGCCAGTCCTCAAGGGTTTCATACGTAGGGGAAGCAGGACACGTGTCTCAAAGCCCAGAGAGCAAAGTTTTACTTTCTATACTGATCAGGACTTCCTCCTGAAAATGGTCTATCACCATTTATTCCATTATCATTTACAACAGGAAGTCAGAACATCTACATGTCTTATGTAGAAGGCAATTTATTGAGGCCTAGTGACAAACAGGAAGACACTGCCCCCACCAGAAAAAAAATAATTGAAAAATGAAAAGCCATCAATAAATCCTTCTCTAAGCCAAAGCTTTAGCTGTTTAGCCAAATGTGCTTTTAAGGGCGACTGGTTTATACACCAAATACAATTACAGGGGCACCTGGGTGGCTCAGTTGGTTGAGCATCCGAGTCTTGATTTTGACTTAGGTCATGATCTCATGGTTCGTGGGTTTGAGCCCCACACTGGGCTCTGTACTGGCAATGCAGAGCCTGCTTGGGATTTTCTCTCTGCCCCTGCCCCACTTTCTCTCTCAAAAAAATAAATAAATTTTTAAAAATACAATTATAATGTTAGAATTTGGAATAAACCATGAAACAACACTTCAGTGCTAACAGAACTAAAACTAGTAAGTAACAAGTGTTGCTAACATCTTTTCTTTTTTTTTTTTTAAGAGAGAGAGCTAGAGAGCCAGCAGGGGAGAGGGGCAGAGGGAAGGAGAGAGGGAGTGGGAGAGAGGGAGAGAGAATCTTAAGCAGGCTCCATGCTCAGCATAGAGCCCCAAGTGGGGCTTGATCCCATGACCCTGGGATCATGACCTGAGCCAAAATCAAGTCGTACACTCAACAAACTGAGCCACCCAGGCACCTAATACTCTTTTTAAATACCATTCCACACAGAGGCCCACATATAAGAAATTTCAAAGCCCACCACTATATGAACTAGAACCTACTTCTGAAGACATACTCTGAAAAGTAATGGTAACGGATGTGTCAGCGGACCATGCGGCCACTATAGCCTGGTGGTTGAAAGCTTGGACTTCACAGTCAGAAGGGTTCAAACACTGTGTGGCCTTGCACCCATCACTTAACTTCTCTGTGCAGTGTTTTCACATCTGTGGAACACAGAAACTAGTACCCATGCTTCGTAAAACTGTTGGGAGGATGAAATAAGTTCATATAGTCAAGTCCCTGCACACAGCAAGTACACAGGGAGTGTTGGTAATTTTTATACAGGTAAAATATGGCACGAAGACAAGTATAACACAGCAAAAGAAATGTCAGTCTTTTCATCAGTCTTCCACCAAATTCTCTCATACTTTTAGACAAGAGTAAGCCTTCCCCTGACTCCCACCAAGCAACGCATACAATTCTGTTCAGAAAAAACGTATCATTTTACACAATGGAATGAGTAAAATAAATCCTGCTGAGCAGGCCTAATGCTTCCCAAACTCTCGCGGGCAAAATATGATTTCAATAGGAAAGGGGGCTGTTTTGTCGAGACAGTTTTAATAATGTCCTTCACCAAATCAAATGTTCAAAGTGCAAATTCAAGGCTTCACACAGCAGGCACAGACTTTCAAACACATCTGTATCCTCACACTCATGTTCTCCATCCTTCTTTCCTAATCAAGGTTATAATAACCAAAGTCCTCTGTAGGTGGCACACTGCCGGACAACATGCCATCCTACTGAATAGTCAGTAACTAGGAAAGAAAGGCCCAGGGAGTCAACATTCTCTTTACAGTCCCCCACCCCCACCCCACCCCACCCCACCCCACCCCACCCCACCCCAGTCAGAAAGATGGCGAGAGACATTTGTTCGAGAGACACTTAAAGAAAACAGTTTTGACTTGAATAATCTAGACACAATGCCATACCTTTCTCCACTTCTAGGTTTCCCAACTATTCAGGGAACAGCCAAGACGTTTTGGAATCAGAAACGTAAATTGTTTCCAAAAGTGTTCAACAATGCTTGTCCAAAGGCCCCAACAGAGCTGGTAATTTAGACAGCTGTGCTAGGAGCCACAGAAGCTGCATTTTCTAACTAGTATTGCTTCTGAACAATTGAAACTTTCTCCAGTGCAAAGTCCAGACACAGGGAGCAGTGTTCCTTGAGAACATCCAAACAGTTTCATTTTTGTTTAACCACCAAAATAACAGCTCCAATAATCTATCAAGTTTGACATTTTATCCAACTAGGCAATTTAAACCAGGTTGCAAAGCCTGCAGAGATTATCCCCCCCTGCTCCATATCAACATTCATGTTGACATTACAGCAACACAAACTAGGAAGATTTGTTCCTAGACTACTTATAAAAGGCTTCTAAAAAAGGCACCGCAAACTTTAGTGCCTCAAAAAAACCGCACATTCCCATTTTATTTTGTCTTACACTTTTAAGGTTTTATTAACTGTGAGTAAAGTTACTCACAGTTAGGCCAAGAGGTTGAAAACTCCTTTTTAGTGCTTAGTCAAAAGAGGTAAACATTCCTCCTGATCCAGGCACCAAATGCAAGTTGTACTGACTTATTCTTAAGCATATTAAAGGTAAGTATCCCTCACCTAATCTCCAAGTAGTAACACTGTGGTTCTGAATTAGCAAATCACCAGGTGATGGAACTTCTCTCCCCAAGCAGGGATGGGAGCTCAGGGCTGTTTCATTTACAGGTAACAGGTAGCTGAGGAAGACAGTGATTATCAATGTCCTCAGAACCACCTAGAACAATGCTATTCAAAGTGCCTTAAGCTCCTCTGGGCCTTAAATTCCTCCTCTGCAAAATAAAGGCAGCCTCCTAATTTCAGAATTTCTCAGTATCATCACCACCACCACCACCACCACCACCATCATCATTATGGTCGTCAGAAATCCAAGCCTCAGTCCCAAACACTGATTGTATAGGTCTAGGCTAAGAAGCAGGAAACTGAATTTTTTTTACAAGTGCCCAGGGATTATGGGGCACACTAAAATTTGAGATCACCCATATATTTTTATATACGATAGCAATGTTTTTAGGAATAAAAAAGGTTACAATTTGTGTGTAATCCCTGATAAATTATCTTAGGTAAAGAATATTTTTAATTTCGTATATTAAAGCTTACAGAAAGCATATTTTAATGTTTAAAAAAAATTTTTCAATGTTTATTTTTTAGAGAGATGGAGTGTGATTGGGGGAAGGGCAGAGAGACAGGGAGACAGACTCTGAAGCAGGCTTCAGGCTCTGAGCTGCCAGCACAGAGCCCGACGCAGGGCTTGAACCCACGAAACATGAGATCATGTCCTGAGCTGAAGTCCAGCACTTAACAGACCGAGCCACCCAGGCGCCCCTAATACACTTTTATAATATTTGTAATATGTAACAAATTTCAACTTTTCCCCATTGTTAAATTTTTTTTTAGTAATCTCTACATCAATGTGGGGCTCGAACTCATGACCCTGAGACCAAGAGTCACGTGCTCTACCAACTGAGACAGCCAGATGCCCCAACTTTTCCCCATTTATAAAAATGACATTGGTGAGGGTGCCTGGCTGGCTCAGTAAGTGGAGCCTGTGGCTCTTGATTTCAGGGTTGTGAGTTTGGGCCCCACGTTGGGCACAGAAGTTAAAAAAAAAAAAAAAATGATGTTTGGTTGGGAAGACCAAATGTAAATTAAAATACATGTAAATATGTACATGTTATGACATCAAAATTGTTTTGTTTGTTTTTAGAGAGAGTGCAAGCAGGGATGGGGAGAGAGAGGGATGGAGGGAGAGAGGGGGAGAGAGAGAATCTTAAGCAGGCTCCACGTTCAGTGAGGAGCCCATTGCAGGGCTCAATCCATAACCCTGGGATCATGACCTGAACCGAAATCAAGAGCTGGATGCTTGACCAACTGAGTCACCCAGGCACCCCAGAACTCTTGAATTTTCTGCAATCCCTCCCAAATAAAACCAGTGGCTTATTTTTATGTTTGTGTTGTTTCTAAAAAGATGAGACAAGGAGGATTTCAGGCTACAGTTTATGAGCATTTCCAAAAGTGTGTACAGTGCAGGTATGGACAGCCTATATCTTAAATAAAAACCAATTTAAAAATAATTGTCAGTGTATTTTCATTTCATATTACAGACATGTTGATATGCTGTATGAAAAAAAAATGTTTAATGTTTATTTATTTATTTATTTTGACAGGGGGTGGGGAGAAAAAGAGAGAGAGAGCACCTATGTACCTGCAAGCAGGGTAGAGAATCCCAAGCAGGCTCCACTCTGTCAGCACAGAGCCCAACACAGGGCTCGATTTCACAAACCCAGCCCATGAGATCATGACCTGATCCAAAATCAAGAGTCAGACACTTAACTGAGCCACCCAGGCACCCCTCAAAAATTTTATCACACAAAGTTTAAGAATCTGATGAAGATCATCTGGAGGTGAAGTGGCAGAAGGATACCATTTTTATGTCCCCTATTAACTGGCTGGTTCACTGTCCCTATTCATCAAGCTGCTGGTCCGCAACTGTGACAACAACCCAGAGAGTTAGGAAACACCTAACTGGATCAGACCAGTGGGCATGGGAGTAGAGGATTCAGATTCATCTGGAGTGCTGGGTCCAACTATACGGTGAGGGCAGTAAGGAAGGTGGAGTGGCCTTTGTCAAGCTTTCTCGGAATATTCAGGCACCCCCTCTCCCCATCCACCCGTCCCGTAGCAAACACTGGCAAACTTCAGCTTGCACTCAGAATGACTAAGCAAATTCTTCCATCAGTAAATAAAATGACCAAGAATGGTACCTGAAGTCCAGTCATGCCCAAAAGGTAGAAACCAAGGCAAACAGGAGAGAAGCTGAAAGACTAAGAATTTGCCGCTATGGGCTGAGAAGGTCCTAGCATCCGCAATTCTTCCTGCCACCTTCTTCCAACTGTACAAAATGTTAGCCCCTAACTCTCCCTCTTCACCCCTCCAAAAAATCCCAAATGCCCAAACAATGGCTACTACTTTACAAAAAAACCAATTCCCCCTCTTCCTAGAACCATCCTTGACTAAAGATTCCTCCAACTAACTGAACTTCAGCTGACCTACTGCTGCTAGAGCAAGCCCTAGAAAACACTCTGCTCTCTTTCTTCAAACTAGAATGCTCCTTTTGTCCAGCATTTTTGATTAAAGCCTTATGCTCTGGTGAATCTTCTTCCACACTAACAAAATAATAGTTTACCATGGTCAAGAGGAGGTGTAATTAATTGGTTGTGGTCAGGACCTAGGAAAAGGTTGGAAGCAGAAATAGGATGAGGCTATTTCCCAGGCAGATGTCTTAAACATTATCATAAAGAAAAAAGGTAAGATTCACAGAAAATGCTGGAGGGACAACACACTTCTATACATTTTAGGATCAAATCTTGTGCTGTTCGTCTGTATGCCTGTTATCTGGACTGAGACTGGAAAGATTTTCCAAAGCAAATGAGTAGAGCATGAAGAAGATGGGGTGGGAGAGAAGGATGCTCCATTTACTTAAGAAAAGCTTTTTTTTTTTTCTTTTTTTGCAAGTCTTTTAACATAATCCAGCAGTTGCAAATAAACAATGGTGCTGATTACTAACGAACTGCATTAACCACTCAGAGGCCAGCAGAGCCTCCAGTTGGCCTAACTTCCTGTAAGTTTCAGGATGACTAGGCAGCATGTCTTTCAAGAGGATCAAGGCAGTTAAAATGTTTTCGGCGATCAGACTGGCTCCTGGTAGTTCAAATGGGGATGGGCTTCCCCTCCCTTTAGAACTGGACTGCGGGGAAACAAACAGTTGTCCTAGGGAGCCCTGACCACTCCACAACCCAGAGACAATGAAATCGGGTCTTTATACGCGATTCCAGAAGGCCTGAGCATGTTAAACTGGGAGATGGGGGCCTAGCCCCCAGCACCAGAGAGGGGCAGCTTTAAAAAGTCAAGTAACACTTGCTCAACAAAATTTTTTAAAAGTTCAAAATCAGCACGAGGGGTAGCTGCTGAAAAAGGCTGCTGAGATTGCAAGAAGGTTTTGCTTATCTTTTTATAGGAGAGGACAATGGAGAAATTACCAGACCAAGGTCACTTTCCATTAAAAAAAAAAAACAAAAAACAAAAAACACAAAAAGAGGCTGGAAGCCTTAACAGAGCTAAAAGCCTGTGTAAAGTCATGACTCCATGAAATCAGCAGCCTGGTGAGAATCTCTGCAAGAATCCTATAGGAAATGAAGGGCGGATTAGAGTAATTAAATGTAAAGTCTCCTCGAAAGCAACTTCTGTTCCTGAAGACTAGAGCCATTTCTGTGAAACGTATCATAGAAAAATTGTGAGGAGGATTTGCCAGGCAGCTCAGCCTCTCCACTTTCACATCAGGTCTGCAAACGCTATGATCTAAAAAGAACAGAGCGGTGATTTGGGGAGGGCATTAAATAATACACCTTATCAGAGAAACCCACTCCATTCTCCAGTCTTTGCAAAAGTCCACATGCTCGTGTAAGTGTAATATACTTAGAGGTTTCAAAAATTACACACATTTCCTCAAAAGAGATGTAAGGAAAAAATATAATCATGGGGTAAAGGCCAAACATTGTCTCTTCTGAATGCTTAAATAGCCAATTATGTGCCTTAATACATTAATTCTATGGAGAGAAAGAAGACTATTACAGGAAAGTTGAATAAGACATCTTAAAAAATGTACCCTGGGGCCTAAGTCCATTCAACTGACAGTAAAATCACCCCCTCAAAAAAGCAGTTTTATGCAACATCTAGTATTTTAATTTCCCAGCTGCCAAGAGAAATATATAAGGAGCAGAAATTAAACTAATTATGTCAGCAGCGCAGTGAACAAAACTTTAATTGTATTACACACCAGTTAGACATTTGCTGAACAATACAAAGGCCCTTAAGGGTAGAAACTTCTTTAGAATATAAATGATTCCCAATCAAATGACAAAAATTAGTCTGTTTGGGCAATAAACAGATTCATGGTTTAGACACAAACTTTCAACCAACATCATAATTCAATATAAAAAATAAATATATGGTATAAGAAAGAAATCTTGAAAATGGCTTTGAATCACTCTCTGATTTACATATGCTGTATCATTAATAGGTCCTTTAAGCCAGTATTGTACTAATCAGCTTTTTTAACATCCTGCCCACAAAAGGGCCTATTCATTTAGCTGGGAGACAGGTGTTAGCAACCAGCAACCTCTCTTTTAGCCTGGAGTTTCAGGGGCCTGGCCTGTGATTACTGGGGCATGATTGGCAAGTCGAAAGGAAGGGCACTTTGAAAGGGAGGAGAGAGGGAAAGAGAAACAAAAGAGACCGAAAGGGAGAACGGGAGATGAGGGAAGAAATGGATGTCAGCTGCTACTTAACGGGGCCACCCTTACAGCCTCCTAGACTGACGTGAGTGCCCGCACACTACCACCCAGATAGACAGGTACGTATGGCTGAATTTGGATGGCATTAATTCATTTCTGCAAACAGTAACTCTGGATATATGCCTATACTCCTCTCATTCTAAAAACACTTTTGAGTGTCCTATGACTCATTCTTCTTTACCCATATCATCCAGTTCCTAACTTTAGTCCTCACTCTTTCAGAGACTCTCTAAAAGAGCTGACAGAGTAGATATTCCTGGAAAGAGATACAGAGAAGGCCAGATTTAGAAAGACATCTTAAGCCTCTGGAATAGAAATCCTAGCAGAAAGTAGGAGAAGTGAACATTCATGGAGTTGCCTGCAATGTATAAAGAATGTATCTTCTCTCTTTTAATCCACGGAACAATCCCATCAGGTATTATTTTCATCTCGGGGATGAAGAAAATGAAGCTGACAAAGATTAAGGAACGTGTCTTGAAGTAGCAGAGGCCAGGAGGTGGAAGAATTGGGATTCAAAACCAGGTTTGTCTATTTCCTCAACTGTTACACTTCTCCCAAGTTCAATTCCCTAACTAACATGTTGAGTGCCCCAATTCTGTTTTAACTGGGATGGTTCTGTACTTCAGCAATTGTGCTTCCTTCCATGAACTCCGCAAAGGACCCGTGACTAAATTTTATTGACTATTAAGCCTCCATTATTTTCAATAAAGCTCTTTGGCTATGAAGCAGTGAAACATCTGGCAAGTTGGCTTTATTTTTAAATCCTACACGCGGAGAATTCCCAGGCATCTCTCCTATCCAACACTGATCGTAACTAGATTCGACTACCGATTCAGACCTCCAGTCGTTTCCACATTATCATTCATTTGTCCACTCAGGAAATAAAGGAAGCTACTTTCACCAACCCTCCCTCATGACTCCAGATAGATAATACAGCGGGAGGGCGGGGGGTGGGGGGGTGCCTCTTTGTAAAGTAATTTACATAAAAGTTATAAAAGCTCTTTGTTATCTGTCATGACTAGGAAATGGGCTATTCTAGCAAATCAAACATCCTGGATACCATAATGATGCTTTTAAAGGGACTACCATTTGTAAAGAATTTCAAAGCAGTGCAACAGTGGCTCCCAAACCTGACTGCATATCAGAATCGCTTTGGGGACCTTTTTGGAAATAGATGCCAGAATGGTTTTTAAAATGTAGATTCTTGGGGCGCCTGTGTGGCTCAGTCAGTTAAGCTTCTGACTCGGCTCGGTCATGATCTCACTCAAGTCATGATCTCACAGTTCGTGGGTTGGAGCCCCCCATTGGGCTCTGTGCTGACAGCTCGGAACATGGAGCCTGCTTTGGATTCTGTGTCTCCCTCTCTCTCTGCCTCTACACAGCTCATGCTCTGTGTCTCTCAAAAATAAAATAAACATTTTTACAAAATTAAAAAAAATAAATAAATAAAATGTAGATTCTTGGTCATCACTCATTCACTCAGTCAAATCTCCAGGAGGTGGGGCTGGGAAATCTGTATTTTTAAAGAACCCCTTAGTGACTCAGCTGCAAACTGCAGCTTTCAAGGAATGGCTGACTTTTGGGAACTCCTTGCAATAAAACACACTAAAAAGGCTAAAGGTTGCACTGAATACAATGTGACCTTTTTTTTACTGATTCGGGAAGACTTGGGGATCTCCCAATGGCTCTAGTTCATCATTCACTACTGTCACCAGTCACTGTACTGGCAAAACCAGAAAGGAAAGGTTAAGATTTTGTATTGGTACAAAGCTGGAAAAACCAGCTTTGGTTTTCCTATCAGATTCAAAAAGGTAATTTCCCCCCCAGAGGAAACACAGATTTTATGCTTGCTCTGAAAAAGGAAAATGTTTAAGATTGTGCAGTAGGATTCTCTTAACCAACTGTTTGGCTCCAATTCAGAACGTTAACAGGCCCAAATGCATCAAAAATGGGGAATATTCAACCTGCACAGGGGAAAGCAAAGAAACTTCATGACCATCTTAATCAAGAGAAAGGAAGATAATGGGTTTAAAGTAAGAATGGCATTATAGGATTAGATAAAACCACTGTCCTGACCATGGCAACTGATAAATCCTGGAAACTGGGAGAGCCAAGGCCTAGGATTCCTTCCTGTCAGGGATGGCTTTCATTTGAGATGTAACAGAATATCCTATTAAAAGTCCTATTTAGGGGCGCCTGGGTGGCGCAGTCGGTTAAGCGTCCGACTTCAGCCAGGTCACGATCTCGCGGTCCATGAGTTCGAGCCCTGCGTCGGGCTCTGGGCTGATGGCTCGGAGCCTGGAGCCTGTTTCCGATTCTGTGTCTCCCTCTCTCTCTGCCCCTCCCCCGTTCATGCTCTGTCTCTCTCTGTCCCAAAAATAAATAAAAAACGTTGAAAAAAAAAATTTAAAAAAAAAAAGTCCTATTTAAAACGCTGTTGATAATATAAAGTCACGATACAAGAAAATGACCAAACCATTTCCCTATTGAAAGAATGGGAGTTCATGTGTTTGCATATAAAAAGACTGTCCTTGTGTGTCAACTATAGTTCAATTAAAAAATAAACCAAAAAAATGTAATAAAAAAATACAGATTGTCCTTATAATTACCAAAATCTTTCTTACATAAACACAAGTAACCACTACCAATAACCAGTAACCAAACAAAAATAACCAGTAATCATTACCAAACCAGTAACCATTACCAAACAATAATAAAGCAGCTCGTCCCTTGAGATTTAACCAATAGCAATTGAAAACTATGTATTCTCATTAAACTCTAAATTATAACTTAGCTCTGTATTGGAGAGGTGAGGAGATTCGAAAGGTACATAGGTTAAAACTTTCATCCCAAAATATAAACACTATGGTCAGTACAAGTTTGATATAAAAGTCTCTAGGGGCGCCTGGATGGCGCAGTCGGTTGAGCGACCAACTCTTGATTTCAGCTCAGGTCATGATCTTGAGGTTCGTGGGTTCAGACCACATGTGGAGCTCTGAGTGGATATTGTGGAGCCTGCGTGAGATTCTCTCCCTCCCACCCTCCCTCTCTCTGTCTCTCTCTCTCTCTCCCCCTCCCCCTGCTCGTGGGTGCAGCACTCTCTCTCAAAATAAATATTTTTTTAAGTCTCTAGTCTACCATTAAAGCAATAGCAGCATTAAAGATTCTATTATAAGACATCAAGGTGGAATTTGTCCCCCTAACACTCTTTAGGTGTCTATAGGTGTTTCCAGAAAGTTCTAGGGACAATACTCTTACAGATGGGTGTGGCTATAATAAACATGACAGTGAACATGTGTTTAGGGAAGAAATTGTGCCCTTTTTTGTTACTGTTGCTGTTTTGTCTTTTCTAAATGCTGGTAATTGAAAATGCTTTTTCCACTGCTATCTTAAGAGGCCTTAAAGATGCATTATTAGATAGTGCTAAGCAGTTAGTTATGTCAACCCCTTGGCCATGAGAAAGATTAAAAACAAATTAATTTCTGGGGCACCTGGGTAGCTCAGTCGGTTAAGCGACCGACTTCGGCTCAGGTCATGATCTCACAGTTGGTGAGTTCGAGCCCCGCGTCGGGCTCTGTGTTAACAGCTCAGAGCCTGGAGCCTACTTCAGATTCTGTTGCCCCCCCCCCCTCCCCTGCTCACACTCTGTCTCTCTGTCTCTCAATAATAAATAAAAACATTAAAAAATTAAAAAAAAAATTAATTTCTAATCTGAGAACAGCTCTTGTTTTGTGCGTATTATTTTAGCAAATGGTTAAATTAAGTCAATTTAGAGAATTTAAAACCCTTGATCCCAATGTAAACAGTCAGAGTAACAGCTCTCTACCTCTACCTGACCAATTTGAAAGTTTTTAGTGGGCTTATCTTCATAATTAGATATAGACATTAAAGTGTGTGGGTGTCTCCTAGATTACATGGAAATTTCCTTCAAGCACAATCAAGTTATTATTTAGCCTTGCCACATCAAGTTGTTATACACAACTTCCAAACTTAAGAAAAATAACACCTCTAAATCAACTGTAATTTATGAACTGTACTCTGAAGTCCAAAATTATTAGGAAATATGCCATAATGCTTCAGAAATACTTGCCATCACCCACTTCCTTGAATGTGAAAAAGAACACAAAAAAAGATAAAGAAGTTATTCAAACCTGAAATCCCCTGAACAGAGAGCAACCCTGCATCTCCCAACCCTGGAACTCTGTATAGGAACTCGGCCCAGCACCTGTCCCCTGCCTACTCCCACTCCTAAAAAAAATGGCTCAATAAATAGGACAGCTTTGGTCACATTGCAGTAACTTGAATTGTCACTAAGAAAATCACAAGGCTCCCCAGACAGCTGTATCAACAGGAGTGACGGGAAATCTTCCCGGTCCTCCAAACCACCTGTAAAAGGGGATGAATAAGGAACTCGCTGCTTTCTAGAAGGCCACATGCACCTGTGGATGTCTGTAATTAGGTCACCGTGGCCTTTAGCCAAGGTGCAAAGTGACAGTAGTGGGTAAAGCCCTATTTCCAAGCTAACCGTAATTCCTCCCTGCGGTAGACTGGGAGGAGCTTGATACACCCTTCCTTGATTACACAAGCAGTTTTTTCCCACTAGAATAAATGACAGGCCAACAAAAAGGAGAAAATATGCTGTTGTTTGTATCTTCTACCGGCCCGAAATCAGGCTCTGAGCAGACAGATGCCTGCCATGCTCTGACTCCCCTGGTCTAGCCATACTTCCCTACGCCTGGGCAAATGTCTCAGGGGCTGCCGGCTGCAGAGAGGCCCCACTTCCCTCTCCGTCTTGGCCACTGACGACCTCACACACCACCTCACACGAACAGAGGACAAATCCCTAAAGCGGGAGGGGGTGGGGGGAGCACTTTCCCAAACTTCTCCACTAAGCCTCCAAACTCCAGCCGCCTCCTTCCGAGAGGCCCGAAAGGCTCCTCCGCTAGGAAGCAGGGACAAGCCAGCTCCTTTAAGGGGGCACCAGGCCGCCGCGTCCCTGACTCAGTTTCCTCTGCCGTAAGGCGGCATCTTTCCCCCCCACAAGCCAATTGAACCTGCCGGTATGTAAGGCGTTTGGGGATATTTGAAAAGACCCGTCTCCTGTTACTGCCCCCACAGGTGAAATGCTTTCTTTGGAGGGACTTTTACTGGGACAGGTGCGAGCTGCCCCGGATGCGGAGACTTCCAGCGAGGCAGAGAGAGTCCCAGGCCGCGCCCCGCACGGAGGAGGCGCTTCCAGACCACAGCGCGGCGAGAGCCGAGGCCGAGCAGCGCCCCCATCCCGGCCTCCCCCAGGACCCCACCCAGGCCGGGCGCCCCGCGGATCCCAGCGCCGCCGCCGCCGCCTCCTCACCTGCCGCGGCCGCCCGCCCGGTCCGCACCTGGGAGGGGAGGGGAGGGGAGGAGCCGGATCCGGGCCGCGGACACCTCAGGCAGGGGGGCTTCGGACTCCGCCGCGGCGGCGTCTCCGGGGCTGAGGGGCACCGGGGGGCGGTCGCGACATCCTCACGGGCGGCCCCAGGAAGTTGACCCCCCCACCCATCCCCAGCCGCCCGGCCCGGCCGCTCCCGCCCCTCGCGCGGCCCCGCCCCCGGCGCGGCCCCGCCCCCTCTCGGGAGCGCGCCTCCGCTCCCGCAGCGCCCGAGCCACCATAGAGAGGGGCGAGGCACGCGGCGGGCTAGAGCGCAGCCTCCGAGCGCGCCCCCTGGCGGAGCTGAGGCCGCCGGAGGCGGGGCTGGCCGAGTCTGAACCTGAGTCCCGTGGATGCCTGCATTCGCCCCTATCTGGGCATCCCTCTGCTCCTCGTTGCCTTGGTCACCAGACTGTGCGACGAGCTGGAGTCCAGGTCTGAGGCTCAGCTAGATGGTGGTCCAGCCTGGTGACCTTGAACGAGTCCCTTAACATCTTTGAACTTGTTTCGTTGTAAGAGGTTGTGAGTCGCCTCTCCTATCTCATTGTTCCTCGCAACAATGCTATAAGCAGGTAATGGTTCATAATGGAGGCAACCCGGGCCCATCAGGGTTCATTAGTTTAGTCAAGGTTCTGTAGCTGGAAAGCTATTAGAAGCCAGATCTGTAAGACATCAAAACCATGCTTGTCCCACTCACTCGCTGGCACCTCCCTCTTCTAGGATTTCCCAGTCTAAACCCCCAGGGTTAGTTTTACCCTAAGAGGGCGAGGAAACTGCTCAGAGGAAGGCCTTAGTAAAAGGAAAATGACCCTGTGTTTGGGAGCCCACCCTGGCTATTCATCGGCTGTGTACCTTTCAGCAGGTACTAACACCTCCGAACTCCAGCTTCCTCATTCTTGAAAGAATTGGAATGGTTTAGGAGGTAGGTTGGTATGAGGATTACGGAGCACTACGGAGAAGTGCTTAGCAAACTATAAAGCACATGGGTTGCATGGGGGATCGTTAGCCAGTGTAGACTAGGAAAATGCCTTAGGAAAATAATATACATTCTCATCATTCTTCTGACCAAGTCTAGTGATACTTTCTCCTATTTTTAGGTTCCTATCAAAACCTCCCACAGTTGTGAACAGTTTGTATTTGAAAATAAGGAGCATCACAAGGAAGTGATGTAAAAATGCTATCATTTATACACGTAGACTCTCACAAGTATGATTTCCAATCTTCACAACCCAGCAAACTGAGTCCTGTCATTCCCATGTTATTAACGAGGATCTGAAGATTAATTCACCCAAAGCCACACAGGTAGAAAAAGGCTAAGTTGAAATTTTAAACCAGGTGTTTCCATCCCCAGGAACTCATGAAAAGACTAGCCTTCTAGAGGCCTCCTACCCCTAAATTAAATGTGCTCATCTTTTTCCTACCTGACTATATTCATAACTTTCCTTGATGGAATTCTGTCCTCTCTGCTTCTCTCCAGGGCTTTAATTCCCCCAGTGAAGGCATTTATTGTCTCTTATTTTCCCCTCTCAGGACATTGTTCATCTTCATTCTGAAATGGATTTGTGACCTGTGATTAAGGCCCGGTATTCTCCACCTGATCTCTCCTTCTCTCAGTGTTAATTATAGTCATAGAAAGTTAATAGGTTCAGAGCAAGGACAGGGTGAGGCCCAGAGATGTTTTTGTAAGCTCAGTTTACAGGCCGAATGCTCAGTTCCAAAGGGAAGTGCGCTCAATCTATGGGTTAGAGCCTAGATTCATAACATCCTATGGAGGTCATTTTTTTCCCAGGGCCCTCTGGTCCATATTATAGCTAAATCATTGGAATGCTGCTAAATAATGTGCAGATCTCTGAAGCAAGGAGGTCTCAGAGCTGCATTTACCCACACTCCTCATTTCTCCACCTTTAGCATTATCACCATCACTATTTTTCATCTTTATCGTGTCCTTCTGCAGAGGCACTCAATAATGTACCCATTGTGCAAGTAATCTAAAATCCTTTTCAGCAAGCAATAGTATTTAGTAGTAATAAAACACTAATTTGTCTACCAAGTGACATATTTATAGGAGCAGTTTACTTTGACATATTTTTATTATTTCTACTCATTTGCTAAGTACTTTCCAATACATATTTATGAAGCACATGCCTTTCCCAAAACAGTAGTGAAAAAATAAATCATATCATTTCTTTTATTAGTAGCAGCATGGTTTGTAAGTTCTAGTGCCCTGATTTTGTTATATCTGGCAAGAGCCGAAAGAATTAATGGTGATTGAGCACCTACTAGGTGCCAGACTCTCTATGGAAGGCATTTTGCATAGATTATCTGTTAAATTCCCCTGAGACAATGTAATTTTACCAATAAGGAAAATATAATTCCCCCGCAACATAGATTTTACCAGTGAGACAGACACCTTACCTTGCCTGAGTAATTTGGCCAGAAGGAGCCCCGCAGCATTTTGAACCTGGATCTTTTCCTTATCCAAAACCCCAAATCATCATTCTACTTCATCAGCCCCCTCTTAACTTCTCTGAACCTAGTAAATTATGTAAAATATAAAGTATTCCTTTCTGAAAGAGGCCATGTAGATTACCCCAGAATGGAACAGAGATAAGACACAAGATGTTAACCCCAATTTTTCTATAGTAGGTAACTCTCTAAGGGAATTATTCCCTAAGAAATCAGTGGTAGGGTATTTTCCAAAGGGAAGGGCCAGTACAAGAGTTCTACTCATTGCTGGGGACAGGCCTGGTTACGTAGCTTGCAGGGCACAGTGCGAAATATGGGATGCTTGTTCCAAAAGTATTAAGAATTTCAGGATGGCAACAGTAGAATATAAGCACAGGGCTCTGAGCAACTGCACTGGTCATACTTCCTTGAAGCTGGCCTTGCCCGGACAGAAGGAAGCTGTCACTAATTATCTCCCAGGCATCAGAAGCCTCATAATAATAATATGAGGTTAAGTCCCATTATAGGCCTGGAAAAGTCTTCAGTGCTTTACGTAAACCATATGAACCTAAAGCAATTATACGCAGCAGGTCTTATTTTCCCCATTTCACAGATGAAACTGAGGCTTAAGGAGTCTAAGTGATGCAGCCTCTTGTAAATTCCCTAGGGGAAATTGGAAAGAGCTAATAAAGTAGATCTCTGATCCAGCTTTTTATGGTGAACTAAGCTGAAAAGAGCTCAGGATGTGTAGCCTTGGCTGCTCCCTGGGCAAAATATGAAAAATAATCTTATTTATTTTTTTTTTTTTAGGATTTTATATTTAAGTAATCTCTACACCCAACATGGGGCTCAAACTCACAACCCCTAGATTAAGAGCTACATGCCCTTCCGACTGAGCCAGTGAGGCACCCCAACAAAGAGTTTTATCAAAACGTTTACATATTCACAGCTGAAGGCAGCATGAGGATGGACAGAAGAGTTTAGAATGAGACAGAGTTTGGATTCTGTTGCTATCACTTATTAGCCTTATGTCCTTAGCCTTGCTGGGCTCCTATTGTCTGTACAATGGAAATGATTCCCCATGCTAGAAGGGTGTCTGTTCTAAGATCTAAATGAGATGTGTACAAAGGGCATAAGCACATGAGAGCCTTGAAAAACTTGCCTTCTGGACTTGGGGCTGCCCACTGGATGTCTAATTCCTCCATGCAACTCCCTCCTTTCTAGTAGTGTCCCCATTTCCCAGAAGGCCACAGCATGTGCTTAAAAGAAGCCTGACCCCAGCCCTAAGGCTATTTTCTTGTTGGTCTGAGCCAATCACAGACCCATTTCCCTTGCCATGATTTAGGTGTGGGCTATAAGAAAGCAATTCTGTGCTAAGGTATGAGGTAAATCTGCTCTGGCCGGAAGTTGAATTTTCCTGGTTCTTAAAAGGACCCAAGGCCCGGGTTCCTGCCTGTATATACTGTCATGTCTGGATTGATGCTCAGAATGGCCACATCCAGAATTTAATGAGGAAAATGAGCTTGAAGACAAAACCAACACAAAAGGAAGGCAGAGTGGAGAAATGAAAGAGGCCTTATACCCCTTCACACTGAGCCACTGAACAAGCCAAACTCGGACTCCTTGTAACTGGAGATAATGTCCTTATTGTTTAAGCCTCTTTAGGCCAGGTTTTGTTACTTGCAGTGGAGAGCAGCCTCAAGGAGACCTGGACCTTTTTTTGCCTGAGAGTCTCTGGGGGCTCAGGTGCCTGACTTAAAGTCATCAAGTGCCAGCCCGGAGTAGGGACTCAACATTAATTTTTTTCTAATATCAAACCCAGGACATACAAGAATCCTCCGTAGAAAGTTATATAAAAAGCTACTCTGGGGAATCAATGACTATTTAGATCTAGAGAAAAACATCCCTGCGTTCCTCATTTGCCATCTTTAAAATGCATTAGAGCCCACCCATTCATATAGTTAACCATTACTGAGCTCCCAGACCGCAGAGAGAACAAAAGGAAAATTGACATGGGGGATCTTAAAATGGATCTTGAGCTCGTGGGCAGACAAGTGAACAGAAAGAGAGGCAGAGAGGGGTTATGATGTCTATCTAGACAATACTTGCTGCATAAAAAAGGGAGGATGTCAGGGTGAGTGTGCACCTGACACAGCAGACACATAAGCAAAGGGAGCAAAAGGCACTTGGGCAGAAGAGCCAGCCCGGCCCGAGGCCTGCTAGGCCAACGCACCGTGCAGCCTGCCCAGAATGGAGTGTGCAATGGCAGCACGCAGGGTGAGGTGAAGCCCTGGTCTGAGAGCAAGATCCAGGGAGGAAGCAAGCTTGGGGGTTGGGGGGACAGGATCCTGCAGGAATGTCACAAGGTGGTCTGGAGCAGCAGTGAATGGGGCAGCTTCCCGTGGCCAGTGAGGCCACCTGGGTGATGGCTGTGGCACCCTGAGTTGCAGTGAATTGTCCAGGGGAAGAGAAGTATGCAGATGGGAAACTAAAGGTAACAAGGAGACCCAAAGGTCTCTGGGGTCCTGGGTGCCCGCTCCTATTCTGCCATGGGACCATCACTCCTCCTCTTTGGGCCTCAGTTTCCCTCTCTGGTTGGTCGTGACTATCTGGACTCCTGAGTTCCATAAAAAAAAGAACCCTTGAGTGATTGGGGAGACCGCTGTGCAGAAATTACCTCTGTGGGCTCAAAGTGCCCAAATGTCAGGAGCGGCAGGGATTTGCAACTCCTAGCTTAACGTATTTTTCCCTGCTATGGTTGCAGAAATGCGCCAGCCCCTCATGGTGTGAGGATACCGAACATTAATTTTTCTCAGGGTCCTCTCTGCAAGCAGCAGTGCCGGGCTCCCCCTCATCTTAGGCTCACCAACCCTGTCTTCGTTCAGGCAGATACGCCGGAGCCAGCATGCTGCTCGTTCCCGGTCCTCCACGCTTCCTGCTTCTGCCTCGGCTACGTTCATCATCTTAATGTCCTAGCTTCCCCCTGTAACTCTGACCCCCCTTTTCCTGCAGCCAAGACACAACTAATTAATTACATGACAGGCTCTCTAACCAAGAAAGGCGACCTTCCTTTAAAAAATGTAGTCAGTAAACAATTCTGATCATTTCTCTACTTTGCCTTTTATTATTCTTTCCCTGGTGTCCTCCTCACCACCCCCTGCCACCCCCCCAGCCACGGCTACAGCCCTCAGATGGATGGCCACAGTGCCAATAACAGACAGGGGGGTTATTTCATACACTAGGGCACCAGGCTGTGGTACAGCTGGCAGGAAGAGAAGGGTAATTATATTGCATCTCGGAGCCACTGGCAATGAATTTCTGCATAAAGGACTAGATTTGCCATGTATTATTTACGCCAGCATCAATTTTCCCAGCTGGCTCTATTTACTGTGCAAATTCTCCTCTGTCTGTTTATGGGCAAGGCCATGGTTCAGCACCTTTGGCTACTCTATACTGTAGAGGGGCCCTGCAAGGCACCGTGCATAATAAACAAGTAGCTGGATTCACTGTGGTCACATCCTCCCTTCCTGTTAGATTATATCCCTGGGACTGCAGGGAGTTCACAATCTCACCTAGTCATGGTGATGCATGCAGGTGTGTGAAACCAAATCAGCAAGAGGGAAAAAAGGAATAACCGTTCTTTGGAACCTCACTAGGGGAAACTGAAAAACAACCTTCTGGGGGGAAATTAGGTGGCTTTGGGGCTCAGGGAATTTCGTCTTTGTATTTTTCAGAACATGACATAGATAAAGGTTTTGCATTTACAAGGGCACTTCCACCTAGTACCTCAGAGACAAAGCTAGGGGAGCTCCATCTTACGGATGGAAAAACAGAGGCCAAAAACCCCCAAACAAAAACAAACAAAACAGAGAGAAGCGGGGGCAAGCTGGAGGCTTCATGGCTCCATCACTGTGTAAGGATGGAGTGCAGGCACAACGATGACACACAGGGTTCTGCTCAGTTACTAGCATGCCTCTTCAGAAATGCCCTAAGCCAGAGTGAACTCAGCTCCCACTGGAAACATACATGATAGAAACAAGGAAGAAAACTTGGCACCGGCATGGATTTCTGGGTCCTTCCACCACAGCACCTCTCTCGCCTGTAGCTCTGTTTCCACAGAAAGAGAAGCTGAGGAAACAGAGATGCCTCTTCTGTCCAGCCCAAGAGCTTCAAGTGGAATCCCAAGCGCTGGGTGGCAGTGAACAGCAGGTGTTACTGTGCACAGAGTTGGGGGGCCCATGATGGCCCTCCCTTTCCCAATCAGTAGAACAGTCACATCTGATCTCCCTGTGACGTGGGGCTCTGCTCTGGAGTCCCCCAGGTTCCAATGTCTACCATCTCCTGGAAACCTGTTGGCTGGGAGAAGACAGGAGGGAAGGGTAAGTTTTTGAGTGAAGCAGCCCAAGCCGGTGGCCACTTTGGTTGCAGGGTCTCAGCATCCAAGACATCTCTATAAGACATCTGGGCCCAGATTCCTGGCTTTCCCCTGGGGCTGGCTCACCAGACGGGGAGATTTGGTCAGACAGGCCCTGCGCCAACTGCCTGACGTCCCTGCCCCTTCCTCAATGTCCAGGAGAATCCGGGTGCTGGGTACAAAGCTCCAGGAGCGTCCAAGGGCAGGTTTGAGCTTCCCACTGTCCCTGTCTCGGATCATGTGATTGGTCACCTGGGGAAGAAAACATCAAAGACTTAATGCAAGTGTAGAGGACATCAGTTCCTACTGCTTCATTCTACAAGTGGGAAAACTGAGGCCTCACACAGAGAAATGACTTCCCCAAGGCTTCATAAGTTAGTAACAGCAGGTCTTGCATTAAGAACCATGGGTCCTCACTTGTGCTCAACTCTTTCCATTAAATCACAATGCCTCAGGCTGGACTTGGACAGAAGGTGATGGGGCATGTATCTGGGAAAAGCAGTGTTGTCTGCACTTTGCTGAAGGGAAGCCAGCGGCGGGCTTCCCCGACCCAGCAGACAGGCATCCTGAGACCACATCCACCCAGCCTTTTGTGTCGGGGAGTGCCTCTGTGTGTGGGGAGGTTGGGGGAGCTCTGAAAGGGAGGTCGTAATCTGGTCAGTCCGTTCTACTCTGCCCAGGATAGTCATAGGTAGGTGACCTGAGCCTCACGGCATCCTCTTAATAAGATTCTCCCCACCAGACTCCAACCAGTGGCAGGGGCTGTGGCTTATTCGTCACCGAGTCCCCACTGCCTGAGCCAGAGGCACAAGCAGGTGATCACGTGCATTCTAAAGTCAGGAGAAGGAGGCCCTGGGACTCAAGAACACTGCTGGTGGGTGTAGAAATGAGAATACCTCCCTGGAAATTAGTTGGCAATACCGTATCTACACATTTAAAAATGCATGCACCCTTGGGGTGCCTGGGTGGTTCGGTTGGTTAAGCGTCTGACTTCAGCTCAGGTCATGGTCTCATGGCCCCGTCGGGCTCCCCGTCGTGCTCTGTGTTGACAGCACAGATCTTGGAGCCTGCTTCAGATTGTGTCTACCTCTCTCTGCCCCTCCCCTGCTTGTGTGTGCTCCTTTTCTCTCAAAAATAAGTAAATAAACATTAAAAAAAAAAAAACAACAACAGAAAATGCATGCAACCCTGACTCAGGGAATATACTTTCAGGAGTTCAAGGAAATAATATGAAATGTGCAAAGAGATTTAGGTATCAGCGTGTTGTTCACTGGTGTCTTCCTTAAAATAAGAGGAAAACCAGGAATGACCTACAGGCCCCAAGATCATTATGGTATACGATCTGGGCTGGCAAACTAATACCCAAATGTGGCCCAAAATTGTTATTGAAAATCAAATGTGACTGGAACATAGCCATGCCCTTTTGCTCAAGTATTGTCTATGGCTGCTCTCATGCTAACTAGGCAGAGTTGAGTGGTTGTGATGCAAACCATATGGCCATAAAGCCTCAACTATTTACTGTCTGGCCCTCTACAGAAAACTTTGCTGACCCCTGTAACCTAGGTATTAGATAAAATATATAACTGCTAAAAATGGCATTCTTAAAACATCTAAAGACATGGGAAATGGAACAAGTTTTTTGTATTTATTATGAGAGAGAGAGAGAGGCAGAGAGGGAGAGGGAGAAAGAGAAGCCCAAGCAGGCTCCACACTGTCAGCACACAGCCCAAAATGGGGCTCGATCCCACAAACTGTGCGATCATGACCTAAGCTAAAATCAAGAGCCAGACGCTTAACCAACTGAGCCACCCAGGTGCCCTCAGTTTTTTTTTTAAACAAGGTTACAGTTTGGTTGGAAAGCTGGTTAAACATATAGGTATATATGCAGAGAAAAAAGATCCTATGGAGATATACAAAAATATTAATATGATTTCTGTGGATGTGGCGATTTATTGCAAATTTGATTCCTATATTTAACTATTTTGCCCTATGAGAAGCATGCAGACTTAAAAGGCAAAACTATTGAGATAGAAACCAGATTGGTGGTTGTCTGGGGCTGGGTGACCTTTTTGGGGTGACCAAAATAGTCCAGATCTTGATTGTGCCAGGGTAACAAGACTGGATACATTAGTATCTGTTAGCCAAACTTTAAATGAGAAGAGAGTTACTCTGTGTGAATTATACCCCAATAAACCTGTCTTAAAGTAAAAAGAAAAACAAGACTGTCCTTGACCCCTTGGCTATTTACGTCCAATCCCGTCAAAATCCAGGGCTCTATGACCGAGGGAAGTTGGGCCAGGACCCTTTCCTAAAGGGCCGCTTTCGGGTTTCAGAGGCTGCCATTTAAGGGAAGTAAACAGCCTAGAAACTGAATTAGAAATTGAATTCATGTGCCCCCTTGGCAAAGCCCTGGGATCAGACACAAAAGCAGCAAGCTGGCCAAGCCCAGTTCCTCACCATTACCGCCACACCAACGTCCCGGGCCAGGGTCTTCAGCTCTCGAGCCAGCTGCATCATCAAGGCCAAACCTGGAAGAGAAGCAAAGGGCGAGGGCAGCAGGGCACCCGGGACTAGGCTGGATGGGGACTGGATTTCAGAGCTGGGAGGCAAGCTCATGTCCCGGACTGTGGGCTCTGCCACACCTCTTACCTTCCCTCTGCTGACCTCCCAGAAGTGGGGAGACCACGGCAGTGACCGAGTCCACAACCACCACCTTCACAGTCGCTGAGGCACTGCTCACCTGGGGAGAAGCAGGTGCCATGAACCAGTTAGTCTCTAGGGGGTGTCCATTACAGGACAAGATTGCTCCTCTATCCGGAACTGGTAAGAAGTAAGTTCCCCAACCCCAAATATTAGCTGTGCAGGTTTCACGGACTTTCAGTCCCCCACCCCACCTCCTATGTAGGTATGAGAGACTTTACTGAAGACTTGGGTGGAGAGAGAGGTTTTAAATCAAAGGACATCACAGATATCCCAAAATATATTTGCGAAATCCCTGTTCCAAGTTCTATAGCCTTAGCCATGAATTTTCTTTTTCTTTTTTTAGGATTTTATTTTATTTTATCTTATTTTTTAGAGAGCACATACACACACGTGCGAGGGGGATAAGCAGAGGAGGGAAGAGAGAGAATCTTTCTTTTTTTTAATGTTTATTTCTTTTGAGATAAAGCATGCGAACAGGGGAGAGGCAGAGAGAGAGAGGGACAGACAGAATCCCAAGCAGGCTCCCAGCTGTCAGCACGGAACCCCACACAGGGTTTGATCTCACAAGCTGTGAGATCATGACCTAAGCCAAAATCAAGAGTAGGGTGCTTAACTGCCTGAGCCACCCAGGTACCCCGAGAGAATCTTAAGCAAGTTCCATGCTCATGTGGAGCCCAACTCAGGGCTCGATCCCACGACCCTGGGATCACAAGCCGAGACGGAATCAAGAGCTGAACGCTCAATTGACTGACCCACCCAGGCACCCCTTAAGATTTTATTATATTTTTTAAGTGTATTTACTTATTTTGAGAGAGAGAGAAAGAGTGCATGAGCAGGGGAGGGGCAGAGAGAGAGGAGAGAGAGAATCCCAAGCAGGCTCAGCATTGTCAGTGCAGACCCTGATGTGGGGCTCAGTCCCGCGAACTGTGAGATCATGACCTGAGCCGAAACCAGGAGTCAGATGCTTAACTGACTGAGCCACCCAGGCACTCCTTAAGATTTTATTTTTAAGTAATCTCTATACCCAACGTGTGGCTTGAACTCACAACCTTGAGATCAAGAGTTACATGCTCTACTGACTGAGCCAGCCAGGTGCTCCAGTCCTGAATTTTCTTAGCAGCCATCTTTCTCCTGATGGCCAGCCCTCCACCATCTTTTCAGGTCCCTCTTCTCCCTCTCCTTCCTACTCCCCAAATTCCTAACTCCCTGTGCTGAAGGGTTAGCCTTCTCTTTACTTCACTCTTTCCAGATCATCATGCCTCTAGGGCCTCATCTTACGCATCTGAAGTGGTTCTAAATCTAGACTATATAGACAGCCATCTGTTAAAACCATAAACTTTTGTCTTTACACAAGCATTAGCATCTTGGACCTAACCTCCCTTACTCCTTATATACAAGTCATTTGCTGATTCTGTTTCTACAGCTTTCTTTCTCACTTCATGCCGACCAGATCTTGGATATTCAGCATTATCTGGCCTGTCTTTTGCATGTCTTCGTTCATCTTCCAGTTTCTGACTCTCGGCCATCAGCTTGTCTAAGAGAAGACGGCAAAAGAGAAGCTAAAGCTGAAATCAGCTTAACTCTTCCTTACTCTGGGAGAGCAGGTTGAAATCTCTGGCTAAAATGGGGACAGCCAGCCTTTCACTGCTGGCAACTATGGAGTTATCAGGTCATCCATGGCAGACAGAACCTAAAGCAGCCCCTTGACCCCCACCTCCAGGTGTACAAGCTCTCATATAATCCCCTCCCCCCAACTACAGGTGAGTCTTATGGCTTGCTTCTGACTAATACGGTGTCAAAGGTGTTGGAATGTTACTCTCTTGTCTAGGCTACGTTATACAGCAAAGGTAATGAGACATCACTCCCAAGATTACATTATGTTATATGAGACTGTGTGTTGCTCTCATTCTTGTGCTGTCTTGACGAAGCAAGTGGTCATGCTGTGAACTGCTATGGAAAGGGCCACATGGCAGACAACAGGGGGCAGTGTGCCAGCAAGAAACTGGACCCCACTAGGAAATGAATTCTGACAACAACCTGTGTGAACTTATAAGTGGATTCTCCCCCAGTTGAGCCTCCAGATAAGAACACAGCCCAGCTGCTATCTTGATTACAGACTACTGAGATCCTAAGCAAAGGCCCCAGCTAACTGTGCCAGACTCCTGACCCATAGAAATTGTGAGGTAGTAAACATGTGTTGTTTTAAGTCATTAAATTTATGTAATTTGTTATACAATAATAGGATATATACTATCATAACGGTCTTCCAGTAAAAAATACAGTCATTTGACTTGGGAGTTGAGAGATTTGGGTTATTCGCTTAGTTCTTATCCTTATTATGTGGTGACTATAAATAACTTACTAAACTTCTCTGGCCCTCACTCTCATCTCTAGAAATAGAGGGTTGGATTAGATCAAGGTTACTTGACTTCATGTCTCAACACACATGGGTCATAATCAGTGATGGCTCCTATGGCAAGTATCTGTTCAGTACATTCTAAAGTTTGTAAAAATGATTTACTTTACATGCACATGTTATGCTTTGGGATCAGAGTTTAACATGAATTGAGCTATTCTTTTTTTTCTTTTTTTAATGAATTGAGCTATTCTAAGATGTCTTTCTAAATCTAGTAGCTCATAAATCAGTGCACCAAATCCTAAGTACCTAGGCAAGTATAGTGCAGTACCAACCCAAATGCCATTCTAAACTCCTCTTCCTTGTTAACAGGATTCTGAAGGTTTTCAGGTACTGGGCAGAAATCTCCTGACATCATGGAAAGTGGGCCCAACTCCTAGTCTGAGATACACATAAAACTCTGTTTTGCCCAACTAGATGTAAAGCAAAGTCTACTAGTGGCTTCTGAAGACAGATTTTTCTTTCCTGATCAAAGGAGAGAAGTGCAGAAAAGGGGCCATCTATTACTTCCCTGAACACCGGGGTTGATGTGTGAAGACATAAGGCTTAGAGCTATAGCAGCCACTTTGCAATCATGAGGGGAAAGAGCAAGAGAATCAGACACACCAACCTAGAGCCCTGATACTGTGGACCAGCCAACCTCCAGACTCATGTGAGATAATTAAATGTCCTCAAGGTTCATGTGTCTGTCAGGCAGACTCTATCACTTGCAGCTGAAAGTAATCCTAGCTGATCCTGTGGGGGAATGAATGCAGAAATGAGTATGACAGGATCCTTGCACTCAAGGGTCTTACTGTTCAGCGGGAAAGATGGGCATGTAAACAATGAGGTACTCAGGAATGGATTTAGCACTCAGGAGTCCCATCCTGGAAGTGGCATGCACAGCTGGAGTCACCAGATTGCACATCTGCATTTCCAAACAGTCTGTCGTAGGGCACCTGCCCACATACAGATTGCCCCGGCAAGTTGGGTGAAGCAGGAAGGGACAGAACAGCAGGCTCACCTGCTGGGACATAGCGCCTCGGAGGTCCTGCAATACGTCCAACATCTGGAAGATGTCAAATGCACGAACCACCTGGATCCTCTGGAGAGCTCCTGCCTAAAGAGGTGGGAAAGAGAAGGAGGGGCTTTCAATAAGAGGGAGCAGGGGATCAAGCAAGTTACAGAGCGATTTTAAACCTGAGCAGACGCATCTAGACATAAGGACTCAAGTCCAAGATGGCAGATGGGCTTTGTCTACTGGGCCAGTTCTCACACTGGTGGTTGCCGGGTGCTGACCTACAAAGCCAAGTCAGAGTGCAGTCAGGGAAGTACGACTGGCAGGTCTGGTTAGGAACGTCTGCTGAGAGCAAGCAATGGGAAGGAAACACAGATGCTGGGTGTTTGCCAGCCATGACTTAGGGTGCGCAAGGGGTTGGATTACCTGGGAGATCAGTGCGGTAGCATCCCAGCTAGGATAATGTCATAACAGGGGAAGCTTGAAGAGTACAGGAAGTATTAATAGAAATGACTATTAATCCAAATGGCCATAATTCTTGCAGTATAAGGGATACTTGGGTCTTTCTGTGTCAGAACCTCAAAGGAACTCAACCCTCCTACCCTTTACCTGCTCCTCCTCATCTGGGGTTCTAGCCTGAAGCAGCTGGAGGAGGCGGGAGGCTGTCAGTCCTCCATTGGAATCAACGTATACAACATTCTGCTGCAAGCCATAGGCCACATTTGCAGCCACACAAAGACATACCTGAAAAGACAAGGCATTGGGAGAACTTGAGCCCCCAAAATGAGAACTCCCCACCAAATCCTGTGCAAATCCCAGTGACACGATCAAGCCAAGTTCAAGCCCCACTCCTCATCACCCATCCTCTCTCTTCCAAGTTCTGAGTCACAAGCACATTGGCAGAAACTCCCTCAGGGATATGGAGCTATGCACCCACCTCCCCCTGTCCTCCTGGCTGCTGGCCGCACATGTACCTGGGTTTTGCCGCTACCTGGGCCTCCTACAATTTCAGTCACTTCTCCAGTGTAGAGACCAGCATCAAGCAGTTTGTCCAGGCTGATGAAAGAAGAGGAGGAAGGAAGAGAATCAACCCAGGGGACTGGAGGGAACAGAGGGGAGTAGGAACCAAGAAGAAAAGGAAGACATTCCTTCCCAGCACTGGTTCTGCCCAGACGATCTGAACATCTCTGGGGAAAGAGGGCACGGCTACAAGATCCTGCTTGGGGCCCTCCTCATCTGTTCACTCTCAGCCTAAAGATCACTCCCCACAGAGGTCTCCGCCGCCCCATCAAAAGGTCCTCCTTCCTGATCTGAATCTCAGTCCCTTGTGGGTTTCCTTTAAACTCTGAAATAATTATAGATTCATTAGGAAGTTGCACAAAAAAAATCGTACAGGGGTGTCGCATGTACCCTTCGCCTCACTGTCCCTAACGGCAGCCCCCTGCACTGTAAGATACACTGTACCACAGTACAACATCGCCAGGCAACCCTAGTGCAATCTGCAGAGCTTATCCAGATATCCCCAGTGTTATGTGTGTGCGCGTACAGTTCTATGGAATCGTATCACACGTGGTTTATGCAACCACCACAATCAAGATACAGAATGTTTCCATCACTATAAGGCTCCCTTTATAGCCACCCTTTTATAGCCACACCCCTCCATTCAACCCCTACTCCCCTAACCCCTGGAAACCACCAATCTGTTCTTTATCTCTATCATGTTGTTTCAAGAATGTTATGGACATAGAATCACACTGTATGCAGCCATTGTGGCTGGTTTCTTTTGCTCAGCATCATTCCCTTGAGATCCATCCAAGTTGTTGTATCCATAGCTGTTTCTTTTCATTGCTGAGAAGGAGCCCATGGTAAGGATGTACCAAGTGTGTTTAACCACCCACCCATTGAAGTCTGTTCTAGCTGTTTCCACTTTGGGGCAATTATGAATCAAACTGCTATGAACATTTGTGTACAGGTTTTTGTGTAAACCTGTTTTTATTTTTCTGGAATAAATGTGTAAGAATAGAACTCCTAGGGGGTGCTTGGCTGACTCAGTAGAGCATGCAACTCTTGATCTTGGGGTTGTAAGTTCGAGCCCCACGTTGGGTATAAAGATTACTTAAAAATAAAATGTAAAAAAAAAAAAACAAAAAAGAATACAACTTCTGGGTTGTGTGGTAAGCATATATTAATTTTATAAGAAACTATTAAACGATTTTCCAGAGTGGCTATGCCATTTTACTATCCCACTAAGAATGTATGAGTAATCCAGTCTCTCTATATCCTTACCAGCATTTGGTATTTATCACTGCTTTTTAAATGTTTGTTTATTTTTGAGAGAGACAGAGCATGAACAGGGGAGGGACAGAGAGACAGGGAGACACAGAATCCAAAGCAGGCTCCAGGCTCTGAGCTGCCAGCACAGAGCCCGATGCAGGGCTCAAACCCATTAACCGTGAGACCATGACCTGAGCTGAAGTTGGGACACTTAACTGACTGAGCCACCCAGGTGCTGCTATCACTACTTTTTATGGTAGCCATTCTGGTAGGTGTGCAGTAATATCTCACTGTGGTTTTGTTTTGTTGTTTATTTTTTTAATGCTTATTTATTTATTTTTGAGAGAGAGAGGAGACAGGGGGGGAGAGAGAGAGAGAGAGAGAGAGAGAGAGAGAGAGAGAGAGAGAGAGATCATGAGTGGGGGAGGGGCAGACAGAAAGGGAGACAGAACCCCAAGCAGGCTCCATACTGTCAGTTCAGAGCCCAGCACAGGGCTTGGACTCACGAATTGTGAGATCATGACCTGAGCCGAAATCAAGAGCCAAACGCTTAACTGACTGAGCCACCCAGGTGCCCCTCATTGTGGTTTTAATTTGCATTTCCTTAATAACTAATAATGTTTGACATCTTTTCATGTGATTATTTGCCACCTGTATGTCCTGCTTGGTGAAATATCTGTTCATGTCTTTTGCCCATTTGCTAACTGGATTGTTTCACCATTGAGTTTTGTTTTTTTAAGTTTATTTATTTTGGGAGAGAGAAAACTTGTGTGCACACGTGGGAGAGGGGCACAGAGAGACAGAGACAGAGAGAGAGAGAGAGAGACAGACAGACAGACAGACAGAAAGAGAGACAGAGAGAAAATCCCAAGCAGGCTCTGTGCAGAGACTGAAGTGGGGCTCGACATGGGGCTTGAACTCATGAACCGTGAGAGATCATGACCTGAGCTGAAATCAAGAGTCAGATGCTCAACCGATTGAGATACCCAGGTGCCCCTCACCATTGAGTTTTAAGAATTCTTTATATATTCTAGATGCAAGTCCTTTGTTGAATATGCGGCTTGCAAATACTGTGCCCAGTCTATAGCTTGTCTTTTTGTCCTCTTTTGCAGGGCAGAAGTTTTAAATTTTGACTAGTTTTTATTTTTATTTTTTTTATTAAAAATTTTATCTTTTTTTAATTGATCACACGTTTGGTGTCACATCCAAGAACAATTTGCCTAGCCCTAGTTCCAGAGATTTTCTATATTTTGTTCTAAAACCTTGACAGTCTTAGGGCACCTGGCTGGCTCAGTCGGAGGGTGCAACTCTTGATCTAGGGGTTGTGAGTTTGAGTCCCACGTAGAGTGCGGAGATTACTTTAAATAACATCTTGAAAAATAAAAATACAGATAAAAGCTTGACAGTTGTACATTTAAGTCCATGATCCATTTTCAATTTTTGTGTGAGATGAGGGGTTTAGGGATACTTATTACCCCATGATGCCCACCAGCTCCAGCACCATTGTTGAAAGATTATATCCTTCCTCCACTGAAGTGTTTTTGGACCTTTGTCAACAATCAGTTGGCCGTATCTGTGAGTGTACTGCTAGGTTCTCTACGCCACTCCACTGATCTGTGTCTTTTGCGTGGCCAATACCACACCAGTCTTGATTACTGCTTTATAGTAAGCCTTAGCATGTGGCAGACTGATTCCTCCAACTTTATCCTTTTTTAAAATTGTTTTAGTGATCCTACATCATTAGCTTTTCTGTTTAATTGTTAGAATAAGCCTTATCTCTACCATCAAAAAAAATCCGCGGGGACTTTGGTAAGAACTGCATGAAGTTTTTAGGGCAGTTTGTGGAGAATTGCCGTCTTTACTCTGCTAATCCACGAATATAGTGGGTCTCTCTATTTATTTGGGTCATCTTTCATTTCTTTCATCAGCAAGTTTGAATTGTCAGCATACAGCTCCCATACCTGCTTTGTTAGATTTAGACCCAAGTATTTCATTTTCTTTGGGGCAACTGTAAATGGTATTATGTTTTAATTTTCCAATTCCACATGTTCATTTTCAGTATACAGAAATGCAATTGATTTTTATGTGCTGATCTTGTATCCTGAGGCCTTGCTGAATTCACTCAGTTCTAGGAGCTGGTAATTATTTTCTATGTGCTTGTTTTTGTCTGTCTTCCCCATTTGGCCCAGAGCACCCACGGGCAAGGACTAGGCTCCGACATTGGCATAGTGCCAGAAACACAGGAGATGCACAATGAATGTTCCCAGAGAAACAAGTGATAGAAAAGTACCAATTAGTTCCTATATTGCCAAAACCCTGGCTGCAGAAGCCTTGGGATAAACTCAAGACACAGCCAATTCCTAATCCACATCCTGTCCTTGAACCACGATGAAACAGGTTTCCACTCCCTGCCCGACCTGTGGGCTGAAGCTTCTCTATCTACACCACAGCCTATACTAATGGCTCCATGTCCTGACCTCATGCATCCCTTTCCCAGCCCTGCAAACCCCTTCCCAGGCCCCAGTACTCTGTAAAGGTTCTGGGAGACCTCCCCTGACCCTCCTGTGTACACCAAGCATCACCTCAGTAAATACCCCATCTATTTCGATTCCAAGGACTCCATGTTTATAGGCACACGTCCCTGCCAGTCAAAACACTCTTATCACCACTCCAGTAGCCTGTGGCTTCTCCCGCTGGGACCAGACAATCCCTAGCTCCATCATGGCAGCGATTCTCCTGGTATGGTCCCCAAACCAGCAGCAACAGGGTCACCGGGAACTGGTGTGTAATGCAAATTCTCAGGCCCTGCCCCACATCCGCTGCATCAGAAACTGGAGACTGTATCTGATTTCAACAAGGCCTCTAGGTGATCTGGATGCGTGTGCATGTTTGAAAACCACTAGGCTAGACTAGTGATTCTCAATCCTGCCTGCATATTAAAGTCTCCAGAGGAGTTTTGAAAAAGAGGCCTCTGTCAGCAGTTCCCAGACTTGTCCGCACAGTGGAATCAACTGGGAACTTCAAAAACGACTGATGCCTGGGGCACCTGGGTGGCTCAGTTGGTTGAGCATCTGACTTCAGCTCGGGTCATGATCTCGCAGTTTAGGAGTTCGAGCCTCAAGTCGGGCTCTGTGCTGACAGCACGGAGCCTGGAGCCTGCTTCCTATTCTATGCCTCCCTCTCCCTCTCCCCCTCCCCCGCTCGTGCTCTGTGTCTCTCTCTCAAAAATAAATAGACATTAAAAAACAAAAAGTGTTAAAAAGAAAAAAAACAAAACCTACTGATGCCTGTGTCCCATCCCCAGAGAATGTGATTTAATTGGCCTGCAGGAGGCATGGGCTTTGGAATGTTTAAAGATTCCCCAAGTGATTCTAATGCCCAGACATGTGTGGGACCCACTGACCTAGAGTAATTAAGTCAGAATTTTTCTTAACCTCCCATTTGATTCTAACGTGTAGCCTGGGCTAAACCACTGGTACTGACTCTCCAGACAAGAATCAACCTCATTCTTGGCCAGGAGGACCACGCTGCATAAGGAATTCTCAAATCCCCCTCTCCGCTGACTTCTTAGCTGTGTTCCTGTGTTTTCATTTCATGCCTCCTACTGCCCACAGGACTCTCCTACCGAGCACTTCTAACTCGGGGCATGTGATGTCAGAGAGAGACACCTCGCCCCGCCTGCCTGGTGCAGCAGAAGCACACCCTGCTCTTACGACTTGCTTTGAATCCGAGTGATTTCTGGGAGTTAGCCTCCCCCTTTCCCTTGGGATTGGCTTTTAGTCTTTTCTTTTCCGGCCGTTCATTCCAACATGACCTAAGTACCTCACCATTTCCTGAAGGTCTTACTCTAAAGCGAGGGAGATACAGAGACACAGAGAGACCTAGCTCCAGCCTTGGAGATACAGAGATACAGAGAGACCAGCCTTCAGGGAATCACCTGTCTCCCCCAGTCAATATAGCTTCTTACAAGGTCCACTTCACTCTCTATTGTCCTTGTAAAGACTGACATTGCACATCAGGCTCTGAGATGGCCTACAACAAAGAAACTCATTTAATTTGGGTTAATGAAGCATTTCCTCAGCGTGACAACAGAACTCCCCACCTCCCTTTTAAAAGTTACATTCATCCGTTAACTGTCCAGAGAACGTTGTGAGGAGGGCAGAAACCCAGCATATCATCTGATTGATTCCTCACAGCTACATCCCACCAGGTAGCAAGGCCTGTTGCGCATCTTTTCAATGCGTCTCCTGCTGTCACCTGCTCTCGATGGGACTCACGCACTCCACTCTACTATCTCGGTCTTGGCCTCTCTCCTGCGAGCCTCCCTAGTCCGGTCCACCCTGCACACCTCTGCCTCCGTGCCCCCAGCTCACTTTCACATCACGGCCTCCCTCCTGGAGGCAGGCAACAGGACAGAGCCGTCTGAGTCAGAAGTGTGACAGGTACGGCCTCAAGGGCCTGGTCTGCCACTTATTAGTTGTGCGAACTTGCCCACGTCACTTAACCGGAGTTCCGGTCTCTTCATCTAGCCAATGGTTGTTTTACCTGTGATGTGTCCATTGGTGGTCGTGGAGAACAAAGGAAATAATGTACTGTGGAGTGCTAGCATGGTGCCAGGTTCTTGGTAGGCACTCAGAGAAGGCCCATACGTTCCTCAACGCCCACAGCCTGCCTCCGCCTCAGAACTTTCCAGAACCACTCTGATTTCCTTTTCTTTTAAAAAAAAATTTTTTTTTTTTACATTTATTTATTTTTGATATAGAGAGACAGAGCACAAGTGGGGAAGAGGCAGAGAGAGAAGGAGACACAGAATCCGAAGCAGGCTCCAGGCTCCGAGCTGTCAACACAGAGCCCGACGCGGGGCTTGAACTCACAGACGGCAAGATCATGACCTGAGCCGAAGTCAGACGCTTAACCGACTGAGCCACCCAGGTGCCCCTCTGATTTCCTTTACAACACCCCACTGCAGCCACAGTCCTGACCATTTATGACTTGACTTCTCCCTAAACGCTTCCTCTGCCCATGTTGCTTTTCTAAGCTCTCTAAGCCCAAAGGCCAGGTCTGCTTCCGGTGAATCACTCCCTCCTTATGCTGCCTCCACACATGCGTACACCTCTCTTCTGTTCACCTGCTCTCCTATCTACCCACTACACCACACATTCATTAAGTGCAGGAGCCGTGCCATACTGGGACACCTATAATCCGCATGTATCTGGCACCTAGTAGGCATGCAGTCGGTGCTTGAGAGGTAAGAGACTTGGACTGCCAACCAGGAGGAACAAGCACCATGCTGTATGAATCTTCCCAAGAGAACGTGTTAGGGAAACAGCAAGGGCCAAACCAATCCAGAGACCTTTCTGGTGGCAGAGTTCCTCATCAAATTCTGCACGAACAGGCCAGGAAAGAGGTCAGACTCCCTCGGCCAGAAACTGGCTGTGGTCTTCCAACTCTTTCCCTTCCAAGACCACGCAGCAGAATATAACTACTCCTCCACGGAAGCTCCCTTGGCCCCTCTTGCTGCAGGGTATGGGGCACACACCCGGCTCCGATCAAGGATCTCAGGGCTTTTCCCACCACTCCACGCCCCTCAATCTCTAGGGCTAAACTCAAGCTTGCTTAATCATCACTAACTCACAAGGTTACTGAAGAGATTACATAACCTAATGTCAGTGGCTGGCACGCAGGAGGCACTCAATGAGTGTCAGTCTTGCCATGTTCTCTCGACCTATCCTTTTTGTTTTATTCATCTTTGAGAGACAGAGCACAAGTGAGAGAGGGGGCAGAGAGAGAGGGGGACAGAGGATCTGAAGCAGGCTCTGCACTTACAGCAGAAATCCTGATGTGGGGCTTGAACTCACAGATAGTGAGATCATGACCTGAGCCGAAGTCAGACGCTCAACCGACTGAGCTACTCATGTGCTCCTTGCCCTGTCCTTCAGTGAAATGGGAAGCAGGGCCAGAGAAGAACTGCTTTGATCTGCTGAATAATAATGAAATACTGACATTTTGTGTGATAGGATAGTGGTTCTCAACCAGAAGCAATTGTGCCCCCACAGGGGTCATTTGGCAACATCTGGAGACATTTTTGATTGTCACAACATGGGGAGAAGGGAGGTACCACTGTTATCTATTGAATAGAGTCCAGAGATGCTGCCCAAAATCCTATAATGCACAGGACAGACACCCTCCCACCCCCTGCCCCGGGGGCAAATAATTACAAATCCCAAAATGTTAGAAGTGCGAAGTCAAGAAACCCTGTCATAAGGTAAGACAACTCAGAAGTCCTGGCCATCTGCCCATGCTGCCCTCATCACAGCTTGAAAAACCCTGCTCTCTCTAGATTCAAGAGTGAAAGGCGGTACTGGAGGCAGCGCGGTCCTCCAGCCTCTCACCTTCTTACCCAAGTACAAACCTTCCGATGCCAGTGGACAGGATGGCTGTGGAGGTCTTTAGTTCCTCGTACAGATCAGCGCCATTGAAGGGGAAAGCTGAGAACTGAGCCAGCAGCACCCTTCTCAGGGCAACCAGGGCCTACGAAAGGGGCGGGGGCAACTCAAGATGGGGCCTGGATCGCTTCAACCCAAAGCAGCCCGGAGCACACAGCAATGACCCGCCAAGGGAGGGGGCATCCCAGGGTCTCATACGCTGCTGCCATCCCAGTTATCAATCTCTGGGAGCCCTTTGTTCCTTTGACTCAGGGTTGAGCATTTAGAGACACCCAAGTTGGTAGCGTGGAGATAGCTCACCTTGTAAGACAAGCCACACTTCTGGGCTACATCCTCCAGGTCTGCAGAAACCAGGTCCACCACTGAAAACAAAGCACACGTGGTTGATTGGCAGGAAGGGAGGCGCCGGGCTTCCCACACGTGGCTTTTCCTCTTCTGTAAAGCGAGGTGACGGTTCTACCCCGGGGCAGGCAGTCCCAGGCGGCCTACGTGACGGCACAGAGCCGTGGGGCCTGGAGGGGCGCCTGGCACCCAGTAGGGGTTCTGCCCTCCCCAGGGGCTCGGTTGGCCCCACTCCCGCCTTCCCGAGGCTCTGCAGAGCGGTGCGGGGCAGAGCACGGGGGTGCGGGGAGGACCCCTCCCGGGTACGCCTAGTCGGCGCTGTGCCCAGCTGGGTGGTGCGCACGCGGTCACCTGTCTTGATCCCGCGGCTCCTCAGAAGCTGGACCGTGTCCTGGGTGAGGCCCGGGCACAGCCCGGCCCTGAGAACGCCCATGTTCCCTGGGGGTCGGTCCGGGTAACGCCAGGCTCGGGGCTGGTCGTCCCGCGGGCCTCCGCGGGGCCCTCTCCCTTCACCCGGCGGCACCCTGCTCGAGAAGGGGCGCAAGGCGGCAGCGCGGAGGGGGCGCGCCCCGCCGGGTCTCCGCGCCTCAGCCCAGCTGCTCGCGCCACGCCGCGCTTCCGCCTTCCAGGCGCCAGGACCTGGCCTTGCAGCGCCATCTGCTGGCCGCGCGGCGACAGGGCGGTTGGGGCGGGAGCCGGCCCCCAGTCCCCAGTCCCCCACCCCACGACGCTCCACCCCCGTGCTCCCCGGCGCCCGCCTCGCGCGGCCGACTGGACCCGCTCTCCGCCCGCCACGCCCCGCGTCCGCACACGCCTCCACCCGCCTCCGGGGGCGCGCGCGCAGGTCGTGCTGCGCGCCCCCGGGCGTCGGCTTCTGTTCTGAACGCTGGGCCGCGGAGTTCGACCCGACGGACCATCCCTACCCTCAGGCACCTACGTGTTAGTGGGGAGGACAGTGAAGAGGAGTCCAAGATACCGGGTAATTACAGATTTCTATGGTAGGTGCTCAGAAGCAGCAGAGAGGGCATCTGCGGCTCTATTTTTGAAACAACACTTTCTCTTTTGGGGGATGAATTAACAACAAAAACCCTGATGATTTGGAACACAGAAGATATGATTTGGCGTTTTTAAATGTCCTTTGCTTTGCCTCGTCCTCTGGGAAACATAAAACAACTTTACAACTCCTCACAATCCAATAAGGCGGCTGCTGTTTTTATCCCCATCTCCCAGAGGAGGAAACTGAGGCTCAGCGAGGTGAAGTCACTTGCCAGAGGTTTACACAACCTGTAGGTGCAGAGCGGGACTTAGAGTGGACAAATGCACATGTGAGTGCAAAGCCACTCTAACCACTCCCGGAGTTATGTGTTGGTTTTCCTACGGTAAGGTGGTTTCCTTGAGAACAGAAACATGTCTGGCCCATATTTGTATCCCTGTGCAGCATCCACCGTTGTCACTCAACACACAGAGACGCTCGGGGTGAGGATGTGGCACATTTAGAGTTCTAGCAGCAAAACCTGGCTGTATGTGGGCTGTGAACCCCATGAGCCATCTGGACTTCCCCTGTGCCTACTGACATAGTTGGGGTTTGCTGCCCAGGATTTCTGGATATAGAGCCTCAGCATTCTGGAGACAAACTCCCCCCTCCCAGAGACCCATTTCAATGCTGCCTGTCTCCCAGGGCCCCTGCCGACTCCCACCTGCCCCCAGGAGCCTTTCTCTTACCACCTGCTCCTCCTTCCCAGAGCAGCTCCAAAGGGAACAGGTGGTAAGCATTTTGAGATCTTCAGAGAAGGACAGGGTTGCTGTAACCACAGAGCATTAGAACTGGAAGGGGCCCAAGGGATGATGTAGCCTGTCCCTTGTACCCCACTCCTAACACTGGCCCTGGGCGGCAGCAGCCTCCGATCAAGGGGGAGGCTGGCCCCTAATTGTTACACTCTGCCGTGATTATGAAGTCAGCTCATTGCACCCCCAGCCCACGCAAACTAAGGGTGGGTCCACTGCCCCCAGTTTCTCTCTGCTTCCTGTCAGCTGTGTGGTGACGGCTGTGGTCCCAAAACAGACAAGATGGCATCAAAGGCACTGTGTAAAGTGGGAGATGGGGGGGAGGCCATGCTGAAGAAGGAAAACCTCAATGTTCTGAATGCACTCGATCAAATGTCGAAGCCTTTTCCAAACCCCAAGTCTATGAACAGGACCGTCACTACCAAAGGACTCCCACTTTCCACAAGAAGCAGTTTGTTTAACTTCTTGGAGGAAGATACCATCAATCTACCGTAAGACACAAGTCTGGTCCTTTCCTTCTTTCTAAGGCCGGAACTGAGGGGCAAGGAGAGGGTCTCGGAAAAGCAATCCTGCTTCCTTGACCTGTCACAGCTTGGTCCCTGAACTCCCCAGGAAGAGCACAGCATGTGTACAGGTTGCACTTTGGATGTCTGACCCCAAATCAGTTCTTGGAGGCTTGGAGGCCTCCTGCTCCAAAAGGCCTTTGAGGATTAGAGTTTTGTTGACGGTACTTCTCATCCTGCTTTGTCTAGCTGTGGTCCTCCCCACTCCCACACCCCCATACAGACACCCCTAGTCCATTCCATTCCCCATGGCTCCTCTTCCTCAGTCCCCCCTTTTTGGTGCCTTTGCCTGCCTGATTATGTCCCCCCAGTAGCCTGCCTGCTGTCAGCCTGAAGTTTATTGTTCTTCCTCAGTGATTGTAGGTTCTCTTTAGTTTGTTCCACAAAATTCTCTGAGCATCTCTAAGGTGTCTGGCCTAATGTCAAGTTCTAGGAATGCAGAGTTGAAAAACACAGCCCCTGCCTTCAAGGAGCGCTCAGTCTGGTGTGTGTGTGTTTGTGTGTGTGTGTGTGTGTGTGTGTGTGTGTTTGGAGATGTTCGGCAAGAATCAAGAATAATAAGCCCAATCTGTGCTATGACAGGACACCTTGAGGAACCAGACAGGGCTGTCACTGTCTAGAAATTCTTAATAATTTTGAAGAAGTGGCCCCATGAACTGTGTAGCTAGTCTTGATTACATGAAAGGGATATGACGTCCAGTCCCTAAGGGACCTATAAGTAAGCAGGTGTGGCTAAAGTGACAGATACTTGTAGGAAACGTCATGTGATATGACAGGAAAATCTTGGGCTAGGAGCCCAAGTTCAAATCCAAGTTCTATCACTTAAGATACATGACTGTAGACAAACTAATTAAGATCAGGGACCTTCAGTCCCTCATTTGCAAAATGGGGCTAACACCCATCCAGCAGGGCTGTCATGAAGAGCATAAAAAATTTTTGTCCAGCATATAGCTCAATACTTAACTACTTTCTGTGCCCACTTCAGCACTGCTCTTTTGAATAAGAGAATCTAAAACAGATATTCTTGGGGTGCCTGGCTGGCTCAGTCGGTAGAGCATGTGACTCTCGATCTTGTGGTTGTGGGTTCGATCCCTGTGTTGGGTGTAGAGATTAGCTTAAAAAATTGCTTTAAATCTTATAGATAAATAGAGACTCATTAGGACAATCTTAAGTATAAGTGACCTAAATACAAGACTCCAGCCTACAAAGGACCTTGATGGGGGAGTCACCTATGGCAAATGTTCGCTAGCATAGAAGGTTTGGACGGATCAGGATTTCTCAGGAGGTAGTCTTTGGGGTTGGAACTCAAGGAAAAGTTGGCATATCCATCAGCCATGAAGCCAGTGATTGGCCTGGAGTGAGGGATCTGGGCATGTGTATTGATTGCTGGATCTGTCCGGAGCAGCTGGGGAAATGGGGTAAGAAGCAGAGGAGAGGAGCCAGAATGCACCAGAGGCAGCTGGGAGCTGTGAGGCATGGGACCCAGGAGATCTGGATTCTGGTTCAACCTCTGCCTTCAACTCACCTTGTGACCTTGGTTAGGGTACTTGGTGCCCAAAGGCCCAGTGACTGTTCCTGCTGTACCACTGCTCTTCAAAATGTGGGTTGTGGTCCATTAATGGGTGAGCAACTCATTCTAGTTGACAGAGACCAGGATTATAAAAATGAAACAGAAGAATAGAAAATTCCAGAGCACATCACACATAGAGTAATTACTGGTTCGTGAAATGTGTTTCAGTTTTACACGTATGTATGAGTATACCAGGTTTCCAGGTAGTATGTATTTCTTCCTTTTAGTCAAGGAAAAAAAAAAAAAAGATTTGAGACCCAACCTTTTTGGATTCTGGACTACATCAGTAAAAAAAAAAAAAAAAAAAAAAAAAACAAAGAAACAAACAAAAAAACAAACTAAGGAAACATGTATAAGGTTTTTCTTTGTAATAGCAAAGAATTGGTAACAAGACAAATCTCCATGTAATGGAAAGTGTACAACAGTTAAAATGTCTGAACCAGAACTACATGTATCAATACAAATGAATCTAAAAAAAACCAATGTTGAATGAAAAAAGCAAGCTGCTGATGGATATGACACCATTTATTTATATGAAGTTTTAAAATATGCAAAATAACAGAACTTGTGTAAGGATAGCGTACACATGTAACAAACCTATAGAAACGCACATGAAGAATAAACACAAAATTTGGAATGTGCTGTACTGGTTACCTCTGAGCGGGAGGATGCAGACTGAGGAGGGGGACACAAGTGTCAGGGGCTTTAACTGTACTGCTGAGGCTTTAGAAGGTGTACATGATTTGATACGTGTGTGTATTATGAAGTGATTATCCCAGTAAGTTTCATTACCATCTGTCACCACACATGGTTATAGACTTATTTCTTATAAGAACTTTCAAGTTCTACTTTCTTAGCAACGTTCTTCTTCTTTTTGTTTTAAAAAAAATTTTTTAATGTTTATTCATTTTTGAGAGACAGAGACAGAGCATGAGTGGGGAAGGGGCAGAGAGAGGGAGACACAGAATCTGAAATGGGCTCCAGGCTCTGAGCTGTCAGCACAGAGCCCGACGCGGGGCTCGAACTCACAGTTCACGAGATCCTGACCTGAGCCGAAGTCATACGCTCAACCGACTGAGCCACCCAGGTGCCCCTTTCTTACCAACTTTCAAACATACAATATAGTAGTACTAACTATAATCACCATACATTATTATATATTAATATATTATTCTTGATATCTTGTGTATGTCTAAAATATTTCATAATTTAACAAAATTAGAATGGAAGAAAGATTTTTGAGCTTTTACCCCAATATATTCATATTTATGTGTACTATTAACTTTAGATGCTACATATTAATAAATATTGTTAAATGTTGCAAAATCTAAAGAAATTAGTAATTACTGTTCAACAGTAGCAAGTATTAGTAAAGCTTAATTATTTTTAATTTAGACACTTAGATATTTTTCCATACCCCACTAGATTGGTTTGGGCATTCCCCAGGGTATTTGCACCCTGCTGTGGAAGGAGGACTTAAGATTTTAGCAGTGTTTCTCAAATTCTGGGCCTCAGAACACATGCCTCAGAATCATCTGAAGATCTTATTAAAGATACTTTAGTAGCTTCCCCAGTCCCACCCCAAAGCAGGGCGGGGGGGTGGGGGCAGGGACCAGGAATCTGCATCTTTCAGTAAGTGCCCTGGTGGGTTGAATGGACTGCTGCAGGGTGATAAGGATGTTCTGAGCTATTCAGAAGCATCTGGGGTTACTGGCGAGTCAGGCTCAAGGCCTGCCTTCGGGGAGCTTCCCAGCTGCATGGGCTGGGGTGGCCTCCTTCAGTGGCTCACCTGTCTCCCTCCCACTCAGGAAGCCGATGCCAGTGGAGGATTCTGAATGCAGCTCTGACGACACCAGCATCTCCCCACTCTCATCCACCTTGTTGAATCCCATCAAACTGGCTGTGACCCAGCCCAACAGCAGCTTCTTTGCAGGGATGTTAGAGGGGGAGCTGAACAAACTCAGCCTCTCCTCGATGGGCAACGACACACACAAGAGGGACCTGGCTCTCTGCCCCCGTCCATCGAAGTCCCAAATAGTCCCTGGGGGCCTGCTGGACCTTGACAACCCTGAGCTGGACACAGACACCTCCTCAACACCCTCAGAGTCCTCTGTGGTCATGGATGTGCCGGAGGCACCCTTCATCTGCGAACACACAGTCAGCGACTCCACGGCTGTGGTGAGTTTCCCTCTTCGTGCCTTCAGGTACAGGCTTACTGGCCGCCCCCGCGTGCCAGGCACTGAGCTGAGCTCCACAGGGAGTGCGAAGATGCCTACCACCTGCATCCTGACCTCACGCTCCTGGCACAGGAGAGAGGCCATGTCTGTAAAGCACTCCAGTGCAAGCTTGATTGGATGCAGTTCTATGGCCAGAGTTCAGATCAAGTGCCACCAGGAATTCAGGGGGAAAGAAAAATTACTTCCAGGTGTAGGAATAAGCTTGGTGGCTTTGGTAGCGTTTAAGCTGGGACGCAGAGGTAGGATTTAAACATCCAGGGATGGGAGAAAGACATTCCATGGAGGGGTTGACACTAGCAACACCTCACAGGTGGGAAAAGGTGGGAGCAAACAGCCAGGTCCCAATGTAGGGCTCTCGCACTTTTCTGTGCCTACAGAGCCGTCTTCTTAAAAATGAGATTCCTGGGCCTCATCCCTAGAGATTCTGATTCAGTAGGTCTGGGGTGGGGCCTGAGAATTTGCACCACTAACAAATTCCCAGGTGGTGCTGATGGGCCTCATGTTGAGTAGCACTGTTTCAGGTCCAGGACAGGGAACAGAGTGGGGGAAGTTAGCCTGGAGTCAGTTTTTTGGAGGTCCTGCAATGTTAGGCTACTGTATAGATTTTTCTGTAAGCAGTAAGTAGAGAACAGCTTTTTGCAAAGCCTTCTATCTGGTGATATAAGGTGATATTTGAGCTGTATTTTAGGAAGATAAATCTGGAAGTCCCAGATGAGCAGTGTCTCTCCAAGTGTGGTTCCCAGACCACCAACAGTGTCAGCATCGTATGGCAACATGTTTGAAATTTAAATTCTCCTCTCCTCCCCCTCCACCTGGGCCTACTGAATCAGAAACTGTGGGGGCCAGCAGTCTGTTTTAACAGGTCCTCTAGGGGGTTCTGATGCACACCCAACTTTGAGAACCGCTGGCCTAGATGGAGGAGAAATTGGTAATGGGAGACCTGAGAGAAGACAGCATGGCCAGGAATCTGCAGTGTTATAAAAACTCCCCCAGCTCCTTAGCCAGGCTTGGCAACCACTGTTGTAGCACAAAGTATGTGGGCTCTGGAACTACTGGTTTGAACTTTGGCTCTGTCACTCTGTGTGACCACGGGCCAGCCACCTGCCTTCTCTGAACCCGTAATCTCATCTGCAAGGAGTGAGGTGCACAAGATGATCTCTAAGGTCCCTCTCAACTAGTCTAGAAGAAATATGGGCTGGGGGCACACCCTGAGGTGGGTGGGGCTGCCCAGGGAGAGTTGCAAATGCTACAGGCCCGTAGCATGCCTTATCCCTTCCATCAGACCTGCCTCAGCCCCAGGAGGGACAGGGGATGGGAGTGGGGCATTTGGACCCATGGTTGGGGGTGGGAGGTGAGGGGAGGACAGCCTGGAGCAGGTCTGAGGAAGCCTGGTGGTGGTGGGGGGGTCTCTTCTTCTAGATTTCCTGGACCTATTCCCTGGGCAAGCAGCAGGTCAGTTTCTACCAGGTCCTGTTGCAGGAGGTGGTCAAGACAAATGACAATGAGCCGCCCAAGACCAAGAATCGCCCGTGGATCTTCAACAAGATCTTGGGCACCACTGTCAAGCTGATGGAGCTGAAGCCTAACACAAGTTACTGCCTCACCGTCCGTGCGGCCAACACAGCCGGGGTGGGGAAGTGGTGCAAGCCCTACAAAGTGAGCCCTGGGAGAAGAGGGCCGGGAGGTCAGGGGATTTGGAGGCAACTCATCTTCTTGCTGGCTGCCTTTCTGCCTGGGCGGATGAGCATGAATTCCAGGTTGCTTCCTTCTGGGAGGTTTAAGGATTACACCACTCTGGGGCCCACTGGGAATGCAAACTAATATATTCATCAGCACCTCTGTAATGTTCAGCTTCCAAAGCCACTACTTTTGGGATTCTTCAACTCATAATAATCGTGAGTGGGCCAGGAAGTCAAGGGCATCGAGGGAAACACAGGGAAGAGGCGAAAGGGGGACGAAGAAGGGAAGGGAGGTGGGCAGGGGCACGGGAGGAGAGGCCCAGACGACTGTGGTTGGAAACCTCACACGACAGAGAAGGCACTGGTTTGTACCTGTTTCTGGAGTCCGTGAACAGGCGGTAAGGCTATCTAAGATCCCATTTGGCAAACAACAAGGGGGTTGCAGAGACGAAGAGCTGAGCTAGGGTCAGGTCTGGGATGGAATTCTGAGGGGTTTTGTTTTATTTCAGTTTGCAACCGTGGCCACCGATTTGAACAGCTTCCCCGAGAACAACCCCATCCAGATCACCGTGCAGCGCAAGGAACCCCAGCGGAAAACCGTGTCCATCGGGTTGGAGGAGATGCGGAAGCTGGAAGATCTGGAATATCTATTTCCCTACTAAGGAGGGCCCCGGGAAGCCCCTCACCTATCTTCAGCTTCAGCCTCAGCCCAGGGCTCTCAGGAACCAGAATCATGAGATGTACCACCAGCACCATGCCAGGGAACTGCTGACCACCCTGCCCGGAGCCTGGTGGCGATGCTCCCAAATCTCCACTCCTGGGCCCGGGCCTGGGCCTAGGCTAGATAGGAGCTCCATTCACCTGGAGACGCCACAGGCCAGGTCAGGTCAGCTACTGACTACAGCTGCTCGGCATCCTCCTCCCCAGATCTGTCTGGGCTGGGTCGTCCCTTATTAAAGCACTGCAGGTCACCCAGCATACTGAATTGTGCTTCGTGTTGACAGCCAGGCTGGCTGCCATTCACCTTCCTAGCTTCTGCCAGGACCGAGAGTCTGGGTCAGGGGCTGGGGGGTTATGGAACATAAGGCTGGCAGGGCAGTGGGGTGCTATCACCACCTATTGCTCGGCTCTGCCAGCCTCACCCCTTTCCCTGGGGGAGGAAGAAATGTTAAAGACTAAAACGCACATACACTGGGATAAACAGCAACACTGGACAGAGGTGGTGGCAGCTTGTCGATTGTCAACATCAGCCTGAGCTCTGGAAGGACGTGGCGCAAAGTGCACAGGTTATGGGGCAGGGTCTGCTCTAATCCTAGTTTTTCCTGGATGCGAGGGCACGGACAAACCATCTAAGCTTCCTGGGCTGTTTCAGGGAGGTGAGAACCCTACCGGCAGGACAGTATCACGTGAGCACATAGAACGAGTGCACAGGGTAGGAACTCCGCCACTGGTGGCCCACTTTGCCCTTCCTGTAGCCTCCCTGCAGAGACACACAGGTGGAGATGGAGCACATCCAGATGATGTGCAAAATCACAAAGGCATGGTGGGCGGGGGATAAGAGGTTAGAAATGCCGTGGCCTTGAGCAGTCCATACAAGAATCCAACTGCCGGAGCATTGAAACGGGACAAAGCAAAGGCAGGATGCATGGGAGGCAAGACTTGTTCAAGCATGTGAGGACATCCGGTGGGGATTCCTTTCACTGTGTGACAGTCCTTATGGGGCAGAGAACCATCCTCCCATGTCACATCACACCCACTTCTGCTAGAGCCCTCACCACTGCACGCTGTTAGAGGGAGCCCCCTGGGACAGCGGTCACCTTCTGCTCTGTACCCTGAGAGCCCGGCACAGTGCTCGGTGCACTGCAGGAGCTCAGGAAGTGTGTTGTGTGAGAGAGGGGCGGACAAAAGAAGCCCTAGAACAACACTGGCCTGCACAACTCCATGGGCTGGTGAAGGTGTTCTCCATCTGTGCCGTCCGGTGCAATGAGTAGCCTTCAGCTAGCATCACAGAACTGCACTTCTAACCATGTGGAATTCTGGTAAACACAGCCACATGTCGCTAGCATCTGCCACACTGGACAGCACAAGCTCACATCATCCTCTGGCCACTATCCTATGGCTTCCACCAGCGCCCCCAGCCATAACGAGCCTCTCCCTCATAGGCACAAGAGAAAGAGAAGAAAGGCCACCTCCCAGTCAGTATGGCTTTGGTGTAGCCCGGAGGGAAGGGTTAGACAGACTGACTCAGCACAGCCCTTGGGTGAGCCTTGGGGACAAGGAATTAACCCGAACACACAAAATAGAAGTTATTTATTTGGTCACAGGATCCAGGGTCTGATGCTGAATATAGAGAGAACATTCAGGAAAGGAGGAGGGACAGCAGCAAGGGTCTGGTCACTGCCTGCGCCACCCCCCCCGCAAGCAAGGTACGGAGTAACGGCCAACGGCTGAGCCCAGTGATATTTTCCCATAACTTCGACCTCCTGCTCTGGGGAGGGACCTCACTGGGGTCTGTCCAAGGACAGCAGACCACACTGGTTCACAGGGGCACCACCCTGGCCTTTGGTCTCTGTCAGGGCGGGCACTGGCAGCAGCTGAGTCCAGGTGGGAGTCCAAGAACTTGGGATTTCTCATCTCCTCCATCTGTGGAGAAGGGGAGGGAACAGCATGGGGATCCGATCTTGGGAAGGGGAGGCTGCCATATAATCCCAGGAGCCCACTACGGGGGAGAACCTGTATTCACTTGGTCATTAAGAGACTGGCTACCATTTCTGCTCTGGCCACCCAAACTCAGGCTGGGCACCCACTGCCTGCCCTGGCTGAGACCTCATCCCAGGGCCTGGCCTCTCAGATGCCCACCAAGGTCATCTGATAGCAAACAATGACAACATTTACAAGTACACATGCTTTGGGTTCCCAAGTGTGTTCACCTCCTATCTTTGATCTTCCTATCTACTGAGGCTTGACAACTCCCAGGAGGCAGGTGAACCACGCTCTCCAAAACCACACAATGAAAGTCAGAACCAGGATCGGAACTAGGTGTGACGCCTTCAAAAACCAGTGTTCTAAGAACTACTGCCTCATGCTGGAGGGACTCTGGGCTCGCCCTTCGGAGAGCACCATCAGGGTCTCCCATAATCACTGTAATTCTGCAGTTCTCCCTCTTAACCACCGAGAGAACGTGGCACCACACACTGTCTTAGGCACCTGCAGAACCCTTAGAATTCTATGCCAGAAGGGAAAGGTGCAAGGAGTGACCAACTTAAGGGCAGCAGAGCCAAGCACACCAACCGCCACCTCCCCAAAACTCACATCCGGAGGCATTTGTCCTTCCCACCACTTGCCACTCTCTGGCCATCTGGACTCCAGTCGACAGCATATACCTAAACCGAGGTGGGGGGTGGGGAGAAGCAGGTAAGGTGTGTGTGTGGGGGGGGGGGCAGGAGGGCCAGGCTTCAACCCCCACCTGCCCCACCTCTGCTCACGAGGTCAGCCATACCTCATCTGCGTGGCCTGGAAGATCAGCAGCCAGCTTCTGGCCCTTCACATCCCACACCTTCAGCGTGCTGTCACTGCTACCACTGACCAGGAGCCGGCTATCGGCTGACCATGCAATCTGGTACACAGCAGCCACATGGCCACGCAGGGAAGCCAGGTACCTGGGCCAGGAAAGTGATGATGGGTATTAGGTCTGAAGGGGCCCCTGTGCCCTCCGTATCTGGACAACTTTGCATGACTTTGAATCCAGTGTAGTCCCTGCTCAGCCCATCTGCCTGATATCCCCCTAACACAAGTTGCTTGCTGACAAGTGGCATGGAGTAGTGGGCCAGGCTCACCTGGCACTTTCAGGTCAATACAGATTAGCTATGTCTATTTGGACAAGTCATTAGGACTTGTCATTTTGGACAAGTCTCTGAGACTCAGTTTCCTTATCTTGAAAAAGAAGGGAACGATCTATTTCAAAGACCGCTATACAGAAACACAATGGCCGAGACAGCAAGGCGCCAGCAAGGGTTTCCCTCATCCCTTCTCTTCTTGCCCGTGCCTTTGCCTCTCTGCTGACCTGATTAACCTCAAGGGCACAGTATCTCGTTATACTGAGGCCTCTCAGACTTCAACGGAGCAGAATCAGCTGATGACTTTATTAAGATGCAGATTCTGATTCTTAAGGTCTGGGGTAGGGCCCAAGACTCTGCATTTCTATCAAGCTCCCAGGTGATGCTGCAGCAGCTGGTCTGTGGATCACACTTTGAGGGGGGCCGGAAAATGACTGCAGCTCAAGTCTACACTTCTGCCGCAATCCCGGCTGTCTTAACGTTATTTCTCTCCTTCGATACAAAATGAACTAGCACTTCAGTGCCCATTTATTGCCAGTCCTAAATATACCATCTCCCTTAGTCCTTGTAACAAAGCCGAGAGGTAGGTCTGCATATTACAAAAGAGGAGACAAGGCTCAGAATATCCAAATGCTTGCCAAGGCCACGCAGCAAGTAAGTGACACAGCCAAGCTCCTTCTAGAGGACCAGTGCCCTTCTTCTCCCTCCCCACACCTCCACTCACCTGCCTGTCCTGCCATCCCACAGTTTGATGGACTTGTCAAAGGAGGCACTGGCGATGACGCGGGAGTCAGGGGAGAAGAGCACCTGGTTGATGAGGGCCTGGTGTCCCGTCATCCGTGCGAGGGGCTTCTTGTCCTCTGCTGGGGACCACAGGAATAAGGTGAAGTCGTCTGAACCAGACACTAGCCTCTCTGGGCCCTGGCCCTAGGAGAGGCAGAAAGCACACCGTGTTGGGCACGGTCTCAGACAGGAGAGCCCGACCTGGGCAGCAAACGCACCACTGATTGCCCAACACCAGCACGGAGGCCAGGACTAGGAGAAATGAGGCCTGGCCTGCTACCAACTCACATGGGACCCCTGGCAGTCACTTCCCCCAAAAGGAAATGTTATGCACCTGGGATAATTCCTAAGATACCTAATCACAAGAAAAAGCAAGGTACAGAATAGTGTATTAAAAAAGGGAAAGATTTTATGTGTGGGTTTGTACACACGTGTATGTATACTGCATCCTGTGTACACATACACGTGTATGTGGAGGTATGAAGTCTCTGGAAGGAAAGACAGGACACTAGTAGCTCTGGATGTTTCCAGAAGGAAAGGATGGATGGGCAACAGAGATGGGAGACTTCTTCACCATCTACCTTTTTGTGTTCTTTGAAGCCTCGACCACATGAATGTGCTACTTAAATTAAACACAATAAAAAATACAGAAAATGCAATAAACAGATAAGCAAGTGAACGCAACAAAATCACATGGTCCTATACATTAAGATTTCAGGATTAAAAACTAGGATTTTCATGAAGAACTTTCTGGAAGAGGAACGTCTGAGCTAGGGCTAGAAGGGGGAGGGGCCTGAGTGCCTGCAGAGGGTTTGAGAGACCAGTGGAGGAAGAGTAGGGAGCCGGGCATGCTGGCGGCGGGCACACACTCACCCGCACGAGGCTGTATCGGCTCAGAGCCCTCTCCTTCAACTCCTGCACTGTGGCCAGGTACCAGAGGGGAGAGGAAGAGATGAGGAACAAGGCTGATTAGAAAATCCAACACAAATGGCAAACACCCCCGGCCCAGGTTGCACAGTAAGCCCGAGAACCGGCTCCTTCCCAGGCAGCCCTCTCCCACGCACTCACAGGACCCTCGGAGATCTTGGGCGTTAACCGAGGCCTCAGCTGGCTCGAAGGCACCCGTGCGCAGGGCGTAGTCAGTGCTGAGTGCCATGGTGTTCACCCAGTGGCCGTGGCCTTGCAGGGTCCGGCACAGCACACCCTAGGGCAGAGGAAGACTGGTCAGACGCACACCCACCCTACTCTCCACCCTAGGGAACTGGTACCCCCAGATTAACCCCAGAAGACAGCGACATGGGACTCAGAATTAGGTCCCTCGTTCATTGTGATCTTAATCAAATCACCGCTCTGGGCTGAAGTCTCTCCTCACTTACAAAATGCAGGTACTGGCCCAGATTGTTGTTTCCAAAAGTATGTTTCATGGAAAGGAACTTAAGTATGTGAGAAGAAAAGGGTTCCAGTCAAGTAACTGCCACATGGGACATGGCAGGTTTAATAAAGCTAACAACAGGCTTCTTGCAGTGGCAATTTCTGGACCACATTAATGAACACTGGAACCTCCACTATCATGCAGCACCAACCACAGGAACCCACTGTTCCTGAAGCACTTCCCGCCACCCGGATCCCAGAACACACTGGTCAACATTCCTTCCAGCCCTGGCATCTCATGGCCCGAGATTTCCCCAGGCTGCTCTCTGGACCCTCCCAGCTCTTACATCGTGAGCCCTCCAGACTTTGATGGTGCGGTCCTGGGAGGCAGAGTAGAGAAGCCCGTCCCCTCCCCACCGGAGACAGGTGACTGACTGTGTGTGCCCGGTGAGGATGCGCTCACAGCGGCCCACAGTTGTATCCCAGACCCGCACGCTGCCATCCTTGGAGCTGCTGGCCACATAGCGGCACTCGGGGTTCCTGGAGAGGGGAAGGGAGATGTGGCCCCACTTCTGATGTGGGAACGGCAATAGCACCTCCCCCTCCCCCCTTCTTAGCTCAAAGGCCAGGGACAATGACTCAACAGCTTCCTGACTCCAAGACCCAGCTGCATTGCAAGGCAACTCTCAGGGCCCATGATGAACAGCCCCCTCTCAAGCAGCACAGATTTGGAAGCCCTAGCCCACTGCCCGCCTTGCCAGTACTGTCAGTCGGGCTGGCCATCCCACCCCCTGAGGCAAAACCCCTCTGCATCAAGCAAGGGAGGAGACCACCTTGAAGCCCTGGCTCCTCACTTCCCCCAGTTCTGTGAGCATCACTTACACGTGGAGGGGCTCCCAGCTCAGGCCTGTGATCCACTTGCTGTGGCCAGCGAGGGGCCTGCCCACCTGCTTCCCTGTGCTTGGGTCCCACAGGAGAATCTGAGGGACAGAAGCTTACTGAATAACCCTCTCCATCCTGTCCCTAGGTCCACCAAAGTTCCTGCCCACTGCCCCCAATCCATCTTTCCCTGAAGACCCCAGAACCTCACTTGACCCATGTCCTAGGAAGGAAGCCCAGAGTCCCTGAGTGGTTACCAATGACCACCATCTACCTGGCCATTCTTGCAGCCCGAGGCCAACTTCTTGCCATCTGGGGACCAGGATATGCTAAGGACCCAGTGTCTGTGTCCTAGGAAAGCAGGGGAGGGAGAAAGCAAGGAGCACATATCTGTCTTTATCCCCAGTGCCTAGCATGCCTGACACGCTGCAGAAACTCCTCAACTAGCCCGAGAATAAATGATTGGTCAAACAAAAGGGGAGACGCAGCTTTCTAGGCAAAGGAAGAATTCATCCCAAGTGCTACAGCCGTGCATCCTGCTGCATAGATAGTACTTCCGCTTTCTAATAATTCCTTCCATGATACGTGGTATAAAGTTTCAAATCCTTTTTTTTTTTTTTTACCTTGACCAAAAGTAAGAAATGCATGCTACCTGGAAACCTAGTATACTCATACATACACGTGAAACTAAAACACATTTCACCAACCAGTAACTACTCTATGTGTGATGTGCTCTGGAATTTGCTTAAGGGTATGGAGCAAAGCAAAAATTATTCCCAATTTTCCAGATGACAAAACTGAAGCTTAGGGAGCAGGCCCTACCCACACCCAGCTAGTGTGACCTCAAACTAGCAGCATCAGCACCAGCTGGAAACTTGAAATGCAAATTCTCAGGCCTCATCCCAGAACTAAAGAGACAAAAACTCGGGGGTGGGGCCCAGCAACCTGTAGGTTAACAAGCCTCCCTGCTGATTCCAGTGCTCAAGTTTGAGAACCACTGTGGTGGGGGTTGGATTTAAGGCAGGTTCTCCTTGCTACTCAGCACAACTCACAACCCCACACTGACTCTCTGGTCCAGTCTCTGGAAGTGGCTGGCTGGGTTCAAGGATAGCCTCTACATAGGAACAGGCAGCTGCTAACTGGGTTAAGGGGTTGAATTGGCTCTGGGCCTCCTCAGAAACTAAAGAGCTGAGTAAATGATCACCCACCTACCACTGGGTTAAGACCCTCCCTCTAAATGGCTAACTGCATACTGACCCTGGCATGTGAAATGGGGTGTCTCGGTGCTGAGATCCCAGAAGCGCACAGTGGTGTCTCCGGAGCCACTGGCCAGGTACCTGAGGAAGAAGAGAGGACACCTGACCTCTGCAGTGGGGACAAGGGGTAGGGCTTACACCAAAACAGGGCACATGTGCATTTTGGCTGCCTATTCAATTGTCTTCTGCGCATACAGTCTGGGACTGGACTTTTCTCCCTCCCCTGAGGAGGAGAAGTATAACACTGATACCATATGGGAGAAGAACCCCCTACCTCAAGGCAGCCATATCTCTCTTCTTCCTTTCTAAAAGGAATGGCCACAGCCATAATCAGATTTAGAATTTCTCGTTATCTGTGTAGGATTGCGAAAAGCAAACAAATTCAGTTTCACAGATGATGAAATAAGTCAGAAAGTGATTTGTCTGGGGCACACCGCCAGGAAGCCTACAGTTCAGCTCTCCTGAGATCAAGGCCAAGAAAGGCCCTTCCAATATGGGTGTCCTTCAAAACCAAACCCCACTGGGGAAGTCCTCTACCTGGAACCCATGCCCTGAGCTCAGGTCTATGATAGGCAGCCTGAGGTCCCATTGATTGTTAACTTGGGGTATCTGCCCCACCCCAGCCAGAGGCTGTACCCCCACATTCTATTCTACGATTCTGCAACTGTCCTTACTTTCCTGTGGGGCTGAAGGCCACAGAAATGACTGCCTCGCTGTGACCTTCCAAAGAGCTGGTGCAGCGGGTCACAGCACGGACCCTGAAGATAGCCTGTGGCTGGTAGATGATGTCAAGGACCTTCTCTGTCTCCACTGCCTGTGACTCCAGCGTCCTCCCCAGTGATGAGACGATCTCAGCATCGTGGACAAAGAAAGCCAGCGGCACAGGATCCTCCTGGAGGGCAATGGCAAAGGGCAACTCCTCCGTCAAAGGATAGGAGCCAGGGGTGCTCCCCAGTGTGCTGTGGCCAGGTGAAGCTTTTCTCTCCAGCCACGGTGTGGGTACCCCCACCATGCCCACCCAAAAAAGGCCTCTTTTATCCTCCAAGAGCAACTGCAAGATACTTAAAATAGTACTTTAAAATCCTTTATCTGCATCTCACAACAACCCCGGGAGGCAGGCATTCATATTCCCACTTGACAGATGAAAAAACTTGAGGCTCAGAGCAGCTAATTAACGCAACGTCCTATTGGTAACGACTAATCCAGAAAGAAAACTGAAGTCCAGAATTAGGGTCAGTATACAGGATTATGCGGCGTTTTCTAAACTGCTACACCATGATGTACAATGTGTAAGAAGCATCCAAAACTCTGGCTGAAAACACAGACTCTGCCTTACCCCAGGGTCTGGTGTAGTAAACCTGGGGTGGGGTCTAGGTATTATATTTTTAAGCCCCCAGCCCCCCACCCCCACCCCCCGCCCTACTATAATGATGAATGGCTCCACTGGTTTAGAAGACCACGGGTTTTGAATCTGACATTCGGGTTCTAATTCCCAATCTACCACCTACGACATAGCATCGTACAAATAATTTACTGCCTCTGGGCCACACTGTCAGATGGGGATATTAATGAGGAGCTGCGTCGCGGAATCTGACGATGTACCCGATGCGTTCAAAACGCGCGGTCTCTCTTCCCAGGTGGACCTCGCAGGTCGAAGCGTAAAGCGCTGTCACACGAAATACATCTCCTGACCGTCCCCCGACGTAGGTGGCACTGCCACGGACGCGCGCCAGGGTGGTTCTCCCAGTGTCGGCGAGCGCTGGGACCCCCGAACCCCAGACCTTGGGTCTCCCGGTCCCCTGCGGGCCGGCCCAGAGCAGGCCCTCCCGCCGAGGGGAGGAAAGAGGGACCGCCCGGGCCGCCGCTCACCTGGGCCAGCAGCGCGTTGCACACGAGCTGCAGCTTGTCCGGGGTGATGTCCACGGGCACGTCGAACGGGGAGCCCAGGAGCTGCCCGCCCTCATCCTGGAACTGCACCAGCAGCCGCTGCACGTCGCGCGCCGCCGCCTCGTCCTGTGCCTACAAGCGCCGCGGGTGTCAGCCACGCCGCTGGGCGGGAAGGCCCCCACTGCCGCTTCCCTCTGAGGTCGGGGACCCCGGGCCGGAGCGCCCCCGCTCCCACTCACGCACACCCACCGCCGCCGCCGCCGCCGCCGCCGCCGCCGCCGCCGCCATCCCGCGTTCGCACGTGGAGGAAATAGACTCAGGCGGGACGGAGCGCCGTCCCCGGGGTAGGGCGGTGCTGCAGCCCGCGACAGCGCCCTCTGGTGTGGCGGAGGGGACGTGTCACGCCGTGCCGGCCAGGCTTCGGCAGTGGGCGCACCTGGTACCTGCTTCCACAGCCCCACCTTGGACAGGTGGCTGTCACCCCGACCCAGTCCCTCCCAGTGCCGTGCAGGATACAAACAGCCTTTTGTCTCTGCAGAACAGGGATTTTTGCCCCACTTCATAGGTGGGGAAATCGAGGCTCTGAGCGGTTGACTTTCCCCCAAATCAGAGACCGGAAATGGCAGAAGACTAAATTGGGTTGGCTCTGGCAGCAGCGCCCCTGCATGGGTGGCTTAGGAAACTAGAGCCTGTTGGGTTGCAGGCAAGAAATTATTATTCTTTTTTAGATGGACCAAATCGATTCATAATTCTTGAGTACAAAAGCAAAAAATGTCTGCAGTTTTCAACACTGCAAAGCAATAACAATAATGATGATAACGAGAGCAGTGTGTCAGGCATTGTTCCAAGCGTGTCACGCATATAACTCGTTAAATCCCCACCTTCCTCTCCCCACATTACAGATGAGGAACTGAAGCGCAGACCCACTAACATGAGGGCTCTTACCAGAAACGTGGGGTCTTCCTTGGCAGGTCTCCCCACATCTGGACGGTCTCAAGCTTGGTCAGGCTGGCCTCCTTAACCTGTCCTGAATTTGTTCTCTCCATCTCCACTATTACACTTTGGACTGAGTCACCGAGGTTGCCTACAAAACCCTCTTCACTTGCCTCTCTGTTTCCACTCTTGCCTCTTCCGATGTATTCTCCACACTGCCACTGGGGTGACGTTTTCCAACCAAAAATCTGGTCTGTCACTCTCCATCCTAAAACCCTACAATGTCTCCCATAATAAGCAGGGCAAAAGTCAAACTCCTTATGATGGCCCACTCAGCCTTACTTACCTCTCCAGCCACTCCTCTCTCTCTCTCTCTCTCTCTCTCTCTCTCAATTTTCTCTCTCTCTTTTTAATGTTTATTTATTTTTGAGAGAGAGAGAGAGAGAGAGCACAAGTTGGGGAGGGACAGAGAGAGAGGGAGACACAGATTCTGAAGCAGGCTCCAGGCTCTGAGCTGTCAGCACAGAGTTTGATGTGGGGCTTGAGCTCATGAACCGCGAGATCATGACCTGAGCCGAAGCCTGATGCTTAATCAACTGAGCCACTCAGACACCCCATTCCTCTCTCTTTAAGATTAAATTCTTCTGGCTTTTGCTTAGTTCTTCCAAGGCATGACCCTTCTTACATCGGTGCCTTTGTACATGCAGACTTCTCTGCCTGGAACTTTGATGGGCAGTGTTGTGTCCCTCCTCCCCAAATTCATATGTGGAAGCCCTAACCCCCAAGGTGACTGTATTTGGAGAGGGGGCCTATATGAGAGTAATAAAGGTTAAATGAGGTCATCAGGGTAGGGCCCTAGTCTGATAGGACTGGTGTCCTCAGAAGGAAGAGATACCAGATATTACCTCTCTTTCTCTCTCTCCTCCTTTCCCCTCTCCCCACATGGAGAAGAAGCCACATGAAGACACAGTGGAAAGGTGGACATCTACAAGCCAGGAAGAGAAGCCTCACCAGAAACCAATGTTGGTGGCACCTTGATCTTAAACTTCTAGACTGTGGAAAAATACATTTCACTTATTCAAGCCATCCCACCTGAGTTTTTTTTTTTTTAAGTTTATTTATTTATTTTGAGAGAGAGTGAGAGACAGAGAGAGTGCAAGAGTGGGGGAGGAGCAAAAAGAGAGGGAGAGAGAGAATCCCAAGCAGGCTCCACCCTCAGTGCTGAGCCTGATGCAGGGCTCAATCTCATGATCTCCAGATCACGACCTGAGCCAAAATCAAGAGTCAGCCCTTAAGGTACTGGGCCACCCAGGCGCCTCCTGCCTGAGGTATTTTGTTATAGCAGCCTGAGCAGCTGAAGACAGGGACAATTCCTCATTCTTCAAGTCTTGCCTGAAATATACATGCATTCATTCAACAAATGTCTCTGCCAAACATTGTTCTAGGAACTCTACATATATTAACTCATTTAATCATTCACTCAGGAAGCTTTCTCTGAAACAATGCCATGTTTCCCTATTATGTGTTTGCACAACATCCTGGTATTCTTTGTATTTAGGAATCACAGATCCATGGAATTATTTCATCCATTTATTCATCGAATATGGTTGAGCACCTACTATGTACGCACTGTGATAGCCACATGAAATATGTAAGTGAACAAAATAGACACAAATCCTTGCCCTCATGAGTGGTCTCTGCTTTCACTGTCATTCACAGTTCCTGCTGCATAGTAGATGCTTACGAATTGACATGGAGTGAATTACTGAATCAGGAATTGAATCTAAGATTCCTAGGACCTAAAGTCAGAGAACCTCAGTTTTCTGCCAGTGGCAGGATCCTTTATCCCATTGCTTCATTACTACAAGAGCACTTGCCCCACAAAGGGGCCCAGGGTTTAGGACACCATGATGGCAGGGAATCCCTTCCTCCATTCATTCCTTCATTCATTTATTCAGTCAACAAAACTGCAACAGACAAATATGCATCAGAGCTGGGCCTTGGGTCCAGCAGGACAGTAGAACTTGTCCACAGTCATAGCTGTGTGTCCAAGGATACCGATCAAAGAGCAGAATCTTCAGTGCGTTTCTCTGCCATGGTCAGGTAGGTTTGAAGATGTATGGGGGGAGGGGGCAGAATTGTGGTAAGTGAAGAAAAGCATCAACAGGAAGACACCATTCATTCATTCACTCATTCATTCAGGAAGCCCGCATTGGGCACTCACTCTGCCAGCCTCTGTGCCAGGGTAAGTCAAACTGCAATGAGATGCTGTCTTTACCCTGTGGGAGGGAGCTCACAGCCTAGGCTTGGAGACACTGGGAGGTGAGAGAGTTCTGAGTCCAAGTAGGAACAGACTCAAATTTGTCTCAGGAACCCTCAGTCAGATGAGAAGAAACAAGTCCTGCCCCAGGGGAGACCTGTTTTGTTCTTCCTTCTTGTCCCAGGAAGACCCTCTTTTGATGAGGGAGACTCAGCTGATCCCAGGAGAGGTCCCAGGTAGATGGGGGGGGGGGTACGGTCCTCGGGCTCAGGGAATTCCAGACTGACCTAGCTCTGACCAAGAAGAAGCCTATAGTCTAGTGGGGGACATTAAGAGCCCACCCTCTCTGTCTACTGGGAGGGGTAGGCTGAATGCATCCACTCCACACGGATGGGGGACACAGGAGAAGGCATGCAAACCAAAACAAAGCACCCATTTCCACTAAACTTGAACTAGTAAGCCCCTCTGTCTTTCAGAAAAGGAGGGACATTTCAACAATGAGTACTGGAGGGGTTGGGGAGTTGTGGGCAAGTGGAAGAGAGGGAGGAACTCTCCTCCTTCCAGAAGGGCATTTCTGGAAGTCTCCAGTTGGTCCTGGACCTGGGCAGCTGCTCTAAGTCTGCCAGCCCCTCAGCTGTCACTCTGCTCCCAAAATAGCAGTGATTGGGGGAAGGGAGAGGAGATTGTTTATCTGGGATGGAGGGGGAGAAGGGGCATTATAGCTGTGTCTCCCTCCCTTCTGGATCTTTCTCTGCTCTTTGTGGTATGAATGCCCGAGTCCAGGACTGCCCCTGAGTAGGACGCTGGGGCATAGGTTAGTCAGCACTTCCAGGTGACTAATGACTATCCACTCTGGGGAGGAGGAAGGCCCTGAGTATCAATGACAGACTCCAGGGACACCTGACCCTGTGGCCAAATATGGTCTGGAGCTACTGGCAGGGGCGATAAAACCTCTTGGGTGGGGGAGGGAGGCAGATTAAGGCTTGGTGGCCAGGGGGTGGCTCACAAGGGAGCTCAGCCGAACAGCATCACAGGAGGACAGACCAGGAGCACCGTCCTCTGAGAAAGTGAGCCCGTGTGGAGAGTTCCTCAGACCGGGGAGGGAGAAGAGGGACTGAGAAGAACTTTCAAGGCTTGCAGTGAGAATTCAGGCCTCCGGCGTGGTGGCTTCACCCGCCCAGCTGGGAGGGAAGGAGAGGGAGGCACAGGGGCTCTAAGATTCCTTCAGCCATGCTATTCTGCAAGCAGGTGCTATCATGTCCTTCTGAGCAATGGATTTGGGGGTGATAGGCATGGGTCCTTTCCAGGCAGAACCCTCACCTTCCATCCCAGTAGAAGGAGGCCCTGGAGCTCCAGACCTCAGGCCAGGAGTCTGGAGTGGGGGACTGGCCAGACTGAGCTGCTCCTGTCCTGACAGATGGCAGAGGCAGAAGCAGCGCAGCTGAAGGAGGAAGGGAACCGGCATTTCCAGCTCCAGGACTATAAGGCTGCAACAAAGAGCTACAGCCAGGCCCTGAAGCTGACCAAGGACAAGGCCCTGCTGGCCACGCTCTATCGGAATCGGGCAGCCTGTGGCCTGAAAATGGTCTGGAGGGGGCAGGGCGGGAGGCTGAGGGCCAGCACCCAGAGGCAGGGGTGAAGGCAGCCCCCCATCTTGCTGGGTATCAGACCCTTAAGCCCCCTTGTCCCAGCCCTTTCTGCTGGAGCCCTCAGGGCAGAGAAGGGCACCTCCCACTGCTTTCCTGGGCCCACTGCCTGACCCACTCCTCTGGGAGACAGAAATTCCTCCAGTTGGGAATCAGCCTAATGGGAACTGGCATCACGCCAGGGGCTTTTTCCATGTTATTTCGCAGCATCTTACTAACAGCCCCGTGAGTCAGCTGCTGTTGTCGTGCCCATATAGCAGATAAAACAAACTCAGGGCTCGGGGGGCTTAGTAACTCACCAAGATCTCCCAGGTCATTAGTAGCAGAGCCTGGATTCAAACCCAAGTTTGCCTAATGTCAGAGCTCATCTGCTCTCCCATGCCCAGCCGGGGGTCCGCCCTTGGTTCCCTGACAGCCAGCAGCTCCCCAGCAAACCCTGTCTGGTTGTCTCTGCTTTGGGCCTGCATTAACCCCTGCTGCTTCCCCTTCTCCATTTCTCAGGAAAGCTATGTTCAGGCGGCGTCAGATGCCTCAAGAGGTGAGTTCCCTTTCCCCAACCACTCCCCCATCCCCAACCCCAGCATCCCTGTTTTGTCTAAGAGGCTCATTGTCAATCGAAGAAATGACAGATTGTGGAAACACCATCCTAGGCATTGTAGGCAGGGCTTCGGATGTCCAGAGAAGCCATCCCTAAATTGCATTTTTGCAACTCGAATTATATATTAAATCATAGGTTGAGGGAAATTAAAATTTTTTTTTCAAAAAAAATTTTTTAATGTTTGGTTTTGAGAGAGAGAGTCAGAGCGTGAGTGGTGGAGGGGCAGAGAGAGAGGGAGACACAGAATCCAAAGCAGGCTCCAGGCTCCGAGCCATCAGCACAGAGCCCGACGCAGGGCTTGGACTCCTGGACCGCAAGATCATGACCTGAGCTAAAGTCGGACGTTCAGCCGACTGAGCCACCCAGGCGCCTCTTAAATTTTTTTTAATGTTTATTTATTTTTGAGAGAGAGAGAAAAATAGAGAGAGAGAGAGAGAGAGAGAGAAGTGCAAACCAGGAGGGGCAGAGAGGGCAGACAGAATCTTAAGTGGGCTCAAACCCATGAACTGTGAGATCATGACCTGAGCCAAAGTTGGATGCCTAACTGACTGAGCCACCCAGGTGCCCCTTGGGAGATTCTTTCATTAAAAGATGTTTCCAGAAATCCTCGTGTCTTGGTAATGACACACCCTCTGTTGTAAATTAGGGTATGCTCATCCTGGGGCTCCCCAGTGGTTCTGGGCATCAGCCCACTGCACTCTGTGGGATCAGGCTTCCTGAGAGGAGGAGGGAGGCAGTAGCCCATTGCACAGAGACTAGGGAGAGATGAACATTAAAACAAAGCAAACCTTTAAATGTAACTAATTTCAACTTGCGCTTAAGTCAATGTTGACTTAAGCCCATTGTCAAAATGGGAAGTCTTTTCTTAGCTGCAAGTGTTGGGTTTTGATCTGGGCACCATTCTTTTAGGAGAAACAGAGACAGTGTGAAGTGAGCTCAGAAGGAAGGGAACCAGCTGGAGATGGGCCTGGAAATACACCCTGTGAAGAGCAGTTGAGGGACGTGGCAATATTTAGCCCAGAGAAAGCAATTCCCAGGTGGGATGGAGAGCTGCCTTCAAACACCTAAAAGGCTGTCACAAGGAAGAAGGATCGGATTTCATCTCAGGGGTTCCAGGGCTGAACTTAGGATAAAAGGGCAAAGTTACAGGGAGATATATTTCAGGTCTGAAGAGGGGAGGGCTTTCTTGATGGAGCTGCCTGGCTGCCTTGAGAAGGAGGGAGCTCCCCATTGCTGGAGGTATGCAAGTATCCATTGGATGAGTGCTTGGCTGGGATCATGATGTAGCAGAGACTGAAATATCAAGAGCTAGACGCGATGACCCTTAACCTCCCTTGAGACTATGATTCTTACTGCCTTCCTCACAAAGAGGGAGCCTGGGGCCAGATAGTCCACATGGGTGGATAATCTCCAATGAAGACACAGTGGCCCTGGAATTGGGGACAGTGGCAGGGGAGGGAGGAAGGCGATCTGCAGCCCAGGCCCCTGAGGCCCAGTCTCCCTCATTAGCTATTGACATCAACTCCTCGGACATCAAGGCTCTCTATCGGCGGTGCCAGGCACTGGAGCATCTGGGGAAGTTGGACCAGGCCTTCAAGGACGTGCAGCGCTGTGCCACCCTCGAGCCACGGAACCAAAACTTCCAGGAGACACTGAGGAGGCTCAACACCAGTATCCAGGAGAAGGTGAGCTGGACCCCTACCCATAAGCCTTGGCTGCCTCCCCTCACTCTTAGTGGATGAGTTAGGGAAGCAGGACACCAGAGCAGGTCTAACCCTACCTCCACACTCTTGGATGGAGTGAATGCATGGCACAGGCAGGTGCCAGAGAACAGCCGAGCAGAGGCACCCACCTTTGAGTGATCGGAGATGCTTGTTCCAGGAGACAAGCCAGCCAGGACTAGAACACGGGTCTTTTAAATTCCAGATGGAGGCTTTAAAAAAAAATTGTAACTTAGTATGTATGCGACATGATCTTCTCTTTCTAGGAGGACAAAAGCAGTACTGAGGGTAGGGTACTGCTGGATGATAGAGCCAGTAGGGAAATCTTTTCTAGGAAAACGAAGTGGGGTGGAGGAGAACTAGGATCAGAGATGAGAAATTCTACACCCTAGTCCTGGCTTAGTTGCCAATTTTCTAAGGGATCCCTTGGGGTGTCAGTTCCTCCTCTGTAAGAGCAGGAGGGTAACTGATCACTAAGCTCCTTGCTCCAAGACTCAGCGGCTCCTCTGTGTCTGGGGCAGCCCCATGGTGGGACCACAGTACACTGTCCAGAGTGCAGACTCAGGGGCTGAGTAAACACAAAACTGAGGAGTGACCAGAGAGGGGGTGACAAATGAGAGACCCACTGGGAGGAAATGAGCCCTGATGGAAATAGGCAGGACTGTGGAGGAGCAAAGCAAAGTAGTGGGAGGTACGGAAGGAGATGGCAAATGGTGGGAGTGGGGCGGTGGGGTGATGGGTGATCAGTTAGGTCATTTTATGGTAGATTCAGAGCACTGGGGTTGGGGGTGGGGGTGTGAGGGATGAGACAGCCAAACATAATGGTTAAAATTTCTTTTTAATGTTTATTTTTTTGAGGGAGAGAGACAGAGCATGATCAGGGGAGGGGCAGAGAGAGAGAGAGAGAGAGAGAGAGACAGAATCTGAAGCAGTCTCCAGGCTCTGAGCTGTCAGCACAGAGTCTGATGTGGGGCTTGAACCCACAAATGACGAGATCATGACCTGAGCTGAAGTCAGCTGCTTAACTGACTGAGCCACCCAGGTGCCCCGCAAATGTAATGGTTTTAAATTGAGTGAAGAGGTCCTTGAAAACTGCTTCAGGTTTCTGATCTTAGAAATCGAGTTCTATTTTAGCCCGTTTTTAAAGTATGTGATAGCTAATTATTTACTGGACTGCAAAATTTGGGTGATGATCCAAGCCCTCCAAATTGGCATAGCAAACTTAACTAGACTGTAAGCTTTGTGGAGTGAGGACTTGATTTTGTTCACCATTCTATCCCCAGCATCTGCACCAGTAACTGGCATGTAGTAGTTATTCAGTAAGGGTTTGTTGAATGAATGAATAAATGAATGAATGAAGAAAGAAAGAAAGAGAAAAAGAAAGGAGAAAGAAAGAAAGAGAAAGAAACATAGTGTAGGGGCCCAGAGTAGATACCATAATATTTACTGAGCCGCCTGGAACGTGGACCCCTGCCTACCTCCTTCCCCACTCCCTCCTTTCTCCTCAGCTTCGTGTGCAGTTCTCCACAGACTCGAGGGTACAGAAAATGTTCGAGATCCTCCTGGATGAAAACAGTGAAGCGGACAAGCTGGAGAAGGTGAGTGCGGGGCAACCAGCTGGCCAGCAGAGGGCGCACTCGGGATCCCCCTCCCCCTCCCCCCTCCCCCCCCCTCCCCCTTCCCCCCCCCCCCCCCCCCCACCGCCACGGCCGATCTTCCGCTGCTGGCCCCACCGGATCTCAAGACAGTAACGCCCTGACCGGTCGCGGAGGAAGAGGAGGGGGGTCTCCTTGAAGAACGTGGACACAAACGGGCCAAAGGTTAAGCACTTTAGAAAGCACTTGGCTATAAGGGCCAGGACTAGGGTGAGACCAATGAGAGCAGAGTTGGAGTTTTTATTTAAATTTTTGAGATTTTGTTCACTATGATTTTTTTTTTTTGCATTGCATTGCATTGATTTTGATATTTTAAAATATTGCATTAGATGTTACTCACCTTGATTGCCGAGGTTTTCGGTGTCCCTGTAAATGGTGCATCCAAGGCAAGTGCCTCACTTGCCATACCCAGGTTTCCACCCTGAGAGCTGTTGAAAACAACATGTTAAAATAATGTTCTAGTCCATTATAAAATATTGTAAAAGGTCATCCTGAAATATGAGAATGGTTGCTCATAATACCATCCTCTTAGCCAAATTTGTTGCCTTTTTTTTTTTTAATGTTCCCTTCTGGTTTTTTTTCAGGGGGAAAAAAATTGAACATCTGAATGGTTTTTGTTATTTGTTTATTTGAGAGAGAGAGAGCTGAGTGTGAGTGGGGGAGAGGGGAAGAGACAGAGAGAATCTTTAAGCAGGCTCCATACCCAGCACAGGGTCCCAAGCGGGGCTCAATCCCACGACCCTGGGATCACGACCTCAGCTGAAATTAAGAGTCAGATAGATGCTCAATCGACTGAGCCACCCAGGTGCCCCTGAATATTTTATAGTTATAAGAATTGGACAGACAATGTGTGGGGGAATTTTTGTTAGTTTTATGATCAATAAGTCCATGTAACATGCAAATACCTTTTATAACAAACTGATGTGAGGACTTAATGAGTTGCTACAGATAAATGCACTTGGCGAGTACACAGCCCTTGACTGGTAGAGTGTTGGTGGTCCTGGTGGTACTTGCCCGGGAGTCTCTAATCAGCCTCATACCCAGCGTCCCACTCCCTCTCTCTTTGCTCACCTTCTCCTTCTCTCTCATGAGTTCTTCCTCCAACTCCAGGGTTTCAGGTTTTGCTGAGGCCTCCTCCCCTGATCTGGGGCCATTTAAGGTATATGTATCCTCCTCAAGGTTTTAGGGTGGGAGGACACTGGAGAACTTTCTAGCTCAACTGCCTAATTTTGCGGTCTGGGACCCAGAGAGGTACCATGACTTGCCCAAGGTCACACAGCTAGCATACAGCAGAATCAGTCCTCATACCCAGGACTCTTGAGACCCCTCTCCTGCGCTGTCTGCCCACCAACCACCACCTCCCTGAGAATGCCTGTAACTTCAGATTGCCCAGAACAGGTAAACAAGCAAACCCAAAATGCTGAAACCATATTCAAGGGAAAATTTTTAAAAGAAAACAATTCACTTCTGTTAAAAGGTAAACCGTGGCATATTCATAATTTTCAGGTTTTATTTGGGCAAAATTGATTCAAGTGGGGTAGCAGCAAAACAGGAAGTGGTTAGGAGCATTGTACCTACAGGAGCCAGGGGAAAGGCTTCTAGAAAGACATGGGTGGAAAGAAAGCAATGCAATTATTTGATTGGCTATAGCTTAAGCAGTTACATTATTTGGGAAAGCCTAGTTGGCTGTGATTGACTGTTCTTAAGTTTCGATTTCTTAACCTTGAGACATTACAGGCTTCCATTTGGGTTTGCTTACATTAGCTACTAGGGCATTAATGCCACTCAGTCTAATGGCCTTCTTGTTTAAATAATTTAAGACTTCAATACCTTGGTTTAGTACTTATCCGTAAGCATACATACACGGTTTTGTTTAATGTAAGTGCAATCAGAGTGAACCTACTTCCTAATGTTTTTTCCAGGTTGCTGGGTGATCTCGTTTATGGCGTAAGTGCAATCAGAGTGAACCTACTTCCTAATGTTTTTTCCAGGTTGCTGGGTGATCTCATTTATGGCTTCGTGGCTACAGTATATCTCATCAAGTTGGGCTGTATGTCAGTTACTTTGTTTCTTCTGTTGTGTCATGTTCCTAGGCTAGGTCTCTGGGAGCAGGATTGTAGGGGAAGAACCCAGTATAAAGATGTTTTGGAAACCAAGTCCTCAACCAGCCCCTGCACTTGGCCCCTGCCCGAGGCCTTGATAGCCAAACCTCCCCCTCCCCCTCATCATGTCCTCCCTCCTCAGGCTGCCAACAACCTCATCGTCCTGGGGCGTGAAGAAGCAGGGGCCGAGAGGATCTTCCAGAACAACGGAGTGGCCCTGCTGCTGCAGCTTGTGGACACCAAGAGGCCCGAGCTGGTGCTAGCGGCTGTGCGGACCCTGTCGGGCATGTGCAGTGGCCACCGAGCTAGGGTGAGGGCCTGGGTGTGGGGCTGGCGGCACAGGTGGCTGCCAGGCAGAAGATCTGGAGGGCGACATGTGGACAGTTAGTGGGTGGCATAAATAGACCCAGATGCCAAGTGGAGAGTGTCCCCCCACCCCCCGCCATCCTCGATTGTACGGTCCCGGATCAACAGAGATTGATCCTCTGCATTTCCCTTTGAGCTGGAAATGCATTTATGCAAAGATAAGGCTAGTGAAAGTTTATGAGGAAGAGCTGAATGCAAAGGTTATGACAGTTTACATTGTATCGTCCTAAGTCTTCCAAAGCCCGTGTATATTTTACGCGTAAAGCACATCTCAACCTAGACTCACCACATTGCAAGTGCTCAAGGGCCCCATGTGGCAAAGTGGCTACTATATTGGACGGCCCAGGCTTAAACCTCTGGAAAGGGGCCTGGCTTGTGTCAAGATCCTGCCTAGACCATGGGCCCCGTGAGGCATGGCTGCCTGGGCTTAGTTCCCTACTGCAGGGGCATGGTGGGGATGGACGTCACCCACTTCCTAACCTGCATGGCAGCTGGAAGAGAGGGGCGGGCAGCTGACTCGTTCTTGCTGGGGGTATAGGCCACAGTGATTCTCCATGCCGTCCGGATAGACAGAATCTGTAGCCTCATGGCCGTGGAGAACGAGGAGATGTCTCTGGCCGTCTGCAACCTGCTCCAGGCTGTCATCGACTCTCTGTCAGGAGAGGACAAACGAGAACATCAAGGGAAGGAGGAAGCGCTGGTCTTAGGTAGGAGGGATTCTTCAGGTTTTTTTCCACAGGGGTGGGGGCCAGGGAGAGTCGGTTGCCACCTTAGACAGATCATTCCCTGTAGGTGGAGGTGGCCTGGTTTTATTTTTATATTTATTTTCTAATTAAAAGAGTGTTAGAGGCATAGGAGCATCATTTTCAATAACTGAAAGGTGGAAGCAACTCAAGTGTCCATGTGCGGGTGAATGGGTAAATAAAATGTGGTACGTCCACACAATGGAATAGTATTCAGCCTTAAAAAGGAAGGAAACTCTGACATGTGCTACAATATGGATGAACCTTGAGGACGTTATGCTAGGTGAAATAAGCCAGTGACAAAAAGATAAGTACTGTTTGATTCCACTTATGTGAGGTATCTAGAGTAGCCCAAATCATGGAGACGGGTGCCTGGTTGGCTCGGTTGGTTAAACTTCTGACTTGGGCTCAGGTCATGATCTTGCAGTTTGCAGTTTGATCTTGCAGTTTGAGCCCCACGTCCAGACAATGCCTCCCTGCCTGCCTCCCTCCCTGCCTCCATGCATGCCTCCCTCCCTCCCTGTCTGCCTCTCTCTCTTCCTCCCTGCCTGCCTTCCTCCCTCCCTGCCTGCCTCCCTCCCTGCCTGCCTCCCTCCCTGCCTGCTTTCCTCCCTCCCTGCCTCCCTGTCTCCCTGCCTCCCTGCCTGCCTCCCTCCCTGCCTGCCTCCCTCCCTCCCTGCCTCCCTGCCTGCCTCCCTCCCTGCCAGCCTTCCTCCCTCTCTGCCTCCCTGCCTCCCTGCCTCCCTGCCTCCCTCCCTGCCTGCCTTCCTCCCTTCCTGCCTGCCTTCCTCCCTTCCTCCCTCCCTGCCTCCCTGTCTCCCTGTCTCCCTGTCTCCCTGCCTGCCTCACTGCCTGCCTTCCTCCCTGCCTCCCTGCCTCCCTCCCTGCCTGCCTTCCTCCCTCCCTGCCTCCCTGTCTCCCTGCCTCCCTGCCTGCCTCACTGCCTGCCTCCCTCCCTGCCTGCCTTCCTACCTCCCTGCCTCCCTGCCTGCCTCCCTCCCTGCCTGCCTCCCTCCCTCCCTGCCTCCCTGCCTGCCTCCCTCCCTGCCAGCCTTCCTCCCTCTCTGCCTCCCTGCCTCCCTCCCTGCCTGCCTTCCTCCCTTCCTGCCTGCCTTCCTCCCTTCCTCCCTCCCTGCCTCCCTGTCTCCCTGTCTCCCTGCCTGCCTCACTGCCTGCCTTCCTCCCTGCCTCCCTGCCTCCCTCCCTGCCTTCCTCCCTCCCTGCCTCCCTGTCTCCCTGCCTCCCTGCCTGCCTCCCTGCCTCCCTGCCTCCCTCCCTGCCTGCCTTCCTCCCTTCCTGCCTGCCTTCCTCCCTTCCTCCCTCCCTGCCTCCCTGTCTCCCTGCCTCCCTGCCTTCCTGCCTGCCTCACTGCCTGCCTCCCTCCTTGCCTGCCTTCCTCCCTGCCTCTCTGCCTCTCTCCCTCCCTGCCTGCCTTCCTGCCTGTTTGGGATCCAACCTAGAATGAGAACAAAAATCCCTAAGATGCAGGGAAGTCAGACAGGGCAAAAGCAAGAAAAAGCATTTATCTTTTAATCCCCCAGCAGGTGGGGAAGACCTGGCATCCCTTCTGAGGCTTGAATGCAGGCTCCCAGCATGCCTGAATCTACAGGGAGTAAGATGTCTGTAAGGAGTATAAATTTCTTGTCTGGAAAACATTTTGTTAAATCAGTTTATAAAGAGCTACATGAAGTGTCCCTGGCTCTCTGCCAGTCATGCTTTGGAATAAAGAACTTTCTAAGAACCAGAGCTATTCAAGGATGGCATGGGCTGTTATAAAAGTCAGTGTGCACAGTGGCTGGAGGGCCACTGGGGGGTAATGTTTAGGGATTTGTCTCCTTTTTGGGGGGTGAGATGGGCAATTCTATACTCTCCTGGGAAATTCCAACATCCGGGATGCAGGGGATTCCATATTTCCAGAGTCCTTCTAGAAGCCTCTGCCATTCTTGGTCCTATAGACCTGAGATTCCCTACTCTCTATTTACCCCATCCTCTCCTTCCTTAGATACCAAGAAGGACCTAAAGCAGATAACCAACCACCTGCTTGACATGCTGGTCAGTAAGAAGGTGTCTGGCCAGGGCAGGGACCAGGCCATGAACCTGCTCAATAAGAACGTCCCCAGGAAGGACCTCGCCATTCACGACAACTCACGCACCATCTATGTGGTGGATAACGGTGAGGAGGTGGGAGGGTCTGGGGCTCGCTCCAGCCTTTCACGTGGGCACCAGAGTACCTGGCACTGAGCAGACGGCAGAAGAGGTGTGGCCCTTGTCTGGGAGAAGTCTTCAGTCCCAACTGAAAAACCAGGAAAAGGCGTTAGCAGTTAGAACCCACCAGCAGGCTGGTGGGGATACTGATCAAGACTGGGCTCTTAATTCGGGGCCCGAACACACCCAGACAATGTCCAAACACACCCAAAAACAGCTGGGCGGAGTTACCTGACAAGCGGGGGCAATGCCAAAAGCAAAGAGGACCCCACCAACCATAGGATAATGTTCCTGAAGTCCCTTGGTTGGCAAAATACTTCACAGGCCTTCTGGAAGGGAGAATTGGCATCTACTATCCCATATATAGGTTCTAGCAGATGGCCATTATATGTGTCAGCTCCGGGGGGGTTACCCTTGTCCCAAGTCAACTTTAATTGTTCAGGAATCACACCCATGGCTTTATCATCTACTGTGATGAACTCCCACAGGTTGGATGACATATAGACCATCCTTTGATCTACAAGGTTCAAATTAGCTTTCACCGGCTTGAAACGTATCCTCTTATGATATTGTGCTTCCTTGTTTGGTTTGCACAGATCTCAGCAAAGTGCACTTTAACAAATGACTCTAGTGCTTAAACCTTCTCCCTCAACACTTCCCCTCCCCTTCCCAGTTCTGGTCTTTTCTGCATCCATTACAAAGGGTGAACAGCAGACCTCTTTCTCTCAGCGAGAGGACCTACGTCCAACCACAAGCTAATGGGTAGGGCAGGTGGGAAGCAATATTTGTTATTCCAGGCACCAAAATAAGTAGCTCTTGGGTAAACAGAACATGGATGTACAAATCCTGTCACACTAGTGAAAAGATGCCTTGTTGAGGTTGTGTGTTGTACAAGCTGGTCTGGGAGACTTGCCTTGGGAACCATCAGGACATCCAGCCAAAAGTGAGCGTTTGGGTTCAGGGAAGGGCAATGATGGATGAGGAAGAGGTCCAGAGTATCCTAGAGGAAGAGGAATGAGATGCTCAAAGCATGTGTGGGAATGGAAGGGAAGCATGGGGGATGGGCATTGGGGAGGTGGTGGGAAGTGAAGCAGGTGCATTCACTGGCTCTCTTTGAGACCCGGGCTGGGAGTTTGGGTTGGTTCATCAACTGCTTCCCATGACTCCCCAGCCCTGCCAGTGCTTTTGTGCGGGTGGTAAAGTATGCAGGGCAGAAAACATACTGCTGACATTTTTTTTAAGTTTATTTATTTTGAGAGAGAGCGTGCATGCACACACACACAGGGCAGAGAGAGAGAGAGAGAGAGAGAGAGAGAGAATCCCAAGCAGGCTCCACGCTCAGCACAAAGCCCAATCTGAGGCCTGATCTCACAACAGTGAGATCATGACCTGAGCTGAAATCCAGAGCCAGATGCTTAGCCAACTGAGCCACCCAGGTGCCCTTGAGCACTTTTAATTCCCTCCTAACATCCAGAGTTTCATGCCTCCCAGCATCTACCTCTTCCCACTTATCTGCACCAGCTAAGGTCTGACGAACTCCTAGCCACTCCCAAAACCTGGCTCCAAAGTCAAGCTTTCAGTTATCCCAGAGGCAGCACAACATAACTGTTAATATCGTGGGCATTGAAATCAGACGTTGCTGGGAGAGTGCCGTTACAATGTCACTTGCCAGCTGCAAGTTGCTTTTGGGCAACTTAGTTGACTTCTCCATGCCTTGGTTTTCTGCTCTGAAAAATGGGAATTATGATTTCTAACCAGTAGTTTTTTGTTGGGATTAAATGGAGTAATGTGTATGAAGCTCTCGGCACATAGTAAGTGCTCAAAATAATTTACAACTCTTTGTTGGAGCAAATCACCCCATCTGCAGTGTTAACCACTCTGTCTTTATCACACCTGCTGTCCTCATTACACCTTACTATAATCTTTATGTGACTGTTCCTTATTGCGTTCTGAACTTTTTGAGAAGAGGATTGTGTCCTTTATTTCAGTATTCAGTGGCTAAAAATTGCCCGTTGATTTATCCACTTATTCATTCATTTATTCAACAAATACGCAATGATCGAATTAACCTGATGGGTAATAGGAAGTCACTGAAGATTCTTCCACAGAAGAGAGAAGAGATAGCGATCATAAATAGCAAATGTAGCATTTACTAAATAAAAAAAAATGTGTATTGAGTGATAATGATGTGTCTGGATTGGCCCCAAATGGTTACCATACATCACCTCACTGAGTCCTCAAACTCTCTGTGGTAGGTAGCAGTGTTCCCATTTTACAGAAACTGAGACCTGGGGAAGAGAGAATATCAAATAGTATTTGAGGAAGGTTATACCATCGAATGTTAACACTGGTACTCAGTCCTCTGAGATCAACTACCACAGTGGGAGGTGGATTGCTCACCTAGGGGCAGAGTTAGGTGTAGAGCCCGGGCCTCTTGGCCCCATTTCAGTGCCCTTCACTCTGGATAAGCCATGTGCTGTGTAAAGGCAGGCTGGAGAGAAGGTGGCGTTAAGACGGTGAGAGGGTGTGTTTGTGAGGAGAGACCCAGCAGGAATCTGACACTTGCCATCATCTGCCCTGCAGGCCTGAGGAAGATCTTGAAGGTGGTGGGGCAGGTTCCAGATCTTCCATCCTGCCTGCCTCTGACTGACAACACCCGCATGCTGGCCTCTATCCTCATCAACAAGCTCTACGATGACCTGCGCTGTGACCCAGAGCGTGATCACTTCCGCAAGATCTGTGAGGAGTACATCACGTGAGTCTCCTGGATGTCCCGCGGGGTCGGGCTCTGTATTAGTTATCAATGGCTGTGTAACAAAACACCCCAAAATGGAGCAGCTTAAAATAACAGCAACTATTTATTATCTCACAGTTTGACAGCAGTTTGGGAGTGGGTAGGCTGGGTGGATCTGGCTGTGGGGCTCTCACGAACTTACAGTCACATGTCGTCCTGGGCTGCAGTCATCTGAAGGCTTGACTGAGGCTGGAAGAACTGCTTCCAAGGTGGTACACTCATATGGATGGCATGTTGGTGCCGCTTGTTGGCGGGAGGCCTCGGTTCCTCCCCGTGTGGACCTCCCCGTGTCATTACCACGTGGTAGCTGGTTTCCCCTAGAGTGAGTGATTCAAGAGAGCAAGGCCGAAGCGGCAATGTCTTCTATCATCTAGCTTCAGAAGTCACACACGATCACTTCCACCACATTCTATGCATGAGAAGCAAGTCATTAAGGATGGTCTACATTTAAGAGGGGGGGAATTTGGCTCTACCTTTTGCACAGAAGAGTGTCAAATATTTTGGGGCTTATTTTAAACCTACTACAAGCTCCTGTGGTTGAAGGAACAAATGTCCGCTTATCAAGGAGGGAGCGAGACCGGGCTCTGTCAGGTTTAAGCGCTGTGTGGCCTTGCAGAGACTAGACAGGAGCCTGGGACTCTCAACAGTGGAACTCTGGGTCTCCCCACTGTCACTCAACCATCATTGTGACTCAGATGCTCTCTCTGCGTCTCCGTTTCTTTTTTCTGTGTGCCCTCTCCCATTCCCTCCCACTGCTACGCGGTCTTTTAATCCTTTATTCCAATGATCCTCAGACTTGTAGATTATTCAGATTTCTGGGACCCTACTTGACTCAGTAGTCTGGGATGTGGCTCAGGAAGTTACATGTTTAAAAAGTATCCCAGGTGAGTCTTGGGAGAGTGGAGCCACTCTGCTTTTCCTTTCTCCCCTCCAGGGGTTGGCACAGTTTTCCTCTAAAGGGCTGGAGGAAATATTTTATATTTGCTGGGATGTGCAGCCCTCTAGCGTATACTTTTAAAAAAAAAAACCCTTTAAAAATAAATAAATAAATAAATAAAAACCCTTAAATCATGAAAACCATTCTTAGCCTCCCGGACTTGGCCAAGCAGCCAAGGTTTGCCAGCTCCTGCTCAATCCCGTCGCTTCACCTGACCCCCGAATGTTTCCCTGAAAGCTCTTCAGGGCTTCTCTGGTCTTTCTCTACCTCAGCTTCAGCTTTGGCAGCTAACTTCTTGAGTCTCTCATGAGGTCCCAAATTGAGTTCCAGTAACTGTCACCTAGCCAGACCTTGTGAGGGCAGAGGATTTTGAAGGAGGGCCCCTCCCAGCCATCCTGTGGAATGTTGCCTCTGCACAGGCCTGTCCCTGGACCAGCCACCAGCCCCTGGACCAGTCATGGAGGTTGAGTGAGTCTCTGAGGCGCCTGAAGAGACCTCCTCCCTCCCCCCAGCACAAAGGGTGTAATCCCTACCCTGCTCTGTCAGGGGCCGGGGTGAGTGGAACCAGCACAGAGGGCAGACCTGACTGATTGTGAAAGGCTCTGGCTTCCCTGGCGGAAGTGGAGACAGGAGGTACAGGATGCAGAATGTCAGAACCAGAGGGGCTCTTGGAGCTTCCAAAGCTGCCTTCTCTCCGACAGGGACTTGCTCAGGTCATCCAGCCTCGCAGAGGCAGATGTGAGACCAGAGCCCGGGTCTCCGACTCCTGCTTGATCTGAGGTTCTCCTGCCTAGTCCGGGTCGCCCTCTTTCTTTCATTCATAACAGCTGCATTTCCACTATGCCCGTCTGCCCTGATCCCTCCCATCAAACCAACCGTGGCAGATCACCAAAAGATCAGAGGACTTGTCATGAGTGACATCCCCATGCGGAGATTCTCCCACAGGGTAGATGGTAGTAGATTCCAAAAGCAAGGCAGAAGCCTCACCCACTGGGGGAAGGGACTGGGACCAGACGGGGGAGTCACCACCTCCGGCTACTGCGTGACTTGGTCACATCGCAGAGTGATGCAGCGTGCCGGGCTCCACAGTAGGCCCTTTTGTGTTGTTGTGGCTGCTGTTCTGTCCCACTAGACGGCCCAGCTGCTGGGAAGCCTGTTGACTGACAGCTGTCACCCGCAACCTTTCCTTGGGACCTGCCTCAGCTGGGGACAGCCGCTTCACCCTTCCCAGGGTGGCCAGCATCCAATGACTTGTCCCTCCCCCCCAACTAGAAACAGCCTGGGTGTGTGTCCCAGCTGTAGCACTCATTACAGGCGGAGGCTTTCTGGTGACTGAGTCGCAGCCTAGTGTGTCCCAATGCTCAGTCTTGCTTCCTTCCCTTCTCCCCATGAACTGATCCCAAGAACTCTCCCTAATAAACTTCTCACATGTCAATCCCCATCCCTCTGCGTGTGCTTCTTGGGGGACACAGCCCATGGCACGTCTGTTATATCACTTGTCCTCCTCATAACTCTGATAAGTAGTAAGACTACTACTGTCAGTTTATGGGTCAGGAAGCTGAGCTTCCGTGGATTGCCCAAGGTCACCTGGCACACGAGTGGTGGATCCGGGTTGTGAATTCAAGTCTGTCTGCCCCTCAGATCCCACACTCTTCCCACCCACCTTCAGCCAGTTCTCTTAACCACCTTCCCTCTATTTTAGGAGCAAGTTTGACCCCCAGGACATGGACAAGAACGTGATTGCCATTCAGACAGTGTCGGGGATCCTGCAAGGCCCCTTTGACCTGGGCAATCAGCTGCTGGGACTGAAAGGTGTGATGGAGATGATGGTAGCCCTGTGTGGCTCGGAGCGTGAGGTAGACCAGCTGGTGGCCGTGGAGGCCCTCATCCATGCCTCCACCAAGCTCAGCCGCGCCACCTTCATCATCACCAATGGCGTATCGCTGCTCAAAGAGATCTACAAGACCACCAAAAACGAGAAGATCAAGATCCGCACACTGGTGGTGAGTGTTGGTAGCAGGCTTCGTGCCGGGGCACCAGGGGCACCAAGATGAGTGAGGGGTGGCCCCATCCGTGAGAAGACCGTGCAGTAGGGGGCGCTCAGCCCTATCCATGGGCCCCCGCAGAGCAGGGTGATAAGTAGGAGGCTGTGAGAATGGAGATTCAGGAAGGTGGGCACTGCTGTTTAACCCTGGGGACCTTTGCCTCCACGCTTTTCAACAACGCTGACACCGAGGAGCTTCTGTCCAACCGGTATTTTCAGAGCAAACTCTAAAAAGTCTGTTTCCTTAATCAGTTTCTAGGTGGCACAGATGACCGGCTTCACTTTTTCCAATTTCATTGAACAGAAAGTATTTTCGTGGGTCTTTTACTCTGCTTGTAAACAATTACAGTGAGGATCGGAGTCATTGATCTGTTTTGTGGTTGTTGTTTGTATCAGTTTTTAAAACAAGCTGGTTATAGCTTCTGCCACCATGAGTTTTCTCTTACGGAAGGCCTGTTTTCCCAATAAGAGTGCAGTTTCTCCCTGAGGAAATTCTGCACGTCTGAGTTTGTTACATACAAGGTCTGTCTGCCAATATCTTTCACCATTGCAGTTTCTGATAAGATTAGTATTGTCTTGTGCTCATTTTGCAAGACAACAGACACAGAGCCATCTGTGGGGTCAAAATGGTGGTGGAAAGGGGCAGAGTAAAAACTCCAGCTTTTGGGCACATCTGCCCTATCCTGGAAGCCTCAGGGAAGGCATCTTGGAAGAGGTGACCCCTGAGCTGAGGTTTGTAGTATGCACAGAGGTTTATCGAGGCAAAGAAAAAGGGGCAAAGGGACGAGTTTGAGCAAGGCCTTGTCCCCAAGTGTCTCTGATTCTACCAGCGTTTCCCTTCCTCCCCAGGGGCTCTGTAAGCTCGGCTCTGCAGGTGGTACAGACTATGGCCTCAGGCAGTTTGCTGAAGGGTCGACAGAGAAGCTGGCCAAACAGTGTCGCAAGTAAGGGGGTCCTATTTCCCTGGGCCCACCATCTCCTCTCTGGGGTGTGCTCTAGTGGGGCCACATTGTGAAACGCTCCTCACCTGCTACCCACTAACCTGAAATGGCTCCACCATCTTGACCGGAGCCATGGCACTCTTCCCCAGCGCTCTTCCTCCCCGATTTCCAGGTGGCTGTGCAACGCGTCCATAGATACCCGGACGCGGCGATGGGCAGTGGAGGGCCTGGCCTACCTCACACTGGATGCTGACGTGAAAGACGACTTTGTCCAGGACATCCCTGCCCTGCAGGCCATGTTTGAGCTGGCCAAGGCAAGTGTGGCCCTGACCTCTGGCCTCAGGAAAGGTCTACTGGATTCAGGCTCACAGGGTCCTCCCCTGAGCCTGGGAAATTGGACTCCTGTGTCTTTATCCTGGCCCTGCCCCTACTGCCCACGTAAACCAGATGAGTTATTTCCCTCTGTCTGGCCCTCATTTTACCCAACCATAAAATGGGCTCATGATTCTTTGTGGCTGCCAGGCAGTGGGAAGATGAATAAGAGGACGGTGAGGTCCTGAGGGACTGAGAGCAAGTGGCTAGCCCTTTCTGGGCCCCTCCCTCCTTCCCAGCACTGGGCCAATCCCTGGCTCTTTTCCACCACCAAAGGGAGGAGGAAGTTATCACCAGGGACAGACCAGAGGGGTCCAGCCCCCACCCCAACCCATGGCAAAGCGTGTTGGACTGGGCTTTTGAAAGAGGCACAGAGTACCAAAAGGGTGCCCATTTGTGCTCCCAGGGGTGCTGTTGCAGGTGCAGGAGAAATTTCTGCCCACCCTGCTTGAGTAGAGCTGGTTCCTCCTCCCTCTGTGCCGCCTGCTTGCCTCCAAGCTGGGCAGCACCAGCCATATTCCTCCCAAACCAACTCACCAACCAGGCCAGGGGACCGTCTTGGAAGCAGAGATTTGTTCTAAAGTTTCCTTTCTGCCTTTCCCTTCCTTCCCCTCACCCGGTAAATCCAGACCACAGACAAGACTATCCTGTATTCTGTGGCCACCACCCTGGTGAACTGCACCAACAGCTATGATGTCAAGGAGGTAATCCCCGAGCTGGTGCAGCTCGCCAAGTTCTCCAAGCAGCACGTGCCTGAGGAGCACCCTAAGGTGAGGATAGGGATGATGCTGGAGGGTCACCAGGCCAGCTGAGAGGTGGAACCGAAGGACAGTGATGTCTGGGTGCTGTGTGTATGTGCTTGGGAGGATTTGGCACAGGACACAAATAATTTGAAGATGATCATGGCAAATCCCTCCCATTAGATGACGCTCATTTCCCCCTTATTTAAAAAAATTTTTTTTAATGTTTATTTTTGAGAGAGAGAGACGGAGAGAGAGAGAGCGCGCATGCACGAGCACGAGCGGGGGAGGAGCAGAGAGAGAGGGAGCCACAGAATCCGAAACAAACTCCAGGCTCTGAGCTGTCAGCACAGAGCCAGACGCGGGGCTCGAAGTCACAAACCACGAGATCATGACCTGAGCCTAAGCCGAAGCTCAACCGACTGAGCCACCCAGGCGCCCCTCCCCCTTACTTTTAATGTTCTATGGGGAGTGGGGAGTGAGGATCCAACCATTAGTCTGAAAAACCAAATGGAGCTACGATGAACATTTTGCAATTTATATTGCTGGTTTCATGAACATCAGACCGTATATTTCATGTTTCCAACAATTACAGAAATTTTGTTTCCTGGGATATCTGGCTTTGGGGATCTGGGTGTTAAGTAGAAATAATGAGACAGGGGAGAGAGGTCCGTCAGCGGTAGCCCAGACGTTACAAAATCTCCTTAGGGCCCTCCCCAGTGATTCCCTGCACTCAAGGGTATGCTTTGTACATGGTTTGAATATGAACATATAGGTATTTCCAGCCAGTAAAAGATTTAGATTTTTGTAAATCTGTCAGCACAGAGCTCAATGTGGGGGTTGAACCCACAGGTCATGAGATCGTGACCAGGACCGAAACCAAGAGTCGGACATTCAACTAAATGAGTCACTCAGGTGCCCCCTCCTTGCCTCCCTCTTATTGAGACCCTCATGATTATGCTGGGCCTACCCAGATAATCCAAGATTATCTCCCTGTCTCAAGATCCTTGATTTAATCACATCTGCAGAGTCCTTTTTGCCATGTAAGGTAATATTCACAGGTTCTGGGGATTCGGATGTGGACATCTTTGGAGGTCATTATTCAGCCTGCCATAAGCAGTCAGAAATGCACCACCTTTAGTTCCAGTATAGATTGGCCTGGTGCCTGGGCTCTTTCCCCATTGCTACCCTTTTGTCTCCCCAGGACAAGAAGGACTTTATAGACATGCGTGTGAAGCGGCTTTTGAAGGCTGGTGTCACCTCTGCCCTGGCCTGCATGGTGAAAGCAGACAGTGCCATTCTCACCGACCAGACCAAAGAGCTGCTGGCCAGGTGGGGCTGCAGTGGGCAAGGGCTGGGGTCTGAGGGAGCTGGGGGTGAGAGGCTGGGCAGGGAGATAGAGATAACAGGGAAGTCAATGAGGGAATGAGCCCTTGGAGGGATCTGGAAAGGAGACGGAGGAGATTGACATTGAAGAGTGATGTGGCAGGGCAGGTGATCCCAGGTGGAGGTTTGCATCGGGAGGAAAGAGGTCACTGTCCATCCTGGTTAGCTGCCTCCCAGGCCCCGAGTGGGACCTGCTATTCCAAAGATGGGGAGGCAGACAGGCTCACAGGTACAATACGATGCATCGGGTGCCATGATGGGGCAAATACAAAGGGTTGGTTGGAGCACAAGCAGTGGCACCCACCAGCCAACTGGAGGGGAGGTGGGAGGGCAGCCAGGATAGGCCTCTTGGATGATGTGGTAACTCAATGGAACCACGAGGTAAGAAAAGGAGCCACCTAAGTTCCAGGGAGGAAGAGTTCCAGGCAGAGGGGACGGAGGGAGAAGGAGTCAGTGAGATGAGATTCTCCTGCAGCATGTCTGGAGCATGGAGAGCACAGGAGGGAGCCATGCTAGTAGGACCAGAGAGGGGGATGAGGGTCAGATCACAGAGGTCCTGGGTTGCATCTGCACTGAAGAGTTTCTCCCGGTTGATGGGCAGCAGGGAGCCATTTGTTGCCTTCCCAAATAGGGATGAGGGCTCTTTGCTGCTCACTTGGCTTTACTTTCTCCCCAGCTCCTTACATCCACGGCAGTATCTTGCCAAGCTGCCTAATGATGGGGCAGGTGCAGTACTTTCCAGGGCTTCACTGGGTCTGACTGGCTGGCCTGCTGATGCCTGGGAAAGGTTCACATGATGTGTCCTTTATCCTTGCCCTACAGGGTATTCCTGGCGCTGTGTGATAACCCAAAAGACCGAGGAACCATTGTGGCTCAAGGTGGTGGCAAGGTAATTGGTGGGATAAGGTTCTTGCCATCCTAAAAGATGATCCACTGGGGAGGAGCAACTGTGTGTGTGTGTGTGTGTGTGTGTGTGTGTGTGTGTGTGCATGCTCTTTGCCTGGTCCAAAAATAAAATATGCTTGCTCCAACCTAACCTCCTTGGAACACTGTCATTCAAGTATCTGTCCTATCTGTGCGGATGGTCCCAAATCAACTTCTGCCTGATCTTACGGTGTGTCATGGGATTTACTGTGGAATCCCATTCATGCTCCTTGCTATGGGAAGGAAGCAAGGTACAGATACACAGACCGTGGATGTTGCTGTAGAAGACTTGTCTTTGGGTCCTTGCTCATCCCCTTTTTAGCTGGATAACTTTGGGCAAATGACTGTCTCCCTGAGCCCCGGTTTCCTCATCTGTAAAATGGGAAGGGGGATCACACATTCACTCTGCAGAATGTCACAAGGATTACAGAAATACTCTTAAAGTATTGGTTCATAGTAGGTGCTCAGTAAGTGTCTGCCGTGATGATTAGGTTTGACTTAGTCAGGAAGTAAAAAGTCAGTGTGTCGATCTATTTATTTTTCCAAAAACAAACAGTATGGATGGGGAGTGTGGGGGAAGACACCAAAGTGTGCTGGGAGGTTTTCTGTGATGCTCAAGGGTTGTTTATGTTGTAGAGTCTTCCTGAACTCCTTTTTTTTTTTTTTAAGTTTATTTATTTTGAGAGAAAGAGAGAGAGGGGCAGACAGAGAGGGAAAGAGAGAATCTCAGACAGCCTCTGCACTGTCAATGGGGCTTGATCTCATGAACCATGAGATCATGACCTGAGCCAAGACCAAGAGTCAGACACTTAACTGACTGAGCCACCCAGGCGCCCCTAGTTGTCCTGAACTCCTAATGGAATAGGCAGACAGCAGCTAGAGGAGGAGGATGATGGGGAGAGAGGTCTCTAGATGTTTGTGACCAAAGAGTGACCATGCCCTCTCTTGCAGGCACTGCTTCCCTTGGCTTTGGAGGGCACAGACGTGGGCAAGGTGAAGGCAGCCCATGCCCTGGCAAAGATCGCCGCCGTGTCCAATCCAGACATCGCCTTTCCGGGGGAGCGGGTGGGTGCTGGTGCCGGGGCAGCAGAGGGGTGGGGGAAGGGGGCATTGGGAGGAGTCTCTTTTGCTCCTAGGGCCCTTTGAACCCTACCCCAGGCCTGGGAGGGGGCATGGTGTTGTCACAGAGAGGACAATGAATTGGAGGTGCCTGGCTCTGCCTCTGAATAATGGGACTGTCCTCTTGGAAACTCAGTTATCTCATCTGCAAAGTAAGGAAAGTAATCCTGCCTCTCAGGGTCACTGCCTGAGTCAGACAGTGGGTGGGCAAGGAATTCCGAAATTCAGAAGCCCACCATCTATTGATGTTTGGGTCTGGGGGAATGCGGTCTCCACCCAATTCACTCCTTGACCCTCCACACAGGTGTATGAGGTGGTGCGGCCCCTCGTGAGTCTTCTGGACACACAGAGGGATGGGCTCCAGAACTACGAGGCTCTCCTGGGCCTCACCAATCTGTCTGGGCGAAGTGACAGACTCCGGTGAGTGGGGTGAGGAGAGAGCAGCGGGGAGAGATGTGCCCCTTGCAGGGTTTGGTGGAAATTTCATGTACACACCCTGTGTGCTTTCCTCTGAGGACAGGATCGAAGGCAATGGGTAGAAACAACAGTGGGAGGGTTTTGAGTTAGCACATAGTGAGTGTAGGAAGGCAAAGGATATTATTTCTTTCTGATGGAAGTAGTAAAAAAAAAGATATCCAGATGGATGGGTGGGGATAAAACAGATTCCTTCTTGGGAGCCAAGGAGACAGTGGAGAGCTTTGGGTTGAGATTCTTTCAGTTGGTTGCAAGTGACAGAAAACTCAACTCAGAATGGTTTAAGCACAGAGGGGATTTAAGGACTCATGTAAATGAAAAGCCTGGGGTGACCAGAAGCAGGTGCAGCTTGATACAAGGGTTACAAAGCTTCCCCACCTCCCCACTTTTTCTTTACCACTTTCCCTACTTTTCCCACGTTCCTACTTCTGTCCACTTCTGCCTGTGTTGCCTTAATTATCAAATGGGCTCTTCCCCTCGATTGTGATCACAAGGGTTGCTCCAGACCTCACATCTTCTGGGCTTCATAGCCAGCAGGAGAGAGAGAAAGACTCTCTCTTCTGCACCAATAATACAGAAGAATCTCCAGCCTGGTGACATGTTCACCCAAGACCCCATTGCTATGGCCAGGATGTTATGCTATCATTTAGCTTATGCCCTTTGGTGCTTCTCCTGGAGCTGGGGGTGGGATCGATGTTGTCCAAACCCTGATGAGGGCGTGGGAGGGAACCACCAGCAGGGTGGAGTGGCCCTTGGATGGCCCAAAACTCCAAATGCTCACTCCAAAGGACTCAGTCGCCTCCCTTCCTCCACCTCTCAAACCCTAGGCAGAAGATCTTTAAGGAGAAGGCCTTGCCAGACATCGAGAATTACATGTTTGAGAATCACGACCAGCTGAGGCAGGCGGCCACTGAATGCATGTGCAACATGGTATTGAACAAGGAGGTGAGGCGGGCTCAGGATGGGAATGGGGCAGGTGAACCCAGGAACCCCTGAATCTCTCCCAGATTGCAGTCCTCTTCCCTGTAGGGACTCTGATTGGAATATATGAACCAAGGAGACAAAGAAAAACACACAAAGTAGTATTATTCCTAGCTGGGGCTTTGACCCCACAGTTTGGGCCAGCCAAGGTGGAAGGTACCATTTCCCTAAGTTATTTATGTCAGAATAACCTCATAACAGAGAAGAATATAAGACCAGGGTCTTTTAGAGATCAAAAGAGGCTAGACCACTTACATTTATTGAAGCTCCACATATATAAAAATATGAGAGAAAACACAGTTGTACAAACAACTTTAGAATATTTTAAATGTTAACAGTTTAATGAACTATTGCTGTTTCTATGGAAATTGCAATGCACTATAACTGTGTTCTTCACAGAGTAATTACAGTATTTATAAAAATAAAATGAATTCAGAACATGCTAATGGCTTCATGGTCCAGTAATGGAGACCAGTTATAACCATATGGTAAATGAATGCCTTCTTTCCAACCTGCCAGAGTACTGCTATGCCTGTATGGATAACCTCATCAGAGGTAACAGTAGGGCCAAAGTCTGAGGCCCTTCATGAACATGAGGGCCAGGCCATGCGTGAGACCCCTCTGTTTTCCCTTGATTCTTAACTCAGGTCTTGGATCTTCCCACTGGTATACTAGGAAAACCCAACCCACGAAAGCCTGTTGAAGTAAAAAATAAATTTTTAAAAAGCTAAACGGGGGGGCGCCTGGGTGGCTCAGTTGGTTAAGCGTCTGACTTCGGCTCAGGTCATGATCTCGCAGTCTGTGAGTTCAAGCCCCATGTCGGGCTCTGTGCTGACAGCTCAGAGCTTGGAGCCTGTTTCAGATTCTGTGTCTCCCTCTCTCTCTGACCCTCCCCCATTCATGCTCTGTCTCTCTCTGTCTCAAAAATAAATAAATGTTAAAAAAAATTTTAAAAGCTAAACAGGATCCACCAGGGAGCTGGCCTAAGGCTGGCCTGGAGGGCTGGCAGCCATGTGGGAGAAAAGAGTATATCCAAAGAAAGTCGGGGGAGGAAGAGTGGGGGAGAAGGAATAGGCTTCCCCTGGGAACATCAGCTGCTGTGACACCCCAAAATCAAAATATACAGTGGTCCCACCAAGAGAGAAATTCATTTCTCACTCACCTCATTTCTTGCTTACATTTGGATCTGCTGGCTTGCTTCTAAGCAATGACTTGGGATCCAGGCTTCTTCAACCATTGAGAACTAGCCCCCCAGCTGAAAAAGAACTGTTTCCCTCTCTGGAACTCTGGGAGTGGTCTCCATTTGAACAGGGAGTGAGCCTCTGGGAAAGGCACCTATGGTACTCCGCCATGGTGGCCTGAAGTGACACGTATCACTTCCTCTCACATTCCATCACGAGCACTGGCTTATGGCCACATCGGTGGGGAATATAGCGGCTTCCAATCACCACTGTGCCCCATGAGAGGGGACTGCAGTGACTATCTCTGCCATACTCTCGCCTCTGAGGACCTCTGCCCCAGCTTCAGTGAGATGCGGGTCATAACCTGGGCAGCTGTGACTGACCTTAGACCCCTTTCAGAGCTCCACCTCTAGGAAACCCGACCCGACAAAATGCCCTTAAATTTGACCAACTAGATTTTACTGTGGAGCAGACGGTGGGGGGGGAGGGCGGCAGTGAGCTCTGAGACATGTCAGAGCCCTGAGCCCCAGGAGGCTCTTCTGGCTTTAGGGCCCTTGGGAAGCTCATCCTTCACCCATTGAATGGTACAGCAGCTCTTGCTCTGTCCCCTGCTCTTGCCAAGCCCCTGTACCTTCCGGGACTGCAAAGCCATTTTATGGCAGACCCCGAAGGCCCGTCTGTTGTGGGAGAAACATTCCAGGCTTCCCCAAAGGGAAGTGAAACACGACTCTTTGGGCAACACCTACCATCCAGGAGCCTGTGCCCTTTCCCCTGATGTGGATAGCCAAGTGCAAACAGAGATGGCGGCAGTCTCTTTAACCTTTTAGCTGGAGGAGTTTATAGCCCCTTTCTCCAGTTAATCAGAGAAGACTTCCTGGGGGAGGTGGCATGGGTGAGCTGCTCAAAGGAAAGCTCCAAAGGATCTTAGGTCAGAGAACACGGCTTCCAATGCTTCTTTCCCTCTTCACGCTGGCAGGTGGGGGCGTTTTTTTCTTTTTTTCTCTGAGCCCTGTACCTGCCTCCCACAGGTACAGGAGAGGTTCCTGGCCGATGGGAATGACCGGCTGAAGCTGGTGGTGCTGCTCTGCGGAGAGGACGATGAGAAGGTGCAGAACGCGGCCGCAGGGGCGCTGGCCATGCTGACAGCAGCACATAAGAAACTGTGCCTCAAGATGACCCAAGTGGTGAGAGCGGGCCCTGGGGATGGAAAGGGGACTGCCTTGCGTGGTCCTCTATGGGGAGGCCGGCCTCTGTGGTAACACTTCCCAGGCCCCTGGGTACCTGTTCCTACAACCTAAGAAGGGGCGTCTATACCATCTGGCCCCCTACCTCCACGGCTGGGACTCCCAGGTGTGCTAACTCAGGTCCCTCCCACTGTACCTTCACCCACTGCCTTTGGTGGTGCTTACAGCTCATTAGTTCAGAATGATGACGAGGATGGCCACAACACTACTGTGGGGGAGCCCCCGAGCTCCCCGAGAGGAGCATGGATGTGGTTGGGGTGCCACAGGGAGCTGGCGGTTGGGCAAAGAGATGGCAGATTCTCTCACGTGAACGCGGTGATCAGATCCTTCGGTGGGACTGTGGCCATCTCAGCAAAGTGGTATAAACGCAGCTGCGGACCCGGCCACGCAAGGTGCAGATGGCTTTAGCCCACCAAACAACCTAGTTTGTAGGTATCATTTCCACTGAAGGCAAAAACTGTAAACATCTTGGTTCAAATGTACTCAAGTCTGCTTTAAAGGAAGGCTCTTTTAGACAGTTTGTGGTGGTGGTGGTGGTGGTGGTGGTGTGTGTGTGTGTGTGTGTGTTCCACAGGCGCTTATGCTGCCTGGCACCAGGGAAGGGTCTCTCAGCTGGATGGAGCTCATCCTGGTTGGTCCTTGGGCTTTAGCATTTCCCCGTAAGGCAAGTTTCTCAGAACTGAGAGGTGTGTGAATCACCTGGAGGGCTGGTGAAAACACTTTCCCTAGGTATTCTGCATCAGTAGATGAGAGGTGGGGTGCCTCCACCCTGAGGACCTCACTTTGAAACCGCTGCCCTGAGGTGGCCTCTGCTGAAGTCACTGGTCACACAACATCTGTCCCACAGGGTGCTCTGCGACTCGCCCGCTTACCGTGCTGCAGACACTCCTCTAAATGTTTACATCGATTAAGTTGTTCCATCCTTCCAACAGCCCTGTGTGGTGGATATGGTTATTATTATCCCCATTTACCAGTGAGGAACACTGAGTGCAGAAAAGTAACCCACTCAAGATCACATCGCTGGGTAGTTGGGAAGGAATTGGAATCCTTCAAGATTGCTGACCCTCTCCTGGCCACTTCTTCCTTCCGAAATCTTGGCTTCATTTCTGTGCCCGGGGAGCACTGGCACTGGACCTGTTATCAGTTACCCATCAGCATTCAACCTTCCCCCTGAACTCTACCGCAGCTAGCTGAATTTTCCTTTCCTTTCCTTGTGGTGCGCTCGGTGCAGAGTTTACCAAAATCTGCTTAGAAGCCGAAGAGCCAATAATTAGTCTGTCCTTTCCCCCTGTGCCTGTCTCCCCATCTGTGAGTGGTGCCTGTGGGAAGCTGCCCCCGTTGACAAACGGAGGGTGAGGTAATAAGTATACAAGGAAGCAAAGGGGAAATGCTTGGACTACTGAATAAAATCATAATCCCCATCCACGCCTCCTTGTTGAGCACTTTACTGTGCTCCGGCCACCACGCTAAGCAATTTCTTGCACCATATCACTGCATCAGAACAATGTGAAGAAGTAGGTGTATTAGATGACAGAGGGGCTCTCGAGACTTGGAGAGGTTCAGAACTTACCTAAGGTCACATTTGGTTAAGTGGTTGAGCTGGGACCTGAACATTGATCTCTCTGACTCCAAGACCCATACCAATAAGTCTCCTACTCTGCTGCTCATGTGTGTCTGTTGAATGTTGTAAAGTCAAGCCTCCTGGTTCTATGCTTAGCTCCAACTCTGTCTTCTGGGCCGATCAGAATGGTCTGGAGTCCTGTCTTCCCCACGCACAGTAGTTGGGTTGCTTCACACCCGGGAATGGAGGAGAGAGAGAGATGAGGGATGGTGGAGTGCAAGCCCAGGGCATGCCTGGTGGTCATATCTCTAAGGGCACTGGGTTAGCAAGGGGTGCCTGGGTGGCTCAGTGGGTTAAGCATCCAACTTCAGCTCAGGTCATGATCTCACAGTTCATGGGTTCAAACCCTGCGTTGGGCTTTGTGCTGACGGCTCAGAGCCTGGAGCTTGTTTCGGATTCTTGCGTCTCCCTCTCTCTCTGCGCCTCCCCTGCTTACTCTCTCCTTCAAAAATAAATAAACATATATAAAAAAAGAAAATATTGCATTCTTAGCAACTATAAGAATATTTGTGGTAAGTTATGCATTGCTCTGAAAAAATTAAAAAGCCTATGTAAGGACCTGGTTCATGCAAATATGAGCCAGAGGAGAAAAGCAGACAAAAACCAAAATTTATGCCTGGGTGGCCCAGTCAGGTGAGCGTCCAACTTCAGCTCAGGTCATGATCTCACAGCTCGTGAGTTCGAGCCCCACGTCGGGCTCTGTGCTGACAGCAGAGCCTGCTTCGGATTCTGTGTCTCCCTCTCTCTCTGCCCCTAACCCACTCACATTCTGTTTCTGCCTCTCTCAAAAATAAATAAACATTAAAAAAAAAAAATAAGGGCACCTGGGTTGGCAAGAAGCAGTCATTGCCCATGTGCTCAAGGCTAGAATTCTCCTTTCTGAACACTCTCCATCCCCATTCTAATTAGGCATGCAGTGGGCCTGTCCCTTTGCTTCTCAGATGGTTAAGAAAATAAATGAATGGGTGGATGTTCATTCTCTACTATTCCCAGATGTGTGACCATAGCTAAGTTACTTCCACTTCCTAGACCTCAGTTCCCCCACTTATAAAATGAAGTGGATTGGACTATGTCAAGTTCTTTTTAGTTTTCTAATTCTTGCCCTGGCTCTGGTAAGGAGATGGGCATCAGCCAGCTAGTCCCAAGGGGCTCAGATAGGCATAAACTGAGTCCCAACAGATAACCAGACATGTGCTTGTCCTTTCAGAGCCCAGAATCTGGGCCTTACCAGCGCCTTCGGTTTATCTTGTCCCGAATATCCAGTCTCTGTGCCTCCACTGATTCCTCCAATCCTTCTTTATCCACAACTCCCCTCCAGACAACTCAGTGGTTGGAGATCCTCCAGCGGCTTTGCCTGCACGACCGGCTGTCAGTCCAACACCGGGGCCTGGTCATTGCCTACAACCTGCTGGCAGCAGATGCTGAGCTGGCCAAGAAGCTGGTGGAGAGTGAACTTCTGGAGATCCTGACTGTAGTGGGCAAACAAGAGCCAGACGAGAAGAGGGCAGAAGTGGTTCAGACAGCCCGGGAATGTCTCATCAAGTGCATGGATTATGGCTTCATTAAACCAGTGTCTTAGACAGGGGCCCACAGGGCTGCTAGGGCTGGTTCTGTACTATGAAGAGTCCTAAGCTGAGAACTCCTGGGGTGTCAGTTCAGCTAGGGATCATAGCAGTGACAATGAAGTCTCCATATAAAAGAAAAGACTTGACTGTTTCTTGAGTTGTCAATCTTCCTCTTTTCCCTAGGAAAGTATGGATGTTTCACTGGCTGTCTTGCTCCCTGTCTTTTACATCTGTCATGTTCCAAAAATTCCTAGAATGATTTTCATCAGTGATTGGGAAGACAAGTTGGATAATTCTTTCTGTACCCATTCCCAAAGCCAGGATAATGGGCTGAATTCTTTGCATTTTGGAAAATGGATTGTGTGGTAAGGTAGGACCTAATGGGTGTGTGAATATAAAGGTTTAGTGCTGATCTATCTGGAAGTTGAGCTGTGCTGGTTTTCATAGCCTGTCTCGCATATGTTTGAGTAAGACTGCCTAGAATTGCATGTTTTAGCTGCAGTGCCCAGCCCCATGCCCAGTCCCATCACTCAGCTGTGATGCAAATACAGTTTATGTTCAACAGCCTGATATGCATTTTTGCAATTTGCTTGGGAAAACCATCCCAGCAAGATGGGCATAATGAGTACAAATAAGATAAACTCAGAGTACTTTAAGAAAAGAAAGTTGATTGGCTCGTATAGCTTGTTTATCTAGGAAAAGTTTGACATTGTTAGATCCAGGGTTTAAATGTTCTCACCAACATTACTTTCTGTGTGGGTATCTTTCTCTCTCTCTCATACTCCTCCCCCCCCCCACCTATATCTTGGCTTTGATTTCCTCTGGGTTGACCTTATTTTCTGGCAGGCTCTCTCCATGTGGTAGGAAAGATATTCCCAGAAGCTCCAGACTTACATAGCTATTATAGTTCCTAATTATGGGAGAGAAGAGAGAGGATCATTCTCAATGACCCAGCAAAACTCCCAGGGATGACTCTAATATGTCTAGCGTGCATCGCATTTCCATTTATCGCATTAACAGAATAGAGAAGAAAAATGATATGGTTATCTGAATAGATGCAGGAAAAACATTTGATAAAATTAAACAATTTGTGATAAAAGTTTTCAATAAACTAAAAGTAGGAGACTTCCTTAATCGGACAAAGATCACAGAAACTCTACAGCCAGTGTCCTAGCTCATGATCTCCCTGAGATGAATGAGACAATACTTGCTATTACCAATTTTATTCAACCTTGTGCTGGAGGTTTTAACTAGGGCGATAAAGAAAGAAAGGGAAATAAAAAGCATAAAGATTGAACAATCAAGAAATACAACTTTCAACTTATTCATACAGCAGGATTATACATGAATGCAATCTGAAAATATCTACAGGTAAGCTTTTAGAAATAATAAGTGAATTTAGATACAAGGTCAATTTAAAAAGTCAATTGTGTTTCTGAATACCTGTACCAAGCAATGAGAAAATTGAAATTTAAAAGACAGTGCAATTTATAATAACATAAAACACATCATGGGGCTCCCGGTTGGCTCAGTCAGTTAAGCATCCGACTTCGGCTGAGCTCATGATCTCACCATTTGTGGGTTCGAGCCCCGCATCAGACTCTGTGCTGACAGCTCAGAGCCTGGAGCCTGCTTCAGATTCTGTCTCTCTCTCTCTCTCTCTCTCTGCCCCTCCCCCACTCATGCTCTGTTCCTCTCTCTCAAAAATAAATAAACATTAAAAAAAACAACATATCAGATGCCTAGGAATGAATCATGGGAAAGATTTTGAAGGACTCTGTGCAGAAAACTTTAAAGTATTATTGAGAGAAAAAATGAAAGTCAACCTATGAGAGATATTACCATGATCATGGATTAGATGACTCAACATTATAGAGATGCAAATTCTCCCCAAATATATATATTCTGTGAAATACCAATCAAAGTTTGAGTCTTTTGGGGAATAGGGACTGATAAATTGTTTTAAAAATATATATACTTACACACACACACACACACAGAGTCAAGAATAGTAATGATTATCTTGAAGAAGAATAAAGTTGGAGCCAACTACTTGAACAGTTACTTCATAAAAGAGGCCAATACATATATAGAAAGATGCTCAATCTTACCAGACATCAGGCAAATGGAAAATAAAATTATGAGAAACCACAGTAGACACATCACAATGGCTAATATTTAAAACACTGACAGAGACACCTGACTAGCTCAATCAGAAGAGCATGCAACTCTTGATTTCTAGGTTGTGGGTTCAAGTCCCACCTTGGGTGTAGAAATTAAATAAATAAATAAACAAACTTTAAAAAAATGTGCAACAACAACCACCACCGGCAAAATCAAGTGCCGGTGAAACTGTGGAGTAACTGGAACTCTTATCCGTTGTGGGTGGGCATGCAAATTGCTACAGCCACTTAGGAAAATGGCATTTGACAGTATCCTCTAAAAGCACAAGCACAGTCAGCATCTCCTAAGTACGCAGCCAACAGAAATACGTGCACCAAGAAAACATGTATAGCCATGAGATAACACTTTTCATCATAGCCCCCTAAGTGTAAGTAACCCCAATGTCCATAGAAAATGGATACATTGGCATACACCAATGCACACCAATGTAAGTGCAAACTTACAAAATGTAAGTGCACTTACAAAAGTGCAAAGAACAAACTATTGCTGCCTACAATGTGATGGTAACTGACAGAATACTCAGTGAAAGAAGCTGGACCTACCAGAGTATACTGTATAGGGCATAATATGGGTTCAGAACCAGGCAAAACTAGCCTACGATCTTAAAAAGTCAATTTAGTGTTTACTTGTAGGGAGAAAGGAGTGGCTAGTGGGGGGGTGTGGCACAGAGAGTCTCTGGGTGTGTCCTAGGTCTGGGTGGGTGTGTCCCAGGTCTGGGTAGGTTCGCTTTCATCAACCTTATTTTTTGTGCATTTTTCTGTATAACGCTGTGTTTTTAAAGACTTTTAAAAAAGTGAATAATGTATTTCTGTTAGAGTGTGAGGATTACATAAAATAATGGATCCAAAGCACCTGGTTCTTTGTATATGAGTAGTCAGTATTAATTAATTAATTCCCTTCCTTTAGTCTGTTTGATAGTCCCTGCTCCTTATGGGCCAGTTGGAGTGTGATACCAGGATGAGCTCCCTCATTCGTGGATCTCTACTTCCACAGGTCACTTGCGGGGAATGGGGACATGGTTCCCATTTGCAAATCCTCCCAAGGAGTGGCGGCCATCTGTCCCCAGTGTGTTTAGGAAACGTAAGGGTTCTGGTCAGGAAAGCGGGCGGTGGTGAAATGGAGAAAGTTCTGTACACCGACGTTCCGAGGCAGATTGGCCCGAGGGCGCCTGTGAGAGCAGCAGCTGGAGCCAGGATTGGATTAAACCGCCCAGGAACCCCCACTATGTGTGTAGTCCGCAGGACACGCGGGTTCAATCATCTCTCCACGCGGCTTGCTCTGGAGCCCCTCGTCTTCTTGGGCATGTTGGAGTCCCGGCAGGGCGCGTGGCGCGGAACCTGGAACCACGCTAGTGCCCAGAGAATACGAGCTCGACTTTGTTTTCCCTGAACCCCAACACCAGCGCCTTTCACCATCTATAGCCAAATCCTAGCTCTCTGCCTTTGACTCGTATGCTTTAAGAATGTCAGCAATACGACAAAAAGGGGAAGGGTGTGCGTTTGCAGAATCAGAGGCGTGATTTCCTACCTCCTTCTCCCCCACGTCGCCCACACTCACTCCCTTCCCCGGGCAGAGGACAGGGCGCACACATCTGGGCAAGTCAAATAGGAACCCACCTGCTGGAAGCATCCTCTGGGGGTGGGGGCGCAGGAGCCGGAGCGGGGAGGCCACTCGGGTCCACCCGCCATAGCCACCTGTTGTCCTTCCAGGCGCGGATGCCCGGATCGGGCAGATGCTGTTGTAGCTCGGTGCCCCCACCTCCGTGCCACCCTAGCCCGGCGGCGTGCCCCAGGAATACAAGGAGCGGACACAGGCGGGGGGAGGCTGGAGCACGCTGGTGCCTCCTCGGAGACGCCTACGCGGTGGGAGGCGAGGGGGTAGGGAGGTTCTTCCAGCAGCTTGGCTCAGGTCCTCAAAGCCTCGCCTCTCCCCATCCCTCAGGGGTCTGGTCCGCTCCCGATCCCAGTCTGCAGGACGCGGACCATTGCAGCGGGCGCTGGCCCGCGCGCTCCTCTCCGGGCCCGGCATGGTCGCTTCTCTGCTCCAGCCTCTGCAGAGACTTCCCTAGAGAGACTAGCGTGGCGGTCTCAAGGCCGGGGTGACGTGGGCTGCGGGCGGGTGGGGCAGGTGGAGAGGGAGCGAAGCCAGACGCCACCACCTGCGCGCACGGGGAAGCACAGAGCACACAGAAAGGAGGGGTCTCTGGGGCGCTAGAGAGGCAGTGGCAGCCTGGTGTGACAGCGAAGGCCCCTTTGCACGGACAGGTCCAAGGACGCTCAGACGGACGCGAGTCTCCAGAGTTCCTGGACGTCCCTCTTCCCCCAGGTTCTGAGAGCAGGCAGAGGCGTGGAGAGGGAGTTCCCAAGGCACCAGCTGTGGTGCAGACATGCGGATCGCTTACACAGTACTCTCCTTTACGATTGAACAATCTATAAAGGGGACAGAGAAAGGGAAACGCCCCAGTACAGTAAAACACTAAGCCACAAAGAGGCGAAGACGTCTATCACCTCCCTTGTCTATAGGGTTCTGCCTATAGACTGACCTTTGGGGTTCCAAGATGGGTGGGCTGCTTCCCTCTCGTATTGAAGTCCAAACCGGAAGCCATGGAAATACCAAGGTAATCGATTTCCTCATAGCCAGTACATCCTTTCATAAAATGTGAAAGATTTCAGAGGCAACAGCCACACCATAAGCCAAGATTCTGGGATCCAAGTGAGGTGGTTGAGCCTTGGGTCTCCAGTACAAGCAGGTTCCTGAGATTATTTTACAAGGCGTTGTGTTTCCAATGATTGCCTTTGATCCACCTCCTTGAAAGCATGTGGGCAGGGCGGGAGCTGGGCTAGCCCATAGAGCCTGTGTATCCAAACCCAAAGATCGAGGAGACTGCTGTGGGTACAGTCCCAGAGGTTGAGGCCTTCATGAAAAAAGACTTCCTTGGCCCTCTATTTGTGGTGGGTGTGGGAGCTAGAAAGGAATCCCCTAGGGCAGAACCTGAGGCAGAGGAAAAGTGGGCTAAGGCTGTCCCATGGAGTCTGGGAAGGGAAACTGCTGCCTAGCACCGTCTTTAGGATTGACTGGACTGTTCAGAGGGAGTTGGTAGCTGTTTAAAAAAACAAAACAAAACAGGGATGCCTGGGTGACTCAGTCGGTTAGGCGTCCTACGTCGGGTCAGGTCATGATGTTGGGGTTCGTGGGTTCGAGCCCCATGTTGGGCTCTGTGCTGACAGCTCAGACTCTGGAGCCTGTTTGGGATTCTGTGTTTCCCTCTCTCTCTCTCTGCCCCTCCCCTGCTTGTGCTCTGTCTCTCTCTCTCTCAAAAAAAAAAAAAAAAAAAAAAATTAAAAAACAAAACAAAACAGGCACCTGGGTGACTCAGCTGTTCAAACTTCTGACTCTTGATTTCTGCTGAGATCTCACAGGTTCCTGAGCCCCTCATTGGGCTCTGCGCTGACCACACGTGGAGCCTGCTAGGGATCGTCCCTTTCTCTCCCCCTTTTTCCCCCTCGCACTCTCTCTGTCTCTCTCAAAATAAATAAACTTTAAAAAAAAAAAGCTTGTGGTACAGACCCCAGGACACCTATGCACCCACCCCAAAAGCATAGTTCCTGTGACATTCTGCCTTCCACTAAGTTTGGGGATTTCACACCAACAAATCTAAAGGGTTGTCAGGTTCTTGTTTTCGTCTTTAAGTTTATTTATTTTGAGAGAGAGCAAGCGCGCAGAGGAGGGGCAGAGAGAAAGAGAGAGAAACCCAAGCAGGCTCGAACCATCAGCACAGACCCACAAACCATGAGATCGGGTTGGGGTGGGGGGGGGTGGTGAAATCAAGAGTACGAAGCTCAAGGGACTGAGCCACCTGGAGGTCCCAGGTTCTTATGAAAGCCTCTGGCTGTAATGTAGATGGCAGTAGTTGGTGGACGAGTCATAACCCATGTGGTAGCCACATGGCCACCAGTGACGATGAAGTTACTGCAGCACGGTTTTTTACTCTCCATACAACAAGGAAGTATACTCTTACACAAATACTCAGCACAAGGGGAACAGCACCCTGGAGTTTCTTGGGGGTGGAGCGTTCCCAGCACTCGAAGGTCAGCCCCCTGGCGTGACAGCAGTTCCTGGGTAAGAAGTGTTAATTTAAAGGAAACACAAACTCCCAAACTCAAGAAACTAAGCAGAAGCCTAGGTTATTATGGCCTGGAGTGGCGAGCCGGAGAACAGAGAAAAGCTCTTCTTCCTTCTTCCGTCTTGAAAAAGCAACTTTGTAAGTGTCCAGCGCTGCCAGGAAAACAGGTGTGGCTACCAATGTTATCACAGCTGTCCATCATTGAGTTACACAACACAGCAGGATAGCAGACTTTCTAGCAGTTAGCGATTTACTTGATTCACTTTCAACCCACCTGGCACAGTCTCCAAGTCCAGGTGTTTAAACAATTCTCCTTTGCCAGAAAGGGCATTTGGAAAGACAGCTTTACCCAGCTGAGTCATACCTGGTTTTATGCAGCTTTTAAAATTTTTTAAAAATGTTTATATAAGAGAGAGAGAGAGCGCGCGCGAGCGTGCGCACATGAGTGGGGAAGGGCAGAGAGAAGGAGACAAAGAATCTGCAGCAGGCTCCAGGCTCTGAGCTGCCAGCACAGAGCCCGACGCCGGGCTTGAACCCACGAACCTGAGATCGTGACCTGGGCCGAAGTCGGACGCTCAACTGACTGAGCCACCCAGGCGCCCCTCTGCAGCTTTTATAAAGGGATATTATCTACTGGATTCCACTCCTGAAATCATCATTGCAGTATATGCTAACTAACTTGGATGTAAATGAAAATAAATAAATAAATAAATAAATAAATAAATAAATACTTTAAATTGCTTTGTGTTTTAAAAGAGCATATTTTTATCTCTGAATTTCAAAAGGCTCTATACTTTTAATTAAGTCTCAAATGTATCTAATACATATTAACCATAAGCCATATGTGAAAATGTATTGTTCTGCAGGCATGTATTAGATATATATTAAAAAGAAAATGTCTTTATTTTTTAATCTAGTCAAACAAGTTAAAATGCCTATGCCTCTACATTCATCATCATCTTAAAGAAAATCTTGTAGGATTGACTTTTAGTTATGTAAGTTTGAGGTAGTAACTTTTGAAAAAAGAACATGTTTCTCTACCATCATTATAAATGGAGTTAAAGATGCTCTGGATTAACAGAAGGAAGAGATAGCACAAGCAAGTGGGAGTTTTAGTTTTATTTTTTTAATGTTTATTTATTTATTTTTGAGAGACAGTGAGAGAGAGAGAGAGAGAGAGAGAGAGAGAGCACAGGCAGGGGGAGGGGCAGAGAGAGAGGGAGACATAGAATCCAAAGCAGGCTCCAGGCTCTGAGCTGTCAGCATAGAGCCTGACATGAGGCTTGAACTCACGAACCTCAAGATCATGACCTGAGCCGAAGTTGGACACTTAACCAACTGAACCACCCAGGTCCCCTATTTTTTTTTTTTAAAGGGACATTTTCTGCTTATTCACTGACTGTAATTTTCAGGGCCAAGCACTGCAGTTTGACTGGTTGCTTTGGAAAGAAACAAATGCCCAATCCAAGAAACTAAAAACCTAGAATATGCAAGAAGTTCAGAATGGCATTATTATTATTGGGACTGTTGAGTGTGTGGCCTTTTGCATTCAAGAATATGGGACTAGGGGCATCTGGGTGGCTCAGTTAGTTAAGTGTCCAACTCTTGGTCTCAGCTCAGGTCACGGTCTCACAGTTGGTGAGTTCGAGCCCTGTATCGGGCTCTGTGCTGACAACACAGAGTGTGCCTGGGATTCTCTCTCTGCCCCTTCCCTGCTCACTCACTCTCTCCCTCTCAAAATAAATAAACTTTAAAAAATTAAAAAAAAAAAAAAGAATATGGGACTATAAAACATATTACATAGAGACCCAGTTTATATGGAAAAAAGCGCTCCATAATAGCAGACAACACGTTTCCTACTACTTTCCAGATAATTATATTATAATAAGAATGCTTATGAATTTAAAAAATCAGAGTTACTGTAGACGCACACAGCTAGTTGGTCAAATAGTTCTATGAGGCTTGGTTTAAAATTAGCTGTTTCCTGCCCCACCCCTCTTCCTGCTGCCCAAAGGCGACCACTTCAATATTTCTTTTGTATATACCTCTGTTTCCAAATTGTGCAGTTTTCGGTTTCATATAGATATTATCTATTTGCTTCTGAAAGATTTAGTTCAATTACACTCCCTCCCTAGCTTCCTGTCCCCACCTCCTGCCAATATGGTTTCTATCACCATTTGGGGTTAGAAGAATATTCAGTGTTTACCTTGTTATGAATTCTCTATTCACAGCTGGGCTAGGTGATATACTGAGTCTATTTTATTTCCTGTACAATTTTCTGCTTTGCTTGGAATTTACCATCATTTTGCTTTTTGTTTGTCTAGTTTTCTACGCATGTAACACTAATTTATCTCCAAATCCTCTGCCTCAAGTGAGGAAACATTTTGGTCTTGTTGTTAATCATGTGAAATGTAAATACATTAAGTATACCATCAATAAACATCAATTCAAATTTCATGTCTTCAGAACATATTGCCCTTGGATCCTGACTGGGGGCTTTCTAGGGCCACCGCTCAGCTGTCATCCTGGGCTCTCCCTTCCCCTGTGTCCCCTGTTGTGTTTTGTTTTTTTCTTTTTGCTTTCCCCCAGAGTTAGATCCTCGTATTCCCGATGGAACTGCTTGCAGGAGTATATTGTGGGAACAGGTCCAGGGCAATGAATGCTTGGGGCACCAAAGTTTCCCTGCTCCACCGTGAACATGGCACAGGGTTTTATAACGACCTGTTATGAGGATTGGTGTAGCTTCCCTCTTTTCCGAGGCTAGATATCGGCAGCAGCGGGCTGGTTGTCTTCCATAGATATTTTTCGGCCCTGAAGAATGATTAGTAAAGATGATGTATCCCTTTTGCCAACCCTTGCTGTCAATCCAGATATCCGGGAACTCCTAAAGCTCACCTCTGCCATCAGTCTGGTTGTTCAGATAACTAGTGATGAAGTTTCCTCCTCAGGCTCTATGAGCTGCTCAATGCAGAGAACTCCCTGCTTGGAGTGCTGTGCCAATATCTGGAGTTGCAGATCTTCTCTCTTCGCGTCTCCTGCACTCAGCAGCCTTGGCCCTTCTTCACAAATACTGAGGTCTGCTGGCGTGCCTACTGGCATTTCATTTCTCACTCTCGCTTTAGGGCAATTTTCTTTCTTTCTTTTTTCTTTTTTAACGTTTATTTCTTTATTTTGAGGGGGGAGGACAGAGAGAGGAAGAGGGAGACAGAATCCCAAGCAGGCTTTGCACATCATCGCAGAGCCCGATGTGGAGCTGGAACTTCATGAACCATGAGATCATGGCCTGAGCCAAAACCAAGAGTTGGATGCTTAACCAATGGAGCCACCCAGGCGCCCCTTGGGCAATTTTCAATAAGAGAGTAGAGACATCTTTGCGGTGGTATCTTAGAGTTAGTTGCCTCTTCCATAAGCAGCAAAAAGAAAGGTTAAAAAATGCACCATGATTTAATTGTTGACCTGCAAAAAAAAAAAAAATTTTTTTTTTTTAGAAAAAAAGACCAGATAGATTACATCATACTGCTAACAGTTTGTAAGTGATAAATCTATGTTACCCCCTCCTCCATTGTTTATCCAGAATTAAACAAAAAAAATCGGAACATTGACCGTGTAGATTTGCCAATGGCAGAAAATAAAATGAACTGGAAAATGTAAATAACTGAGTGTTAAAACCTTTTGATTTTGTGCTAATTTAGACAGAGAAAAGTTGTAAAAATAGTACCAAGCTCCTTATAGCTCTCACTCTGATCCCCTAATATGAACATCTTAAAAAATCATAGTAGAATAAGTAAGAATAGGTATGCTATTATTAACATTGGTACATTATTATTAATTAAATTACAGACATTATTGAAATTTCACCAATTTTTCCACTAATATCCTGGTGTGTGTGTGTGTGTGTGTGTGTGTGTGTGTGTGTTTAAGAAAAGGAAAAAGTGGGACTCTGGAAAGGAGTGGTTTGCTTTTTTAATTTTAATTTTTTTCTCCAACTGGAGCTCATATTATCCGGATGATCCTTCTACATCTATTCTCTATATCTTTTAACTTTCCTTTATATTTTCTATTTCTTTATCCTTCCCTGCTTGTTTCTGTAAGAGGTCCTGAATCTAATGCTGTAACTCGGGAATCAGTATTTTATCTCTGTCCATTCTGTGATTGATCTTATCTCCTGGGTTCTTTATTTTGCCCACTATATTTTCCATACCTAATGGTTTCCCTTGGTTCTAATTTCCAGCCTCCTTTCATATGTCTTTTTATTTATTTATTTATTTATTTATTAAAGTTTATTTCTTTATTTTGAGAGAGACAGAGACACGTGAGTAGGGCAGAGGCAGAGAGAGAGGGAGGGAGGGAGGGAGAGAGAGAGAGAAAGAGAGAGAGAATCCCAAGCAGGCTCTGCACCATCAGCTCACAGCCCGATGTGGGGCTCAAACTCACAAAACTGCGAGATCATGACCTGAGCTGAAACCAAGAGTTGGACACTTAACTGACTGAACCACCCAGGCGCCCCTCATATGTCTTTTTAAATAATGTTTGTTTAGTTTTGAGGTGGGGGGGGGGAGAGAGAGAGAGAGAGAGAGAGAGAGAGAGAGAGAGAGAATGGGAGTGGGGGAGGGGCAGGGAGAGATGGAGACAGAGGATCCGAAGTGGGGTCTGCACTGACAGCAGAGATCTCAACGCTGGGCTTGAACTCATGAACTCTGAGATCATGATCTGAGCCAAAGTTGGATGCTTAAGTGACTGAGCCACCCAGGCACCCCTCTCCTTTCATATTTTTAATGCCTTAACTCTTCTGGTATATTTATTACATTTATTTCAAAATCTTGGTCCATTCTTGGTCTGCTTCCTATGATATCTAACCCATTTTGTTCACTCCCTCATTAGGAATTTGGCACAAGCGTGTGTTGTGATTTTGGCGAGGGAGCTCAGGTTCCTCTGGAGGTACCAGACAGTCTGTGCTGGGGCAGTTCCAAGAGCCAGACCCTAGTTTACATCAACTGGATGAACTCAAAGAGAGTGAAGGAAACGAGCATTCGTGTGAACAGAACCAGACACCAGAAAATGACAGTTAAACACTTCAATTTAGTACCACTCCCCCAAGCACAGCCACTCTTCAGCTCAGGGCTCTGACCTTCAGTAGCCCAGAAAGAGTCACGTAGGGGAGGCACTTCCTATTTAGTAAATTGTTCACTCTGAGGGTTTGGAGGAGGGGGAAGGTAATGAAGGGCTGAGGCTAGACACTCCCTAACCCATCATCCTGGCTGCCCTGATTTTATCCCTGTGACTCCTGCACCGTTGCTCCTGGAGAGCGTGTGTATGGGGTGGGTAGAGGAGGCAGAGTAGAATCCAAATCTCTCTCCTCTCTCTCTTTCTGTCCCTCTCTCTTATCTATCATCTATCATCTATCATCTATCATCTATTTAATCTTTTTTCCCTCTAATTACCTTCGACTGTTATGACTCCTCTACTTCAGGCTTCAGCTACCTTTACACACACACACACACACACACACACACACACACACACACAGAGGTAGGTTCAAAATAGTCTTCTCCCAGAGGTTGCTCACAGACTTTTCCTAGTTCATTCTAGGATCCATGATGCTTCTCTCTATAATTCCTCCAGGGTTGACCTTGATGGTTGGAGCCAGAAGCTGGTGCTAAATTACCATCTTGCCAGGAACTCTAGAAATCATATGATATTTTAAAATTTTTTTTTAATGTTTATTTATTTTTGAGACAGAGAGAGACAGAGCATGAACGGAGGAGGGTCAGAGAGAAAGGGAGACACAGAATCCGAAGCAGTCTCCAGGCTCCGAGCTGTCAGCACAGAGCCCAACGCGGGGCTTGAACTCACGGACCGTGAGATCATGACCTGAGCCGAAGTCGGACGCTTAACCGACTGAGCCACCCAGGTGCCCCATTTCTCTTATCTTTAATGGGTATGGCGCAACCAGGAAGTGCATTGGCTAGGTAGTCAGTTACCTTATTACTTTTTGTTTGTATGGCCTCACTTTTAAAAATTTACCAGGGATGCTAGGGTGGCTCAGTTGGTTGAATGCCTGACTTCAGCTCCTGTCATGATCTCACAGTTGGTGAGTTCGAGCCCTGTGTCAGGCTCTGTGCTGACAGCTCAAAACCTGGAGCCTACTTCAGATTCTCTCTCTCTCTCTCTCTCTCTCTCTCTCTCTCTGCCCCCCCACACTCTCTCTCTCTCTCCCCTCTCAAAAATCAATAAACATTAAAAATCTTTTTAATTTACCTTAAAATGAGTATACCTTATTTTTGGCATGGTTTTAAGTTCATGGCAGAATTGATCAGAAAATACAGAGGGTTCCCATATACCTCCTATCACTACACACACACACAACCTCTCCGGCTGTGGGTATCCCGCACCACAGTGCACACTTGTTACACCCAATGAACCTACATGTACGTACACATCATGATCACCCAAAGTGCACAGTTTATATCGGGGTGCCCTCTTGGTGTTGTGTAATTCATGGGTCTGGACAAATGTATAACGACTTGCATCCACCATTATAGTATCGTACAGAGTAGTTTTGTAGCAGGATTCTCACACAGACAGTCATGACACCAAGGCTTTTTAATTTCCAGGAAGCAACTTTATTCGTGCTGGCACCTCTCAGTTGGGTTCGTAAGGGAACTGAGGCCTGGACGTGGCATAGTTTTTATACATTTTCTTTTTTTTTTTTTTTTGTCTCCCATATATGGTAACACACACAAACATGCAGTCTGTTTAAGTAGTCTCAGTTTACAAGGTCATGAGGGATGTTGTTATGCTGGCACGTAGCCAGGTTACCTTGAAGTTTTCTCTCCTTTTTTTCCCCCCTCTCTCCTTAGGGAGGGGACCCTACCACAGTTTCACTGACCTAAGAATCGTCTGAGGTCATTTCTTGATCTAACAGGTACAGCACATACAGGAAGTCATTCTTTAGGTAAAGTCAGTTTCTATCTCAGAAAGAATCTGAAAGCTCCTCTAGCTGTTGCAGAGCCTGACCCTATTTTGTTTTGTTTCAAAACATCAGAGTAGGGGCACCTGGCTGGCTTAGTGGAAGGCATGGCTCTTGATCTTGGGGTCAGGACTCAAACGCCATGTTGGGCATAAAGCTACTTAAAATAATAACAAACACCAAATGTGTGTATACACACACACACACACACACACACACACATTTTAAAAACCCTCAGAGTAAAAGCAAGTATGTGAGCTCAGAGGCAGAGAGAGGGCCAGGGAAGGGAGAGCCCATTTCAGACTCAATGTCTGGTGTCTCCTTATAAACTTGGTCCTTTTTGCTCGTCCACTTCCTTCCACTGGTGTTTCCAACTCAATAGTGCCTTGGAATTATATTCTTCTCCCTGAAGCAGTTGGTAATTTAAGCCCCAGTCACCTCCAATCCAATCTTGGATCTAATCAATTTCACTTGCTTTGGCTTTTTAAAAATCAGTTTAAAAATGAATACTTCACTGTTGAGTGAATCTCTTCACACTTGACCTGGTGCAAGCGGAATCAGCTGATAAAGTATTTTCTATGCATTTTTTTGTTGTTGTTGTTATATAGGTTTCTATGCATTTTCATTACATTCTCTGCGAGGCGTGTCTGTACTATTTACAGTTGAAGAGGGAGAAACTCGAAGAAATCAGGTAATTTCCCCAAGGCTTCAGTGTCAGAAACAGTCTGAGTCCACAGACCATGGTTTTTCCACTGCACCAAGCTGTTTAGTGCTTGCAGATTGCATTTGAAAGAGCCCCTAGGTAGACTTGTAAATCATGTATTGACTGAAGACACTAATTGACATAACACCTTTCTTTCCCTTGCAGAGAGAGTGGTGTGGAAGACAAGTGATCAGACCCAAATGCTACCTAGCCATTCTAGGGCAAAACAACTGTGATGGTTAGTTACAAAGTAGATTTAAGAGAATACAGACAATACATAACTCAAGGCCTCAAACAGGAAACCAATATATATTGGGACGCCTGGATGGCTCGGTCTGTTAAGCCTCTGACTCTTGATTGTAGCTTAGACCATGATCTCATGGTTTGCGAGATCAAGCCCCGTGTACTGTTTGGGATTCTCTCTCTGCCTTCCCTCTGCCCCTACACTGTTCATGCTCACTCTCTCTCAAAATAAATAAATAAACATTTTTTTAAAAAAGGAAACTAAGGGCGCCTGGGTGGCTCAGTCGGTTAAGCGGCCGACTTCGGCTCAGGTCATGATCTCGCGGTCCGTGAGTTCGAGCCCCGCGTCGGGCTCTGTGCTGACAGCTCAGAGCCTGGAGCCTGTTTCAGATTCTGTGTCTCCCTCTCTCTGTGACCCTCCCCCGTTCATGCTCTGTCTCTCTCTGTCTCAAAAATAAATAAACGTTAAAAAAATTTTTTTAAAAGGGAAACTAATATACATGGGTCATGTTGATTAATGACATTCTGAGCCAATTTTCTACTAAAATCTCTACTGTAACAGACCATTAAAACTTACCTACAGGGATGAGCACTGGGTGTTGTATGGAAACAATTTGACAATAAATTATATTTAATATTAAAAAAAACTTATTTACAAACTTTTCATTGAAGCTGAATCTAATTCCAGCTCAACTGTTTTTAAAGTTTTAACATGAGGATGAGCTCATACATGCCAAAAGTGATGAAGTTTATACTTTAATACTAAGCCCCCTGGAAGTCTGGTCATAACTCTCTGAGACAATAGTAACCAATGTTTTTTCCCCAGTAAAAAAAGTAATAAAATTGGTATAGTCCTGATGTGAAGCATCTCTGCACCTTCATGGAAACATACAATGGCTACAAAATAATGTTTTTATTCAGAACTGGATGGTGTGTGGCGCGCGTGCGTGTGTGTGTGTGTGTGTGTGTGTGTGTGTTTCAAAATTAACTGGGGTAGGGGCGCCTGGGTAGCTCAGTCGGTTAAGCATCCGACTCTTGATTTCCGTGGGGTCGTGATCCTGGAGTCATGGGATTGAGCCCCATGTTAGGCTCTGCGCTGAGCATGGAATCTGCCTGTAGTTCTCTCTTTCTCTGTCTGACTTTGCCCCTCCCCCGCTCACACACGTGCGTCTTTCTCTCAAAAACATTAATTAAAGTAAATATAAAAAACACAAAATTAACCGGGGCATATTACTATCTCTTCTAAAAATGTGTTTTTGTAGTTTTGTGGAAGGTAGAAGGAATTGTGGAAATATTCAGATGAACACAAAAGTAGAGATAATAATACAGTGAACACCCTTGCACGCATCACTCAGCTTCAACAATTACCCTTTTTTCCAATCATCTTATTTCCACTCAGTTTCATTTTCTAGATGATCTTAAAGCAAATCCTAGACAGCATATTATTTTACTTATAAACATTTCAGCATATATCTCTATCAGATAAGGACCTTTAAAAAGGTATGAGCACCATGCCATTATCACATTTAACAAAATTGCTAATAATTTCTTATTATAATCTAATACCCAGTCAGCCACGGTCGGAGTTCCCTGATCGTCACAGGTTTTTGTTTGGTTGGTTGGTTTTTTACGTCTTGTTGTTGTTGAAGTCAAGATCCAAACAAGGTCTACACAATGTGTTTAGTTGACAGGTGAGTTAAGTCTCTCATAATCAACACCATTAAGCCCCCTCTTTCCTCCCCTGTGATCTGTTAAAAAAAAAAAATCCAGTTCACTTCTCCCATTGAACTTCTCACATTAACAGTTCAGGTGATTGCCTCTTTGTGGTGCCATTGAATTTCTTCCCGCGTGCCTGTTTTGTCTCAGACCCGGAAGATTGACCATGTAGGCTCGGTTATGTGTGTGTGCTGGGAGGAAGAGGTGAATCGCTAGAATACCTCATAGGTGGTGCTGCATATCTGCCAATGGACATAATGTCTCATCATAACATTCAGATTGGTGAGCAGGTTGGGTCTCCCTGGGCCAAAATCAAGGTGTCAGGAGGACGGCAGTTCTCTCTGGAGGTCTAGGGGAGAATCCATTTTCCGGCTTTCCCAGCTCCTAGAGGCCTCCAGTGTTCCCTGGCTCTCGACCCCCTTCCATCTTCAAAACCAGCAGTGGCTGGTCAAGTCTTTGTCACCTTGCATCACTCTGACATGGATTTTTCGGTCTCCTTCCACCTGTAAGGCCCCTTGTGATTACAGTGAGCCTTCCCAGATAATCCAGGAGATTCTCTTTATTTTAAGTTCAGTTGGTTAGCAACCTTACTTGTCTCTACAATCTTCATTCCCCCTGTCATGTAGCATAATCTCTAAGGTCCCGGGGATTAGGGTGCGGACATCTTTGGGAGGCTGTTATCCTGCCCACCATACTCATTCTCAGTGAGCTAAAGACCTGAGGGAGGGGACAGAGAGAACATTCTGAGCCACTTTCCTACACTTCCAAGAGCAAATGGAGCATTGGACTCATACCAACTGGGCACCTTTGGGGAAAGCATAATCACCCACTGGGACAGGAACATCAGGATGGTCTTGGAACTCAGGGTCAGTGCTGAGAACCCACAGAACTGAGATTCCCCCCCCCCCCACAGTCTTCTCTGCTGTGTGTGATTTTTTTTTTCAATATATGAAATTTATTGTTAAATTGGTTTCCATACAACACCCAGTGCTCATCCCAAAAGGTGCCCTCCTCAATACCCATCACCCACCCTCCCCTCCCTCCCACCCCCCATCAACCCTCAGTTTGTTCTCAGTTTTTAACAGTCTCTTATGCTTTGGCTCTCTCCCACTCTAACCTCTTTTTTTTTTCCTTCCCCTCCCCCACGGGTTTCTGTTAAGTTTCTCAGGATCCACATAAGAGTGAAACCATATGGTATCTGTCTTTCTCTGTATGGCTTATTTCACTTAGCATCACACTCTCCAGTTCCATCCATGTTGCTACAAAGGGCCATATTTCATTCTTTCTCATTGCCACGTAGTACTCCATTGTGTATATAAACCACAATTTCTTTATCCATTCATCAGTTGATGGACATTTAGGCTCTTTCCATAATTTGGCTATTGTTGAGAGTGCTGCTATAAACATTGGGGTACAAGTGCCCCTATGCATCAGGACTCCTGTATCCCTTGGATAAATTCCTAGCAGTGCTATTGCTGGGTCATAGGGTAGGTCTATTTTTAATTTTCTGAGGAACCTCCACACTGCTTTCCAGAGCGGCTGCACCAATTTGCATTCCCACCAACAGTGCAAGAGGGTTCCCGTTTCTCCACATCCTCTCCAGCATCTATAGTCTCCTGATTTGTTCATTTTGGCCACTCTCACTGGCGTGAGGTGATATCTGAGTGTGGTTTTGATTTGTATTTCCCTGTTAAGGAGCGACGTTGAGCATCTTTTCATGTGCCTGTTGGCCATCCGGATGTCTTCTTTAGAGAAGTATCTATTCATGTTTTCTGCCCATTTCTTCACTGGGTTATTTGTTTTTTGGGTGTGGAGTTTGGTGAGCTCTTTATAGATTTTGGATACTAGCCCTTAGTCTGATACGTCATTTGCAAATATCTTTTCCCATTCCGTTGGTTGCCTTTTAGTTTTGTTGGTTGTTTCCTTTGCTGTGCAGAAGCTTATCTTCATAAGGTCCCAGTAATTCATTTTTGCTTTTAATTCCCTTGCCTTTGGGGATGTGTTGAGTAAGAGATTGCTATGGCTGAGGTCAGAGAGGTCTTTTCCTGCTTTCTCCTCTAGGGTTTTGATGGTTTCCTGTCTTACATTCAGGTCCTTTATCCATTTTGAGTTTATTTTTGTGAATGGTGTGAGAAAGTGGTCTAGTTTAAACCTTCTGCATGTTGCTGTCCAGTTCTCCCAGCACCATTTGTTAAAGAGACTGTCTTTTTTCCATTGGATGTTCTTTCCTGCTTTGTCAAAGATGAGTTGGCCATACGTTTGTGGGTCTAGTTCTGGGGTTTCTATTCTATTCCATTGGTCTATGTGTCTGTTTTTGTGCCAATACCATGCTGTCTTGATGACTGCAGCTTTGTAGTAGAGGCTGAAGTCTGGGATTGTGATGCCTCCTGCTTTGGTCTTCTTCTTCAAAATTACTTTGGCTATTCGGGGCCTTTTGTGGTTCCATATGAATTTTAGGATTGCTTGTTCTAGTTTCGAGAAGAATGCTGGTGCAGTTTTGATTGGGATTGCATTGAATGTGTAGATAGCTTTGGGTAGTATTGACATTTTGACAATATTTATTCTTCCAATCCATGAGCAGGGAATGTCTTTCCATCTCTTTATAACTTCTTCAATTACCTTCATAAGCTTTCTATAGTTTTCAGCATATAGATCTTGTACATCTTTGGTTAGATTTATTCCTAGGTATTTTATGCTTCTTGGTGCAATTGTGAATGGGATCAGTTTCTTTATTTGTCTTTCTGTTGCTTCATTGTTAGTGTATAAGAATGCAACTGATTTCTGTACATTGATTTTGTATCCTGTGACTTTGCTGAATTCATGCATCAGTTCTAGCAGATTTTGGTGGAGTCTATCAGATTTTCCATGTACAATATCATGTCATCTGCAAAAAGCGAAAGCTTGACTTCATCATTGCCAATTTTGATGCCTTTGATTTCCTTTTGTTGTCTGATTGCTGATGCCAGGACTTCCAACACTATGTTAAACAACAGCTGTGAGAGTGGGCATCCCTGTCGTGTTCCTGATCTCAGGGAAAAAGCTCTCAGTTTTTCCCCATTGAGGATGATGTTAGCTGTGGGCTTTTCATAAATGGCTTTTATGATGTTTAAGTATGTTCCTTCTATCCCGACTTTCTCAAGGGTTTTTATTAAGAAAGGGTACTGGATTTTGTCAAAGGCCTTTGACAGGATCGTATGGTTCTTCTCTTTTCTTTTATTAATGTGATGTATCACGTTGATTGATTTGCGAATGTTGAACCAGCCCTGCATCCCAGGAATGAATCCCACTTGATCATGGTGAATAATTCTTTTTATATGCTGTTGAGTTCGATTTGCTAGTATCTTATTGAGAATTTTTGCATCCATATTCATCAGGGATATTGGCCTGTAGTTCTATTTTTTTACTGGGTCTCTGTCTGGTTTAGGAACCAAAGTAATACTGGCTTCATAGAATGAGTCTGGAAGTTTTCCTTCCCTTTCTATATCTTGGAATAGCTTGAGAAGGATAGGTATTATCTCTGCTTTAAACGTCTGGTAGAACTCCCCTGGGAAGCCATCTGGTCCTGGACTCTTATTTGTTGGGAGATTTTTGATAACCGATTCAATTTCTTTGCTGGTTATGGATCTGTTCAAGCTTTCTATTTCCTCCTGATTGAGTTTTGGAAGAGTGTGGGTGTTTAGGAATTTGTCTATTTCTTTCAGGTTGTCCAATTTGTTGGCATATAATTTTTCATAGTATTCCCTGATAATTGTTTGTATCTCTGAGGGATTGGTTGTAATAATTCCATTTTCATTCATGATTTTATCTATTTGGGTCATCTCCCTTTTCTTTTTGAGAAGCCTGGCTAGAGGTTTGTCAATTTGGTTTATTTTTTCAAAAAACCAACTCTTGGTTTCGTTGATCTGCTCTACAGTTTTTTTTAGATTCTATATTGTTTATTTCTGCTCTGATCTTTATTATTTCTCTTCTTCTGCTGGGTTTAGGCTGCCTTTGCTGTTCTGCTTCTAGTTCCTTTAGGTGTGCTGTTAGATTTTGTATTTGGGATTTTTCTTGTTTCTTGAGATAGGCCTGGATTGCGATGTATTTTCCTCTCAGGACTGCCTTCGCTGCATCCCAAAGCGTTTGGATTGTTGTATTTTCATTTTCGTTTGTTTCCATATATTTTTTAATTTCTTCTCTAATTGCCTGGTTGACCCACTCATTCTTTTTTTTTTCAATCATCTATTTTTTTTTTTCAACGTGTTTTATTTATTTTTGGGACAGAGAGAGACAGAGCATGAACAGGGGAGGGGCAGAGAGAGAGGGAGACACAGAATCGGAAACAGGCTCCAGGCTCCGAGCCATCAGCCCAGAGCCTGACGCGGGGCTCGAACTCACGGACCGCGAGATCGTGACCTGGCTGAAGTCGGACGCTTAACCGACTGCGCCACCCAGGCGCCCCAACCCACTCATTCTTTAGTAGGGTGTTCTTTAACCTCCATGCTTTTGGAGGTTTTCCAGACTTTTTCCTGTGGTTGATTTCAAGCTTCATAGCACTGTGGTCTGAAAGTATGCATGGTATAATTTCAATTTTTGTACACTTATGAAGGGCTGTTTTGTGACCCAGTATATGATCTATCTTGGAGAATGTTCCATGTGCACTCGAGAAGAAAGTATATTCTGTTGCTTTGGGATGCAGAGTTCTAAACATATCTGTCAAGTCCATCTGATCCAATGTGTCATTCAGGGCCCGTGTTTCTTTATTGACCGTGTGTCCAGATGATCTATCCATTTCTGTAAGTGGAGTGTTAAAGTCCCCTGCAATGACCACATTGTTATCAATAAGGTTGCTTATGTTTATGAGTAATTGTTTTATATATTTGGGGGCTCTGGTATTCTGCGCATAGACATTTATAATTGTTAGCTCTTCCTGGTGGATAGACCCTGTAATTATTATATAATGCCCTTCTTCATCTCTTGTTACAGCCTTTAATTTAAAGTCTAGTTTGTCTGATATAAGTATGGCTACTCCAGCTTTCTTTTGGCTTCCAGTAGCATGATAAATAGTTCTCCATTCCCTCACTCTCAATCTAAAGGTGTCCTCAGATCTAAAATGAGTCTCTTGTAGACAGCAAATAGATGGGTCTTGTTTTTTTTATCCATTCTGATACCCTATGTCTTTTGGTTGGTGCATTTAATCCATTTACATTCAGTGTTATTATAGAAAAATATGGGTTTAGAGTCATTGTGATGTCTGTATGTTTTATGCTTGTAGCGATGTCTCTGGTACTTTGTCTCACAGGATCCCCCTTAGGATCTCTTGTAGGGCTGGTTTCGTGGTGACAAATTCCTTCAGTTTTTGTTTGTTTGGGAAGACCTTTATCTCTCCTTCTATTCTAAATGACAGACTTGCTGGATAAAGGATTCTCGGCTGAATATTTTTCCTGTTCAGCACACTGAAGATCTCGTGCCAATCCTTTCTGGCCTGCCAAGTTTCAAAAGAGAGATCAGTCACGAGTCTTATAGGTCTCCCTTTATATGTGAGGGCACGTTTATCCCTTGCTGCTTTCAGAATTTTCTCTTTATCCTTGTATTTTGCCAGTTTCACTATGATATGTCGTGCAGAAGATCGATTCAAGTTACGTCTGAAGGGAGTTCTCTGTGCCTCTTGGATTTCAATGCCTTTTTCCTTCCCCAGTTCAGGGAAGTTCTCAGCTATAATTTCTTCAAGTACCCCTTCAGCACCTTTCCCTCTCTCTTCCTCCTCTGGGATACCAATTATGCGTATATTATTTGTTTTTAGTGTATCACTTAGTTCTCTAATTTTCCCCTCATACTCCTGGATTTTTTTATCTCTCTTTCTCTCAGCTTCCTCTTTTTCCATAACTTTATCTTCTAGTTCACCTATTCTCTCCTCTGCCTCTTCAAGCCGAGCCGTCGTGGTTTCCATTTTGTTTTGCATTTTGTTTAAAGCGTTTTTCAGCTCCTCGTGATTGTTCCTTAGTCCCTTCATCTCTGTAGCAAGAGATTCTCTGCTGTCCTCTATACTGTTTTCAAGCCCAGCGATTAATTTTATGACTATTATTCTAAATTCACTTTCTGTTATATTATTTAAATCCTTTTTGATCAGTTCATTAGCTGTTGTTATTTCCTGGAGATTCTTCTGAGGGGAATTCTTCCGTTTGGTCATTTTGGATATCCCTGGAGTGGTGAGGACCTGCAGGGCACTTCCCCTGTGCTGTGGTGTATAACTGGAGTTGGTGGGTGGGGCCGCAGTCAGACCTGATGTCTGCCCCCAGCCCACCGCTGGGGCCACAGTCAGACTGGTGTGTGCCTTCTCTTCCCCTCTCCTAGGGGCGGGATTCACTGTGGGGTGGGGTGGCCCGTCTGGGCTACTTGCACACTGCCAGGCTTGTGGTGCTGGGGATCTGGCGTATTAGCTGGGGTGGGTAGGCAAGGTGCACGGGGGCAGGAGGGGCAGGCTTAGCTCGCTTCTCCTTAGGTGATCCACTTCAGGAGGGGCCCTGTGGCAGCGGGAGGGAGTCAGATCCGCTGCCGGAGGTTTGGCTCCGCAGGAGCACAGGGTTGGGTGTTTGCGCGGAGCAAGCAATTTCCCTGGCAGGAACTGGTTCCCTTTGGGATTTTGGCTGGGGGATGGGCGGGGGAGATGGCGCTGGCGAGCGCCTTTGTTCCCCGCCAAGCTGAGCTCTGCCGTCAGGGGGCTCAGCAGCTCTCCCTCCCTTTGTCCTCCAGCCTTCCCGCTTTCTGAGCAGAGCTGTTAACTTATGACCTCCCAGATGCTAAGTCGCGCTTGCTGTCGGAACACACTCCGTCCCTCTGCTTTTGCCAGCCAGACTCGGGGGCTCTCCTTGGCCGGCAGGCCGCCCCTCCGCCCCGGCTCCCTCCCGCCAGTCCGTGCAGCACGCACCGCCTCTCCGCCCTTCCTACCCTCTTCCGTGGGCCTCTCGTCTGCGCTTGGCTCTGGAGACTCTGTTCTGCTAGTTTTCTGGTGGTTTTCTGGGTTAGTTAGGCCCTGTGTGTGATTTGTATAAACATTTGTAAAGGATGCCTCATCTCTCCTCCAACTACACTTGTTTCGGTGAGGTTTCCACCCCACTTTGTCAAATGGCAAACACCATTCTTAAAAAGTCTTAAGCATGTTTATATAAAATGTATCTTTAAAAATTTGTTGTTTATTGCAAAAAAGTAAAAAGGAAGAAGGTGGCAATGTATCTTTGCCCGAAGAGTGAATATTATAAACAAGTTGCTTGGGTTTGAAAGAAAGACTGTGGAAACGCTGATAAGATTCTGTGCTAAAACTCATGGCTGCTATGACTGTCAGTCCCCCTAGTAAAAGTCTGACCAGCCACAGTGTCACTGAGCATGGACCCAGTCTCCTTGGGTCTCTCATGGAGAATGCTGAATTGGGTTTCATATGGACCAACCTCATGTGCTGGCAGACGTTGCCAACACATGGCAGTGATACTCTGACTTTAATGCAGTATTTCTCTTTCCATGAGAGACTGCTTGAACCTTCTAAGGTGATATGTATCTTCAATCCCTTCGAAGATACTATGTCCCTTCTCATTAGGTTGCTCCCTGCTTAGCTCGTTGAAGGAAAAAAAATATATAAAGTTTGCCTTAACCGTGTGTGTGTGTGTGTGTGTGTGTGTGTGTGTGTGACCAATAGTGGCTCTTGGCATTGCTTACTCGAACAAACCCGAGTTTTACTTTTAATCTTCAGTAAATACTAAGAATAAATCACATTCTGCCCTCGCCCACCTCCTACCCAAAACAAACAAGCAAACATGCAAGCTTGCTAGAGGGGCAACATTTCATCAAAGCACGACTCCCTTTTCCCAGACCTTCCAGAAGCTTCCAGTGTGTAGGATGGGGAAGGAGCAGTAGAAAGGAAGATGCTGTGCTGTGGCAATTATGACCCCAACGTGGGCGGAAGCTGAGGTCTTTTGCAGGAAAAGTTGAGGAGACCTGGATAATGTGGAGACCAAAGGGGATGGATGGAAAGGTGGAAAGGAAGGATCCATTTATACAGCAGTGAAATGAATGATCTAGATACGTGGATACATCTTTAAAACGAAATGTTAAGGAGTTGGAAGCAAGTTCTGCAGAATATATACAATATGCTACTATCTGCACGTGCTTGCTGTGTGAAACAATTTCATGTATGAGTGACGTATGCATATGTAATAAAAGTACAGAGAATTGTATGAGTGTAGTAACTTCAAATCTAGAAAATCATCTTGGGTATCAGGTGAGTAGGGGACAGGTGGGATGAGGGAATGAGCGAGAGGTACACAAAATTATTGCTGATGTTTTATCATTTAGCTGGGTGGTGAATACATGAGTGTTCAATGTATTATTATTTTCGTACTTTCCATACACCTTAGATATTTGACAATACATTTAAAAATCAAAAAGCAGAACCCCAGAGATGACTACAGGTGGTGTCCTCTAGACTGTTCTCTTCGCTTTGGTTTTCTGGTAACTGGTCAGCATCCTTGTCTCCCTGGCTTGCCCCAGGTTCTACAGAGTCTCCTGCCAGGAGTGACCACATCCTTTCTGAGCATCGATTTGTTTGTTTGTTTGTTTGTTTGTTTGTTTGTTTTCGGTTTATTTATTTAGTTTAATAATCTACAATTATAAATTATAAATTATAAATTATAAATTGTATAAATTATATAAATTGTATAAATTATAAATTATAAATTGTATAAATTATACAATTATAAATTATTGAGCCCCAATGTGGGACTCAATCCCATGACCCTAAGATCAAGAGTCTCACGCTCCTCCCACTGAGCCAGCCAGGCGCCTCCGCTGCACAGATTTGAACGCGCTTGGGCAACGAGGCAGACTCATCAGAAACCTGTAGTCCTACATTGACATTTTTCCAGCCCATTAGCTCAAAGCTGCGGACTCTCCCGGTGCCCAAGGGTCTGGTTGGAGCTCATCCCTGCACTGGTCTTGAGAAGTGAGCGCGACAGCGAGCGCCCAAGGGGCCAGACTGCCACAGCCCAGATCCTGCCTGCCCCAGGCACCATAGTTGGCCTCAGTTTCCTTAGCCCCACATCCACTGAGACCTGGAGCTCCCAGGGAGAAGGTAGGAGAGTGTTTGCTGGAAGGGCTCCAGCGGTCCTTTGGGCTGGACTCGGGAGTTGGAAGTGAGGAGATGGGGAAACAAACATCTGTTTACCAGAAATTTAAGAGGCCCGAGGAAGACAGAAGGAGGTCACTCGGGAGAGGGGCAGTTGGGAGTCAAGACGGAACTGAATGCTCCAGGGGCCCCCAAATGCTACTTACGCCCCTGGGGGCGCGGGCTCGGATCAGTTCCCAGGCAGCCGACTCCTCGTCCCCTTCCCCTGGCTGCGCCGTTCCTTGGATGCCTGGAAGGGCGGTGCGCGTGGCCGGGTCCCGTTCCCCCCGGGAGCGCGGCGCGGAGCCAGACCCTTCGTGAGAGCGCCCAGAACACGTTCGTAATAAAACTAGGATGAACGCCCTGAAAACTGACGGTGTCGCGTAAGACCTGGGTGTGAAGTCTGCAGGAGCAGACGAATCCAAAGGACAATTTCTGTTTTCTTTCACCAAAATGCCATCGCCGGGGCCCTCCGGGGTCCCCCCAAACGGCGACACCCGCGGCCAGTCTCGGGGCCCGGTCATCACCCTTTACAAATTAAAGCACCAGCAAAAGGAGGCCGAATGCAACTTCTCGCCTTGGGGCGGTGGCGAAGGCGGGGACGGGGCGGGGGAAGCGAGAAAGCGGAAGCTTTAATTTTCTGTTTCCCGCTCAAACCACCTCCTCACTACCCTAGGACAGAGCTCGAGACTGGTCGGGGCTAGTCGAGCTGGAATCCTGGGGCTGCCGGCCTTTCGAGGAAACACCTGCGGAGCGCGCTGCCAGAGCCTGGGAGGTAGGGGGCAAGGGCTGGAGCGGGGCGGGGGAGGACTGGAGGGAGCGAGGTTGTTCCCGGAACTCCGTCCCTGTTGGCGGGGGGGGGGGGGTGGGGGGGGTGGGTGGGGGGGCAGGGGGGACCTGCCAGCTTCAAAAAGTTAATCAGAAAACAGAGAAGCAACAAAAAAGATCCCCCTCTCCCTCCCCCCAAACCCCACGTGTATCCACCAAAAGTAACCAAGGTTGTTGTCCTTGCAGAACTGGGTTCCCAGGTACACAGAAATGGGACTGTTGGTTTGTCCCACTCTCTCCCTCGCGGGGCCCCTCCCCGTGAGGTATAGCCTAGTTCCCCTGGTGTAAAGCGGGCGCCTTGCAGTCAAAATCCTGGTTGCGGACTTGGGAGGTTCCGTCGCATTCTGCCGGAGGGAGGCGCTCTGCAGAGGAGAAACCTTGGCGGGTAAGGCGTCTCCCGCGCTCCTTTGCACAAATCCTGCAAGAGCTGGGCTTCTTTCCCTCCCCAGGTCTGCGCCCGTCTCCCGAGCTCCCCTGCGCTCCTTTCCCGCTCGGGAGCTTTTGCCCTGCAGTCGGTAGCAACTTCCAACGACAGGCGCACAGTGAGAGATCAGGGAGCCGGGAGGCTGGGAACGCCGAGCGAACAGGGTCCGAGGAGCGGGAGGCGCGCAGCGTCACAGCCTAGGTTTTACCACGCTGAGCTTGGTAAAATTTCCCACTGTTCAGGAGCACGAAGAACTTTAGAGGTAAGAACCACATCAGTTACTGGGGCTCCTGAAAGTGAAGCCAGCGAGGTTGTGGCCCGGGGACAAGATAGGGTCAGTGTTCATTGTATTACAAGAAGCTGCGTTCCCAGGATGCCTGTAAGCCCCTGGCTTGCAAGGTCAGTCTTCAAACAGTAACGGCGTGGGGGCAGGGTAGGAGGACTCCCAGGGCAGTCCACAAAGCCCTGTATCCCCCAACAAGTGGCTAAAAGAACTCCCGTGGATTCTGTCCAGAGAGGCTAAGCTGCGGTGAATGACTCCATTCCCCGTTTGTACATGACTGTCATAGGACGCAGAAGTGACTCCTTGCATTGGAGTGCCTAAGAGAGGGGGATGCCTAACGGTGTCCCCCCGCCCACTGATGGCAGGTCTCACAGCGAAGCCTCTACAAGGAGATGGCGGTTCTGGCTAATGTTGGCGAGGCTATGGCTGCCTTGAAAAAGGAAAGAGAAAATGGTTCCTCTTCAGTCTGCAGGGGGCAGAGGTGAGAGCTCCTGTGGCCAGATGAGCCGTTAAGCGTGATAACGTCCTGTGTCAGAAGTGTTCCTTAAAATGTCACAAGACTCTTCTTTTGTTTAAAGAAGAAGATGAAAAATCACTTTAAAAAATTAGAAGAAAAAAGAAGGGGACACCTGGGTGGCTCAGTCGGTTGAGCATCCGACTTTGGCCCAGGTCATGATCTCACAGTTGGTGGGTTCGAGCCCCGCATCAGGCTCTGTGCTGACAGCTCAGAGCCTGGAGCCTGCTTCAGATTCTGTGTCTCCCTCTCTCTGGTCACGCTCTGTCTCTCTCCCTCTCAAAAATAAATAAACATTTTTAAAAATTAAAAAAAAAGAAAATGGACAATCACAAGGTTTAGTACCTTTTGCGAATCAAAGAAGAGTGAAATGTGATGATAGGCTCCTGGCCGGAATATGAAATGCACAGGTGTTTATGCCTACCAGAAAACAGAAATGGGGCACCTGGGTGGTTCAGTTGGTTAAGCCAACAACCCTTGATTTCGGCTCAGGTCATGATCCCAGGGTTGTGGAATCCAGCCCTGCAGCTGGCTCAGTGCTGAGCCTGGAACCTGATTGAAATTCTCTCTCTGCTCCTCTCCCCCGTGTGCTTTCTCTCTCTAAAATAAAATAAAACTAAACTTAGAAAGAAAGAAAACAGTAATCAATTGCAGTATTGTTGTCATAGCAACAGGAAGTTAAGTTTACAACCATTCATAGTTATAGTATCCCTCAAGGCTAATGCACATGATCACAGGCCAGAGCAACAGTCTCTGAAGACCAGGTGTCTTAAGAGGATTCCTTTGCTAGGGGAAAAAAAAAATCAACAAGGGGAATTTTATGAAATGGAATACTTCCTGCTTTTATGCACCCGTAATGGAAGGGACAGCATTTTCTCTTATTTTGCTGAGGTAATTTTCACTGGCAATTAGGAGTGCCTGCTGTTTTCCATGCCAAACACTAGATTTCCACTGAGAAGGGAGTTGGCAGGCCTGAAAAGTGTAAATTCACAATTTGCAAGGGAAAAGACAGGGTGGGGTGGTGGTTACTAGTGAATGAATATGGGGCATGCCAAGGTGTCCTTTTGGAGTATGCACGATTTGGGGCTTCAATACCCTAGTCCTATCAAAGGTTTAGTTTCTATGGAAAAATATTAGTAATAACAGGCACATCAATTTCTACTGGTTTTTGAGCTAAGCATATTATAACAAAATATGTTTTACTTTGTTTTCACCATCATTCATACATGTAATTTTTTTAAGTTTATTTACTTATTGGAGAGAAGAGAGAGAGCATGGGGAGAAGCAGAGAGAGAGAGAGAGAGAGAGAATCCCAAGCAGGCTCTGCGCTGACAGGGCACTAACTGATCTCACTAACTGAGAGATCTTGATCTGAGCTGAAATCAAGAGTTGGATATTTAACTGACTGAGCCACCCAGGTGCCCCTCAGATATGTAATTTTTAATAGCTTTATTGGGGTATTGTTGACACGAAATAAACTACACATATATTTTTTTAAGTAAAGCTCTACACCCAATGTGGGGCATGAACTCAGACCCCAAGAACAAAAACATGTTCTACTAATTAAGCAGTCCGGTGCCCCTCAACTGCACATATTTAAAGTGTACAAGCTGGGGCACCTGGGTGGTTCAGTCAGTTAAACATCTGACTCTTGATTTCCGCTCAGGTCACGATCTCACAGTTGGTGAGTTCTAGCCCCGTGTCGGGCTCTGGGTGACAGCATGGAACGTGCTTGGGATTCTCTCTCTCTCTCTCTCTCTCTCTCTCTCTCTCTCTCTCCCTCCCTCCCTCCCTCCCTCTCTCCCTCTCTCCCTCTCCCTCTCCCTCTCCCTCTCCCTCCCCCCCCCTCTCTCTCTCTGCCCCTCCCCCACTGTTATGAACATTCAGCACAGGTCTTTGTATGGAAATATGTTTTCATTTTTCATGGGTAAATACTTAGGTGTGAAATGGCTGAGTCATATGGTAAGTGTGTGAAACTATCAAAGTCTTTTCTAAAATGGTTGTATTTATGTTCCCACCAGGAGTGTACAAGAGTTCCCTTTTCTCCATATGCTTGCCACACCTTGTATGGTTAGTCATTTTAGCTATTCTGATAAGTGAGTAGTGCTATCTCAGTGGAGTTTTATTTGCCATTTCCTAATAACTGATGATGTTGAACAATATTTCATGTACTTATTTGCTCTTCATATATCTTCTTTGGTGAAATATCTGTTCAAATCTTTTATCCATCAAAAAAATTAAAAAAAATTTTTTTAATGTTTTTATTTTATTTTTGAGAGAGGGACAGAGTGCAAGTGGGGTAGGGGCAGAGAGCGAGGGAGACAGAATGTGAAGCAGGCTCCAAGCTCTGAGCTGTCAGTGCAGAGCCTGACGCGGGGCTTGAACTATTGGACTACGAGATCATGACCTGAGCCCAAGTTGGATGCCCAACTGACTGAGCCACTCAGGTGCCCCTAAAAAAATGTTTTTAAATGTTTATTTCTTTTTGAGAGAGAGAGAGAGCGAGGGAGGGGTAGAGAGAATCCCAAGCAGGCTCTGCTCTGAGAGCTGCAAGCCCGATACGGGGCTCAAACTTACAAATGGAGAGATCGTGACCTGACCTGAGACCAAGAGTTGGATGCTTAACCAACTGAGCCACCCAGGCACCCCATTGTACTTAAAAAAAATTTTTTAATATAACTTATTTTCAAGTTAGCTAACATACAGTATATACAGTGTGCTCTTGGTTTCAGGGGTAGATTCCCGTGATTTGTTACTTATATACAACACCCAGTGCTCATCCTAACAAGTGCCTATCTCAATGCCCATCATCCATTTTCTCCTCTCCCCCGCCACCCCCATTAATCCTCCATTTGTTCTCTGTATTGGGTTTGCTTCCCTCTGTTTGAAATTATTTTCCCCCTTCCGTTCCCCCATGGCCTTCTGTTAAGTTTCTCAAGTTCCACATATGAGTGAAAACATATGATATCTGTCTTTCTCTGACTGACTTACTTCACTTAGCATAATACCCTCCAGTCCCATCCACGTTGTTGCATCCATTCTCCATTTTTAAATCGGGTTGTTTTCTTATTATTGCCTTTCAAGAATTCTGTATCTAATCTAGATACAAATGATCAGATATATCATTTGGAAATATTTTCTTCTGGTCAGGGGCTTGTATTTTCATTCTCTTAACAGGTGTCTTTCAAAAAGGTGTTCTTGAAGTCCAACATATTCATTTTCTCTTTTATGTACTGTACATTTAGTGACATCTCTAAAAAAATGTCTGCCAAGCCCAAGGTAAAAATATTTTCTCCGATGTTGTCCTCCAGAGGTTTTGAGGTCAAGAGACTGAACATACAAATGGACACTGGTCAGACCATATATGAACACAGAACTCTTGACCCACAATGCTGGAGCAACCACCTCCAGAAGCTAAACCACAGCCCATGCAGCAAAAGTGCTCAGGACTTGGTTAACAACTCCCAGATTCCCTGGTGTGTGGCCCCACTTCTAACTCAGAAGGAACCAAAGAAAGCTAAACAGGCTTCCAAACCAGTCACATAAGATGTGCCATTTCTAGTAAGCTCACTTCCAGCTTCCCTAGAAAAACAACTTCAAATCAGGGCTTACCTGGGCGAGTGCCTCCCCCCTCTTCTCTCACTATAAAGCTTCCCCAGTCCCCTGCCTGCCTCTGAGTCTCTGCCATCGCAAGTGGCTGACTCCCTTGTCACAGTGCACTCTGAATAAATAGCCTCTCATTATTCCCATTTGGGCAGTCTTCATTTATTTCCACATAGTTTCATGTTTTACATTTAGACCTGTGACACATTTTAAATAAATTTTTGTAAACGGCATCAAATATGAATTGGGGTTCATTTCTGTTGTATGTGGATGTCCAATTGTTCCAGTCCTCTTTTTTGAAAAAGTAATTACGCTTTCTCCACTCGGCATCTTTGTTGTCCATATATATGTGGGTCTATTTCCAGACCCTTTCTTCCCTGAATGTTTGTCTTTATACTGGTTCCACACTGTCTTGTTTACTATAACTGTATTATAAGGCTTGAAATCATTTAATGTTAATATTTCCATTTTATTCTTCTTTTAGAGAGATTTAAGTTTAAAATATCTTATGTATTTCCAGTGTTCTTTCTTGCTTCGTGTATATTCATTTTCCAACTAGTATCATTTTCCTGCTGCCTGAAGGCTGGCTTTTGCATTTCTTACATTGGAGTTCTACTACAAATAAATTCTTTCAGCTTTTATCAGTTTGAGAAAGTTTTTATATCACCTTCTTTTTCGATTAATTTTTAAAATTGAAATGAAACTCATAATAAAAATTAATCATTTATTTTATATTTTCTTAAAAATTTTAATGTTTATTTATTTTTGAGAGATAGAGCATGAGTGGGGGAGGGGCAGAGTGAGAGGGGGACACAGAATCCAAAGCAGGGTCTAGGCTCTGAGCTCTTAGCACAGAGCCCGATGTGGGGCTTGAACTCACAAACTGCGAGATCATGACCTGAGCTGAAGTCAGATGCTTAACTGACTAGGCCACCCAGGTGCCCTAGAATTAATCATTTTAAAATGAACAAATCAGCAGCATTTAGGACATTCACAGTATTGTACAACCGCCACCTCCATCAACCTTCAAAATATTTTCATCACACCCAGATAAAACGTCATTGAACGACTATGCACCAGCCCCCTCTTCCTCTAGCACTTGGCAATCAACCCTCTTCTTTCTGTTTCAATGACTTTATCCATTCTGTGTATTTCTCATAAATGAAATTTTACAATATGTGACTGTCTTAGTTCAGGCTGCTATGACAAAAATACCATAGACTGGGTGGCTTAAACAGTGAACATGTATTCATCACAATTCTGGAGGCTAGGAAGTCCAAGATCAAGGTATCGGCTGATCTGGTCTGGTGAGGAAAATTCCTGGTTTGCAGATAACTGCCATGGTGGAGAGAGCAGAGAGAGAGGAAGCAAGCTCTCTTGTACTTCTTCTTATCATGGCACTAGACTCATAATTAGGGTTCCACCCTCATGGCCTAATTACCTCCACAGAGTTCACAGCAGCTAAGACCATCCCCATGGGGATTAGGGTTTCAACATATGAATTCCTGGGGGGGATATAAATATACGGTCCATAGAGTGACCTTTTGTGTCTTGCTTCTTTCACTTAGGATAATGTTTTCAGGGTTCTTCCATGTTGAAGCATGTCAGTACTTAACTCCTTTTTATGGCTGAATACTATTCTATTGTGTGGTTTGTAGCACATTTTGTTTATCCATTCATGTGTTCATGGCCATTTGAGTTGTTTCCACCTTTTAACCTTTGTGAATAGTTCTGGTATGAACATTTATGACTTATTTGAGCCTAAAGGATTTGCTGGATCAGATACTAATTCTATGTTTAACTTTTGTTGTTTTTGTTGTTTTAGAGAGAGAGGGTGAATGGGGGAGGGGCAGAGTGAGATAGATGATAGATAGATAGATAGATAGATGGAAGGAAGGAAGGAAGGAAAGAAAGAAAGAAAGAAAGAAAGAAAGAAAGAAAGAAAGAAAGAAAGAAAGAAAGATAGATAGATATGTAGAGAACCTTAACCTCGATCCCCTGACCCTGGGATCATGACCTGAGCTGAAATCAAGAGTTGGACACTCAACCAACTGAGCCACGCAGGTGCCTCTACACTTAACTTTTTGAAGACTCTTCAAACTGCTTTTCACAATGACTGCTTCCTTTTTACATTCCAGCAGCAGTGATTCCTGTTTCTCTACCTCCTCACCAATACTTGTTATTTTCCTTCTATCATCATCATCATCATCATCATCATCATCATCATCATCATCATCACCATCCTGATAGGTGTGAAGTGGTATCTCATTGTGGTTTGGGTTTGTGTGTGCCTAATGACTAATGGTGTTAAGCATCTTTTCATATGCTTATTGGCAATTTGTAAATCTTCTTTGGAGAAACATCTATTCAAGTCCTTTGTCCATTTAAAAAAATGGATTGTTTGTCTTTTTGTTGTTAACTTAATTTTTGAAAAACATTTTCACTGGGTATAGAACTCTAGGTTCATAGTTTGTTTTTCTTTCATTGGTTTAAAGACGTTTATCCATTATCTTGTTTTGTTTCTGAAAAAGAACAAAACAAAACAACAACAACAAAAAATCCTAATGTCATCCTTTGTCCTTCTGTGTGTGTAATGTATCTTTTTCCTCTGGTTGCTTTTAAGATTTTTCTCGTTATCATTGGTTTTGGTCAGTTAAATGAAGATGCACTTTGGTATTGTTTTCTTTGTATTTTTAGTGCTTGGAGCTTGTTGAATATTGTGGATCTTGATCTTAATTTTTTACAAGTTACACCAAATTTGGAAAATTTTCAGCCATTTTTTCTTTTAAAATGTTTTTCTTATTTTAGAGAAGAGAGTGATCTAGTCCCTGGTACTCTATTCTGTCTGGGAGTGGGAGTCTCATGTGTGTAGTTTTGAGAGTCATAGTTTCATAAGACATAATAAGAAAATCAGTGGCCTCTTACCCTCTACTCTGCCCCCTTTTTCTGCTCTCTGGGCATCCTCTTGCCTCTTTGGCTTTTTTGTTCAGAATTACTTATATATTTCTAAACAACATGCTTATGTTTACACACCTCCCCCCCCCCACCTTAAATGCTGTCTGTTTCTGGAGATAATAACCTCCCTCATCCACATTTCACTACCCCTTTTCTCCCTACATCCTGCCAGTATGATTACGTCATCATTTCCGGTCAGAACAATATTCAGAGTTGATAATATTATGACTGTCATTTTGTTTATAGCTATGCCATGTAATCAGTTACAGGTATGGTTTTTTTTTTCCAAACAAATGTAGACTTTATTGTTTTTATTTTATTTTTTTAATATTTATTTATTTATTTTTATTTATTTTTTAATATATGAAATTTACTGTCAAATTGGTTTCCATACAACACCCAGTGCTCATCCCAAAAGGTGCCCTCCTCAATACCCATCACCCACCCTGCCCTCCCTCCCACCCCCCATCAACCCTCAGTTTGTTCTCAGTTCTTAACAGTCTCTTATGCTTTGGCTCTCTCCCACTCTAACCTCTTTTATTTTTTTTTCCTTCCCCTCCCCCATGGGTTTCTGTTACGTTTCTCAGGATCCACATAAGAGTGAAACCATATGGTATCTGTCTTTCTCTGTATGGCTTATTTCACTTAGCATCACACTCTCCAGTTCCATCCATGTTGCTACAAAAGGCCATATTTCATTTTTTCTCATTGCCACGTAGTATTCCATGGTGTATATAAACCACAATTTCTTTATCCATTCATCAGTTGATGGACATTTAGGCTCTTTCCATAATTTGGCTATTGTTGAGAGTGCTGCTATAAACATTGGGGTACAAGTGCCCCTATGCATCAGGACTCCTGTATCCCTTGGGTAAATTCCTAGCAGTGCTATTGCTGGGTCATAGGGTAGGTCTATTTTTAATTTTCTGAGGAACCTCCACACTGCTTTCCAGAGCGGCTGCACAAATTTGCATTCCCACCAACAGTGCAAGAGGGTTCCCATTTCTCCACATCCTCGCCAGCATCTATAGTCTCCTGATTTGTTCATTTTGGCCACTCTCACTGGCGTGAGGTGATATCTGAGTGTGGTTTTGATTTGTATTTCCCTGATAAGGAGCGACGTTGAGCATCTTTTCATGTGCCTGTTGGCCATCCGGATGTCTTCTTTAGAGAAGTGTCTATTCATGTTTTCTGCCCATTTCTTCACTGGGTTATTTGTTTTTCGGGTGTGGAGTTTGATGAGCTCTTTATAGATTTTGGATACTAGCCCTTTGTCCGATATGTCATTTGCAAATATCTTTTCCCATTCCGTTGGTTGCCTTTTAGTTTTGTTGGTTGTTTCCTTTGCTGTGCAGAAGCTTTTTATCTTCATAAGGTCCCAGTAATTCACTTTTGCTTTTAATTCCCTTCCCTTTGGGTATGTGCCGAGTAAGAGATTGCTACGGCTGAGGTCAGAGAGGTCTTTTCCTGCTTTCTCCTCTAAGGTTTTGATAGTTTCCTGTCTTACATTCAGGTCCTTTATCCATTTTGAGTTTATTTTTGTGAATGGTGTGAGAAAGTGGTCTAGTTTCAACCTTCTGCATGTTGCTGTCCAGTTCTCCCAGCACCATTTGTTAAAGAGACTGTCTTTTTTCCATTGGATGTTCTTTCCTGCTTTGTCAAAGATGAGTTGGCCATACGTTTGTGGGTCTAGTTCTGGGGTTTCTATTCTATTCCATTGGTCTATGTGTCTGTTTTTATGCCAATACCATGCTGTCTTGATGATTACAGCTTTGTAGTAGAGGCTAAAGTCTGGGATTGTGATGCCTCCTGCTTTGGTCTTCTTCTTCAAAATTACTTTGGCTATTCGGGGCCTTTTGTGGTTCCATATGAATTTTAGAATTGCTTGTTCTAGTTTGAAGAAGAATGCTGGTGCAATTTTGATTGGGATTGCATTGAATGTGTAGATAGCTTTGGGTAGTATTGACATTTTGACAATATTTATTCTTCCAGTCCATGAGCAGGGAATGTCTTTCCATTTCTTTATATCTTCTTCAATTACCTGCATAAGCTTTCTTTGGTTTTCAGCATACAGATCTTGTACATCTTTGGTTAGATTTATTCCTAGGTATTTTATGCTTCTTGGTGCAATTGTGAATGGGATCAGTTTCTTTATTTGTCTTTCTGTTGCTTCATTGTTAGTGTATAAGAATGCAACTGATTTCTGTACATTGATTTTGTATCCTGCGACTTTGCTGAATTCATGTATCAGTTCTAGCAGACTTTTGGTGGAGTCTATCAGATTTTCCATGTATAATATCATGTCATCTGCAAAAAGCGAAAGCTTGACTTCATCTTTGCCAATTTTGATGCCTTTGATTTCCTTTTGTTGTCTGATTGCTGATGCTAGGACTTCCAGCACTATGTTAAACAACAGCGGTGAGAGTGGGCATCCCTGTCGTGTTCCTGATCTCAGGGGAAAAGCTCTCAGTTTTTCCCCATTGAGGATGATGTTAGCTGTGGGCTTTTCATAAATGGCTTTTGTGATCTTTAAGTATGTTCCTTATATCCCGACTTTCTCAAGGGTTTTTATTAAGAAAGGGTGCTGGATTTTGTCAAAGGCCTTTTCTGCATCGATTGACAGGATCATATGGTTCTTCTCTTTTTTTTTGTTAATGTGATGTATCACGTTGATTGATTTGCGAATGTTGAACCAGCCCTGCATCCCAGGAATGAATCCCACTTGATCATGGTGAATAATTCTTTTTATATGCTGTTGAATTCGATTTGCTAGTATCTTATTGAGAATTTTTGCATCCATATTCATCAGGGATATTGGCCTGTAGTTCTCTTTTTTTACTGGGTCTCTGTCTGGTTTAGGAACCAAAGTAATACTGGCTTCATAGAATGAGTCTGGAAGTTTTCCTTCCCTTTCTATTTCTTGGAATAGCTTGAGAAGGATAGGTATTATCTCTGCTTTAAACGTCTGGTAGAACTCCCCTGGGAAGCCATCTGGTCCTGGACTCTTATTTGTTGGGAGATTTTTGATAACCGATTCAATTTCTTTGCTGGTTATGGGTCTGTTCAAGCTTTCTATTTCCTCCTGATTGAATTTTGAAAGACTGTGGGTGTTTAGGAATTTGTCCATTTCTTCCAGGTTGTCCAATTTGTTGGTATATAATTTTTCATAGTATTCCCTGATAATTGTTTGTATCTCTGAGGGATTGGTTGTAATAATTCCATTTTCATTCATGATTTTATCTATTTGGGTCATCTCCCTTTTCTTTTTGAGAAGCCTGGCTAGAGGTTTGTCAATTTGGTTTATTTTTTCAAAAAACCAACTCTTGGTTTCGTTGATCTGCTCTACAGTTTTTTTAGATTCTATATTGTTTATTTCTGCTCTGATCTTTATTGTTTCTCTTCTTCTGCTGGGTTTAGGCTGCCTTTGCTGTTCTGCTTCTAGTTCCTTTAGGTGTGCTGTTAGATTTTGTATTTGGGATTTTTCTTGTTTCTTGAGATAGGCCTGGATTGCGATGTATTTTCCTCTCAGGACTGCTTTCGCTGCATCCCAAAGCGTTTGGATTGTTGTATTTTCATTTTCGTTTGTTTCCATATATTTTTTAATTTCTTCTCTAATTGCCTGGTTGACCCACTCATTCTTTGGTAGGGTGTTCTTTAACCTCCATGCTTTTGGAGGTTTTCCAGACTTTTTCCTGTGGTTGATTTCAAGCTTCATAGCATTGTGGTCTGAAAGTATGCATGGTATGATTTCAATTCTTGTAAACTTATGAAGGGCTGTTTTGTGACCCAGTATATGATCTATCTTGGAGAATGTTCCATGTGCACTCGAGAAGAAAGTATATTCTGTTGCTTTGGGATGCAGAGTTCTAAACATATCTGTCAAGTCCATCTGATCCAATGTGTCATTCAGGGCCCGTGTTTCTTTATTGACCGTGTGTCTAGATGATCTATCCATTTCTGTAAGTGGGGTGTTAAAGTCCCCTGCAATGACCACATTGTTATCAATAAGGTTGCTTATGTTTATGAGTAATTGTTTTATATATCTGGGGGCTCCGGTATTCCGCGCATAGACATTTATAATTGTTAGCTCTTCCTGATGGATAGACCCTGTGATTATTATATAATGCCCTTCTTCATCTCTTGTTACAGCCTTTAATTTAAAGTCTAGTTTGTCTGATATAAGTATGGCTACTCCAGCTTTCTTTTGGCTTCCAGTAGCATGATAAATAGTTCTCCATTCCCTCACTCTCAATCTAAGGGTGTCCTCAGATCTAAAATGAGTCTCTTGTAGACAGCAAATAGATGGGTCTTGTTTTTTTATCCATTCTGATACCCTATGTCTTTTGGTTGGTGCATTTAATCCATTTACATTCAGTGTTATTATAGAAAAATACGGGTTTAGAGTCATTGTGATGTCTGTATGTTTTATGCTTGTAGCGATGTCTCTGGTACTTTGTCTCACAGGATCCCCCTTAGGATCTGGTAGGGCTGGTTTCGTGGTGACAAATTCCTTCAGTTTTTGTTTGTTTGGGAAGACCTTTATCTCTCCTTCTATTCTAAATGACAGACTTGATGGATAAAGGATTCTCGGCTGCATATTTTTTCTGTTTAGCACACTGAAGATATCGTGCCAAGCCTTTCTGGCCTGCCAAGTTTCAAAGGAGAGATCAGTCACGAGTCTTATAGGTCTCCCTTTATATGTGAGGGCACGTTTATCCCTTGCTGCTTTCAGAATTTTCTCTTTATCCTTGTATTTTGCCAGTTTCACTATGATATGTCGTGCAGAAGATCGATTCAAGTTACGTCTGAAGGGAGTTCTCTGTGCCTCTTGGATTTCAATGCCTTTTTCCTTCCCCAGTTCAGGGAAGTTCTCAGCTATAATTTCTTCAAGTACCCCTTCAGCACCTTTCCCTCTCTCTTCCTCCTCTGGGATACCAATTATGCGTATATTATTTGTTTTTAGTGTATCACTTAGTTCTCTAATTTTCCCCTCATACTCCTGGATTTTTTTATCTCTCTTTCTCTCAGCTTCCTCTTTTTCCATAACTTTATCTTCTAGTTCACCTATTCTCTCCTCTGCCTCTTCAATCCGAGCTGTCGTCATTTCCATTTTGTTTTGCATTTCGTTTAAAGTGCTTTTCAGCTCCTCGTGACTGTTCCTTAGTCCCTTGATCTCTGTAGCAAGAGATTCTCTGCTTCCTCTCTACTGTTTTCAAGCCCAGCGATTAATTTTATGACTATTATTCTAAATTCACTTTCTGTTATATTATTTAAATCCTTTTTGATCAGTTCATTAGCTGTTGTTATTTCCTGGAGATTCTTCTGAGGGGAATTCTTCCGTTTGGTCATTTTGGATATCCCTGGAGTGGTGAGGACCTGCAGGGCACTTCCCCTGTGCTGTGGTGTATAACTGGAGTTGGTGGGCGGGGCCGCAGTCCGACCTGATGTCTGGCCCCCAGCCCACCGCTGGGGCCACAGTCAGACTGGTGTGTGCCTTCTCTTCCCCTCTCCTAGGGGCGGGATTCACTGTGGGGTGGGGTGGCCCGTCTGGGCTACTTGCACACTGCCAGGCTTGTGTTGCTGGGGATCTGGCGTATTAGCTGGGGTGGGTAGGCAAGGTGCACGGGGGCTGGAGGGGCAGGCTTAGCTCGCTTCTCCTTAGGTGATCCACTTCAGGAGGGGCCCTGTGGCAGCGGGAGGGAGTCAGATCCGCTGCCGGAGGTTTGGCTCCGCAGGAGCACAGCGTTGGGTGTTGCGCGGAGCGAGCAAGTTCCCTGGCAGGAAATGGTTCCCTTTGGGATTTTGGCTGGGGGATGGGCGGGGGAGATGGCGCTGGCGCCTTTGTTCCCCGCCAAGCTGAGCTCTGCCGTCAGGGGGCTCAACAGCTCTCCCTCCCTTTGTCCTCCAGCCTTCCCGCTTTCTGAGCAGAGCTGTTAACTTATGACCTCCCAGACGCTAAGTCGCGCTTGCTGTCGGAACACAGTCCGTCCGGCCCCTCCGCTTTTGCCAGCCAGACTCGGGGGCTCTGCTTGGCCGGCGAGCCGCCCCTCTGCCCCGGCTCCCTCCCGCCAGTCCGTGGAGCGCGCACCGCCTCGCCGCCCTTCCTACCCTCTTCCGTGGGCCTCTAGTCTGCGCTTGACTCCTGAGACTCCGTTCTGCTAATCCTCTGGCGGTTTTCTGGGTTCTTTAGGCAGGTGTAGGTGGAATCTAAGTGATCAGCAGGACGCGCGGTGAGCCCAGCGTCCTCCTACGCCGCCATCTTCCCAGGATCTACCACAGGTATGGTTTTTGATACTATTTTTCATTTTGTTCTTAGAGTTATTGTCTTATATTTGTATTTACATGTTTTCCCAAGTCCCTATTACTAATTCAGCCCCAAACTCTCTACCTCTTCAGCTAACACATGAAGCATCCCATTGGTTGTATAGTGTCCATCCACTGAAGCCTGAAGCCACTTGTTCCCATTTTGGATAGTGATCCTCTAGGCCTGCCCCACAGCTGTCGTTCTGGGGTCCCATCCAGAGGACTGTGTTGGCTTCTTTTTTTTTTAATTTAAATTTTAGTTAGTCAGCATACAGTGCAATATTGGTTTCAGGGGTAGAATTCATCACTTACATACAACATGCAGTACTCATCACAGGTGCCCTGCTTAATCTCCATCACCCATCTAGCCCATCTCCTACTCATCTGCCTCCATCAACCCTCAGTTTGTTCTCTACAGTTAAGGGTCTCTTGTGGTTTGTTTCTCTCTCTTCTCTTCCCCTCCTTCCCATATGTTCTTCTGTTTTTTTCCTTAAATTCCACATCTGAGGGAAATCATAGGTATTTGTCTTTCACTGATTGACTTATTTCACTTAACGTAATACATTCTAGCTCCATCTACGACATTGCAAATGGCAAGAGTTCATTCTTTTTGATGGCTGAGTAATATTCCATTACATATATGTATACATATACATATATATTTAAATATTTTTTTTACTGTTTATTCATTTTTTTGATAGAGACAGAGAGTGAGTGGGGGAGGGGAAGAGAGAGAGGGAGACAGAATCTGAAGCAAGCTCCAGGCTCTGAACTAACAGCACAGAGCCCGACATGGGGCTTGAACTCATGGACCATGACATCATGACCTGAGCTGAAGTCGGACACAACCGACTGAGCCACCCACGCGCCCCTATATATATATATCTTCTTAATCCGTTCATCAGCTGATGGACATTTGGGCTCTCTCCATAGTTTGGCTATTGTTGATCATATTGCTATAATCATTGGGGTGCATGTAGCCCTTCAAATCTGTATTTTTGTATCCTTTGGGTAAATACCTAATAGTGCAATTGCTGGATCATAGGGTAGTTCTATATTTAGTTTCTTGAGGAAACTCCCTACTGTTCTCCAGTGTGGCTGCACTAGTTTGCATTGCTACCAACAGTGCAAGAGGGTTCCCCTTTCTCCACATCCTCACCAACACCTGTTGTATCTTGTTAATTTTAGTCATGCTGACAGGAGTGAGTTGCTATCTCATCATGGTTTTGATTTGTATTTCCCTGATGATGTTTCCCTGATGATGAATGATGTCGAGCATCTTTTCATGTGTCTGTTAGCCATCTGTGTGTCTTCTTTGGAAAAAGGTCTATTCATGTCTTCTGCCCATTTCTTAACTGGGGTTGTTTGTATTTTGGGGGTTGGGTTTGATAAGTTCTTTACAGATTTTGAGTACTAACCGTTTATCAGGTATGTCATTTGTAAATTTCTTATCCCATTTGGTAGGCTGCCTTTTAGTTTTGTTGATTGTTTCCTTCACTGTGCAGAAGCTCTTTATCTTGGTGAAATCCTGATAGTTCATGTTTGGTTTTGTTGCCCTTATCTCCAGCAATGTGTCTAGTAAGAAGATGCTACAGTTGTGGTCAAAGACGTTGCTGCCTGTGTTCTCCTCTAGAATTTTTATGTTTTCCTGTTTCACATTTAGGACTTTCATCCATTTTTAATTTATTTTTGTTTATGGTGTAAGAAGTTTCATTCTACTGCATGCTGCCATCCAATTTTCCCAGCACCATTTGTTGAAGAGATTGTCTTTTTTTTCCATTGGATATTCTTTCCTGCTTTCTCGAAGGTGAGTTGACCATATAGTTGTGGGTTCATTTCTGGGTTTTCTATTCTGTTCCATTAATCTATGTGTCTGTTTTTGTGCCAGTACCATACTGTCTTGATGACTATAGCTTTGCAGTACAGCTTGAAATCCAGAATCGTGATACCTCCAGCTTTAATTTTCTTTTTCAGGATTGCTTTGGCTATTTGGGGTCTTTTGTGGTTCCATACAAATTTTAGGACTTTTTGTTCTAGCTCTATGAAAAATGCTGTTGGTATTTGGATAGGGACTACATTAAATGTGTAGATTACTTTGGGTAATATAGACATTTTCACAATGTTTGTTCTTCCAATCCATGAGCATGGATAACTTTTCCTTTTCTTTGTGTCCCCTTCAAATTCTTTCATTAGTGTTCTATAGTTTTCAGAGTATGGATTGTGTTTTCTTCTCTCTCTCTCGGGTTTCTGTCTTTGGTTTCCTGCAACCTGTTTTTGAGGAAGGAAGCTGGATGAGGAGATAGCAGAACATCTTGGTTCACAAAGAACTGTCTTTTGATGGAGACCTGTGTAATTATGTGTGAGTTGGTCTAGTCACTCCTTCTTTTTACTCAACTGCTACCAAAGAGTTAAAGATAAGCAGCTGCAGAAATGTGCATCCCTCACACTGCCCTTCCATCATGAGGTGTGGTTGTCAAGATGGTGTGTGCACACTTTCACTCAGCTTTACCTCTTCTGAGATTCCCTGTTGTCACTTAAAGTTTAGGAAATGCCAAAAGCCCACCTCAACCTGCCAGCTGGGTTGATCCAAACAGTCAATAATTTGTCCGTTTCTAATAAATTATGTATGTGTGTGTATATGTATATACTTACATATATATATATATATATATATATATATATATACTTACATATATGTATATACTTACATATGTATATACTTATATATGTATATACTTACATATATGTAAAACTTACATATATATATGTAAGTTTTCATGAGATGAGAACTTCTTGAACGAGGGAAAGCTTAAAGATCTGTTCCATAGCAACAATCCAAGAATAGCCCAGTCTCAGTGAGAGGAGAAGGAGCACCGAGAAAATCAATACACATCAACACACCCCGGGGACACCACTGACAGTGAAAGCTTTCTGGTTGCATTGCAGCCCCCGTCCTCATGTATCTTTGCACAATTTCTACTTTTCTGCAGGTGATCTGGGAGACTTTGCCACTCAGAGATCATGGCACAAACAGTTACTAAAATCACAGCGTCAAAATAGTCTCTTGATCATTTCTCGGGGTCAGTGGGCTTCCAGTAGACTTAGCTCCTCCCCTTGGCCTCTGCACTTATTTCATGCACGAAAGTGGCTTCAAACTCTGTGTGCATAAATGAAGTGACCAACTTCAGAAGAGTGGCCTCAAAGTGTCCGTTTTCCCACCTCCCCTATGCTTGTCCTCTTCTAATCGTTCTGTCTTCCTGTTTCTTATATTTCAGGGTAGGAAAAGGACCTGTGCTGAGAAGATGAGTCTCAAGGTTGATTTGGAAACAAACTTTGCCGAATGTGTCTTAAATGCAGGAAAGATCATCCTTGGGGATACACAAAGGAAAGAAATGAATCCTGAATTGCGGAAAAAACAGAGGAAAAACATCTTGAAAGCAATATGTGCTCTGCTGAATTCTGGTGGCGGAGTGGTCAAGGCTGAGATTGAGAACAAAGACTACAATTATGAAATCCATGGAGTAGGCCTGACGATGCCTTCAATTTTTAAAGGCTATTTAGATGAGATGCAGCAGGGAGAACTCTTTTTGATTTTTGTGAGATCCTGGAACGCAGATGCCTCTGGTGTACGAATCGCTACCTTGTGCTCCAATTTGTGCTATAGATACAGAGCATCTACTGATGTCATGGATTCTAAGGAAGCATTGGCATTCCTCAAAGGGAAAACTCAGACTCTTAGGAATACTGATTCCAGTTCATTAAGTCCACACAAAGTTCAGGTTGGTGTGCGAAACGAGTATAACATAAGGGCCTCAGCTGCTGCTGTATTCGCTAGAACTCAGCTTCAGTACCTAGAAAAGCTCAACTTTACTAATTCCCTCCACGTTGAATTTAAAATGTTCTCAACAGAGGAGTCACAGTGCTTTCACCAGAGTCTCCCCAGTTGTGTTTCTGCATTTGCAAACACTGAAGGAGGGTATATATTTTTTGGTGTGCATGATGAGACCCATGAAGTCATTGGATGTGAAAAGGAGAAAATAGATCTTGACATGTTGAAGGCTTGTATTGATTCCTGTATTAGGAATCTCCCTGTCCATCATTTCTGTACACAGAAGCATGAGTTAAAATATGCTGTCAAATTCCTTGAAGTACACAATCAGGGGACCCTTCATGGATATGTCTGTGCAGTCAAGGTGGAACAATTTTGCTGTGCAGTGTTTTCCAAGATGCCCAGTTCCTGGCAGGTGAAGGACAATTGTGTGAAACAGCTGGACGCGAAGCAATGGATAGCTTGGATGATGGAAGCCGACCCAGGTCAGGGAGCAGAATCCACAATGATTATAATGTTCATTTGGGGGGACAGAAGGGGAGAGGTGAGGAGGGAGGAACTAGGGTATTATTTCAAGATCTAGGCAAAGAAAAGCACTGTCTTAATTGCACATGCCTGATTTGTGATTTCCGATAGATACAGTTGGTAGGTCACTGCACTTCACTCCCTCTGCCTGTCTTGAATACCCTGCATTCAGCAAAAAGATGTTGCCCTGGGCTAATAGACCTACCAGAGGTTGGTGCAGGGGGCTGTCTGACCTAGTAATTTTTATTTTCACTCCCTTTCTTGTGTTCATTTTGAAGTCTCTTCTTTACCTTTCTGAATATGAACTCCTTTAATTATTCAGGAAATTCTTTTTCACGTGCACATATGTGTCATCTTTAACCCAACTGTCACTTTCCGTTCTTGGTCCCTGGAATAAATATTCTCCCTTTCTCATCGCCCCTCTTCCATTCTGAACCCAAACACAACTAGTCCGTGGCTAGCTCTCTCCTTTCCTACTTTTCCTTTTCAAAGTGAACATGTGCTACTCACCAAGAATGATAAGCCAGAGTAGTGTTGGTGATGTACATCCCACTTGGAAAAAGAAAGTCCAAGATGAAATTAGACAAAATAAATTAATGGTAACATCTTCAAAAGTCCACAAAAATAAAGAACATTTCAGAGTCTTCTCAGAAATATGTATCCATTGAACTTCATTCCTTCTTTTTAAAAAATTTTTATTTATTTATTTTGAGAGGGATAGAGAGAGCACATGAGCAGGGGAGAGAGGTGAGGTGGGGGGGGGAGAGAGAGAGAGAGAGAGAGAGAGAGAGAGAGAGAGAGAGAATCTCAAGCAGGCTCCATGCTCAGTGTGAAGCCTAATGTGGGGCTCAATCTCATGACCATGAGATCATGGCCTGAGTCGAAATCAAGAGTTGGATGCTTAACCAGCTGAGCCACCCAGCACCCCAAACTTTATACTTTCTAATTGTATTTTTAAAATGTAAGCATTCTAAAAAATAAAACATGAGTTTCAATAGAATACAATTAAAATGAAAACTATTGCTCCATGTAGTACCTCACCCTGCCCAAGATATCAATAAACTTTCTTGAGTTGACTCAGAATGTATACACAAGGATCTGTGGGCCAAGGCTTTGGGTTCTAAGACAAAGTGAAAGACTACAACACAGCTTAGCTATAATTTGGAGTCTGCATTTTTGCATATTGAACTGTTACTTCTTACTTCCTAAGATCTTTCCAGATTTTCTGAGATGGTCCTTGCATTGAGTTTGTCATCCACTACACCTCGCAGCAGGACTGTGTGCACTCATAAGAATTTTGAATGTCTGGAAGCACAGCAAAAACGTTACTTTCCAGGTAATTCATGTCTGGTTGCTTTGGAACATGTTGGTTGTTCATTCATATGAAAAAAACCCTGGACTCCTATTTATATTATAGAAAAAAAATCAATTCCAGAAGGTTTAAGGACTTAAATGTCAGAAACAAACCCTTGAAACTTTAGTAGATGTACACAAATAATTTTGCATCATTGAGGTAGGACAGGATTTCCTACACTAGACCTAAAAATATTAACCTTAAACAAGAAGATTGATAAATTTCACCACACTAAAATTAAGAACTTATGTTACTCAAAAGATACCTTAAAGAGAGTGAAAGAATCCATGACAAACTTGAAGAAGATTATGAAATCCATGCAGTTGACAAAGGACTGGTATCAAGAATATATAAAGAACTTACAAAACTTGTTAAAAGCACAAACCACCCCGTAGACAAATACACAGTAGTTATAAAGATGTATTTCTCCGAAAAGGAAACACGCATGTCCAATAAACTTAGGAAGGGCTGTTCAAGCTATCGGGATGAGTGAAATGCACTTCAAAACCACAAGTAGATACCATCCTACACTATTTAACTGAAATAACAGATGTTGGAGACGTTCTGGGTAATCAGAATCTTTTTTTTTAGCGAGATACAGAAAGAACGTGAGCGGGGAGAAGAGCAAAGGGAGAGAGAGAATCCCAAGCAGGCTCCATGCTCAGCATGTAGCCCAATGCGGGGCTCAGTCCCACTACCCTGGGATCATGACCCAAGCAGAAATCAAGAGTTGGATGCTCAACCAATTGAGACACTCCAGCGCCCCTAATCAGGATTTTTGTACATTGCTGCTATGAATTAAATTGGGTTGATCCCTTTAGACTAAATTGGTCATTTGGATATTATGCCAGTCAGTAACTTTTTCTAGTTTCTAGGGAAGCATGTGTACATATGCATCAAGAGATGTCTAAAATTGGAGAGATCCCCGTGACTGCTCTAGGTTACTATTCGTATTGTAGTATACTCACCTAGTGGAATACTATTCAGCAGTGAAAATGAATGTACTACAAATATATACAAGCATAAGGCTGAATCTGAGTGACATAAGTCTGTCTTGTCATGACGTTACTCATAGATTTACCCAATTCTTTTATCGATTGTGTAGTGTTTCGTAGTATCCCTAAACATAGATGTTACTAATTTTAGCTGCTTTTATTGTAAAATATACTATACGTACAGAAAGTACGTTGGGTGTAGAGATTACTTAACTAAATTCAAACTTTAAAAAAGAATAATTTGTACACAGCAAAACCTGTGTAACCACCACATAGGTCAAAAAATAGAACTTTGCAAACTACCCTGCTACCCACTTCTTTAACCAGTCCTTTCTTTGATGGAATTTTATATGACACCTAATTTTTTTCTATTTTCAACAATGCTACAATATACATTTTTCTAAAAATGCCTTGAGGTGTTCCTTAAAGATAAATTCCAAGTAGTAACAATTGCTTGTACCCTTCGGTGAACGTTGCCAAATCGTAATTCAAAACATAGACCAGAATCCACCAAATGGTATTATCATGGCATTTCTCTTCTAGAAGAAGCTTGGAATCATTTTGTTCCACCTAAAAGAAAAGGACACGTGGAGATTATTGTGATGGCAACCACATGAAATTGATAAATGACTTTGGGAAGAATTGTCATTTTTATAACAGTGAATTTCCTCATAGGTGAACATGGGATGTTTGGCCATTTATTAAAGTCTTCTTTTACTATATTTCATCAAACCCAAGGAAACAATATTGTATTATTATTTTATTTACCACGAATAAAGAAAATATTGCCAATTAAATTAGAAGATGTATCTTGATTTCAGAGATATTAAAGTACACTTATAATCAGTGAAATAGGTTACATCTCTTGATTGTTTCGGTTTTATCTATATTGTTGCTATATATGTCAACTTTTATTCCTAGAATGATAAGTCAGCCAGAGAAAGACAAATACCATATGACTTCACTCCTACGTGGAATTTAAGCAAGAAAGCAAACAAAGAAAAAAAAGAGGCAAACCAAAAAACAGACTCTTAACTATAGAGAACAAACTGGTGACTATGAGAGGGGAGGGGTGGGGGATGGGTGGAATAGGTGATGGGCGTTAAGAGTCACTTATGATGAGCATTGAGTAATGTATAGAATTGCGAAATCACTGTATTGCACACCCGAAACTAGTGTAATACTATATTCTAACTACCCTAGAATTAAAAAGTTTAAATTTATTACTAGAAGGAGATCCTTATATGATAATAATTTCTGATTGTGAATTGCTGGCATTTAGGAAAGCTCTTAGCTTTAAAATATACATTATACCATTTCCAAACATTTTACTTAATAATCGTATTAATGTAAAACCAAAGGTAGTTTTGAACTAACCTTTCCTATGTTTATATGTTATTCCTTTACTTAGTTGAAATCATTGCTCAATAATTTGAAAATGATGTTAGATTAAAATAGGAGGAGGAGGAGGAGCCCTTAGTTTAGCCCATTGTATAGAAAATAACTTTAGTATTTGTCTGAGCCCAGACCAATGGTACTGGTGTGTCCAGATTACTTCCTGGATACTTGATGTACCACAGTTATCTTAAACTGAACATTTCCAAAATCAGTCTTCCATGCTGACAATCTTCTACTTGTTCTGTATATTCTGAATATTAATCTGTATGAAGTATTCTTTTTCTGCCATTTCTTCCACATTGTGTCTATGAATTGGAGAGTCCATCCTCCATCCAGCCAATCACAGAAATCTGGATTCATGCTTGTGTCTTCCATCTACCCTGAATTTAAAATTTAAATTTTGTGTTTATTTTTTTCCTGGGGAGAAGGTTCATAGATTTTGTTAGAGTCCCGATTTGGGCTTGTGATGCCAAAAGTTTCAAGAACTCTTTTTATACATATAAAACACCTAAATCTTTTTAAAAAATACTTATAAAAATTAATTTTTAAAATTTACATATATAAAATGGGCTTTTTTCTTAAAGAATTCTAAAGGTATAGATTCATGTAACCACCACCAGAGTAAAGACACAGAATAGTTCCATCACCCAAAAAAGGCCCCTTCATTCTGCCCTTTGTGGTCAAAATTCTCCAATCCCTAACCCTTAGCAGCCGTTGATCTATTTTCCATCCCTATAATTTTGCCTTTCACAAAATGTCGTGTAGGACACCTCATATAGTTTATAACCGATGATAGGTGTTTCTTCCTGATTTATGGAGACATAATTGGCATATAACATCATCTATATAAGGTGTACAGCATGGGGTTTTTTCCCCTATTTTTAAAAAAATCTTTCATTTTTTAAAGTAATCTCTACATCCCACACGGGGCTCAAACTCACACCCCCAAGATCAAGAGTTGCATGCTACACCACCTGAGCCAGCTGGGAGCCCCCAAAATGATTTTTTTCAAACCTGTACATATTACACAATGATGACCACAATAAAGTTAGCTAACATACCCATCACTTCACATAATTACCATACGTGTGTGTGTGTGTGTGTGTGTGTGTGTGTGTGTGTGTTGAGAACATTTACGTTCTCTCTTAGCAGCTTTCACATATATCACACAGTATTGTTAACCCTAGTCAGCGTTGCCAGGTGCTAAGATAGCACCATAAGGCCTTTTTCTCCATCCTCATTTCCTCTTTTGTGCCTTTCACTTTAGACATCACAACACAAACTTCTTGGAGGTGCTTGCATGAGTTTCTTGTCTTGTGCTTTACTCATGAGTCCCCTGTTGCCTATCTCTCCATTCTCGCATCCTTCAGAGGGCTAACTCACAGCCATCCCTTAAGCAGCTCCGGTGTATCCTTCTTCAGAAAGACTTTCACATTTTCTTTTTTCCTGAGGGCTCCCTCTCCTTGGTGATTGCATAATGCTCTGTGCACTTCTTGCCCATTGCATTTACCACTTTGTATAATTATTGTTTGTCTCTGTTATGCCAGTCACTTATCATCTCCATTGGACCGGGAATTGTTTTATTTCCTATCACTAATGCATCCTTATGCTGACACGTGGTTGGGCTCAAATGTGGATTGAATCTATTACGGATAATGATGATTCTAGCTTGTTTGCAGATTCTCGAATTTATTCCAATTCTTTTCCTGTTTAGTATTACCAGACAGAATGGTGTATACACCAGAAAGCATCTACAAGGAGCTGTTCTCAACACATAAAGGACTCAAAAACTTAATAAATAAGGAAATGCGCTCTTTCTCTCAAGGAATATTGATATTCTCTCGAAGCTGGGCTGTGGACGTGGGTCTGCAAGAGAAGCAGGGAGTCATCTGTGATGCTCTTCTGCTTTCCCAGAACAACACCCCACGCCTCTACACTATCCTCAGTGAGTGTGACCCAAGCTGGAAGGGCTACTCTAGGACAGTCGCCCGCGTCTTAAAACAGACGCTGGTGAACACAGGTGGCTACACTGGGAAATTGTGTGTCACTCCCTTGATCTTCCTACTGAATCCTGATAATACAGCAACGACTCTTCATGATTTGGATTTGCAAATTTACCCCAACTCCTATAACCTTAGGACCACCCAGCACATGGAAGCTCTGTTACGGTCCCTTGTGATAGTCTTGCTCGGATTCCGATCTTTCTTAAGTGAAGAGCTGGGCTCTGAGGTTTTCAGCCTCCTCACAGATAAACAGTATGAGTTGCTTTCAAAGAACATTCGCATGACTAGAGAGCTGTTTGTTCATGGCTTACCTGGATCAGGGAAGACCATCCTGGCTCTTAGGATAATGGAGAAGATCAGGAATGTGTTTCACTGTCAACCAGATGATATTCTTTACATCTGTGAAAATCAGCCTCTGAAGAATTTTGTGAGGTATGCAGCCTAACTCTAATGATTTTTTAAAAATAATTTTGGTGTGGTTTTAAGTTCGCATGTGAAAAGTCATATTGTAATGACTAGGTCCAGATGTGTTTAAGAGTATAATTGGCTTCCTTTGTTTGAGTGGGGTAACTTGACTGTGTTTCTCTACATTTTCAGCCAGAGACATGTCTGCCAGGCAGTGACCCGGAAAACCTTCATGAAAAATGACTTCCAAAAGATTAAGCACATCATCATCGATGAAGCTCAGAATTTTCGCACTGAGGATGGAGACTGGTATGAGAAGGCAAAAGCCATCACTCAGAGAAAAAAGGATTGCCCAGGAATTCTCTGGATCTTTCTAGACTACTTTCAGACTACCCACTTGAGCTCCAGTGGCCTCCCTGCTCTCACAGCCCAGTATCCAAGAGAAGAGCTCACCAGAGTGATCCGTAATGCAGATCCAATAGCCAAATACCTACAAGAAGTAATGCAGGAGGTCAGAGAAAATCCTCCATGTAACATCCCGCCTGCGTCCCTGGAGATGGTTCATAAAGCTGAATGGGCTCAGGGTATTCCGGGCTACGTGGAGATTATGGAGTACTTGGACATGGAAGATATGGTGTTCCAAGTAGCAAAGAAATGCCACTTTCTCTTTAGGAATGGTTATTCTCCCAAGGACATTGCTGTGCTTTTCAGCAAAGCAAGTGAAGTGGAAATATATAAAGATAAGCTTCTAAGAGCAATGAGGAAAAGAAATACATCTCAGCTCGATGGGGAATCTGATCTTTTAGTACAGATCCAAGATGCATCGGATATCATGGCCAATCACATCGTGTTGGACAGTGTCCGTCGATTTTCAGGCCTGGAAAGAAACATCGTGTTTGGGTTCAACCTAACAGCTGAGCCAGATATTTTCCATAATCTTCTGCTCTGTCTGGCTTCCAGGGCAAAGAAACATCTCTATATTCTGAAGGTTCCTATTTGACAGGAAGATCCCAGGCTAAGAAACAATTAGGTAGCTCTCATCTCTAGTTAACCATGAAACTATTTGATCTAAACATTGAATTATCGAGTATTTTATGAGCACTCACTCTGAGCCATGTACTCTCCTAGGTGCTGGGGATCAGGGGTAGGGTATCAAACTAGGCAGACAAGATTTCTTCTTTAGGGCAGAGGTAAATCACAGACAAGTAAACAAATACAAGTACAAGACATTTCAGATAGGGGCACCTGGTTGGCTCAGTCAGTTAAGCCTCCACCTGTTGATTTTGGCTCAGGTCATGTTGTCATGGTTTGTGAGATGGAGCCCTCCTGTCAGGCTCCATGATGACAGCACAGAGCCTGTTTGGGATTCTCTCTCTCCCTCTCTCTGCCCCTACCTCATGTTGACTCTCCCCCACTCCTCTCTTTCAAAATAAATAAATAAATATAAAAAAAAGAAATTTCAGATAGTAATTAGGGCCATCAGAATAGTAATTAGAGGGCCCTGAGATGCAGACATTGTGTGTGTGTGTGTGTGTGTGTGTGTGTGTGTGTGAACACGTAGGCAGGTATAGAGGGAAGAGCTGGTTATTCATGGTGGCTGAGGAAGCACTCAATGAGGGAAGGAGTCACAGGAATATCTTTGAGCCATATGTGCCAGGCAGACTCAGATATTGTGACTTTTAAAAAAATATTTTCACTATTTTCAATACAACAATGGTGCAGAAATGCTTGATATCATGTACTGGGAGAGTATGAAGGACACAGAGAGGTCATGTGTCTGGCCTTTTATGGGCCAGGAATGGTTGTGGAATATTTCAAAATATAAGATCAGAAAGTACAAACTGCAATTTTTTAGAAACCACATTACATGATTCTTTTCCATTAAGTTTTTTTAGATGTTTATTTATTTTTGAGAGAGACAGAGAGCACAGGCTAGGGGCAGAGAGAGAGCTACACACAGCATCTGAAGCAGGCTCCAGGGTCTGAACTGCCAGCACAGAGCCCGATGCAGGGCTTGAACTAGTGAACTGTGAGATTGTGACCTGAGCTGAGGTCCACTGCTTAACCGGCTGAGCCAACCAGGCGTCCCTATGCCTTTCCATTTTTATTCTGTTAGTGATGGTAGTAATTCTGATCACTATGTTTGAAAACATTTTGTGTGCCTTTTGGTTATTTGGGATCTTGTCTCCTTAGCTCTGCTTTAATATTATTCCCGTGGAGAAAATAGGTTACTGCATGAACCTATTCCCCAGGGAGACACAATTCCCCAGGGAGACACATTGTATTTTATTTCTTAACTTTAAAATAAAAGGGCCTTAAGAAGATGAATGTACTGGACTTAAAAGGTCCATTTTGCTTTTAATTTAATCTAATAGCCAATGAAATTATAAAGTAAATATACAATATTTTTATTCTGCAGAATCTTGAGGATTTCAGCTAGTTTCTCAAAGGCTATTGCTATAGAAGAATTTAGGAAGTCTTTAAATTCAATGAAACAAGCCTTGAAAGACAAAGTGAGGAAGCAGCCAAAAGAGACAAAGAGGGATCTTGCTAAGGACACAGATTGTGAAACAATACAGAATAAAAAATAAATTAGAAGCAACAAGAAATTGAAAACCCTGTTCCTGACATAGAGGAAGTCTTGAGATAATCACACAAATGGAGAGAAATTAGACAAATATTACTGTAGTTATCAAGAAGATCTATCTAGAGTGTGAGGATCCAGTAAGAATGGATGTGGAGTAGAAAAATCAATAAGTGGAACAATAAAAATGTTCTAAGATATAATATGGGAAAATTATAAAATATATCTTCAGATTGAAAGATTTCTTAACAATCACAGCAGACAAATCCAATTGTCTGATCCTTCTGGCTTCTGATTTCTCTGGAGCAATATTCAAAGCAACAAGACAATGGGCATGCTGTATTTCAATTACATTTGATCTCTTTTATTGGCTTATTGGTTCTCTTTGTATTGTTATTTTAGTGGTAGCTTTAGGGTTTACAGTATGTATCTTTAACTTATCACAGTCTTCTTTCAAGTGATATGATACCATTTCATGTAATGTATCAGAACTTTACAACACTATCCTTCCATTTCTCTCCAGGCTTTGTGCTTTGTCCAGATACATTGTACTTCTATAAAAACCATAATATGTTGATGTTATTTTGCCTTAAACAGCCACTTGTCCTTTAAAGAAGTTTAAATAATATGAAAAAAAATTCCTTATCCTTACCCATGCCATTACCATTCCCGGTGGTGTTCATTCCTTTGTGTCTTGCATCATATTCCTTCTGCTCAAAGGAATTTCTTTAACATTTTTTATAGTGTAGGTGAGTTATTGATAAATTTGTTCAAATTGTGTGCGCATGGAAAAAGTACTTCACCTCTGCTTTTGAAACATAGCTTTGTTGGATAGAGGCCTAGGTTGGTAGTTTTGTCTTTCAGTAACTTACATATATTCCTTCATTGTCTTTCATCTTATATCATTTCCAAAAATATGCTGTAATCTGCATCTTTGTTCCTCTGTACACAATGTGGTATTTTCTCTGACTTCTCTTAAGATTTTCTCTTTAGTCTTGGTTTAAGCAACTTAATTATAATAATGTTTGGTAGTTAATAAATTTCTTGGTGAAGGAGCCAAAATGACACATGGAAGTTTTTTTGTGTGTCTCACATCCATGAAATACAGCCAGACCAACACTAAACCATCCTGCACACCTAGAAAACTATCTGAGGATTAACACAATAATCTACACAATCTGAACCACAGAATTCAGCAGGTATGTGGCGCAGAGAGGTGAACTGGGGGAAAGAGAAGCCACGGAGGGCAGGGAGCCGCTTTTGCATGCAGAAAGAGGACAGAGATGGGGTGGGAGAAGAATACGGGAAAAGCACTCCCCCCCCCTCCCCGAAAGCAGCTGGAGAGAAAGTGGAAAAGTGGAAATAGCCGCAGGGACTGAACAAAAAAGGGAGAAAGGAGAAAGGAGAGGGTTTAAATTCTATTAAGATTCTAAAAACAGGGGTAGTGCAGAGCCTGAAACTCTGCCACTCAATACCTGGTGTTGCTGTCATGGGAAGGGCAAATCCCCAGGAGCAGAGAGCAAGGTCCTCAGGGTCATCAGGCCTCATGGAGGAGAGATGGTTCTCCTGATGGAAGGACATATGGTAGATGTAGGGTAGCCAACCCACAGGCAAAGTTCCCAGTGGACCCCAGAGAACAACCACATTCGGTGGTGCTGGAACAAGGACGTTAAATGGCAAGTCTGGTGCCAGATGTGTGTTGTGATGTACCATAATCCCTGAATCGCTGCCACTCCACGATCACGTGAACTTTCTCTGGGGTGGGTTGGCACCCAGCCACAGTCTCTGGGCATCAGCAGCAGCATGGTCTTGAGAATGTTCCTGGGGACAGGTGGGCACCTGGCCCTTGCTCAGTGAGACCCTCCCCCCAAAGGTCTGAGCAGGGCAAGACTGCAGTCCCTCAGAAGTGAGGGGATGGGAAACAGCTGCATCTGAGATAAAACTCAGGAGGGATGTGCTGCCTGGCAAGCTGATGGCTTAGTCATGGACAGTAAAAGTGGGGAGCAGATGGAAGCTGGAGACAAAGGAGGGATATGCGATTGCTGGTCAGAGCACAGAGTTCTAATAGTAGAGACTGGGAAGCTGGGTGATGCTATTTTCACCCCTCCCGTGCATGTGCATACACACCCCTAGACTCCACAACAATCTACCCCAGTAAGCTAAGCAGCACCATCTGGTGGAGAATGGAGCCATTACAGTAAGCCCTGCCCATCTGGGCCAACCTCACTATTCAGGAACACCACAAGTCTCTCCATCCTTTCATTTTATTCTATTTCATTTTATTCATTTTTTTTTTCAAATTTCCAATCATTTTCCTTTTTTCCTTTCTTTTCTCATCTTTCCCTTTTTTCTGTAATCTATCAAGCTCCTTTCAACAACGAAACCAGAACACACCTAGGATATAGCATCCTTTATTTGATTTTTTATGTGTTGTTTTTAATTTTTTAATTTTAAGTTTTTAACTTATTAATTCCTTTTCTTCTTTCAAAATGACAAAATGAAGGAATTCAGCCCAAAAGAAAGAACAGGAAGAAATGACAGCCAGGGTCTTAACACAGATACAAGCAAGATGTCTGAACCAGAATTTAGAATTTTAATAATAATACTAGCTGGGGTTGAAAACAGATTAGAATTCCTTTCTGCGGAGATAAAACCTAGTCAGGATGAAATAAAAAATGCTATAACTGAACTGTAATCTCGAATGGATGCCACAGTGGCAAGGACAGATGAGGCAGAGCAGCGAATCTGAGATATAGAGGACAAACTTATGGAGAACAATGAAGCATATAAAAAAAAGAGGGAGACTAAGACAAAAGAGCATGATTTAGGAATTAGAGAAATCAGCAACTCATTAAAAAGGAACAATATCATAATCACAGGGGTCCCAGAAGATGAAGAAAACAAAGGGTGTAGAAGGATTAGGTGAGCAAATCCTAGCAGAAAACTTTCCTAATCTGGGGAAGACACAGACATCAAAATCCAGAAAGCACAGAGGACTCCCATTAGATTCAACAAGCTGACCATCAACAAGGCATATCATAGTCAAATTCACAAAATACTCAGGCAAGGAAAGACTCATGAAAGCAGGAAGGGAAAAAAGTCTTTAACCTACAAGGGAAGACAGATCAGGTTTGCAGCAGACCTATCCACAGAAACATGGCAAGCCATAAATGAGTGGCAGGATATTGTCAATGTGCTGAATTGGAAAAATATGCAGGCAAGAATTCTTTATCCAGCAAGGCTGCCATTCAAACTAGAAGGAGAGATAAAAAGTTTCCCAGACAAACAGAAATTGAAGGAGTTCATAACCACTAAACCCACCCTGCAAGAGATTTTAAGGGGGACTCTTTGAGGGGAGAAAAGACAAGGAAGAAAGACCAAAAACCACAAGACTAGAAAGGACCAGAGAACACCACCAGAAACTCCACCTCTACAGGCAACATAATGACAATAAATTCATATCTTCCAATACTCACTCTAAATGTCAATGGACTAAATGCTCCAATTAAAAGACATAGGGTAACAGAATGGATAAAAAATGCTGTTTACAAGAGACCTACTTTAGACCTAAAGACACCTTCAGATTGAAAGTAAGGGGATGATCATGCTAATGGTCACCAAAATAAAGCTGAAGTAGCCATACTTACATCAGACAATCTAGACTTTAAAATAAAGACTGTATCAAGAAATGGAGAAGGGCATTATATCATAATTAAGGGTTCTATCCACCAAGAAGTCCTAACAATTGAAAACATTTATGCGCCAAATGTGATAGCACCCAAATACACAAATCAATTAATAACAAACATAAAGAAACTCATTGGTAATAATACCATAATAGTAGGGGACTTCAACACCCCACTCACAGCAATGGACAGGTCATCTAATCAAAACATCAACAAGGAAACAATGGCTTTGAATGACACACTGAACCATATGGACTTAACAGATGTATTCAGAACATTTCATCCTAAAGCAGCATAATATACATTCTTCTCCAGTGCACATGGAACGTTGTCCAGAATAGACCACATACTGGGACACAAATCAGCCCTCAGCAAGTACAAAAAGATTGAGATCATACCGTGCATATTTTCAGACTACAACGCTATGAAATTCGAAATCAACCACAAGAAAAAATTTGGAAAGGTAACAAATGCTTGGAGATTAAAGAACATCCTACTAAAGAATGAATGGGCTAACCAAGAAGTTAAAGAGGAAATTAAAAAGTATATGGAATTCAATGAAAATAATAATACCACAACCCAAAACCTCTGGGATGCAGCAAAGGCCATCATAAGAGGAGAGTATATAGCAATCCAGGCCTTCCTAAAGAAGGACAAAAGATCTCAGATACACAACCTAACCTTATGCCTTAAGGAGCTGGAAAAAGAACAGCAAATAAAACCTCAAACCAACAGAAGACAGGAAATAATAAATATTAGAGCAGAAATCAATGCTATTGAAACAAAAACAAAACCAGTAGAACAGAGCAAAAGCTGGTCCTTTGAAAGAAATAACAAAATTGATAAATCCCTAGCCACTTTGGTCAAAAAGAAAAAGGAAAGGACCCAAATAAATAAAATCAAGAATGAAAGAGGAGGGATCATAACCAACACAACAGAAATACAAACAATAAGAGAATATTAAGAGCAATTATACACCAATAAAATGGGCAATCTGGAAGAAATGGACAAATTCCTAGAAACATATAAACTACCAAAACTGAAACAGGAAGAAATAGAAAATTTGGACTGATGCATAACCAGTAAAGAAATCAAGTTAGTAATCAAAGATATCCCAAAAAACAAGAGTCCAAGGGCCAGATGGCTTTCCAGAGGAATTCTACCAACATTTAAAGAAGAGTTAAAACCTATTCTCTTGAAGCTGTTCCAAAAAACAGAAATGGAAGGAAAACTTCCAATCTCTTTCTATGAAGCCAGCATTACCTTGATTCCAAAGCCAGACAAAGACCCCCACTAAAAAGAACTATAGACCAATTTCCCTGATGAACATGGACACAAAAACCTCAACAAGATACCAGCCAACTGAATCAATTAAGAAAATTATTCACCACGACCAAGTAGGATTTATACCTGGGATGCAGGGCTGGTTCAATATCTGCAAAACAATAAATGTGATACAGCACATCAATAAAAGAAAGGACAAGAGCCACATGATCCTCTCAATACATGCAGAGAAAGCATTTGGCAAATACAACATCCTTACGTGATAAAACCCTCAAGAAAGTAGGGATAGAAGGATCATACCTCAAGATCATAAAAGCCATATATGAAAGACCCACCACTAATATCATCCTCAATGGGGAAAAACTGAGAACTTTCCCCCTAAGGTCAGGAACAAGACAGGGATGTCCACTCTCGCCATTGTTATTCAATATAGTATTGGAAGTCTTAGCCTCAGCAATCAGACAACACAAAGAAATAACAGGCATCCAAATTGGCCAGGAGGAGGTCAAACTTTCACTCTTCGCAGATGACATGATACTATATATGGAAAACCCAAAAGCTGCTATAACCGATCCATGAATTCAGCAAAGCAGCAGGATATAAAACCAATGCACAGAAATTGCTTGCATTCCTATACACCAATATGAAGCAACAGAAACAGAAATCAAGGAATCAATCCCATTTACAATTGCACCAAAAACCATAAAATACCTAGGAATATATATAACCAAAGAGGTGAAAAATCTATACACTGAAACCTATAGAAAGTTTATGAAAGAAACAGAAGAAGACACAAAAAATGGAAAAATATTCCATGCTCCTGGATAGGAAGAACAAATATTGTTAAAATGCCAATACTACCCAAAGCAATCTACATATTCAATGCAATACCTATCAAAATAACACCAGCATTCTTCACAGAGCTAGAACAAACAATCCTAAAATTTGGAACCAGAAAAGACCCCAAATAGCCATAGCAATCTTGAAAAAGATTGGAAAGGGCTTGAAAAAGCTGGAGGCATCACAATCCCAGGCTTCAGTATGTATTACAAAGCTGTAGTCATCAAGACAGTATGGTACTGGCACAAAAACAGACACTCAGATCAATGGAACAGAATAGAGAACCCGCATATGGACCCAGAAAGGTATGGCCAACTAATCTTTGACAAAGCAGGAAAGAATATCCAATGGAATAAAGGCAGTCTCTTCAGCAAGTGGTGCTGGGAAAACTGGACAGCGACATGTAGAATAATGAACCTCAACCACTTTCTTACACCACACACACAAAAAAACTCAAAATGAATGAAAGACCTAAACATAAGACAGGAAGCCATCAAAATCCTCAAGGAGAAAGCAGGCAAAAACCTCTTTGACTTTGGCCACAGCAACTTCTTACTCAACATGTCTCCAGAGGCAAGGGAAACAAAAGCAAAAATGAACTATTGGGACCTTGGCTAAGTAAAAAGCTTCTGCACAACAAAGGAAACAATCAGCAAAACTAAAAGGCAACTGAAAGAATGGAAGAAGATATTTGCAAATGACGTATCACATAAAGGGTTAGTATCCAAAATCTAGAAAGAACTTATCAAACTCAACAACCAAAAAACAAATAATCCAGCGAAGAAATGGGCAAAAGATATGAATAGACACTTCTCCAAAGAAGACATCCTGATGGTCAACCGACACATGAAAAAATGGTCAACATCACTCAGCATCAGGGAAATCCAAATCAAAACCACAATGAGATACCACCTCACACCTGTCAGAATGGCTCACATTAACAACACAGGCAACAACAGATGTTGGCGAGGATGTGGAGAAAGAGGATCTCTTTTGCACTGCTGGTGGGAATGCAAACTGGTGCAGCCATTCTGGAAAACAGAATGGAGGTTCCTCAAAAAATTAAAGATAGAACTACCCTATGACCCAGCAATTGCACTACTAGGTATTTATCCAGGGATATAGATATCCTGTTTCAAAGGGACACATGCACTCTAATGTGTATAGCAGCACTATCAACAATAGCCAAAGTATGGAAAGACCCCAAGTGTCCATCGATGGATGAATGGATCAAGAAAATGTGGCATAGGGGGCACCTGGGTGGCTTAGTCAATTGAGTGTCCGACTTTGGCTCACGTCACGATCTCGCGGTTCATGAGTTCAAACCCCATGTCAGGCTCTGTACTGCCAGCTCAGAGCCTGGAGCCTTCTTTGGATTCTGTGTCTCCCTCTCTCTCTGCCCCTCCCCTGCTCGCACTCTGTCTCTCTCTCCCTCAAAATAAATAAAACATTGAAAAAATTAAAAAGAAAAGAAAATGTGGTATATATATATACAATGGAGTATTAGTCAATAATCCAAAAGTATGAAATCTTGCCATTTGCAACTATGTGGATGGAACTAAAGGGTATTATGCTAAGCGAAAGTTGTCAGTCAGAGAAAGACAAATATCATGTGACTTCACTCATATGAGGACTTTAAGATACAAAACAGATGAACATAAAGGAAAGGAAGCAAAAATAATATAAAAACATGATGGGACAAAACATAAGAGACTCTTAAATATAGAGAACAGATAGTTGCTGGAGGGGTTGTGGGAAGGGTGATGGGGCTAAATGGGTAAGGGGCTTAAGGAATCTAGTCCTGAAATCATTGTTGCACCATGTGCTGACTTGGATGTAAATTATAAAAAGTAAATAAATTATAGAAAAAAATAAAATATTACTATGTAGTCGCACTCAAAAATAAGTAATGCAACTCTCTCTGGACCAAACAAACAAACAAACAAACCAAAAAACAAACAAAAAACCCCACAACAACAACCCATAAGGCGTTTGCAGAAGGAGGAAAGAGGGAGTAAACTATAGTAATGAACAGTGGCTGACACTACCACAAGGCCAGGTAAGCCTTGTTACAAACTCAGGGTTGAATCTCCAAGCCAGAAATTGTTGCTGGAAGGCTGAGGCCAATTCTGTCTGGTACCCACTTAGTTAGACCTAGGCCTAGAATTTAAATAGCTATACTCAGGCTTTCTCGCTGTTGGCACTGTTGGAAATTTGGGCTGGATAATTCTTTGCTGTGGGGGGCTTTCTGGGGATTATAACATGTTTAGCCGCAACTTACCCACCCCCCAGTTACAATAAGCAGAAACATCTCTAGACATTGCCAAGTGTTCTCTGGGGGGCAAAAGCACTGCCACCATACCTCCTTTGAGTAAAATAGTTTCCAGAAGTGTGGGCAGAATATGCAAGTCAAACAAGTAACATACTACAGTCAAGATTCAGAACATTAAAGATCTTTTTAATCCAAAAGAGAAAAGACTTGGGATCATTTACTAAAAGAAGAATGAAGTTTATAGTACCTATTTCATTAGCAAGACTGGATGCAAAAAGAATATGGGCAGTAGGTTCAAACTGCTATGGAACAACAATTTTGAACCTAGACTTCTCTCTCCAAATTATCATTCAAGGTTGAAGGCACAATAAATACATCTCAGACTTGCAACAACTGGGGATTTTTTTTTTTTTTATCAGTCATGGCCCGTATCTGAAAGGGATACTGAAGAATGTACCCAGCACAAAAAAAATGAACTAAGGAGAAGGTTGTGGTTTTAAGAAAGAAGGGTGAACAAGGAAATCCAACATGGCGGAGAAGTAGGGGGACCCGATGTTCCCTGGCCCCTCAAACACAGCAGTGTTGATTGAGGCCCAAGGACTTTGAATTCCAAGAGTCCAGGCTGCAGAGTGACAAAGACATCTCCGGGGGCCCACAGGGACAACCTGGTGGGCCATAGGTGCGTGATCACAAACTGGGAGAGATAAAACTGGCCATGGAGGCACAGATGGTAGGGATCCCCTTGTGTGAAGAGACAAAGGGAAGAGAAAGAGTGGCTGCGGAAGCATAGGACTGTATCTGGACAAGAGAAAAACCACATACTGGGATGGACAAAGATCCAGTCTCCAACTGCGGAGTTTTCTCTGGACTGGGGCTTGGTGCCCTGTTTGTGCACCAGGGGAAAGGGGAGCCAGCCCAGTCTTGGTAACTAGTTCAGGGGTGTAGTCCACAGTGGGAGAAAGCAATCCTCTCCCTCAAGTGCTGTGGGAAGAAGGTATATAACCACTTAAAGGACAAAGACCCTGCCTGCGCCCGCCAGCCAGAGGCCATATATCGGTGGTGGGGAGCAGCACTTCCCCATAACCAGGGCGCACAGAGCAGGACCCTTTAGGACTTCGGGGTTTAAATCCCAGCTGACAGCCAGGGAGGTGCAGGAGTCGTGGGAGCGGAACAAACCACCTCATTCCCACTCCTGGCACTGCAAGGACAGCTTGAACAGAGTGGTTTGGGACACCCGGTCCGGGGAGGAGAGACTGGGGTGTTGCCATTTTTCTCCCCATCACCAACAAGGTGGGGCTTCAGGGAACAGACAGTGGGCCCACAGTGGAGGTAGGACCTGCCTACACCAATCCACACCCCTCCACACCCGGTAACTGGTATCTAGGGGAGTGGGATTGACATTGATGAACCAGACAGCCCCTCCTCCAGATCAGTGCTGCCATCGGTTCCAAGTCACCCAGCGGTTTTGCATTTCCTGATTTAATTCTTGGACAATTCTTATTTTATATATATATATATATATATATATATATATATATATATATATTTTTTTTTTTTTTTTCCCCTTCCTTTTCTCCTTATTTCTTCCCTCTGCTAGTCTGGTTACTCTGCTTGTTGGTTTGTACTCTGCTTGTTGGTTTGTTTAAGCAGACATATTTACTCTATTCTCTTTATACCTGTTCTATAACCCCTTTATTTTCCTCTTTCTCTCTCTGGATTAAGTCATATAGTTTCTCTGGTCAATTTTTATTCTTTCTTTTTCTCCACTCCTGTCATTTCTCTCTTTGTATGGGATATAGCCTCTTCCATTAACAATGCCCCCACTCCATCATTCTGCTGTAGCTGGTGTTTTTGCTTTTTCTGTTTTTGGTTTGTTTTCTTTTCCAGAGCTACATCAACGAACAAATCAAAGTATACCTGGTGGATGGTCTAAAACATAACTACGAGTAGGGAGATAAAGCAACCAGTGTCACAACAACAGAGAGCAAGTAACACACTCCAAAAAATGCATCCTGAAGAGCCAGGGCCTGGACAGTGTAAGAAAGAAGGGAACATATAAATCAGTAAAACATAAAGTTAATCTATGTGTATTATTTTCTAATTGCCAAATAATTCAATAGCCTTCATATATGCAAACTACATCTATTAGAATATATAATGAAAGGAAAAAATCCTATAGTAATTCCAAAAAAGGATCAATTAAAAATAACTGCAGGAGGAAATATACAAACTCCCTAGGAATAAAGCCATCATATGAAACTGAAGAACCCAAAAGAGAACTTAAACTGATGAAAAGCAGACTGTTTTTGGATAAGAAGACTCAAAACCATAAATACATCCATTTTCACCAAGTAATCCATAAATTCAATGTCATTCCAGTAAAATACTAATAGATCCTTCCCTGAAGCATCATAATGATTTTATAGTCATTGAAAGATAAAAAGCAAGAATATCCAGGAAAAATTCTAAAACAGAAGAAATCTGAGGGTAATCAGCATTACCAAATGTTAAAGCATATTATAAAGCTACAGTGATTAAAACAATGTGGTTCTGCTGTTTGGCAGATCAATGGAAGAGACTAGAATGTCCAAAAATGAATTCAAATATGCGTGGGAATGTAGCAAATGCTAAAGGTGGTGTTTAGATGAGCTGGGAAAGAATGGATTATTCAATAAATGATGTTAAATGACTTGGGGACCTATCTGAAAAACGTTAAGTTTGTGTCGTACTGGACACCAAAATAAATTTCAGATGGACTCATACTTACCTATGGAATATGGAATCACAGATGTACATGGAGAAAAATAGGACATTTATCTTTAAATGTTAGTGTAGGGAAGGACTAAATAGGGCCATCAATCAGAAATCATCAGAGAACACGTTTGACTATTTTTGTAAACAAATATTGGTTATTTTAGAGGTGCCTCGCTGGCTCAGTCAGAAGAGCATGTGATTCTTGATCTTGGGGCCATGAGTTCGAGCCCCACATTGGGTATAGAGATTAGAAATAAATACATTTTAAACAAATATATTGACTATTTTAAACAGAATTATCTTTGTAGCAAAAACACCACAACTAGGTCAAGAAACAAACAACTGGGAAGGTATTTGCAATGAAATTCAAAGACAAATAGTTAACTCCTTATTTTTAAAAAAGTGTCTACAAATTAAAGAGAAAAATAAATTCTAAGCTCCTAAAAGGAAAACGGGCAAAGGATGTGAATGTAGAACACAGAAAAGAGATTTAAAACAATTCCGTGACATCTGGAAACTTCAGTCATGATATAAAAGTATCAATTAAAAACTACAAGACAGGGGAGCCTGGGTGTCCCAGTCAGTTGAGCATCCAACGCTTGAGTTCAGCTCTGGCCATGATCACATGGTTCATGAGCCCACACTGAGCTCTGTGATGAGAGCGCAGAACCTGCTTGGGATTCTCTCTCTCTTCCTCTCTCTCTCTCACTGCCCCTCCCCCACTGGCACACGCGCGCGCGCGTGTGTGTGTGTGTGCACGCACACACACACACACACACACACACACACACGCTGGCTCTCTCTCAAAAAACTTTAATAAAAAAACCACAAGCCATTACTCATTTTCACTCATTAGGTTGAAAAATCATTGAATTCAAACCTAATGATTTTACTGTTTGACAGGGGGAAAGCCTTATCACTCATTGCCATAAAGTAGTACAACTCCTATCAAGAACAATCTGGTAAAAGCTCAGAAAATTTTTAATGTTCAAATCCCTTTATGTAGCAATTCCTCTTTTAGGAATTTATTCTACATAATGTTCAAACGTGTGAAATGATTTCTGTACAGTTAATTGAAGTTCGTTTTATTTCATTTCTTTTTTTTTTTTAAGTAGGCTCCACGCCCAATGTGGGGCTTGACTTCAAAACCCTGAGATCTAGAGTCACGTGCTCTAGCAACTGAGCCAGCTCAGCACCCCAAGTTCACTTTATTTCTAATAGCAGAAGACGGCAAAATAATAGATACCCATCTTACAGGATCAACTTGATTAACTTATGGCATATCAACACACTATAATACTATGAAGCTATACAGAACCAGAGATCTCTATATGTATTAACAAGACCAATTCTATATTGCATGTTGAACAAAGCAACATGTTGAAAAATGCCTCCCTTTTGCCTATAGAATTGGTAAAGTATGTGCTTGTAAATGCATTAAATATCTTTTCAGGCATAATAAGAAATTGGTAATAGTGTTTGCTCTAAGGAAGGACAAATGAGCATCAGTGAGACACAGTTGAATAAACAACAGTTTTTGCATTGTGTGGCTTTTGGATGTTTTTTAAAAGTTTATTTATTTATTTTGAGAGAGAGAGAGAGAGCACAAATGGAGAAGGGGCAGATGGAGAGAGAGAATCCCAAGCAGGCTCCGCACCACCAGGGTAGAGTCCAATGTGGGGCTCGAACTCATGAACCCATGAAATCGGGGCCCTGAGCCAAAGGCAGCAGCTTAACTGACTGAGCCACCCAGGCGTCCGGCTTTTTTTCATACAAATGTAACAATTTTGGGTATTTACTGATGTGATTTTGCCCTGTGTGTTTGTGTTTGTGTGTGTGTATGTCCGTGTTAATTTTTGATGTAACAGTATTAGGACTTACTTTCTTAGTTTTATATAGGGAGTGGGGAGGGATAAATTTGGAAAAATACAAAAAGTTAAAAAATAATATAATAAAGCTTTCCCAACTAGGATTTGTAAGTATTAACATTTTTTTCATAATTGCTTCAATCTTTAAAAAAAAATTTTAATGTTTATTTTTGAGACAGAAAGAGACAGAGCATGAACAGGGGAGGGTCAGAGAGAGAGGGAGACACAAAATCTGAAGCAGGCTCCAAGCTCCACGCTGTCAGCACAGAGCCGGACGTGGGGCTTGAACTCACGGACCGTGAGATCATGACCTGAGCCGAAGTCCGACGCTCAACTGACTGAGCCACAAGGCACCCCTCAATATTTATTTTTAATAAAAGAAATAAAATGCCTTCACAAACTTTGAATTCCTCTTTCTTCTCTTTTCCATCTAATTTCTCTCCTCTTTCCCCAGCAGCAAAAGCCATCGTGATTTCAGTGGGCATCCTTTCAAGCTATCTGTTAATAGTTTTACATATGCACATGGTGGCGCCATTCACTCAGGAGTGGTGGAGGATGAAGGAAGGTGGAGGGCAAGGCTCTGGGAAATCATGTGACTGTGGCATTTAGGCTCTGTGGGAACAATAATAATTATAAAAATTGAAGAGTAGAGTGGCTTTTTCCTTTTCTATTTTTATTTTTAATTTAATTAATTCATTTCTGTCTTTATTTTTAATTAATTAATTTTTAAATTCACATCCCAGTTAGTTAGCATCTATGCAACAATGATTTCAGGAGTAGATTCCTTAATGTCCCTTACCCATATAGCCCATCCTCGCTCCCACAGCCCCTCCAGCAACCCTCTGTTTGTTCTCTATATTTGAGTCTCTTATGCTTTGTCCCCCTTCCTGTTTTGGTATTATTTTTGCCTCCCTTTCCTTATGTTCATCTGTTTTGAATCTTAAAGTCCTCATATGAGTGAAATCATATGATATTTGTCTTTCTCTGACTAACTTCGCCTAGCATAATACCCTCTAGTTCCAGCCACGTAGTTAAAAATGGCAAGATTTCATTCTTTCTGATGGCTGAGTAAAACTCCATTGTATATAGATACCACATCTTTGTCCATTCATCCATCGATGGACTTTTGGGCTCTTTCCATACTTTGGCTATTGACGATAGTGTTGCTATACACGTTGGGATGCATGTGCCCCTTCAAAACAGCATACCTGTATCCCTTGGATAAATACCTAGTAGTGCAATTGCTTGGTTGTAGAGTAGTTCTATTTTTAATTTTTAAAGGACTCTCCATACTGTTTTCCAGAAACAATCAGCAATATGGATGAATTTGCATTCCCACCAGCAGTGCAAAAGAGATCCTCTTTCTCCACATCCTCGCCAACATCTGTTGTTGCCTGAGTTGTTAATGTGAGCCATTCTGACAGGTGTGAGGTGGTATCTCATTGTGGTTTTGATTTGGATTTCCCTGATGCTGAGTGATGTTGACCATTTTTTCATGTGTCGGTTGACCATCAGGATGTCTTCTTTGGAGAAGTGTCTATTCATATCTTTTGCCCATTTCTTCGCTGGATTATTTGTTTTTTGGTTGTTGAGTTTGGTAAGTTCTTTCTAGATTTTGGATACTAACCCTTTATGTGATACGTCATTTGCAAATATCTTCTCCCATTCCTTCAGTTGCCTTTTAGTTTTGCTGATTGTTTCCTTTGTTGTGCAGAAGCTTTTTATTTTGCCAAGGTTCCAATAGTTCATTTTTGCTTTTGTTTCCCTTGCCTCTGGAGACATGTTGAATAAGAAGTTGCTGTGGCCAAGGTCAAAGAGGTTTTTGCCTGCTTTCTCTTCCAGGATTTTGATGGCTTTCTTTCTTATATTTGGGTCTTTCATCCATTTTGAGTTTATTTTTGTGTGTGGTGTAAGAAAGTGGTCCTGGTTCATTTTTCTGCATATCGCTGTCCAGTTTTCCCAGTACCATTTGCTTAATAGACTGCCTTTATTCCATTGGATATTCTTTCCTGCTTTGTCAAAGATTAGTTGGCCATAGGTTTGTGGGTCCATTACTGGGTTCTCTATTCTGTTCCCCTGATCTGAGTGTCTGTTTTTATGCTATTAAAATTTTTTTTAAATGTTTATTTATTTTTGAGAGAGAGAAACAGAGTGCCAGCGGGGAGGGGCAGAGAGAGAGGGAAACACAGAAACCTAAGCTTCAGGAGTAGAATTTAGTGATTCATCACTTCCATATAAACCCAGTGTTCATCCCAACATCCCATTTATGCTCCTCCCCCACCTCTCCTCCCCTCCAGGAACCGGCAGTTTGTTCCCTGTATTTTACAGTCTCTTATGGTTTGCCTCCCTCTGTTTTTATCTTATTTTTGCTTCCCTTCCCCTTCTGTTTTGTTTCTTAAATTTTTCCTAGGAGTGAAATCATATAGTATTTGCCTTTCTCTGACTGACTTATTTGGCTTAGCATTGTATACTCTAGTTCCACCCACATTGAGGAAGCAATGTTATTTAAAAAGGTGTGTTACTCTGGGGCATCTGGGTGTCTTAGTCAGATGAGCACTCCACTCTTGATCTCGGACTTGGGCTTGTCATATCGAGCCCCACATTGAGTGAAGAGATTACTTAAAAAAAAAAAAAAAAAAAGATGCGTGTGACTATCTGAGAGGCAGCAGGAGATTTCTCCTTTTCTATTTGCTTCTCTGTATTTTCTATGTTGTGTATGGTAAGAATAAAGGCCAGTAAAAAAAAAAAACAAAACAAAACAAAGAAAGAGTTGGCGAAGCTGGGGCTACCTTCCTTGTCTCAGTGTTCCTGACCCGCAGGCAGAGGTCCCGTGCGCATCCGCATTTGCCTGGTGGGTTTGGCCCTTCCCGCCCTTGGGCGGCTGGTGGAAATTTGCAGAGCCTGCAGTCTGTTAGCCAATGGACCTTACAGGCTTGCCCTGCGAGTAAAGTGAGCCACACTGAGCTTTAGCACCAGTGTTACTTGTTTCACGAATCTGCCAAGTGTCAGGCTCCTGGCGGGGTGATTCTACACGGACCTTTCAAGCCCTCCTCGCATTCCCTCCCCTAAAAACTCAGATGTGTCTGGAGAAGGGGTGAGATCTGCCCTGAATGCTCAGAGAGGAGGAAGGGGTGAGGAAGGGGCTGCTTCGAGGAGGCAGATTCGGGCACACACATCCCTCCGGGTGTAAGGAGCACCTTGGGGCCGTGTGAGATGATTAGTCCAGACCAGACTCCAATGGCTTCTCCCAGGGGATACAACACTCCAACCACTTTGCTTGTCCCAGGTCCCCTTTTTGTGGTATTGTGGTAATCAAGTTTCTTCAGCGCAACACAGCCAAGACTTGTCACCAGAACCCACAGCCTTTGAAATGCACGGAAGTCATGTTTTAAAACAAGATCAGGGAGGATCGCCTGGGTGGCTCAGGCGATTAGGTGCCAGACTCTTTATTTTGGCTCAGGTCATGATCTATCTCACAGTTGGTGAGTTCTAGCCCCTGGTGGGGCTCTGCACTGATAGTGTGGAGACCGCTTGGGACTCTCTACTGTCTCTCTGCGCCTCTCCCGTGCGCGCTCTCTCTCTAAAGAAGTAAATAAACATAAAAATATAATTAAAAAAAAAAAACCAGAATCAGAGAGAAAGAAAGAGAGAGGGAGAGGGCTGGGGGATTGGGGACGGATAGACAGACAGAAAGAGATGCCTGAGGAACCCTCAACTAGTGAAGTCTCCCTACCCTCAGTTGCAGACCTGTGAGAGAAGCTCCAGATGATGTCAATCCCAACTTTCAAGCCACCCCAAGCTGAAAGTGAATGAAGCAGAGACAAGTGTTCCCCTCTCTGGCCCGTCCACATTCCAGACCCTCTGGTTCCATGACTATAAAGAATGCTTATTTATGCAACTTGAATTTCAGGATAATTGGTTATAAACCTATAGTGACTGGTACAATACCATGTATATTCTTCTCTGACCCTTTTTTCAGGTTGTCTTTTCCCATCAACATTATGTTCCTGAGATTCATATTCAGTAGGGAGGTGCACCTAACGTTTTGAACCCAAGTAGCATCTCCCAGATCCACATTGTGTCACAGAATGTATACACGCTCTCCTTCTCTAAGGACTTTCCAAATTTGATATCTTTAGACTTTTACATTTCTTTCAATCATTATAGTTTTTACAGTTTTTTGGTTACAGTGCTGCAAATATCTATACATCAGTTTAGATACAATGACATCTCCATGAGATTATGATTTCCAACCCATCAACATAATATAGGTCTCCATATTTATTTACATTTTCTGCAATGTCTTACAATGCAGTTATAGACAATTTTCTGTAAAGATCTTACAATCTTTTGCTAGATATTCCTGTGTCCTTAATTTTCAAAGCAGTTTTAGGTGGTATCTTTAAACAATCATTTTTTCCTACCTGTTTGATAATATAACTACAATTGCTTCCCACTCATAGATCTCTGGTTCCAACAAATTGACATGTTTTCTCATTGTACTATGATTTCTGCACTTTTTACCATAGCCAGTCAAATCACCTTCCTTTCAAAACTTTATGCCTTTTAAGAATTGATTCTTACCCAAATGGATTAGCTATGACCTCTAAAGCAACAGAAAATAAAAGTAATGATAGTAGTCACTTTAATTATGTTCTTGACCTTAAGGGGACATCTCTGGGTTTGTTCCACTATGGAAAATGTTTGCTGTATGTTTCGTTGTAAATCCTCTTTGTCCATTTCCAAAAGTTTGCTAATATTTCTAATTTAGTAAGAGTTTTTATCATGAATGTATATTGAACATTTTTTCCATGAAACCATTAAAAAATTTTTTCCACATAGTTAACTTCACACCAGCTACAAAAATCATGAAATGAAGAACCAGTCATGAAACTGCAAATTCAAAGCCACTGGAGTGATAAGCAGGTTTCCACAGAGGATGGTTAGAACAATGATCCACAATCTCATGAATTCATATTTCAGTAGTAAACATGGCACATATTTAAAATAACAAATATAGAACAGCAGTAGAGAAACTATAGCATAAACAGCAAGAAGTATATATATTTGTTAAGACAGATGACATTTCTAGGCACAGTTTTAGGCAGTAAAGAGGACAGAGACACATAGGTTAGTGTGCATGGGTCTCCACAAAAATAGAATCTGCATAAATTGCATTGTTAGCCATACAATTATATGTCACTTACCAGTCAGTACCTTGCATGTTTAATAAAACACAGCTACATGGTAATCCATATGTATCCTTTACATTTCAAAGGGGCGCCAGGGTGGTGCAGTGGGTTGAGGGACCTATTTTGCTCATGTCATGATCTCAGGATCCTTGGGTTTGAACTCCCCCTCGGGCTCTTTACTGACAGCTCAGAGCCTGAAGCCTGCTTCAGATTCTGTCTCCCTCTCTCTCTGCCCCTTCCCCATTCATGCTCTGTCTGTCTCTGTCTCTCAAAAATAAATGTTGAAAAAAATTGGCTTCAAAATCTTTCTTGGAAATCTTTTAAAAAATGAGATAAAATAAAATTTACATGTTGAACTTAGAAACAGCTAAATGATTGTACAGGAAATCTAATTAACTAGCCCTGTGGAGTACTTTATGCTCTATGTGTGTATGTGTATATTTCTCTCTCAAATGAACAATGGATTTGTAGTTAATAGTTGTGCTTGTAAGAAAGCATCAAACAAACCTAAAGCTGCAAACACATAATGTTTTTTTAATGTTTATTTTGAGGGGGAGAGAGAGAGAGAGAGAGAGAGAGAGAGAATGAGCAGGGGAGGGGCAGAGAGAGAGGGATAGGGGATCCCAAGCAGGCTCTGTGCTGACAGAAGATTGCCTGATGTTGGGCTCAAACTCAGGAACTGTGAGATCATGATCTGAGCCCAAGTCTGACACTTAACCTGGGTGACTGAGCCACTCAAGTGCCCCAAGACATAATGTTAATGTAGTTGAAAATTCTCTTGTGTTTAATGAATGAGTACTGAACTTTATCAAAATCTTTTTCATCATCTACTCGAATGATCATATGATTTTTCTCTTTTGATTTCACATGAATTACACTGATTGATATTCTAATGCTAGAATCAACAGTAAATTCCTAATTTAAGCCATCCTGGTCATGATGTATTATCATTTTACATACTGCTGGATTTGGTTTGCTAAACTTTTGTTTAGAATTTTCTCATTTAGGTGATGATGCTCTACAATTGTTTTTTCATGCTTTACCTCTCCAATTGGTTATTAAGGTTCTAGTAGCCTCACAAAATCAATTAGGGAATGTTTTCTCTATTCTCTTCCACCGTGGCAAGGTCATCAAAGGCAGAGGCTAGGGAACTGTTCCAGATTAAAGGAGATTTAAAAACAAGTAAACTAAATGTAATGCATGATCCTAGATTGAATCCTAGACCAGAATTTTTTTCTTTTGCCATGCAGCATTTATTGGACAAGGATAAAATTTAAATAAGGTCTACAGATTACATAACAGCATTGTATCAGCATTAATTTCTGCTTTTTAATATTGTACTGTGAGTATCCTTAGTTTTAAGAATTACCTGCTGACATATTAGAGGTGAAAGACTCTCATGTCTACAACTCATTTTCAAATGTTCCAGAGAAAAATTGGCAGTAGGAGGAGACACAGGGACAAGGAGAGAGAAGGCCATCAGGATAATCTACGGTCCACGGACTCTGGTCACAGTGACATCTAGTAACTAAATTTAAATGTTCGCCTTTCACTATGTACAAACCTTTACAAGTTTTGCTATAGGTAGGACCTGATGTTCCTTGCAAGTTGGGAAATAAAAGAAGAGACCTTTCTTCATGAGATGCAGAGGTGCATGGAGGGGACAAAGCTTGGCAAGGTGTCATGTCAATCCAGGCTGTCCCCGCAGAGGTCTTAGTACAACAGTGCAGAGCAGAAAGAGATAGGAGACTACCAGAAGAGATCTGTAGAATGTGGAAGCATTTCTGGCATTCTCAGAACTCTTAATGGAGGGAAACTAGATAAAAGACCAAACCTTCTGTATTTACGCACAATGAGAGCTCAATCTTAGTTGGGCATGAGGGATCTCAGAGCTGGAGAATAATTTTTTCTGCTGCAAAGTAAAAGACAATAAACCAAATATTTTGTCCCTCCCTTCACTTTGTGTCAAATCTAGAGGAAAGAGAGAGTAAAAACAGGTGTTACGGAGTTTGGGGTCAGGTAGATTCCCCAGTGTGTGAAGGGAAACCTCATCCTGGTTTTCAGAACTACATGAAATACATTGTAAATGTGATCCATGCCTTGAAGAGGGAAGCAGATACGAAGGGATGAGATCGTCACAGCCTTATACAAGGGAGAATAAAAGGAGGTTGTAGCAAAGTGGGATGTGGTAGACATGGGGATGCACCACGCAACCCCCCTTCAAGGAAAGACTTGCTACCCAGATTCACAGAGGGCCATCAGCACAGCCTCTAAATGCCACCTCCTGGAAGACTGGCCTCAGTTGGGGGTGAGCCGCATTGTCTGTGGTCATGAACAACTCCTAGGCTCACAACTCTCACCTGGCTCCTGGAAAATGAGATATGTGACAACATAAAGGCCCAGCCATTCAGCTCAACACAAGACAACTCTGTTGGGCACAATTCACTCCACAGCATCTGCCGAGTTGGCTGAGGTGGTGTTGAGAGTTGCATCACAGTTCACCTTTTTTTCTCTGCCCAATTCTGCTTCCTTCTGTTTTTTCTTTTCATGGTTTCCATCTGTCCTAAACATCTTGCACCTGAAACTCGATCTCAGCATCTGTTTCTGGAGAATTCAGCCTGCAGCATGGGCAGACTCTGTAGCCACAGGAAAAAGAAATAGTGTGGCAGACATAGTGGATTATGGACATAGATATTTTCCTCCCTGGAGTGAGAGAAACAAGGAAGACAGGACCCTGGTTTAGCATGAAGGGAGGTGAGGAGAAGGTTGGCATAGGTTTGGATGTTGGTTCTGATGCTTTCAAAGAAATCCCAAATAGACAATGGCATAAAGAGAGCAGAAGCTTATTTCTCATAGAAAAGTTGAAAAATGGTGGGTTAGCGCTCCTCTGAGAAGTCATCAAAATCCAAGACTCCTTCCATCCTGTTGCTCTGCCTCACTCCACATGCTTCACGTTCTAATCAATTAGGCTATGCTGTGGTGCAGGGGCACATCCTCCCCCAATCTCAATGGCTCACAACAAACCTGTTGTTTCTTGCCTATAGTGCATGTCTACTGGGGGTTCCCATTGGCTTGGCTCCACATCCCCCTCATGTGGAGATCCAGGCTGCCAGAAGATTCCCTGGGATACCACCAGGGTTCCGCCAGAAGGAAACAAGAGCAAGGAGAAGTAGCACACATCCCTTCTATCGGCATTTAATTGGCCACAGCAAATTATATGACCAGGCTTGATTCCAATGGGCCAATAAATGTAATCCTGACTGAGGGAGGGGCAGAAAATATTTTGGAAATATATACAAAATATCACATATATGTGCCCACAAAGATTCACTTCTCTCTCTTTCCAATTCAAGATATAGCCCCACCACCACCACCTTTAAGGACACAACTCAAAAATTCCATCCTAATGGGATGTCCCATCATAAACAATGCCCAAATCCTGTGATAGTCTGGATAGGACTATCACTGGATGTCTATGAATTATACATACAAATTAATATATATACTCTATACAATGTGGAACAGTAACGGGACAACCCCAACACCTCCCCCCAATGTAGACAGGGGGAGAATGGGAAGGACAGAATAGTCGCTGGTGCACAGAAATTCTTAAATCCTCCAGGGGAGACTTTGTAGGGACTCCTTTCCTGGTGTTGGGAGTGTTCCCTAATCAGTTTTACTCCCCAGTAAGTGGTTCCTCCATGCATTTTTCCCTGTGGTACCTCGTTTCACCCTTATGGTTCCTTCTTTTCTATCACCTTCTTCAGCCACATTTAAAGTGGGAATTGGGAGTCACACCCTCTTTGGATGCTGAGCATCTTTCTCCACACACCACTTGCCCACAGAATGGGTCTAATGGGTTCTTTTAAGTCTCAAAGAGTCAGGGTTTTTACTTTTTCAGCCAAGATTAGGGCTCTTTGGCAATTTAGCTCTGTCAACAATATTCTGTTGTTTGAATCTCTTTGACCCCATTCACTCCCTGTGCCAATACCTACATTGCTTTTCGAGTTACACTTCTCTCTGTAGATATAATTACATATATTACCTTGAACTTCACAGCCTTCCATAGGAGACCGTGCATTCAGGCTCTTTTCTCTGAGCCGTTTGGTCCACTGAAAGGATTTGTTTGCTGTCAACTAAGTTGACTCAGAGGCTTCAGTCAGAGGCTGAATGGCCACTGCCATCTTGACCAACCCCAGAAGCGTCTCAGATTTCTTTATTAGTTGGAGATGAGACACATTTGCAACTGTCTACCTCCAAATGTCCATAAATGTCTATATTCTCTATTTTCTTTCCTTCTTGCTTGTAACAAAGTAAAACAAGTAAATGCTTTCCTAAGCACACTAGGGTTTTTTTCCATCCCTGTTAAGTTATTCAAGAGCAACCAAGGAGAATTACTAACACCTGTTTCCTGATCTCTTGCCCAAAGTGCAGAGACCTACTTAACCCATTATCTTTATTCTAAGGTATTGAAGATGACTGTTTTATCAAATATTTAACTATTACATGGCATAGGTTGCCATCTTCCCAGGCTGCAGTCATACTTTTTCACTGCACACAGCTTGGCCCTGGAAACGAAGCCACATATTTTAGTGTTTTGTTGTTGTTGTTTTGCAGGATTCCCCCTAAGCACCAATTTCTGTATCAGTCTGAGCAAGCCAGGTTTTGCTGTAGTAACTAATTATCCCAAAAGTTTCAGTGACTTAAAACACCAAAAGGAAATTTGGCTGTATACTCCCTTTTTTTTTTTTTATGCCCAAACTCATCAAATTCTATGCTTTAAACATGTGCAGTTTAACGTTTGTTAATTATCCCTCAAGACAGCTATCTTTAAAAAGGAAACATGAAGAAATAGACCGTGGGCTCCCTGTGGGTGACTCTCATTGAAGGTGAGATCCTCCCTTTGAGATTGACGCACCCAGAACCCCCAAAGCCAAGTCCACCCCGATCCCCACCCAACGCATCGCCCTGGGCGTCGGGGACCTGACACTCGCGCCACCCGCAAGTCCTGTCCCTCCCCGCGCCCCCTGTGGTTCCACTGCGGGCTGGGTGGGGACGTAGGAGCCGCACCGCTGCGGAATCCCCGACCGCACCTGCTCCCTCGGCAGGCTGGGACCCCGCGGGCTGGGACTCGCGCAGCCGCAGAGATTGGTGTGCGGGAGGGGAAGAACCGGCCGCCGAGCAGCCGGGAGTGCTTTTAAATTCCCCGCGGAGAAACAGAGGCGGGGCCTGAGGTCCCGCCCTTTTCTGAAAGCGCAGATTCCGCCAAGTGTAGTTGCCCTAGGTCGCCTCCCCCTCGGAGTGGCTGCCACCGCAGGCGAGGGGCGGCCACGCAAACTGAGGGTCAGTCCCGGAAACTGAGGCTCAGATCAGGAAAGAGACTGGACGACACCACGAGTGGCCACCCCGGGGAGGATGAAGGTAAGAATGATTCTTACAGGGGCACGTGGATGGCTCAGAGGTTAAGCGTGGGCCTGGGCTCAGGTCAAGATCTCTGGGCTCAGGGTGAGTGGGTTCCAGCCCCGCCTGGGACTGTGCGCTGACTGTGCGGAGCCTGCTTGGATTTTCTCTCTCTCCCTCTCTCTCGGCGCCTCCCTCTCTCGTGCTCTCTCTCTCTCTCAAGATAAATAAACTTTAAAAAAAAATTTTTTTTAAGAATGATTCGTTACATTTTTATTATGAAATATTTCAGATGTACAAAAAGGCTACGGTCACCTGTGTACTATGACCCGTCCTAAAAAAGGATACATTACTACAGCTGAAGAGTCCTGTATATTCCCTCCACGCCTCTTTTCCACCCTCCCTCCCCTCCCCTCTGAAGACCATCTCCCCTCCTCTCCCTCCCTCTTCTTTCTCCATTCACAAGCCATCCTTCTTATTCAGTGGAGATAGTATCTGACCTAGTAGCCAAGTGTAGTTATTTTGGAAGTTCCAAAGCGATCCAAACGTCTGGCACGTGACTTCCTTGCTTCTTGAGTTCACCCCACGGAAAATCAAGGACAAGATACATAATCCGTTTGTATGCCTCAACTCCATGAAACAGTTTTATCAAAGGGGATACCTTGGGGCTCCTGGGTGGCTCAGTGGGTTAAGCATCAGACTTCAGCTCAGGTCATGATCTCACAGTTCCTGAGTTCCAGCCCCTAGTGGGTCTCTGTGCTGACAGCTCAGAGCCTGGAGCCTGCTTCCATTTCTGTGTTTCCCTCTCTCTCTGTTCCCCCCACCCCCCCACTCATTCTCTGTCTCTCTGTGTCTCTCAAAAATGCATAAATATTTTAAAAAATTAAAAAGATTCTGTGTCTCCCTCTCTCTCTCTCTGCCCTTCCCCTGCTTGTGCTCTCTCTTTCTCAAAAATAAACATTGAATTTTTAAAAAAAATTAAAAAGAAACAAAACAAAAGGGATACCTTAATTAGAAGCATCACATCCAATTCTCTTGTATTTATTTTACCAAATGATACTAAAGTCTTCTAAATCTCCACCGAAGTATTAGTAAGACAGAGTTGGAGGGTTTGGGTAAAAATGGCTGAATATTTAGCTTCAATATCCAGGACTGAGAAGGACCAGGGTCTGTGCTCCTGGCTGCACAGCAAACCGACTTTCAGCCTGCCCACAGTGTTGCTTAACCTGTACAGGAATCCACAGAACACCGCCCAAACCACGGACTGACTGCACTGTCACAGGAGTGACGTGCAGGCACTAGAACCCCAGGATGACTTCTTGGAGGAAGTGTTCCCAGAGCTGCAGGAGAAGTAGGCAGAGATGGAAGAGATAAATGTGTGCTGAGGGGCAGGGGGAGGGGACCACCTCGAGGGCTATGTCTAGGTGAAGTTTCCACGGCTAGAGGACGAGGCAGCACAGACAGGGGCTGAAGTCAATAACCGCTGGTTCAACTGGCTGCCCATGCTTCATGGGGAGCTGTCTCCTGTCAACGACTTCCTGGGAGTCTCCCTGTGGGCAGTATGGGGGCGGGGGGCATGTGCCCACAGTGGCTTCTGCAACTTCAGGCACCTGTGGCCCACCCAGCTCCCAGAACCTGTATGGGAGGGGACCCAGGCACAGACTAGCCTTGAGACCATCCCAAGACCAGTGCCTAAGTCTGAACTCCCAAACCAGCTGGAACTCCAAACCCCCCGACCCAAGATCAATCTGGATCTCCAATCCAGAGATCAGTCCCTGTGCACCTGTCCTGATACCACCCAGGAACTCTGGCCCCCCTCAAGGTCCCATACTGACCACTGTCCCTGAGAAAGAAACGGATAAGTGCATGGCTGCTTCTGAGACTCTGGCTGCCTTGATCTCCACCCCTAATAGGACAAATGTTCCTGGCCCTCCTGAGAGCTCCCTTAACTCCCCCGTGCCACCCTCCCCAGCTCCAGGGCTCCAGGATGTAATCTGTTCAACACAGGGAAATTCTCTTACCATCCCTCTCCCAGTTTCGTACTGAGGGTTTAAAAAAAGAGGATTAGTAAAGAAGACATTCTCACATTTTTAAAGTGCTACTAATTTCTGGCCTGAAGTTCATTTAAATATATTGTCTCCTTATCAGCAATAAGATCATACTTCCAAAGTCAGATTTTCCTATTTCTCAATTCAAAAGTTTTTAGAGAGAGAAATGCTTTACATTAGATGGAATGTTGTTTAAATTTTATTCTTATTTCTACATTTGTGTCTACATCATGTGGAAACATTTTGTTTCTGTATTTCTTGTTTCTACATCATGTTTATTCTATTCTGAGTGTAATACTTACCTTTAAATATTTTTTCTCAATTTTAACTTTTTTCAAGTAGAAAACATTATAAAATTCAGGCTTCTGAAGATTAAATTAGCTAATGCATTTAATGTATTTGTGTAAGTTTCAGAGAGTCATGTTTATAGGGTGACCAGTGAGCTTATCTCCTTATTTTCTCCATGCCTACTGAGTGTTTCTTAAAGAGTTGACATATTTAAAGGATTGGAGATTTTGGCTTAATTTCCTTTTTTTTTTTTTTTCTTCCTGGAAATCTTAGAGTCCCCTCTATTAGATTCATATAAGCACTTAGTAATATGTCAAAACTGACCAATATAGGACCACAGGATTTGAGGATATTCATGCCTCTTTATTTTCTAATATCTTCTGAAGCTAGACTATTTTCAGAGGAAACTACTTCCCTTAGCTATCCTTAGCATATCCTTAGCACTTCGCAAGGAACAAACAGCTTTCTCAACTATAATACTTCATTTCAGAAATGTTGGGGTCCCCACTGGGGCATAGAATTCCCCAGGATTCCTGATTGCATTTATCAGTTCCCTAGCAGTATAGGAAAACTCAGTCCATCAGGTCTCAATATTCTTAAAGCAAGACACTCCCTCACTTTGATCAAATTAAATGTGGAAATACTGAAGGGGATAGAAATATACTCGGAACAAACTACATACTGTATGATTCCAACCATTCTGGAAAAGGCAAAATAATGGAGATAGTGAAAAGACCAATGGTTGTTCACAGTTTGGGAGGAGGAAGTGCTGTGGGGAAGAAGAGGTGGGATACAGGGATTTTTAGGACAGTGAAACTGTCCTGCGTGATACTCTAATGGTGGATACGTGTCATTATACCTCTGTCAAAACCCCGCGGAATGTCCAGCACAGAGAGCGGACCCTAATGTAAACTATGGACCTTACTTAGCAATAATGAATCAATATTGGCTCAGCCCTTATAAAAAATGTACCACACTAAGGCAAGGTGTTATTAATAGAGGAAACTGGAAGGGGAGCAAGGAGGCATATGGGAACTCTTGGTACTTTCTGCTCAATACTTTCCTAGAACTACTTTGAAACATAATGTATTAATTTTGAAAGCTCCAGGTAGAGGAGCACCTGGGTGACTCAGTCAGTTAAGCATCCAACTGTGACTCAGGTCACAATCTCACAGATGGTGATTTCCAGCTTAGGGCGGGGCTCTGTGCTGACAGCTCAGTCTGGAGCTTGCTTCAGATTCTGTGTCTCCCTCTCTCTCTGCCCCTCCCTCACTCCTGCGCTCTCTCTCTCTCTCTCTCTGTGGAAAATAAAGCAAACTTTAAATGTTTTTAATAAATAAATATTTAAAAATATAGAAAAATTAAAATATAAAACTCCAGCTGGAAAAAGAACAGGAGATATGAAGAGACATTTCATCAAAGAAGATGTACATGGCAAACAAACACACGAAAAGACATTCAACATCACCAGCCATTGGGAAATGCAAATTAATGCCACAGTTGGTTATCACTGTGCACCTATACGAATGGCTAAGGTAAGCAGCATCAGCACTAACAGCTAGTGAAGGCACAGAGGAACCGGATCTCTCATACATCACTCATGGGAATGTGAAATGGCACAACCACTCGGGACAAGGCTCTTTGTTTGAAAACTGTGCATTTATTTATTTATTTATTTATGAGAGAAAGAGAGGAGTGCATGCAGAATGAGGGAGGGACAGAGAAAGAGAGACAGAGGGAGACAGTGAATCCAAAGCAGGCTCTGAGCTGTCAGCAGGGAGTCTGATGCAGGACATGAACTCACAAACTGCAAGATCATGACCTGAGCTGAAATCAGATGCTCAACTGACTAAGCCACCGAGGTGGCCCCAGAAAAGTTTCTGGAAAAATGAAGTATGGGCTTACCATAGAACCCAGCAGTGGCACTCCTGGGTATTTATCCCAGAGAAATGAAAATCTATGCCCACCCGAACCCTGTGCATAATTCTTTACAGCAGCTCTACCTGTAATAGATTCAAACTAGGAGGAATCAAAGTGTCCCTCAATAGGTGAATAGTTCAACAAAGTCTGGTGCATCCATACCGTGAAATACCACACAGAAGTAAAAAGGAACAAACTATTGATGGACACAACAGCTGGAGAAATCCTAAAGCCATTATACTGAGTGAGAAGTCACATACTTTATGAATCAGTTCATATAACATTCTTGAAATTACACACTTCTAGAGACAAAAAAGATGAGTGGTTCAGGGTTTAGCGATGGTGGGACAGGGAGATGGATGTATATGAGTATCAAGGAGTAGCCTGAGGGAGATCTTTGTGGTGGAATTGTTCTTGATGAGGGCAGTAGGTACCCAAATTCACAATAAACCTATACCATTGTACCAATGGCAATTTCCTGGTGTGGCACATTGAACTATAACGACAGAAGATGTAACTATTGGAAGAATCTAAAAGGCACACAGGACCTCTCTCCACGATCTCTGAAACTTCCTGTGAATATGTACTTATTTCCAAATAAAAAGTTCTTTTAAAGACAAGTATAAGTGGAAAGGATATATTTGCAACACAGAAATGACGGTATTAGCATCAGAATATACAAGGAATGCCTACAAATAAAAAGATTAAAACAAGCAATCCAATAAGGAGCATGGGAAAAGATTTGAACAAACTGCAGAGGAAACACAACTGGCCAATGAATATAAGAGAAGATGCTCAGCCTCGGAGGAACTGGAGAAATGGAAGGGAAGACTGAGGAGTTGTCATTTTATTCCCTTCAGATTGGCAAACGTTTGTAAACCCGGCAACATGAAATGTTGACCAAGATGTAGGGAAGTTGGAACCCTGATTCATTATTGGTAGCAGTATAAAATGGTGCAACATTGTGGAGAGAAGTTGGTAGTAAACTCAACATGTACATAAGCTTTGACCCATCAGTTACACACTTTGGTTTATACTTTTCCTGTTGGTTTATACCTTAGTAAAAAACAAAAACAAAAACACACACATGTCAATATTGTGCATGTGGAGACAAGAGCAGTCATTTTAGCACTGTGTGGAACACCAAATTCTGGAAATAGCTTAACCATCCATCAATAATATACAATATATATACAATAATATTTATTGGGGGAATATTAGGAATGAGTTTAAGAGAATTAACTAGGGGCGCCTGGGTGGCTCCGTGGGTTAAGCGTCCGACTTAGGCTCAGGTCATGATCTCACGGTCCGTGAGTTCGAGCCCCGCGTCGGGCTCTGTGCTGACAGCTCGGAGCCTGGAGCCTGTTTCAGATTGTGTCTCCCTTTCTCTCTGCCCCTCCCCTGTTCATGCTCTGCCTCTCTCTGTCTCAAAAATAAATAGAAGTTAAAAAAAAAGGGAATAAACTATAACACACACATTGACATAGATGTGAGAAACAATATTGAGTTCAATCGAGTCGCAGAAGTGTACATATAGAATTATAGCTTTTTTTTAAATTTTTTTAACGTTTATTTATTTTTGAGACAGAGAGAGACAGAGCATGAACAGGGGAGGGGCAGAGAGAGAGGGAGACACAGAATCTGAAACAGGCTCCAGGCTCTGAGCTGTCAGCACAGAGCCCGACGTGGGGCTCGAACTCACGGACCGTGAGATCATGACCTGAGCCGAACTCGGACGCTTAACCGACCAAGCCACCCAGGTGCCCCGAATTATAGCTTTTTTTGGTGGGGGAGAGAGAGAGCGGAGGAGAGGGGCAGAGGGAGAGAGAGGATCTTAGGCAGGCTCCACACTGATCTTGGAGCCAAGGCTCAGTGCAGAGCCTTGTGGGCTCCACCTGGGGCTCACCAAGGGGTTCACCAAGGAGCTCGATCCCACAACCCTGGGATCACGACCTGAGCCAAAATCAGGAGTTGGATGCACAATTGACTGATCCACCCAGGTGCCCCAGATTATGCCATTTATCTCAGCCTAACGTGCACATGCGACAATGTTCATATCACTCCTGGATATGTGTATGTAAAACAGCGTGTTAAAAATGCGATAAAGGGGCGCCTGGGTGGCTCAGTCAGTGGAGCATCTGACTTTGGCTCAGGTCATGATCTCACAGTTCATGAGTTTGAGCCCCACATCGGGCTCTGTGCTGGCAGCTCAGAGCCTGGAGCCTGCTTCAGATTCTGTGTCTCCCTCTCTCTCTGCCCCTTCCCAGTTCATGCTCTGTCTCTGTCTCTCAAAGGTGAATAAACTCTAAAAAAATAATTTTAAAAAGGCAATAAAGACATGAAGTAAACTCAGAATATTGGTTACCTTTGAGAGGAGAGAAACATGAAACTGGAGATGGAAGGCAAAGAGAACCTCACATTTATCCACAATATTTTATTTTTCGAATTTTAAAAAGGCTTGAAGTAACTATGGTAAAATGCCAACAGTTGTCCATTTGGGTGGGGCAAGAGGGTAACAAAAGGCGGGTAACGAAAGAAATGTTTGTTATAATATCTTTGTACTTAACAGGAGTTTATCTTCCTTGCTCTTATGAAACATACACCACACAAACTCAAAGTGGGATTATCCCAGAATACAAGATGGTACAAGAAAACCATTAATAATATAAAATATCACATGAACAATTAATAGAAGTCAAAATTGTCTCACATACAAAAATCTGTTTGGTAATAGTCAGAAGGTGTTCTAGAAAAGCATTATTTTAGAATAGTAACAGGAAGATTTTTTTTTTTTTACTTTGAGAAAGATTTGAGGCAACGTCTACACACACACACACACACACACACACACACACACACACCTCTGACCCTGGTGACAAGGGCTTGGGGTATGGCAGCCAGAGTGAGTGTGTGTGTGTGTGTGTGTATGAATGAACATATGCAGGTTGGAAATGGTGATGTGAGGAGGGGTCCATGGTGAGGGGAAGTAGGGTTATGAGAGACTCTGAGAAAATACAATCCACAAAGAAACAAAAAACAGACACAGGACAGAGGAGACCCACACCCTCATACTGGCTCTGACTGTTCCCCAGCATCTTGCTATGCTGTCTTGTATTTCACAAAGACCCAAGTCAGAAAAGTTATGGTCCAGGGAGCCAGGGTTGATAAGTCAGTTAAATGTACGACTTCAGCTGAGGACATGATCTCAGGGTTCGTGAGTTCCAGGCCCCCATAAGGGCTCTCTGCTGTCAGTTCTGAGCCTGCTTTGGATCCTCTGTCTCCCTCTCTCTCTGTCCCTCCCCCACCCATCCTCTCCCTGTCCCCTCCAAATAAATAACCATTTTTAAAAAAATTTTTAATATATGAAATTTATTGTCAAATTGGTTTCCATACAACACCCAGTGCTCATCCCAAAAGATGCCCTCTTCAATGCCCATCACTTGCCCTCCCCTTCCTCCCACCCCCCATCAACCCTCAGTTCTCAGTTTTTAAGAGTCTCCCATTTTTAAATTTTTAAAAATGTTTATTTACTTTTGAAAGAGAGACAGACAGACAAAGCGGGAGCAGGGGAGGGGTAGAGAGAGAGGGAAAAACAGAATCTGAAGCAGCAGGCTCCAGGCTCTGAGTTGTCAGCACAAGCCCGATGTGGGGCTCAAACCCACAAACCGTGAGATCATGACCTGAACTGAAGTTGGACACTTAACTGACTGAGCCACCAAGGCGCCCCCACATGAAACTATTTTTTACTGTTTATTTTTTTGAGAGAGAGAAAGAGAGAGCAGTGTGCAAGCAGAGAGAGGGGGGGAGAGAGAGAGAATCCGCACTGTCAGCTCAGAGCCTGATACAGGGCTCCAATTCCAGACCGTGAGATCATGACCTGAGCCGAAATCAAGAGTTTGCTGCTTAACCAACTGAGCCACCCAGGCACCGCCCCCCCCACATCAAACTATTATTAAGGAGGAACCCCTGGGAAGTGGAATTGGAGACGAAGAAGATAGGGAGAGAGGAATTATTATTTTGTCAAATAAGCCTGAGTTGCTCGGGAAATGTGTCATGCAATAAAGAAAAGCAATGCTGGGGGCACCTGGGTGGCTCAGTTGGGTGAGCATCTGACTTTGGCTCAGGTCATGATCTGACAGTGAGTTCCAGTCCCGCTTCTGGCTCTCTGCTGTCAGCGCAGAACCTGCTTCTGATCCTCTGTCCTCCTGTCTCTCTGCCCCTACCCCGCTTGCCCTCTCTCAAAAATAAACATTAGAAAAAAAGAAGAAAGAAGAGTGATGCTAGAGCCAGTTAGGGAATCAAGCAGTGCATCTCACGGACTTTCTCACTTAATTTTTCTAGTAGGCTCTGTAATTCCAACAGCTGTAGTTAAGCCCCGTTGAACTTTCTCCTGGATTTCCTTTTCTTGATTGGGCTCCTAATGCTGCTGATCTTAGATTTGATTATGGTTTTTTTACTTACCACTCTGATCTGCCACTTCCTTCCACAACCCGCATAAGTTACAGTTCCTTTGAGCTCTGGTTTGCTTGGTTTCTTTTGGGTGTCCATTTTAGAGATTGCAAGAATATTATAACATGGATTTAGCAATCATTTTTTTAACACTGAGAAAAGGTGTTGTACACTAGAGGGAATTGAGTTTGAGATGTCACGAGCCAGATAATTAATTCCCAATCTTAGCTGTTCATTGGAAACTTTCACAACCTTTAAAAAAAAAAAATGCAAAATGCAGATTCAAGAGCTCCTCCCACAGACATGTGGAATTCAACAATGAATCAATGAGTCAATAGTACTTTAAAGGTGATTCTAGGGGCGCCTGGGTGGCGCAGTCGGTTGAGCGTCCGACTTCAGCCAGGTCACGATCTCACGGACCGTGAGTTCGAGCCCCGCGTCAGGCTCTGGGCTGATGGCTCGGAGCCTGGAGCCTGTTTCCGATTCTGTGTCTCCCTCTCTTTGTGCCCCTCCCCCATTCATGCTCTGTCTCTCTCTGTCCCAAAAATAAATAAAAAACGTTGAAAAAAAATTAAAAAAAAAAAATAAAGGTGATTCTATGGTCAGTCAGGCTTCGTTGTTTTTTTTTTTTTTTAATGAAATTTTCTTTTACTAGACTCCCATTTCCTTTTTTAAAAAAATTTAATGTTTATTTATTTTTGAGAGAGAGATACAGAGGATGAGTGTGGGAGGGTCAGAGAGAGGGAAACACAGAATCCTAAGCAGGGCTCCAGGCTCTGAGCTGTCAGCACAGAGCCAGGGGTGGGGCCCAAACTCAGGAACCTTGATATCATGACCCTATCCGAGGTCTGATGCTCAACCAACTGAGCCACACAGGCGCCCCTCCCATTTCTTCTTCTTCTTCTTTTTTTTTAAGTTTATTTATTTTCAGAGAGAGAGAGAGAGCGTGAGCAGGGCAGGGACAAACAGTGGAGAGAGAGAATCCCAAGTAGGCTGGGCACTGCGAGCACAGAGCCCAAGCAGGGCTCATTCCCACAAACTGTGATATAATGAACCCAGGTGAAATCGAGGGTAGGATGCTTAACCGACTGGGCCACCCAGGCACCCCCCAGACTCCCATTTCCTATCTCTCATTACCACAGTCTACTGGCTCACTATTCATGGTGGATTGCCATAGAAATTACTAGTATTAGTAATTAGTATTAGATTGTCACAAAAACCCAATTTGTACCAAATCTGGCCAGTGTCATTACTTCATGATATTGCCTACATGTGGCAAGCAGAGGGGTAGTTATCTGATTGAGAAAAGTAATACAATACACAAATTAGCTTAGAGTCACAGCATTTCAAAAAATCATGCTTGAGAAGTATCCACTGAGAAAAACCCACAAGAGCCCAGGGGATGTCTTAATAGCCACTGCTCACAGAGTCTACTAAGTGTTGTGTCAAACCCTGTCCCAATAAGCATTTCTAGTACCCTCTCAGCCCTAGGAAGAAACTAAGCTTCCCAAGGGTTAAGTAACATTGTTGATAAAGTAATTTCTCATAATCACCTAATCACCATCTGACCGTGTGCCTGGCTCTGAGAATTTAGCGGGGGTTCGATAGCTACTGTCTGTTGACTCTTGGGTTTGTACCAAGCACATGAAACAAAGCATTTAATCTTTACAACAACCATCTGAGGGATATACTGTTGTTTTTTTGCATTTTATACAGAAAATTCGGTTAAGCTGCCCAGATTACATTTGGGTGCTTGAGTCTGAAATTTGAACCTTGTCATGTCTGACTCTGAAACCCATGCAAGTGCACTAGTTACATTTGGGGAAATAAAGATATGTAAGTGACCATCCTTACTCTCAAGGAGCTCCCAGTCTGATTGGAAGAGAAGGGTGTATACATCTATTTCAGGACAGAAAGAAAAGACTTGGAGAAGGGGTCAATAGTTCTCAACCCTGGTGGCATATAAGAATCATCTGGACGACTTTTAATAAATACCGATGCTCAAGCCCATGCCTAGAGATGCTTATTTAATTGGTTGGGTGTTTGCCCTGATCACTGGTATATTTTAAAGCCCCTTTGCCCCCGTACAAACGATTTTCAGGAGTAGCCAGGGCTGAGAACCACTGAGTTAGACCTTCTACTTTAAGCCAGAGTGAGTTATTGAAGTAGACTAAGAACTGATAGACTCTCAAATTCAATATATAAAACAATTATTTTTATTTGTATTGTTTTGTTTATAAGATTTATTTTGGAGAGAGAGACAGAGAGAGAGACAGAGTGTGAGCAAGGGAGGGACAGAGAGAGGGAGACACAGAATCTGAAGCAGGCTCCAGGTTCCGAGCTGCCAGCATAGAGACGGATGCAGGGCTTGAACTCATGAAGTGCAAGATCATGACCTGAGCCAAAGTCGGATGCTTAACCAACTGAGCCACCCAGGTGCTCCTGAAATAATTATTTTTAAAATGAATTATTTTATCAGATTATATAATGTATACATACAGTTTAAAAAGTTAAATCGTACTGAGGCTTATGACTAAAATATAGCAGTTCCCTGTTTTTTCCATTCCCCTAATCCCTCCTCACTTGACTCTTTAAATTAATTTTAGAGAATTCACACACCTCCCATTATCCAAATGTTAATGCAGTGGTGTCTTTTGCTTCATCAGAAAAGAATTACTTGCTGAACTTTATTTCTCCCACCCAAAGTACCCAAATATCCCCAAGAAACGGTAAAAGGGAGGAAATGTCAAGTAACGGAAGCAGGAAGAGGCAGGGAGGGGAGAAGTTCTTCTGTTCAGTCCATGGTCAGTAAAGCTGACCATTAGGTTTCAGACTGGCCTGTCTGATCCTCTCCCATCTCTTGGAAAGGTGATGGGCTTTATGTGAAATTATAGCCAAAGGAATATTTCCACACTTTCTTTTGCATTCATGCCTGCCCAGCATCAATAAAGTTTTCTGAAACCTTTCTAGAAATTAAAAGCAATCTGGAGGGGCACCTGGGTGTCTCAGTCGGTTAAGCGGTTAAGCGTCCAACTTCAGCTCAGGTTACAATCTCACTGTTTGTGGGTTCCAGCCCTGCATCAGGCTCTGCTGACAGCCTGATTCAGATTCTGTGTCTCCCTCTCTCTCTGCCCCTCCCCAGCTCATGCTCTGTCTCTCTCTGCCTCTCAAACACAAATAAAAGTTGAAAAGCAATCTGGAAGCTGGAATATTTCCAAAGCAACTTAAAAATCCTTACAAACAGGAAAGCAAGTTTGCATTGAAGAGCACGGCATTGGCTTAGCTGTTTGGGGAGCTGACCAGAGAAAGGGAACTGTGTTTTATTTCTACTTCACATACACTGGAAAGAAAACATGATAGGAGAGTATTACGTAGATCTTGTTATGCTGACAGCTACTTCTCTGGCACAGTTTAGAATGACTTTGGCACTATCCTCAAAAAGTTTTTAAGCTAGAGAATGGCTGCAAAAGGAGAGACCAAATTTAGGTCAGGGGGATGGCGAACGTTTAATTTGAGGAGTTGGCCTTTTGAACAAAGACTTGATCGACAAGCTAGGATTTCAGCAGGTAGAGGGGCAGACAAGGCTTTGAAGGCAGAGAAGAGAAGCACAGCCAGAAGCCAGGAGTGGGTAGGGATGGCATGGGTGGTAGAGTTGCCATCCAGGCTCCCTGTTGATTAAAATTAACACCAAATCATAATGGAAGAGCTCAGGGATGTGCAAAGGCCTCTTACAGACAGACCATTTCCCAGGCCAGCAGCAGAGGATAAGCAGTTTTGAGCCTAGGTGAACATATGAACAGGTAGAGGATGAACATGAGCAATGTGTGTGTGTGTGTGTGTGTGTGTGTGTGTGTGTGTTGTGTGTGTGTGTGTTGGGAGGAGTAAGGGGAGGGTTGGTGGTCAACCTGAAAACTTTGGAAACTAGGAGAGAAGAAAAATAAATTTGCTTTATTTTGTAAACCTGACCTGTCTGAGTCCTTGTGGTGGAAATATCCCTATTTTAGAGATGGCTGCACTAGTCGAATATTGCCTAGACTCTTCACACATTTGAATAGGATCCCCATTGCTGCAAAGCTATGCTCATAATTTGGCTTCCAATGTTGCCATTGAATATATGGATTAGCAAAAGCATCTGGCCCATTTACTACTATAGTACTCACTGTAAACTGACAGGGTGACATTTGCATGTGTGCGTTGGTCTTTTGTGAGCTTGACTGGCATCAAACCATCTCCAAGAGACCAATCCATGCTTAGTGCAAAGAGGAAGTCAAGTTGTGGGCCCATGAAGCTCGAGACCCAGAGCCAGTATGAGGTACTCAACAAGGTGCTGCCCCTGAGATACCCAGTTAAAATAAGTAGCCTGGGGGGCATCCTCCCTCCCACTCCCAAAATGGGTCAGCAAGGCTGGGCTGCCTTAGACGCCTTGGGAGAGGAGGTATAACAAAGGACGCATTAGGAGAGGAAGTCAGGGTGTGTCATGGAAAGCCTTGAGAATTGGTTTGGCTTCTAGCCTGCAGGGCCTCCCTGCAGATACGTTGGCAGGGAATGCCACACAGTCAGTTCCCCATTTAAGGAGAACCGCTGGTCCCTGAAAGATGGACTGGATAGGAAAACCAGAGGCAGGGGACCAATCGTCAGTCTGCCATAGTGTATAGGAGGAGGAAAAGGACAGTAACAGCACACAGAGTGAAAGGTCACTCCCAAGAGACATTTCTTGGCTCCACACAGTACTTACTGTGCCTTGACTTTCTCACTTGCAATATGTGAGAAGGAGTAGCTGCCACCTCCCCCAGAGAAGAGACTCTGCTCTTTCTGGCACCTGTATTGTTAAAATAATTTTCGGAAAGCTGCCCTCTTTTCATAAAGCACATAGAGGTGTTTAATGGCTCATGAGGCAAAACGGAGCTCATGTGCTTCTTCTGACAGTGCACATTCTGGACTCAGCCCAAACACAATCTTCCTCTCCAGGCCTGAAAACTGTTGAATACTGTCTAAGATGATGTGACTTCCCCAAACACCGGAGGCCTGGCTGAACACAACCTTCGTTGCTCCAGGGGTTACAAATAATTCCACTGCTTTTAGCAGTGCAGGCTCATAGCGTCCTCTGTCCTCCCTTTTCCTGCACAGAACGGCTATGTCTTTGGGCAGGTAGCCACATTGGAACAGGTGGTGACACCTTTCCGCCACGTGTTTCACAATTTGTTCCATAGTGAGGCCAGTCTCTGTGTCATCCACCCCAGGCAGACCCTGGGCACACACTGCTTCCTTGTAGGCAGTTTCCCCGAACAATGGCAGTGTGTCTGGGGACCTGCCAGAGGGCAGATTTGCTCTGATCCCTTCTCATTTCTTCTTTCGTGACCGTTGCTATTTCCAGAGCACAGTGGATCCCATTGGTGATTGTTTTTCGAGGAAACTGAGCAGATGAAGGGGGGAGGCCATTAATATCTGCATGATGGACTTGGAAAGGGTCCAGAAAAATCCAGAGAATCCCATGATGAAGGTTTTCACTCCCAGCTCCCCTCACCTTTGGAAGGGTGATGCTCCTGGCCTTCAAGTACTAGTCTCCATATTTACTGCAGAAATTCTCAGTCTCATCCATCACTATGTGTTTAACCTCTAGGAACTCCCCTTGTAAGAAGGTTTTCCGAGTCACAACTCTGCAGGTGGTTTGTTGGCTAGAGGACGAAAGAGAGAATAAGGTTTCAGGCATATATACAAAGGGAACACCATATGCATCACTATCTACATCGGAATTAGAAGCTGGTTCTCATCTGGAGACTGATTCATTGACTCAGTGGTGTCCTAAACAGCAATTTCGTTATATAGATAGATATAGGTAATTTTTTCAAAGTAAACTTGGTTGTTTCTTTCCTCTAATTTAGATCCAAATAACATCATTCATTCCTATAGATTTCCTGATTTACATATGCAGTCCTTGGGGATTTACTCCCCCTATGCCTTGAATCACAGCTACTTACGTTCTTCTGTACCTGTTTCGACTGTGTAGACTTCTTGAAGTAAAGCACCGATTCTTAGCCCCCTCATATTAGGGGTTCAATAAATAGCTTGTTGAATTTGCTTTTTGACTGGGATATTTTTAATCTTACCCATACAGCATAGCCCTTAGCACAGTTTACAAGATCCTCCATAATTCGGAATCTACTTCCTTTCTAACTTCATCACCTGCTACATACCTCTACTCCCTCCCTACTCCAGTAAGACCTACCATTCTGATTCTCTCATGTGCTTTTGCACTTGCTGTGTGCCCTTTGCCTAAAAAGCCCTCCACTTCTCCTACTGACTTCTTAAGAGTGTGCCAAAGGATCCTTCACCCAGGACTATTTGCTGGCCAACCTCCAACCTAAGTTAAAATAAGCATATCCTTATTATCATATTAATTATGCAACATTCAATTTGCTTATTTTTTTCTTATCTCCCTTATTGGATCTTTAGGGCCCCATCTTCAATATATTTTTCCCTGGTAACACTAAATGTACACATTCCTAGCATATAAGTGGGGCCCCAAAAGATTTATTGGGTACATAAGTAAACCAAACCAAAAATTAAAGTGAGTTTGCCCTCATTTGCTAGATTGTATAACAACGAATTTTTTTTTTTTTTTTTACTACACTGAAAGGTAAAGACTTAAATCAGAGGCAAATTTGCATGTTTTCTGCAATTGTCGATTCAGAATAAGTCAAACAAATGACAACAGTTTATAAACAAAATGAAATGGGTATTTAAATTCAAGTTCCTGTTAGGTATAATGTCTAATTAACTGAAATACTCTATGACTTTGAAGCCTTAAATATCAAGCAAAATGTATATTTAAAACAAAACAGGCTTATTTCCACTTTTCTTAAAGTTAAGGCCAGAGATTGTAGGGAAAAAATGTTTCTAGTTAAAGAAATTTAAAGTGATATATAGTTGGCTAATTTGTAATGAGATGTTTAAACCTGAGCATTACATAGTACCCATTTGTAGCTCAACTACCTGATCATTTGGAGATGTGTATAGGGTTTGGGCTCTCACATTTATGCAGCTAAGGCCTCACAACATCTTAAACTAGAAACGCAGATTACTCTTGAGATACTGTCGAAAAGACTGACTAAATATGTTTATCATGTTGTCAGTGGCCCTCTTACATCACATAATCCTTTAAAGAGTCACTTTCACAAACATAAAGGATCTCTTTTGGTTTGCAGTGCAACAAATGCTTAATTTTCTCCAAGATCTTTATGGCTAGGGCTGTCTTCCTGGTTCCTGGAAGGCAGTGGATAAACAATTCTCACGGCTCCTGAAGGCTTTCTGAAAGCAACTCACATTGCTCCTCTATGAGCAAGTTGAAAAATTCACAGCCCAGCTGGTCACTCAGAAGAGATCTGGAACACAGTGAGACTATGATAAAGGCTGGCAACAAGTCTTCCATTTCATCCTTGGCAGCAAGCCTGTAGGACTGGGGCTAGTGAACAGGGATTTCATTGGGGCTGCACTGTGTGCTGGACAGGTGCATCAACCTTGGGATAGCACACACTTTCCCTGTGTAACTACCAACGGTTCCCAGTTTCTGCTTTAACTGATGAACAGTGTTTCGGCCATATTCAAGCCCTCCAATCCAACCGGGGCGTATTAAGATCGTATAGAGTACCAGGGGACTGTTAACTGCTATTAGAAGAGCGTCGCACAGGACATCCCGCTCTTTCCTTAAGCCAACATCACTGGCCCAGCTTCTAGAAAATATCACAATCCCCTGAGAACAAGGATATATCTGTGTCTTCATTAATTCCTTGAGTGCTTTATGATCTGAGAAGAGTTTCTTAAAGAGGGATACTGGTTTAAACTGTATCTCTTCCTGTGTCACTGAAAATGCAAGAAATAGAAATTACAAACTAAAATTTACAAAAGCATATTGTAAGTATTCCTGCAACATCATAGGAAGAAATGAATCTAGCCATGGAACTATGGGTTTCCTCGTCTACAAAGAAAGCACCCCCTCTTTATTTTGATGTAGCCCAATAATTTATTTTTGCCTTTGTTTCCCTTGGCTCAGGAGACATATCTAGAAAGACCTGGTAATCACAATACTGGGTATTTACCCAAAGAATATGAAAACGCTAATTCAAAGGGATATAGGCACCCCTATGTTTATTATTGCAGCATTACTTACAATAGCCAAACTATGGAAGCAGCCCAAATGTCCATTGATAGTTGAATGGATAAAGATGTGAGAAATATATATATATCTATATATATAGATATCTATCTATCTATATATATATATATATATATATATACAGATATATATCTATATATATACACATGGAAATATATATATACACATGGAAATATATATTTATATGGAAATATATATATATACATGGAAATATACATATATATATATATATGGAATATTTTTGGCCATAGAATGAAATCTTGCCATTTGCAATGACACGGATGGATCTAGAGAGTATTATGCTAAGTGAAATAAGTCAGTTACAGAAATAAAAATACCATATGATTTCACTCATACGTGGAATTTAATAAACAAAACAAATGAACAAAGAGGGGAAAAGACACAAACCAAAAAACAGACTTTTAACTATAGAGAACAATCAGACGGTTATCCCAGGAGAGGTGGGTAGAGGCATGGATATGAAGGGGATTAAGAGTACACTTATCTTGGGGTGCCTGGGTGGCTCAGTCAGTTGAGCACGAACTTTGGCTCAGGTCATGATCTCACAGCTTGTGAGTTCGAGCTCCGCATTGAGCTCTGTGCTGACAGCTCAGAGCCTGGAGCCTGCTTTGGATTCTGCCTCTCTCTCTTGCCCTTCCCCCGCTTGCATTTTTTTAAAAAATGTGTTTTTTAAACATTAAAAAAAGAATACACTTATCTTTTTTAAAAAATTTTAACATTTATTGATTTTTTGAGAGATTGAGTGTGAGTGGGGAAGGGGCAGAGAGAGAGGGAGACACAGAATCTGAGGCAGGCTTCCGGCTGTCAGCACAGAGCCTGAGGCAGGGCTCAAACTCACAGCCACAAGATCATGACCTAAGCTGAAGTCCAATGCTTAACTGACTGAGCCACCCAGGCGCCCCAAGAGTACACTTATCTTGATGAGCACTGAGTAATATATGGAACTGCTGAATCACTGTATTGTACACCTGAAACTAATGTAACACTGTAATTAGCTACTCTGGAATTAAAATTTAAAATTAACTCAATAATTTTTAAAAAGAGAAAGCACCCCCTCTTCACAGGCCAGGACTACAAATTTCCTATTTCTGGCAGCTCTTGTGCAGGAGAAGGCAATAGGGAGGAGTCTTCACAGAATAGAATAGCCTCCTGGTACCTTCTCCTCAACCCCAAGTGGTCCACTACTGTTAGGAAGGTATTTCTTCCGGCTAAGGTGTGTGTGTGTGTGTGTGTGTGTGTGTGTGTGTGTGTGTGTGTGTACCTGGTGCTTTAGGGATCCAAGAACTTTCCTTTAGGACATTGATTCTTAACCTGTGGCAGTTTTGCCCCCTGGGAGACATTTGGCAATATCTGGAATATTTTTTGTCATAGCTGGAGAAGGTGCTACCGGCGTCTAGTGAGTAGAGGGCAGAAATGCTGCTAAATATCCAACAAAGTCACAGGGCAGCCCCCCTCAACAAAAATTATCGAGCTCGAATATCAATAGTGCCAAGATTGAGAAGCTCTGCCTTAGGAAGAGTCCAGGTGACCCCATGGTTCACCTCTCTCTTTTATTTTTAAGTTTTTTTTCACTGTTTATTTTTGAATGAGGGAGACAGAGAGTGAGCAGCAGAAAGAGAAGGAGACACAGAATCCGAAGCAGGCTCCAGGCTCTGAGCAGTCAGCACAGAGCCTGACGGGGGGCTCGAACTTACAGACCGTGAGATCATGACCTGAGCCAAAGTCAGATGCTTAACCTATTAAGCCACCCAGGCACTCCAGTTCACCTCTTTCTGATTGGAAAGCCAGGGGCAGCTGTGGTATAGACTTAAAGAATTTAAGAGAATTCCTATATTTTCTCAAATTTGGAAAACAAAAGCCATATGTGACTGGAAGCCCCAAAGCACACAGAAATATAATGTGGATACAATAACTGAGAAACAAGAGTCCATCGTATATATTATTTCAGGACCATTATGTCTACATTTGACCTCCTTTAAGGACTAATTGCCACCAATTCCTCCCAATTTATTATTTTTTGTAAACTCTATGTTCAATGTGGGGCTCAAACTCATGACCCCAAGATCAAGAGTTTCACGCTCTACCAACTGAGCCAGGCAGGTACTCCCCAACTTTATTATTATTGTTGTTGTTACTATTTTAACTTTATTTTAAATTAATTTTGTTTTTTTTTTAGGGTTCATGTCCAGTGTGGAGCCCAATGCAGGACTTGAATTCACAACCCTGAATCAAGACCTAGGCTGAGGTCAAGAGTCAGATGCTTAACCAACTGAGCCACCCAGACGCGCCCCCATCCTCCAACTCAGTTTTAGAAAGCAAAGTCCCTTCAGCTATAATGAAGAAGGAATACCTGGAAACAGACATTGTTGTAGAGGTCTCTTAAATTCCAGGACTTTTTTGGGAGATGATGGGCTTCCTAGGGCTGATGGAGCTGGTGAACTCAGGTGAAAGCTGTAGTCAGTGGCCAGACTGGAAGTTGCTAAACAAACACACGGCAAGTTGTTTCAGATGAAAAAAGAAAACTCTTTTTCATTGCCCTTGCTACTGTTGACGTGAGATGTGCAGCGTGCCTGAGCCACTCACGCTTTCTATGCCTCAAACAGTTCACATATGTTAGGAAATGAAGACTGGGGACTCTTGGAGTGTCACGCATCTTCTAAGTCACTATGTGGCTCATTTTGGGCAAGTCATTTCCTCTCTCTCGTGCGAACGTGAGCTGGTGGCCCCTAACGTTTCCTTCTAACTCTGATATTCTGATTCTGGGTCACCCCTAAAAGGAAAGGCTGCTGGTGGCTGATCAGAAAAAGGTTAGCACAGTATTTTTTTTTATTTTGTTATAGTTTGTTTAAACCCCCATTCAAGGTTTAGTTGGATCAGAAAGCAGCAGGATCTCTAGATTGGGGTGTGTGTCTATGAGAAAAGTAAACTCAAACAAATTTAGGACAGGAGAATGATTTAGCAAAATCACTCGAGTCTTGATCCCAGCTTCTCTTATCAAATTTGGAACATATTGACCATGAAGACAAACTGACCTGTAAGTCCTTTATGGGTTGATTAGAAATCACCAGGGCTGATTCTGAGCCAAATTGTAAGGGAGGTGAAAACACTATGAGTCCTTCTTCCCCTCCCCCATCCCCTGCTCAGCATCTCCTTTTACATCGGTTTTTCCCCATTTGGTAGTGCCCCAAGCCCACTGGTTGAAGACATTAGCTCTTAATGTTACAGAAACCATTCAAATTTGTCAACAAGCTTCCCTTAAAGGAATTAGTGGAGGGGCACCTGGGTGGCTCAGTTGGTTGGGCAACCAACTTCGGCTCAGGTCATGATCAGCCGGCTGGTGGGTTTGAGCCCCACATCAGGCTCTGTGCTGACAGCTCAGAGCCTGGAGCCTGCTTTTGGATTCTATGTCTCCCTCTCTCTCTGCCCCTCCCCCACTCATGCACGCTCTCTCTCTCTCTCTCTCTCTCTCTCAAGAATAAATAAATATTAAAAGAAATTTTTTAAAAAAAGATTAGTGAATTCATCCTTAAACAGTGTTTCTCCCAAATACTGACTTCAGAGTGACCCTGTTGATTAATGTTTTTGACTAGAAAACCAGCCTACAAAATTCTTTCAACAGGCAGTTACCGTGCATAAGGGAACTTTCACTAATTCATAGCTGATCAGATAAATTTCCAAAAGTGGACCAAAATCCAAGCATTTCTTGACCTCAAAGAGTTCATATTCTGGGTCTTTGGAGCTGAAAATATTTTTTTAGGATTGTATTTTTAAGTAATCTCCACACCTGCCGTGGGGCCTAAACTCACAAACCCAAGATCAAGAGTTACACACTCCACTGACTGAGCCAGCCAGGCACTCTGGAACTGAAAATATTTTCAAAAGAACGCTGTAAAGGGAGAATATTTGTAAGCAAAATTGCTTTCTATCCTTCAACGAAATTACCTAACCAAATACCCATGGAAGGCACAGAAGGGGTTCCTTCCTGGCTGACTAGATTATGACTTCTCTTCTGCTTTACCTGACTGAATATCCAGCATCATGGCCACCCAGTGCTCCACCGTCAGCCTTGTGACAGAATTGTCCCTCATGATCCAGGAATCCGGGGCCTCTGTGAATACTACACAGCAGAAGTATGTGAACCACATAGACATATCCGTACAGGACATCCTTTTGGTACACATTCAAGATTTTGGTTGTGAAATGCACCTTTGGCTTCTCACAGCAGAAGTGGAAGGTTGGCAATTTTTCTACACAGCTTTCTATTTCCCTTTTTAGTAAGTCAGGGTTCACTTTTTCTCTCTGACAGCCAAACACTTCTTTGTTCTTATCATCTACTCCAATAATTAGGTATCCCCCGAGGGTGTTGGCAAACGCAGAAACGTAATGAGGCAGCATTTCTTTAATCCGAGGGACAATCTTTCTGGTGGTGAACCTTCTAAGCTCCACACGTGTTGACTCCGTAACATTGAGTTTCTCCTTATACAGGAGGCTGTCCTTTTGTTTTTTTTAATTTTTTTTTTAATTTTTTTTAATGTTTATTTATTTTTGAGAGAGAGACAGAGCATGATCAGGGGAGGAACAGAGAGAGAAGGAGACACAGAATCTGAAACAGGCTCCAGGCTCTGAGCTGTCAGCACAGAGCCCGACACAGGGCTCGAACTCACAAACCATGAGATCATGACCTGAGCCGAAGCCAGATGCTCAACTGACTTGAGCCACCCAGGCACCCCAGGAACCTGTCCTTTTGAAACAGTTCTGAGGCAGACACCCTCCTTTCTTCCTCTTCCTGAATGTATCCGTAAGGAACTTTCTGAGAACTCCACTCCTTCACCCTTGATCTTCCTCTTTGGGCTCTAGACTGCTTCTCTCTGAGAAGCTCCAAGGCACTGCTGGCGCTCAGGTTGACAGTGGAAGTCACGGCTCTCTGGTAGAGATTGGAACACAAGCTGCAAATCCTTAGGGGGAGGCTGGAGACATCTGGGCTCCAGGACTTTACAAAAATCAGGAGATTGTGCCCCTGCTGCATGTAGTCAAGGTATTTCTGTGAACCTGAAGGAAGGAGCTTCTGAAAAGAAGTTTCCAGGTCCTGCCCCAGCCCATGGCATCGTTAACTGTAGGTTTTATCATCAATCTCTGCTTTGATCACACCCCCTCCAGAATTTAACAGCGCACAGGTGGCTTGGATGATTTTCGCATTCTCCATTCTTTTCAGATAGCTACTGGCCATCTTCTTCCTGCTCTCTTCTCCAAAAGTCATCCTGCCCACGTGTACAACTGTCTTGGGATAGAGCATTTCCATGTCGGTCTGGACGCCATCCAGCCCAGCAGTCCCTCTGTGCTCCAAACAATAACAGAAAGGGGTTCCAGGAAACAACTTGGACAGAAATGTGGTTTCTACATTAACAAGAATCCTGGAGATTACAATGTTTTCTTTGAACTTACAGATTACTGGAGATACATTTTAACATTGGAAACACTCTTTGATATTACTATTTTCTAACAACGTTGCAAGCTCCCAAGCCTTTCCAGCATGAACAGGTATAGGTAAAGATGAATGCTTAATATTTTGCCATAACAGAAAGATTCCATTGCTGAAACTGTTAGTCGTTTTTCATTTAAAGTCAGGAAGCAACAACAGTGAGCCCAGAGATAAAGGGCACGGATTGGCACAGGAGCCAAAGCAAGTTATACAGAATATGCAGAGGCAGAAGTTGAGCCAAAAGTTGCTCCTATTTATAATTCAAAGGGAAAGGAAGGCAATAGAGAACTAAGGGAGAATAGTTCTGGGGTATATGTGATGTGGTCTTATAAAAACAAACATAAAAGTTGGTGTTCTTTATGCACTATTTTATACATTTAAAACATTTTACTCCTGGAAGAATGTCTATTGATACCAAATGCAGAAACCGTTATAGCTTCTCAAACCTTCTTCTAACAATACATTTCTTCATACACAGTGTGAAGTAAGAGCAGGAGTGTTCTTTCTCTTCTGAATAGTTCTACCCTGTGCTGGGGGAGCCTCCAAGGCTCAGAAGAAAATGTGAGCCTTTGGAACATAGTCCTTAAACTATGGTCGATTTCCCTTTTTGCTTCATAGACCAGAGAGCAGCCATCCAATTTGAACTCAGGGCTCTGAAGCAAATGTTTCACAAACGGCCTTGTTAGCTCTTATTAATTGCAAAGCAAAATATTTACTAAACCAAATCAAAATTCTTCCTCTAGGAGAAGAGAACCATGTCTTCTGTGTGATCTCCTCCAAGTAGAGGCCATATGGGTGTTGTTTATGCCCAGCAAGAGGGGAAAAAAGCAGGCATCCGCAGGATGGGTACCCTCCTCTGCCATTTGTTTGCTCTTGGCTGCCTTCTCACTTCCTCCAGGCAAACCAGAATCAGCCTGATGAATTGTTTTTTTCATATGTGAGCATCTTCTGTAGGTAAATGTAAACATATGGCTCCTAGAGAAATTTCTGTTCATATAATAGAATCACAGAAGTGTTGGAAGTGTTGGCCCTTTCTAGCTTTGAGACCTGTTATGCTAACCAAAGCCTCAGATTCCTTCTGTGTAAATTAGAGATAATAATAGTGTCTTCTTTGTACAATTCTTGTGAGAATGAAATGTTGCCTGGGGCTACATGTCACAATAAAAACTGCTATTTAGTGATTGGCTTCTTTGGGCCAGATATGCAACTCTGATTGTCTCAAATTGTCCTTATGACAACTTGTAAGACATGCATTATTTTCATCATCTTATAAATGAAGAAACTGAATTCAGGGAAGTAAAGCTCAAGGCTACACACCTAGTAAGTAACAGAGCTGGGATCTGAACCCCTGTCTCTTGCAAAACTCATTTACTATCATTCTGCCATGCAGCCTTACTGTTAGCCAGAATAAGATACACGTCCTGCTCACAATCTAGAGAGGAAAAACATGTATTAACTCATTGCAATTCAACAGATATAATAACATCAGTTGAGCCCTTTACCTGCTATGCATTCTCTGTGTGCTCATTCAACTCTTATAACAGCTTGCAAATATAGTCACATGCATGACCATTATACCCTAGTGCCACTCTGGAGAGCTAATAACATATGAACAGTGTGCTCTGGGTGTTCTGAGGAGTGACAGTAACTATGCTCGTGAGTATAAGATTTCATAAATGAGATGGTACATGAGTTGCAACCTGCCAGTAAGAATGCACCAGGTTGAGGGGCACCTGGGTGGCTCAATCAGTTGTGTCCAACTCTTGATTTGGGCTCAGGTCACAATCTCACAGTTTGTGGGATCGAGCCACACGTCGGGCTCTGTGCTCACAGCAAGAAGCCTGCTTGGGATTCTCTCTCTCCACCTCTCTTTCTGCCCCTCCCCTACTTGTGCACTATCTCTCAAAATGAATAAACATTAAAAAAAAAAAAAAAAAAAAAAAAAAAAAAGAATGCACCAGGTTGAGAGGGAGAGATGGGGAAGGAAAGGGAAACCAGGTAGAAGAATAGCACACGAAAAGACCCATTATCTTCACTGTCTAACGTCCCCTGTCCTGAAACTACAATGGAAATCCTTAATAGGTCTGGTACAGAGACACTCCATTTCTCTTCATTCTTCCCTTTCATTTCTCGAACTTCAATCTAAAATGGAACCAGAGGGGGCCACCTGGGTGGCTCAGTCGGTTAAGTGTCTGACTTTGGCTCAGGTCATGATCTCACAGTTCATGAGTTCAGGCCTCACATCTGGCTTTCTGCTGTCAGCACGGAGTCTGCTGTGGAGGCCACTTCAGAGTCTCTGTCTCCCTCTCTCTGCCCCTCCCCTGTTCTCTCTTTCTCTAAAAAATAAACATACATACATACATACATACATACAAACAAATAAATAAATAAATAAAATAAAATAAAATAAAATAAAATAAAATGGAACCAGAGGAGAGAAAATGAAATCTCACACAAGGGCCCTCAGGAAAATAAAAAGACTGAGAGATTCATTTCTCATAAATGCCTGATTTACAGAAAACTGATACTTGATATATTTTTGAGAGAGAGAGAGACAGAGACTGTGTGTACAGGGGCACACATGTGCAAACAGGGGAGGGGCAGAGGGAGAGGGAGGTAGAGAATCCCAATCAGGCTCCAAGCTCAGCCCCACACTGGGCTCGATCTCCTAAGTCGTGAGATCATGACCTGAGCCCAATTCAAGAGTCAAGGCACTCAACATATTGAGCCACCCAGGTATCCCTGGAATTTTCTTAAATGATAGTGAGTTGGTCAGGGGTTAAGTTTTACTTATGGTTCCCAGAGGCACAAACAAGAAATAACCCAGGTCAGGTTGGTCTTGCAAAGGAAGCTGAATTGAAGTTTGTTTGTATGACCAGACTGGTTAATCTGGTCTGGTTTGCTTGGTGAATTTTCAAATCTGGCCTCCCTTTGTTTTTTATTTTAACAGACTCTAAACTGAGCTCTCTCCTCCTTACATTCCCTACCCAAATATGCAGCCTATCCCAAACTCTCAAGGGACTCGATGTAACTTGCTAACGTTTGCAAGTCTTGAACTGCAACTCCTCTGCTCTTCCTAAATAAGCTCATCTTTTTGACAATTTTGCACTTGTCTCAGTCTTCCTTTTTATTTAGGTTGACACCTTCTACCCATCCCTTTCTGACACTCATCACATTCCTCACGCTGCTTTTCATATGCCACCTCTCAATTTCCACTTCCACAATCCTAATTTAGGTTCTTCTTAGCTCTCACCTATGCCAATCACTTGCTATAGTTTCCCTTTCTTTCACTTCGCCCTCCTTTGATCTATTTAAAAACACATTTGCATACATAGTTGTCAAAAGTACAGCTCTGATCACTGATCTACTCCCACTCTGAAATCTTCAAGTCTCCCACTTTCTCCAGAGTAATCTACACAGCCAGTAAGCCACCATCTTTGATGAAGTCTTGATTTGTCTTTCAAATTTCCCACCACCTCCTTTCTTTAACACTAATAGCGGTCCTCAGACTTTGGTATGAATCAGAATCATCCCTGGGGCACCTTTCAATAATACATCTGCCTGGGATCCAACGCTAGAATTTCTGATTAGATAGTCTGGGTTGTGCTCCAGGCTTTTTGGGGTTTTTGTTGTCTTTGATGCTAGAGGACATACATATTAAGTATCCCCTGGTGTTTTCTAACTCACCGAATTTAGAAACACTACATTTTTTCGACTTTACTTACATTTCCAAGTTCCTCCATGCTTTCTCATTTAATTCGGGCGTCAAATTATTCCTTCTGCCAGAATCTCCTAATTTTCAAAACCCATCCATCTTTCCAGACTCAGATCAAATGCCACCTCTTCCAGGAAGGCTTTCCAGTTCTCCTGCGCATTTCTTTGATATTTAGCTCCACTTTTCTTGTGGAAAGCTGATCTAGGAAGCGTCCAAGCGCCCGATCAACGAAAGAGTTCACAGAATAGAAAGGGACACATTCCTCCCAGCCCCCAGCCCTCAGCCCTCCCGCGGGAATCGGACAAGTGCAGTAAATCTGCAATATTGGATCACTATCTGAATCGATAATTCTTCCCGGAAATCCCGGGCACAACTCTTTCAGATGCCCTCCCCGGTTGTAAAACAAAGGACCGGCAACTGGCAAAAGACGTCCCAAAGTCCAAGGGCAGGGAGTTGAGAGGCAGGCAGGAATCGCTCAAAGGCTGAAAAAGCACTAGCCTGAAGACGAAGACCCCACCCTAAGAAGCAACCGAAAAGGCGCTTCCGCCCTCCGTCGCGCTCCACGCCTCAGTGTCGCCTGGCCCTCCGATTGGCTGCTCCTCGCACCCGCCCGACAAAGGCTGTGACCCACGTGACTCAACGGCGGCCGGAGGATTGGTTGTCCGGAGGGGGCTGTTCTGGGCGGGGAGGTCTCGCGAGCGGCAGCAAAGCTAGACTACCGGCAAGCGAGAAGCGGGACTGAGTTGTAGCCAAGAGCCGAAAGGCCGGGTGTCTGCTGCTGTCAGTCTCCGCGGGCCGGAGCAAACCTCCCGAGACAGGGCGTAGGAGCTTGAGGAGTTCGGAGAGCGGGCTGTGGACTCGTGCCTGGGTCTTTGGTTTGAGCCCTGGCTTCGGCCTTACTCGTATTTCCCTGCAAGTACGGCCCCTCTCAGTCTTTCCTGAAGTCGGTGCGGTTTGGACTTTATTATTATTATTTTGTTGAGAGTCCATTGTATGGAAGCACCGGTTGACCTGCGCAGCGCGCCGTGGAGACCGCCATGAGGTAGAAGCTAGGGGAGGGAGGGCTTAGAGATGCTTGTATGGTTACCTGCGTGCAGTACTGGAGGTAAGTTGGCTTTTTAAATTGTGCTGATGACTTTGTAATCTAGGTTTAGGAGGAAGGGGCGCCCAGTGACCGAATTAAACGTTCATTTATTGAGCCTCGTCCTATGTACCAGGCACTGTTCCGAGTGCGATGGATGCAAAGGCCAGGAAGACACTGGCCTAGTTCTTGAGGCAGTCCGTGCCATGGGGCCGATGGCAGAGATGGAAGGAGGGGTATGTGCATGGGTAAATAAGTAGTGTGTGATGGCGTGCTGTGGTGGGGAAAAGTGCTGTGTAAGTGAGACGAGAGGATGACAGAGTTAGAGACCACTTAGAGAAGGTGACGTTTGAGTAAGGTTACTAAAATTAGAAGTTCTCCAGGTTGAAAGGGTTGGGGGAGGCACTCCAGATGGAGCAAAGCGTACTGAGGAAGAGAGCTAGGAATGTGTGCGTGCTGTGAATGGCGGGAGCACACTTGGAGCTCCGCTCCCAAGTTTCATGCTTTTAGACAAAGTTTTTTAAGTTCTCTGAGCCTCTGTTTTCCTCGTTTTTAATGTGTACTTCACCGGTGTAGGAAGATGAACTAAAGACTCCAGCGTAGCCCCTGCAAAACAGGCACTTTGTTAGTCCCCTCGCCCCCCGCCCCTTTTTAATGGAGTTTAATTGCTGAATGGTTAACACAGACCAACAGCTGTCAATTTTTAACTAAGGAGTATCGATCTATTGACATTTATAGATGGCTGAAGGAAGCATGTGCCGTCTCCAGAATTGTTACTTAGGTACTGACAACACCATGCTGAAAGGCTGGGGAGGGTGACATTGTGATCCAAGTACTTTTCCACGTCAGTGACAACATACCACCAGAAGGTGTCATTTAGAATAAATGAAATGCAGTCAGCTTTCTTACTCAGAAATTGATTATCCAGGTTTTGAATTACTTACACTTTGCATTGCTTTTTTTTTAAACATTTTTTTAAATTTTCTTTTTTTTTTTTTTTTTTAATTTTTGTATTTATTTTTGAGACAGAGAGAGACAGAACATGAGCAGAGAAGGGGCAGAGAGAGAGGGAGACAGAACCTGAATCAGGCTCCAGGCTCTGGGCTGTCAGCACAGAGCCCGACGCGGGGCTCGAACTCACAGACTCTGAGATCATGACCTGAGCCAAAGTCAGATGCTCAACCGACTGAGCCACCCAGGCGCCCCTTGCATTGCTTCTTTTATCTTTCCTATGGCCTGGAGAAAAATGAAATTAAGCCTCATATTTAACTGGTAGTGGAAAAATGTAAATCTGATCATCAAACCTCTGTTCTCTTTCCAGCTCTACTGTTAGTTAATTTGTTGTGAACCTTTGGCAAAACGTAGCCTCTCTGGATCTTGGACTTTTAAGATAGAAGATTCCAGTATAAAGATTTTATGACTATACTTTTTCTCTTTGTTAGGAGCAGAATTATAAATCAAACTGTATATTAAATGAGCTGGAGTTTATAATGGAATGTAGTAGAAAATCTTTTCTAAAGCTTTTGCTTTAGGACAATAAATCTCTTCACAGACATCCCTGAAATTTTATCATGCCTAGTGTTTGGGCTCATTAAAAAAAAATTTGGGGGGCGCCTGGGTGACTCAGTCATTTAAGCATCCAACCCTTGATTTTGGCTCCAGTCATAATCTCACAGTTGGTGGGATGGAGCCCTGCATCCGTCGGGCTCTGCACTGACAGCCTGGAGCCTGCTTGGGATTCTCTCTCCCTCTCTCAAAAATAAACATTAAAAAAATTTTTTTTTAATCATAAATGCTTCTCCACTCTCCTGTATTTCAAAAGCAAAAAAGTTCCTCCAAGTTTGCATTTTTGTATAGCAGACTTGCTTAAAGCAAAACATAATGGAAAATAAAGTATTTGTTGAAAACCCATGGTTGAAACTTATCTATAAAGAAGCCTTTATTTTTTTCATAGGTTAACCTAAGTTTTCTTGGATGTGGAGAGTGTTGGGCTGCTCTTAGGTATAGAAAGATGTGAAATGGAATGATGCGATGATGAGTGAAGTATAGTCTGACCTGGTATTGCCACTGCTTCAGTGTTGGCCTTGACCAGGGTATGATCCCTTAATCTTCTCTCTGAGCTGATTCTGGTTGTGGTTTTTCCACATTGGTATGTTTTAATCTCTTTGCATACTGATTTTATTATGTATAAGAATGTTTCTTTGATATTCTTTTGAATTGCTGATACTTTGCTGTTTTCCTTCTTAGGTTGAGGTGAAAAATCTGGCTTTTGATATCTTCGTGGAGGACTACATTATTTCAATCCTGAATCTGGTTCAGTTTTCTTATTGACTTATTATGATATTAAAAATGCTTAATTAACTATGGTGTTTGTTTTCGTAAAACCTTGCGCTCTAACAAGAACTTTTACAAATATCTATTACATTCTTCTTATGGTACAAAAAAGTGTTAATATTTTCAAATCCATAGGTTAATCCATTTCAAAATTTAATCAACTTTGTGCTATAAGAGAATGTACTTTGAATTGCTAAATGAGTGAAAATATTGGAAAACACTTATCTCAGCAGAGGCACTTAAATTATTTTCATCCTTCCTCTACCCATATATTTTCACCAACCTGACCATCCAGTGGCATGAATTTTACTACACAGAACTGAAGTGTTTCTGTAGTATTTCTAAGACAGGGTATTTCACACAAAGCTGAATTCTTGCTGTTGGAGTAGAGGATTTTTTCTCCAAGTATTAGATTAGCAATAAACACACACACACACACACACACACACACACAAGATGCCAATACAAAAATACCTCAAAGTCAAAGGTGGTCTGAATTTAAACACCTCAGTAATCTTTAAGTTTCCACATAATCATGACAACTTGGAACAGCTCTTTGCCAAAAACATTTATTCTTAAAATTTGTTTCAGCATTTCACAGAAACTTACTAATAGCCAGAATAATTTGTGCCCATTTTGCAGACTCTTAACAGCAAGAAGAAAGAGCTTATTAAAAGATTCTTTTGCACAAAGTTAGATCAGTATTTTAGTTCATCTCTTAATTAATTAGATTTGCTTTCACACTGAAATCTTCAGACAACAATATACACTCAACCCCTACTTTTCTTTAACCAGTTTCCCATCTGTATGGCTCATTAAGGGATCTTCTTTAAAAGTTGATAAACTATAACAGGTGTTAAGTGGATCACAGTATATGGAAGGCGCTTTTTGTTCTTCTAAAGTGTTTCTAAGTATGTCTATAAAGAGCAGGTCTATGTTTCACATTGTTTGCAAACTGATAAAATATCTTCTTCATAGGCAGATAAATGCTTTCTTTTCTCAAGAAGAAGGCTGCTACCTATTCACTACCCACTTTATGAGGTCTAACTTGGGTTTTTCCTGAGAGCTTCTATACCTCTTGTTCTTCAAGGAAAAGCTTCTGTACTAACTATCCCCTTTTATCCATGTCCTGTACATTGACCTTCATGTCTCCTGTCAGTCCTGATTCTCATTCTAACCAGCTTTGTAAACTCTAAGTAGGAATCTAGAGAGCAAGTTAAAAGGTTAAGATCAATGGATACATCTTTTTAAAGAAATCCATATACAGTTGACCCTTGAACAACACAAATTTGAACTGTGTAGGTCTACTTATATTCGGATTTCTTACAGTACTGTAAAAAGTATAAATTTTTTTTTAACTTTTATTCATTTCTCAGAGACAGAGCATGAGCAGGGAAGGGGCAGGGAGAGAGGGAGACACAGAATCTGAAGCAGGCTCCAGGTTCTGAGCTGTCAGCACAGAGCCCGATGCGGGGCTGGAACTCACAAACTGCGAGATCATGACCTGAGCTGCAGTCGGATGCTCAACCGACTGAGCCAACCAGGCACCCCCAAAAAAGTACAGTATAAAGGTACTTTCTCTTAATCTTAGTATTTTCCCTATCTTATTTTACTGCAAGAATACGGTATATAATACATCTAACATACAAAATGTGTGTTAATTGACTATTTGTGAGGCTTCGGGTCAACAGTAGGCTATTAGTAGTTCAGTTTTGGGGGATTCAAAAGTTATATGTGGGGGGCCGGTGAACACATGTTCAGGGGTCAACTCTAGTTATTTAAAGTCCATATAATTATGAGTGGAGGATGAGAAGTATCAAACGATGCTACATACTGTGCTGAAAATCAGTCCTGTGGCCTTATAGTGCAGTAATTTTGTTGTGAGATAAAATGCTAATCCCTTTCAGTTCTCAGGGGAGTACAGTTTAATTAGATGTTGTACTTCTGTTGGATAACCTGTTATGGGACAAGCTTGGTGACTCCTGACATAATTAAACACACAGCGATAACAAAACACATAGCCAGAGGTGGCAAGAACAGTATCATTCACCCGGGTTTTACGACACAGTGGGCACACAGTCTTCATTTTGGGTAACAGAGGAGAATCAGAATTGTAGTCCAGGTGTACAGGTGGTGGCGGAGTAGGTAGGGCAGTCAGCGATTTGACGGTTTCTTGATTTTCAGATGAGTACCACCACTCAAGGAATTGCAGAAAGAATACTCCCACAGAAAGGCCAGTAGAGAGGGATAAGGCAGCACCTCCCACAGCTTTCTTCAGAGCTGACTTTATCTTCTCACCAACACTGGTGGGAGAACAGAACGAGGAGACAAAAGGAGAAACTGCTTATGTAGGTATCATCACAGAATGAGTACTAAAATTATAGTTCTTACACTCTTCATCAGAATCACCGATTCAGTTTGGGGATTCAATAGTTGCTAGATTGGCACTGTCTCCTTAGTATCTGTTCTAAATGATATCTTTTTTCTGACCTACAGTCTTTTGGGAGTATAGGAGCTAAACTTTGTATTTAATGACTAGGGTCTTGTTTTTGTGTTTTAAGAAAGAAATTAGACTGATTATATAGATTGTGTGTAAGGTAGTATACCCAGAAAAAGGAACAACGCTCTTAACAAAAAATAACTTAGCAATATTGAGGAATATGAACTTGTAGGACACCACAAACACTAACTAGAAGCAGTATAGCATTGTGGTTAAGACACAGTCTTGAGAACTGTTGATCAGGCTTGGATCTCAGTTCTGCCACCTTCCAGCCATGTGGCCTTGGCAAAGGACTTCAGTATCAGGGCTCAGTTTCCTCAGCTGTTAAATGGAACAATGAATTTATTTCATTCAGTTGTGATGAGGATTGAGGTAACGTACGTAAAGCAAACACCTAGCACAGGGCCTGACGCACGCAGCAAGCGTGCACAAAAATGTAGCTAGTGTGTGGGGCGCCTGGGTGGCGCAGTCGGTTAAGCGTCCGACTTCGGCTCAGGTCACGATCTCGCGGTCCGTGAGTTCGAGCCCCGCGTCAGGCTCTAGGCTGATGGCTCGGAGCCTGGAGCCTGTTTCCGATTCTGTGTCTCCCTCCCTCTCTGCCCCTCCCCCGTTCATGCTGTCTCTCTCTGTCCCAAAAATAAATAAAAAACGTTGAAAAAAAAAAAATGTAGCTAGTGTGATGAGGAAGTTTACCAGGAAGTTTACCACTCTTGTTCTATGGACACGAGAATTTTTCTGCGTTTACAAAATACCTCAAAGTGAACCGAGGAAGGTGGATTTAATAAAATTGGTTCTGATTTTAGAATATGTTAATGAAATATTTGGGGGAATGTTAAAGCCTTACCTCTTGGCTGGTTGCTGCATCATGCTGACTTCAGCTGGTCTGTGCTCCAGAGCTTGTATATCCTGAACTGTAAGTCGACCTAACCGAACACCAGCCAGCCTCAGCAGTGGTGAGTGATGCTGAGCCTTTCCTAGGATGTATCGAAGTTGTTGTACAAAAAACCAGCCTTCCCATGCCATGTTAACAAATGGGTAGGCTGCCAGGAAGGCTCTATAAAACTGTTTCCAACGGGAAGAAGGGGGATGAATAGAATATTCATCCTCTTCTCTCAGGCTAGAAACCAGCTTCTCTAGCTTCACTTTCAGGTAGGGAAGAAGAACCAGGAACATAATTGACTTCCAAAGCTGCTGCTTTGGGAGACCAGAACTGGCCAACCTCTGAAGCTTGTGTGTGTCCTCCATTACAATGCGCTTTAAGCCATAAAAATTTTCAGAGAATGAGGCACTGGTTTTGGACAAATAATGCTGCTGGAGCAGAAGATCTAGCAGGGTGAAGATTTCATCAAACCACCTCCAAAAGAAGCCATAGTGGGCAGGATTGGATTCTGCAAGAACCTAAAGCAAAGTAAATTAATAAAATGAAATTCATTCCATTTCACAATTACTATGCATTGTATTTGCATTTCCCCTTTTTTCTTCTAAATTCTATACTTTAGGCTTAAATGAGCACTTCTTTTGGGGTCTGCCCTATCCTCCCTGAAGTGCTGGGTTATTCAGTACAGGGCCCTACACATAACATGGACTCAATAACCGTTAAACCATAGGATGTGAATTATAATTATTGGTTTGGTTTTTACCCAGATCCTAAAAACTCTCAGAGAATTGACACCTTACCTTGACCACATGCTGAAGAGCAGGTCTCACTGCTGTCATTAAACTCTCCTGTGCTACCACCTCAAAGATGGATGGCTGGTCATCCACCACAGAAGCAGTTGTGATGTGAGCCCCGTGCTCAGCCATAATTTCCCGTGGGCACTGGGTTTCACTTTGCCCACAAACTCTTTACTAAGCATGAACTTGTTTTCGTTATCAAATGGGTGCTCAGTCTTAAAGGTAATTTTTCTGCAAGAGACCCAAAACTCCTCTTTCACGGAAGTGGGGGAAAAAGACCTCTTCTGGAGGCAGAAGGGAAGGGTCTCAAACTAAGGAGGTTAAGAACGAAGTTAAGGCAGACGCGGGTGGAAGTGGTGTGTGGGGTAGGGGTGACTTGTCAAATGCTGTACCTCACAGGGCAGAGCATGCCTATGGGGACAGGGATAGGCGAAGGAGTGATATCTTCTGGAGCTGCAGCCCTGGAGGCTGCGAATCAGGGACTCTAACTCGTGAGGGCTCAAGAGCCAGCTAGCTCTGAGGGGTTAGAGGTGCCAGTGCGGACTCGGTACGCGAAGACCGGCTCCAGCCGTTGGCTGCGAAGTACCCCCGCCAGGGACCGTCCTTGCGCGCTGACCCCCGGCGAGGCGCGAAGGACCCACGATTCCACGTTTGTAGAGAGGCCCCCGCTTTATGACAGGGGCCGCACCCGGAAATAGAAGCCGCTGGGGACTGGGATGGCTGGCGGACGGGAGGCGCTCTAGCCCCGAACGTGGCCCGGAAACCGGAACGAGCAAACTCTATGACCCCACCGGAGCTTCCGCTTCCGCTTCCGCTCCCGCTGAAATTAAAGAAGTGTTTTGGGGAGGTCTGGCTTGGAGTTGGATTCTCAGCTCGATTTACTTTTCTTAGCTAGGTTTGCATCGCATCCCCGATGGGAAGCCACACCTCTGAATCTCTCTGCAGAGGTCTTTTTGGAAAGGTGTTTGGGGCGCCGCGCGACGTCTGGCACCCAGAGCCAGGAGTCCGAGCCTGCTGCTGAGGCCTGTGTTCCCTTGGGCGATTTAGTTAAGGGTGGGGGGACGAATGGGAATGTGGACACACGGAAGTTCTCTCTGTGTGCGCTGGGCGTGGTGATTAATTTATAGTCGGCCCTCCCAGGAGGGATTTGCAGCTGGAGATAGAAGTCTTTAGCCTTATTGCCGCTAATTAAAAAAAAAAAAAAAAAAAAGAAGAAAAAAGATGAGAATGAGAAAGGTTCCTGATGTTCCTCCGAACTTGGAACGGTCACTTTCCATTCTAGCCGGTAGATTAACTGTCTTGTAGGCGTAGTTACGTTCAAGCATAACTAGGCACTTGCCACACTTGATGAAAATGGTTCCTACTCTCCTATACAGTTGGATGTGTCACAGCGATGTGAATACAGGACTAAGAGGAATCCTGATGAGTTGTAACTAGAATCAACTGGAGACGCTTGGAAGATGGTACTTTTCACTGTATACCAAACTTAGTGTAATTTACAATTAGCAAAGGGCTTTACATCATATGCAACTTACCCTCTCTTGAGTTGCTTTTTCACGTTTAACCATTCCTCTTTCTTCAACCCCTCCCCACTTCTGTGCTAAATAGATAGGAATAGAATGTATTCACTGCTTTAGAGGACCTTGTGGTATAAAGATAATTGGTTTGCATAATGAGAACTCTCAAAAACAAGATTTGGGTTTAATTGTTTCAATAAAATCTTGCAAGTTAACCTTAATTATAGTTCTAAAAGGTTTTTTTTTACTCCACCAAATAACCTGCCAGCGAAAATCACATTGATACAAGATATTTTACTTTAGGGAATTTTAAGGACTAGAGATAATGTATCTGTATAAAGCACCTGAAACGTATTAGGTGTTCTAACAATGGTAGCCCTTATTTGCAGGCTTCTCTTTTTTCTTTTCTTTTAAGTTTGTTTATTTTGATTAATTTTTTTTTCAACGTTTTTTATTTATTTTTGGGACAGAGAGAGACAGAGCATGAACGGGGGAGGGGCAGAGAGAGAGGGAGACACAGAATCAGAAACAGGCTCCAGGCTCCGAGCCATCAGCCCAGAGCCTGACGCGGGGCTCGAACTCACGGACCGCGAGATCGTGACCTGGCTGAAGTCGGACGCTTAACCGACTGCGCCACCCAGGCGCCCCTTAAGTTTGTTTATTTTGAAAGAGAGGGAGGCAGAGAGAGAATCCCAAGTAGGCTCCACACTTTTAGCACAGAGGCCGAAGCAGGGCTCAATCTCACGAACCAAGAGATCATGTCTCGAGCCAAAATCAAGAGTCAGGTGCTTAACTGACTGAGCCACCCAGGCGACCCATATGCAGGCTTTTCTTAATTAAACAACAAAAAGACAAAGTTGAGACGGCATCTACTATGACAAGTGGGAAATTGGTTAAACATTTGTATCAATTTTAGGGTTCTTTGGTTACTAGCAAAAGAAATAGGCCACTATTTAAACTAAAAAAAATATTGGAAATATATAGAGTAGTTAACAAAATGAGGAAAGCCAGCTCTAAAAGGACAGGAACTACAGTCCTATTGGATGTCTCTAGCAAGAATTAGTAAAGTCTCACCCAGGCAGCATTGTTAAAATGAATGAGCTTCAACAAATTTCTGCCACTGTACTTAGAATGCAAATTGTATTGCCCTACCTTAGTTCAGATGTCTTCTCTACTCTGTTTCAGGGAAGAGGGCAAGACATCTTGATTAACGGTCTTTGAAAATACCCCAAAAATAAATTGAAATTGCACAAGGAAAAGGCAGTCAAAAATAGTTAGTGTCAATTATTACAGCCAACAAATAACCACCTCATCATAAATCCCGCCCTCATGTTTATAATGTAATAATAGATAAGACACATAAAAAGTGCACTTATGTGAAGAGGTATTCAGAGCCATCAGACAGGCTAATATGACGTGAGTTTAGAGGAAGAGATAACTATCAGCTGGGAGGAATACACACTGCTAACCAGTTTAAACAGAACACCCTTATTGGCCTGCATAACCAAAGGCAAGAACATTGTTTCTAACCTCATATTTTATTTCCACTTCCCTTTGCCAGTTGCTCTTTAATGCAATGATGTAACCTGGTACATTCTGTACCTCATATCATAACAGATGTCCACTGAGAAAGTTTTATGAATCAGGTGGACCTCAAAAGATAAGTACATTTGGGGCAAGTATTAGTAGTAGTGACAGAACTTTTGAGGCTAAGGGAGCAGCATGGAGTGGATAGGAGGAACAAATTGTTGCTTGCTTTAACTGTAGAGGCACAAATAGGAATAGTAGAGAGTATGCTGAAAATAGATTTAGACGGATTATGGAAGGTCTTAAATGCTAGTTTTAGTACTCTGCCTGTGGATGGTAATTTATTTAATAAATATTGAGTAACTTTAAAGTTTATTTGTATTTATTTTGAGAGATACAGAGAGCAAGAAGGGAGGGGCAGAGAGAGGAAGACAATAACAAGCAGGCTCCACGCACTGTCCGCACAGAGCCCGATGTGGGGCTCAAACTCACGAACAGTGAGATCGTGACCTGAGCCAAAATCAAGAGTCGGATGCTTAACCGACTGAGCCAGCCAGGTGCCCAATACTGAGTAACTTTTATGTGTCAGGCGTTATGTTGGGTGATGGGTATAAAGTAGTAATAAAAACAAATTGTATCTGCCTTCATGGAATTTACAGTCTAGTCGAGGAGGGAGATAATAAATAAATTAAGATACAATTTGTAAATAGAATGAGAGGGCTGGGATGGTGTGGTGGTGTGGGCTGGGAGTGCAGAACCTTCTAGAATGGGTAAACAGAGTGCCTTTCTGAGGAGATTGCAATTAAACCAAGACCTAAATTATGAGCCAGCCATGTGAGGAGTTGCGGGAGGAGGGGGTAGTATTAGGTAGAAGGAGCGGTATTTGTGAAGGCCCTAGGATGGGAAAGAGTTTAGCATATTTGAGGGCTGCAATAGCTAGCAAAAGGAAAAATGAAGAGTAACTGAAAGGCATAAAATGATGTTAGAGAGGGAGAGGCCAAACCATGCAATGACTCTGGCCATGAGAAAGAGACTGGATTTTAGCCCAAGTGCAATGGGAATTCATGGAAGAATGCCAGAATCACGATGAGATTTGTATTTTTAAGATGACCCTGTAATGGTTATGTGCTTATGTTTACTTTATGAAAATTCATCCGAGCTTTACATTTATAATGTGTGCACTTTTTATAAAATGTTTGTTATACTTCAAAATAAGTGCAATTAAAATCTAAGGGCACTTGGGTGGCTCAGTCAGTTAAGCGTCCAACTTCAGCTCAAGTCATAATCTCACAGTTCATGAGTTCCAGCCCCACGTCGGGCTCTGTGCTGACAGCTCAGAGCCTGAAGCCTGCTTCAGATTCTGTGTCTCCCTCTCTCTCTGTCCCTCGCCTGCTTGCACTCTGTCTCTGTCTCTCGAAAACAAGTAAACTTAAAAAAAAAAAAAACAAAAACTGGCTGCTGTGTGGATAATGGTTGGGAGAAAAGTTGAGGTTTCTAGTATTCCAGGCAAGAGGTGATGGTGGCTTGTATTAATGAGGTGGAATAGAGGGGATTGGATGAATTAAAGATTTATTTTGAAGGTAGATTGACAACTTGGAGATGGATTGGATGTGACAATTAAAGGAGAGAGAAATCAAGGATGACCCCAGGTTTCTGGCTTGAGGAATGTAGTGTAATTTATCGAGATAATCACGCAGCAAATACATACATAGTATGTGCAGCCATAGTTCTAAGTGCTTTACATATATTAATTCCCTTCATCCTTATAACAATATTTTGATTAAATATTACTATCTCCCCATTTTATAGATGAGAAAACTAAAGAGCATAGAGCTTCGGGGAACTGGGGGAAGGATAGGTTTTGGACATATTAAGCATAAAGGAGCTGTTGAAAGGTTTTGAATAGAAGAGGCATATGAATCAAAGTCTCTAAGATTTTTCTGGTGGCTTCGTTATGAATCCACCTCTGATTTCTGGGAGTTGTAACTGGAACCAGGTTTTACAGCAACCCTCATCCCATGATTTGCTTAATTTGGGTGGGCCATAAATATAGAATTTTCCATAAGTGTGGTTGGCAATTTGGTGGTGAAAAGTTGGGAAAAGGTCAAGGCTAGAGATAGAGATTTTGAAGTCCTATGGGTAGGAAAGATCATTGAACTCATGGTGTTGCTAAAAATAGTGTAAAGAAAATGTATCAATTTGCAAATGACATATCGGACAAAGGGCTAGTATCCAAAATCTATAAAGAGCTCACCAAACTCCACACCCGAAAAACAAATAACCCAGTGAAGAAATGGGCAGAAAACATGAATAGACACTTCTCTAAAGAAGACATCTGGATGACCAACAGGCACATGAAAAGATGCTCAACGTCGCTCCTCATCGGGGAAATACAAATCAAAACCACACTCAGATATCACCTCACGCCAGTCAGAGTGGCCAAAATGAACAAATCAGGAGACTATAGATGCTGGAGAGGATGTGGAGAAGCGGGAACCCTCTTGCACTGTTGGTGGGAATGCAAATTGGTGCAGCTGCTCTGGAAAGCAGTGTGGAGGTTCCTCAGAAAATTAAAAATAGACCTACCCTATGACCCAGCAATAGCACTGCTAGGAATTTATCCAAGGGATACAGGAGTCCTGATGCATAGGGGCACTTGTACCCCAATGTTTATAGCAGCACTCTCAACAATAGCCAAATTATGGAAAGAGCCTAAATGTCCATCAGCTGATGAATGGATAAAGAAATTGTGGTTTATATACACAATGGAGTACTACGTGGCAATGAGAAAGAATGAAATATGGCCTTTTGTAGCAACATGGATGGAACTGGAGAGTGTGATGCTAAGTGAAATAAGCCATACAGAGAAAGACAGATACCATATGGTTTCACTCTTATGTGGATCCTGAGAAACTTAACAGAAACCCATGGGGGAGGGGAAGGAAAAAAAAAAAAAAAAGAGGTTAGAGTGGGAGAGAGCCAAAGCATAAGAGACTGTTAAAAACTGAGAACAAACTGAGGGTTGATGGGGGGTGGGAGGGAGGGGAGGGTGGGTGATGGGTATTGAGGAGGGCACCTTTTGGGATGAGCACTGGGTGTTGTATGGAAACCAATTTGACAATAAATTTCATATATTAAAAAAAAAACTGAGAACAAACTGAGGGTTGATGGGGGGTGGGAGGGAGGGGAGGGTGGGTGATGGGTATTGAGGAGGGCACCTTTTGGGATGAGCACTGGGTGTCGTATGGAAACCAATTTGACAATAAATTTCATATATTAATAAAAAAATAAAAAAAAATAAAATAAAAAAAAAGAAAATGTATCAATATAGAACTTAAAAAAATCCTCACTATTCTCTCTTTCCAATATCCTATATATCTTCTCTTTTCAGCCACATTTTCTTATGGAGTTATTTGTAACTCCTGTTTTCATTTCCTCACCTCCATTATCCTCAAACTTCTGCAGCATGGCTTTTGCCTTCTGTTTCTACTGACGGTCCCAGCAATGATGACCTTTACATTGCTAAATCCTTGGACGCTTTTCAGTCCTTCCTCCTCCTCTCTCTAGCAAGTGATACTGTTGATCATTCATACATTTACACATTCAACAAATTTTGGAGAGGGGAGGGGGGCTAGGTCGCAGAGATAGAAGAGCGAATAGCTTAGTATGTTCCTACTTTCATAGAACTCTAAAAACATCCTAAAAAGTTATAGCCACCAGCTTTTCCTTCTCCTTTTCTACTTCGCAGTCTCCTTTGCATTTTGGTTTCCTCAGCTACTGCGCCAGGCACTCTCACTCTCCACATTTAAAAAAATTAAAGACTTACTATTTTTGAAGCAGTTTTAGGTTCACAGCAAAATTAAGAAACAGGTACAGAGATTTCTAGGTCTCGGTTTCCAAAAGTAACTTACTATTGTGTAAGCACTCCTATTACAAGCCAGGTGCTTTACCTACTTTATCCCACTGAAACTTCCCAAGCCAGGAAGAGATAGATTGTTGGCTCCTTTTTACAGACAAGACTAAGGTTAAGGAGACATTAAGGAACTTTCCCAGTCATTCTCAAGGCAGGGGTTTGAAATCAGAAATTCAGATCCGATGCCATTTCATCCTGTTTTCCAACAGGATATTTCACCCTTTCTATAGGAGAGTTTTTAGAGAACTGTGCGAGGAAACAAATCCAGAGAACGACAGTTTGTTTAATACATCCCTCTGTATAGCCACTGAACTCCCTCTTGGGTCCAGTATCCAGTCTCCGGGGAAAGCCTGTCCGTCTCCAAGGCGACAGAGCTCGCCGCTTTACTGGTTCTGCCGCGCGCGGGAATGACGGTGCGCGGCGAGGTCCTCTGACGTCAGAGTTTCCTGTCCACCATCTTTGTCTCTGGCAAAGTGGGTTTTGCGCAGTGGCTTAGACCTGGAGAAGGAGTCGTGACGTGCAGGAAACCATTACAACACCACTCGGGCCGTGCTCTCTGGCTGCTGCCGCCACCCCCGCCCTTGCCTCCGGTGAGTTCAAGGCGGCTAACTTCGGGGTGCGTCCGTCACTGCTGGGGGGAGACCCCAGGTTGACTTGGACACTGGCGGGGGGAAGAGGAAATCCTAGGAGCGTGACCGTTGAGTATGAAGTGAGCCGTCGGGTGTGACCGTTGTGAGGAAGAGGGTTGGAGAAAGGGACTCCACTGCTCTGGCGGGGCGAGGGAATCCTCGGGTGTGGCCGCTGGGAGTTGGGGGGCACCTGAGGGAAGATACGTTCGAGGTCGGGGGGTTGGGGCCAGAGGCCAGGGGTGTGGCCGCTAGAGGCTGGAGGCCAAAGGGGAGAACCTTCCTTCCTCCCCGCTTGGCGTCTTTCACTCAGAGGTGGGACGTGTCCAGCTTAGCAGAAGGGGAAAGGGATTCCCCCGCAGGTTTGTCCATTGATGGGCAAACCTCTCCCGTCTCCCGTCTCCCGTAATGTGAGGATAAGCGACACCTGTCTCCCACCTTGTAATGGAAGAACATATCCCTAGAATCCTGACCACCTGGGGCAGAAGAGGAATTCCTGACACTTGGGGGGAGGGGAGGAGAAACGTTCAGACCCGATGTGAGGTGGGGGAAGCAAGTAGGGATAAATCTTAGCCCCGAATTTTTTCTTTCTGGGCTTAGCAGGAATGATCTGGTTTGAGAAAGGCTGTAGATTAAGTCAGAGGTAAAGAAACTGGAACAGCCTGTTATTTCCATATTCTTTGAATCGAAAGAATTTATTCACGCTGTTTGTTTTAGGAGCAGTCTTCTATGGGGGTGGGGGGCGGCGGGGATGTTAATGATCTCACCTGGCTGTTTCATTATGGAGCTGAGCACATAAAGTGTTGCTGCTTCATTAAACGGATTTTTAAAAGAAGTGTGTCTTAGATGCCAGAAACTGTTAATCATTGTGGTTTAAAAGAAGTAAAGCACAGTAAGTTTAGAAAAGGCCGTATGACCACGAGGGTGGTCTCAATGAGGAACAATTTAAGTGACTAATTACCTGCTTGGTATGCCTGTATTGCTTAGCCTCAGGGTACACTTATAAAATAATAATAGAAAGCAGCAGATGAAGGAGATGCAGCTGTACAAGAAAACGTGTAACACATTCCAATGATGACTAAGCGTGGTGGTAAGGTGAGAACTGTTTGCAGGTATCTTGACAGTTTAAACTCCCAGCGAAGCAAAAGGATAGCATGTTCTGCGGACAGCCTCGCTGGAAGTTGGGTGGTAAAATTAACACAAAGCTAACATTCTGTGAATTAAGAGACAGACTCAAGAAAGCCCAGTTCTTCCATCTTTTTTTCCCCTTAAACATCTATATTTTATTTTATTTTTTAATTTATTCAAAAAAAGGTGTTTGTTTTTTTTTTTTAAGTTATTTATGTATTTTGAGATAGAGAGAGGGAGACAGAGAATCCCAAGCAGCCTCCGCAGTGGCGGAGCCTGATGTGGGGCTCAAACTCACAAACCGTGAGATCATGGCCTGAGCTGAAATCAAAAGTCGGACGCTTAACCAACTGAGCCACCCAGGCACCCCACTATCCATATTTTAAAATATTACATTTTATGCACGGATTTGACCCAAGCTGGACAAGGAGTGAATTAGATATGATACGTTCTCCTTTACTTCTTTCTTTACTTCTAGGCTTAAATTTTCCAGAGTTTTGGTATTTCAGTTAAGAATTGGATGTAAAGGGGGGCCTGGCAGGCTTCAGTAGGGCATGCTATTCTTGCCCCATGCTGGGTGTAGAGATTACTTAAAAAAAATAAAATCTTAAAAAAAAGAATTGGATGTAAACCTTTTGAACTTCTTACTGTATAATATTAACACATTACTTTGTAGTCTGACATTTTTTTAATGTTTATTTTTGAGAGAGAGTGGGGGAGGGGCAGAGAGAGAGAGAGGGGGCAGAGGGTCCAACGTGGCCTCCACGCTGACAGCAAGTCCGATATAGGACTCGAACTCACAAACCAGGAGTGAGATCACGACCTGAGCCAAAGTCTGATGCTCAGCTGACTGAGCTACCCAGGCGTACTGGTAGTCTGACGTATTTAAGTAGAAGTCACATCTTGTGTCTATTGTAATTAGATGTCTTATGATTTCTTATGAGCTAAATGATAATGGAAGACACTATTATCTTTGCATTGAAATTTCTGATTATTGAGACATTGAAATATCTCAGCACCTTTCACACTTGTAATAAAAGATGGCCGAATGGCCTTTCTGCTCTATAATTAGGTTAACTCCTGCCGTTTTTTTTTTGCTGTGAGCACCAAACTGTAAAGCCCAGCTCTGTGTGAAAAGAAGGGACTTAGTGGCCTCACCAAGTCTAAGTTAGCTGCCATTTCCCAGAGAGCCATTTGAAATTGAGACCCTATTAATTTTTTTCTGGCCTTACTTTCTTTAGGGGGACTGTAAGGAGGGAGGAATAGAAGAGAAGGGTCTTGGGGCACCTGGGTGGCTCAGTCGGTTAAGCGACCGACTTCGGCTCAGGTCATGATCTCACAGTTCGTGAGTTCAAGTCGGGCTCTTTGCTGACAGCTCGGAGCCTGGAGCCTGCTTCGGATTCTGTGTCTCCCTCTCTCTCTGCTCCTCCTCTGCTCGTGCTCTGTCTCTCAATAATAAATAAACGTTAAAAAAAAAAAAAAGAGAAGGGTCTTTCACAACCTATATTTGGGAGAAACTAGGTTATGTTAAATCCAGATATGTAATCCTGTGCAGGGAAGCTTTCTCTGAAATGCAGTGACACCACACTCCAGGCTAGGTCAAGTAAGAATGGTTGTGTGCTTTCCCTGTGATAGCTTCGTTGTTCAGCAATATCCCTAGGCCAAACCACAGGCCTTCAGAACAGTCAGTGACTTGTGGAGTTTGATCTGGTGGAAAGGTAGTGTGAGTTCAAACTCCATAATGCCTTTGCTTTTTCCTGGAGTTCTCCTGTAGGAACAAAAAAAAGGTTTTTTTTTTGTTTTTTTTTTTTTGTTTTTTTTTCGGGAAGAGCTTGGTTTTTGAGGCTCTTCAGTGAATATTTGATTTTTTTTTTTTCCCTATTTTTTTCAGCTCTATCTTGGCTTCTTTTTCTTTGGCTTCTAATGCAGGCTTCGTTTTTCACCATCTTGTATTTTGGAGAATCTGCTTATGTTCATCCCTGGCTTGTGATTATCTCCTTTAAAAAATACATATGTAATTTTTTTGAAGTGTAATTCACATAACAAAATTAACCATTTTAAAGTGAATAGTGACATGTAGTACAATCCCAGTGTTGTGCAACTACCACCTCTTTCCACTTGTTTTTGTTTAGACTATTTTCATTTTTCTTGGAGTTTTCTTTTGGCTTAAGGCAGGAACTGACTTAATACAATGTGTCCCTGCCAGTATGGGTAAGAGATGTTTCATTACTGTTTTTTCCAACAGCAGGAACTAAGAGTGATAGGTTTTTCCTTTCTTTAAGAGCAGAGATTCTTAATTTAGGATCTAAGATTACTTGACTCTCTTCCCTGAAATTTTGTGGGTGGGTATGTTATTCTCTAGTTAAGAACACAGTGCTCACAACGAATAGGGAAATATATTCCTTGACAATGAAATTTAAGGGAGGTAGTTAAATGTGTGCGTCATTAATAAAGGTAGAACTTCAGACTAGGTTAGTTTTATGTTTAACAGACTGTGGTTAAAACTGTTCAGAATTAGGGGCGCCTGGGTGGCGCAGTCGGTTAAGCGTCCGACTTCAGCCAGGTCACGATCTCGCGGTCCGTGAGTTCGAGCCCCGCGTCAGGCTCCGGGCTGATGGCTCGGAGCCTGTTTCCGATTCTGTGTCTCCCTCTCTCTCTGCCCCTCCCCCGTTCATGCTCTGCCCCTCCCCCCGTTCATGCTCTGTCTCTCTCTGTCCCAAAAATAAATAAAAAACGTTGAAAAAAAAAAAAAAAACTGTTCAGAATTTAATATGTGGGGCACCTGGGTGGCTTAGTTGGTTGAGCGTTGACTCTTGGTCTCAGCTCAGGTCGTGATCTCATGGGTCATGGGATCGAGCCCCACATCAGGCTCTGTGCTGACAGTGCAGAGCCTGCTTGGAATTCTCTCTTTCCCACTCTCTGTCCCTCCCCTGCTCATGGTCACACACTGTCTCTCAAAATAAATAAGGAAAACTCAAAAAGAAAAAAAAAAGAATTTAATATGTTTGGTGTGCCTGGGTGGCTCAGTGAGTTAAGCGGCCAACTTTTGATCTCAGCTCTTAATCTCAGGGTCATGAGTTCAAGACCCTTGGTAGGCTCCAGGCTGGGCAAGAAGGTTACTTAAAAAAAATTTTTTTTTTTAATATGTGTATATGAATATGAGATCTTGAGAAAACAACAATTTTTGTGCCCCTTTTCAAAGAAACTGGGCGAGGGGGTGGGGGGGTGGGGGGGCACCTGGATGGCTCTGTCGGTTAAGCATCTGACTTTGGCTCCCGTCATGATTTGTGAGTTTAAGCCCTGCAGCGGGCTCTCTGCTGTTAGCATGAGTGCTCGCTCTCTCTCTCTCTCTCTCTCTCTCTCTCTCTCTCAAAAATAAATAAAATGTTAAAAAGCAAAAACAAGCAGTATGAAAAATTCCAAGCAGATTTTGTTTGTAAATCCTAAACAAGTTTTAAGTTTTGGTGATCTTATTGGACTTAATAGGCATAGTAACATCTTAAGCCATAATGGCCTTGAGCTATGGCTCTCCTGTTAGGCTCTAGTGATCGTTTCTGTATAGCCGTTTCTCTCTTTTTATGTGTAAGTTATTACGTGATAATTTCAGATTTATTCCAGGTCTTTTATGTGAAGGACTCCCTTTCTTCAATTTGCCCATTTCAAATTTAGTGTACATTGTAAATGGATTAAATGATTATAACATTCTTCAAATTTTTTCTAGAAAGGCATTATGAAAATACTGCAGAAGGCAAGCCCCTGTTACAGGTTGATTTTTTAATTATAACAACTATCGGGGGGCGCCTGGGTGGCTCAGTGATTGAGTGTCCGACTTCGGCTCAGGTCATGATCTCGTGGTCCATGAGTTCGAGCCCCGTGTCGGGCTCTGTGCTGACCGCTCAGAACCTGGAGCCTGTTTCAGATTCTGTGTCTCCCTCTCTCTCTGACCCTCCCCCATTCATGCTCTGTCTCTCTCTGTCTCAAAAATAATTAAACGTTAAAAAAAAAATTTTTTTTAAACAACTATCAAAACGGGAATTTCTTTTTTTTTTTCAAAACAATTTTTTAAGTTTTATTTACTTATTTTGAGAGAGAGCACACGCAAGAAAGCGCGAAAGCATGAGCAGAGGAGGGGCAGAGAGAGGTAAAGAGAGAATTCCAAGCAGGCTCCACACTGACAGACGCTCAACTGACTGAGCCACCCAGGTGCCCCTAAAATGGGAATTTCTGTATTCTATAATGTTTGTGAGTTCTAGCTCGCGTCTTTTAACAAGGGAATTCAGTGAAATTCTGATACAACCTATAGCGCTCTTGCATAAGGATCAGGACTGTAAATAATAGCCACTTGGAAAGATCTCAGCTGAGTCTAATTTCCTTTAGGTTGTTCAAGTGGCACATTTTAGAGATCAAATTTGAGCCAGGCTGTTTTCATTATTTCATGTTTATTTGGCTCTTTTTCCTTTTCCTTAATTACATCGATTTGTTTAGTGCTTAGGTCTTTTCTCTCTGATCCATATTTACTGTTGTTTGCCATATGTGGTATTGCTCAAGTTTGCCAAATTTATGATCACTCATGTTGTGGCATGACAGTAATGAGCAGGTGCCAGGCATCAGTCCTAAATTTGGTAGTAAGTATTGTTGATGATGGTAAGGAAGAAGATACATGTTTTTGAGTGCAGAAGGGATATTATTAAAAGAAAATTTTAATACATTTAAAGATACCAAGTACTTTGGACGAAGTCTTGAGTTTCTCAAATCAGAAAACATTGTCTCATTATTTAGGGAGAAATGTGACCAGTCCATGCCATTTTTGTTTTACTAGTAAAACCATGTGTCAGCTGGATTAATTTCCTGGGAATTGGAACAGAAGTATTAAACTTGAGGCTGAGATCCGTGATCTTTTAAATTTTAACACCAGTTCTGGTTCTCTTTTGTATGCAATAGTGACTGAATAAATCTCTCTTTCTCTCTCTCTTTTTTTTTTCTGGCCTTATTTTTAACTGTAAAGTGATATTATTCTTTTGGAATACAAAAGAATTATTGAAGAATTTATTCTTTTGGAATATTATTCTTTTGGGCTAAGTGTAGATTGTTGGAAATATGAAAACTGTAATTAAAAAAATCCATGCATGAGGCATGTTTGCCTCTAGATATTTGTTGTGAAAGAATATTGTCCTATTAATTTAGTCTTTTTTTTCTTAGATTCCTTTTCTCAAGTGTAATAGTGAATAGGTTGGCACAACTGTTTTCTCTTTCTACTTTGACCTTAACATTGCTTCAGGATATGTGTTTTCAGGATACGTCCCTTGAGGTAGGGAGTAAATCGCATTTTCCTGAATGGAAAGTAATTGGGACATCTTTCAAAACAAACTTTTTTTATCTTAAATATTTGAGTGCCTAATTGAAGATGTATTTACAAAAAGGTCTAGCTTTAGATCTTCGAGGTGTTGAGATAATTATGGATAAAATTACAAAGCCATAATAGGTTCATATTATCAGTCCATTCCATTTAGCCTGTTATTTTGCCCCAGTTCCTTGAGGCAAGAGTTACATTCTTAATTATCTTTGCATCTCTTGAATCACCAATAACGGTGGTAAGGAAGAAAATACTCAATTTTGAGTACAGAAATTATTATAAATGTTCTTAAAAGTAGTTGAATTCCTTGCTGGACATCAATAATTTGGATAAAGGAATTTTTTTCTCTTGTTGTAGGTGCACATTAAAGATCCAAAACCATGACTGACTCCAAGTACTTCACAACCAATAAAAAAGGTAAGTATGAAAACTTGATTAAAGAACTTTTAAGTTTGAATTCCTTCAAAAATTGTGGTTTAAGATTGTCCCACCTAGAATGTTTCTGACCTCTTTAGACATGCATATTGTGGACTATCTCATTGGGGATCTACTATTTGTACAGAAAAGTGTATTTGAATAAATTATTAAAGGATGGGCTTTTAAATATAGATAGAGCTGGGATGCACTTCATTTTGGCTTGGAGGTTCTGTTTTGGTGAAAGGATGAAATCCAATTTTAATTTGTCGAAGATGGGTAGGTCTGAGGACGGCAGAAAGGGAAGCAGCAGCACATTTATTCTCTTTTAGTTTTTACTTGGAAATATTAAAGCAGGGGCACCTGGGTGGCTCAGTTGGTTGAGCGTCCGACTTCAGCTCAGGTCATGATCTCGCGGTTTGTGGGTTTGAGCCCCGAGTTTGTGGGCTCTGCTGATAGCTCGGAGCCTGGAGCCTGCTTCAGATTCTGTGTCTCCTCCTCTCTCTGCCCCTCCCATGCTTATGCTCTGTCTCTGTCTCTCAATAATAAATAAACATTAAAAAAAATATTTTTTAAAATATTAAAGCGATACAGATCACGTAAAAAGTAAAAAAGAAATTTCTCTTTCTCCTTATTCTTGTTCTTTAGGTGAACTCAGGGTGTATCCTTAGTTTTTTTCTGTGCATATAAATGCAAGTATTAATACATATGTTTAAAAAATTTTTATCTTTAACAAACTTCATGTAAACAGTACATAGAAACTTGATATTTTCATATCCCTCCATATAGATCTACCTCATTCTTTTAATTTTTTTTTAATGTTTATTTATTTTTGAGAGAGAGAGAGACAGAGCACCAGTGGGGGAGGGGCAGAGAGTGAGGGAGACACAGAATCCGAAGCAGGCTCCAGGCTCTGAGCTGTCAGTACAGAACGCGACACGGGGCTCGAACCCACAAGCTGTGAGATCATGACCTGAGCTGAAGTCGGACACTCAACTGACTGAGCCACCCAGGCGCCCCAGATCTACCTCAGTCTTTATCTGGGCTTTGTCTAAATATGTTCTTTATACTTAAAACAGGGAACCTTTAGAATCAATTCCATGATTTTTAGGTTATAGACTGTGGATTACTTGAATAGCTTTGAATTTATTAACCTCATTGTCTTTGTAATCAGAAATGTAATGTTGATTTTTACATTTGTGGGGTAGGAACTAAGGATTCTTGGGAAAATCCAAACTCCTCATCTTTTGTAAAATTGTTCCTAAATAATAGCTCATTTCTAGTGTGATAGATGGCCCTCCTATCAAAAACAGACTGGTTTCATTCTTCTCAACCTGTTGTTGAGAAGCTGAGATTTACTTTTCTTCAGGATTAGGATTCTGTGCTTTGTATTTAGCAGTCTTTATATTTACTGAAGCATTCTAACCATGACACAACTATCATTCCTCTTATTCCTCAACAACTTTTCTCCTCAAATGGACCTTTTCTCCTCTCTTCCAGTGGATGAAATATAACTTCTCTGCCTCAGAATTTATCTTTCTTGTTTCCATTGTAATTTACTGGCCTCGGCCTCCTGACTGTCTTCAGATTTAACTAAGTTTAGTCTTGAAGAACCAAGGGTCCTTCTATCTTGTCTGATTCATTGCGTGTATTTATTCCGAAAATATTTATTGAGTGTCCACTGTGGAGTTTCTTTTCTGCAAGAGACAGAGCGCAAGTAGGGAAAGGGCAGAGAGAGAGGGAGACATGGATCCGAAGCAGGCTCCAGGCTCTCTGAGCTGTCAGCACAGAGTCTGACGCAGGGCTCAAACTCATGAACCTTGAGATCATGACCTGAGCCGAAGTCTGATGCTTAACTGACTGAGCCACCCAAGCGCCCCATAACACTATGGAGTTTCTGATCCTAATTTCTTTCAAGTCAGAGTAGATGCAAAGGACACTGAATACCCTTTGGTTTCTAAAAATCATTTCCAACTAAAAGGAATTGGGACTCTTTGGAAAAGGAATCAGGACTTTTTGGAGAAATAACTGATTCCAGGGTGCATCAAGGGAAAGTACAAGATGAACATGAACATCTTATGCCAGAAAGCAAAAAAAAAAATTGATGGGACATATCAAGGAGCAGCATGGTTTGAAGGGGCTTCCACTTGCCAAATTTGAGATAATTTGAGCATTAAAAAAAGTGATCATTAGGGGCACCTGGGTTATTCAGTCAGTTAAGTGTCCAACTCTTGATTTCGGCTTAGGTCATGATCTCAAGGTTTGTGAGTTCGAGCCCTACATTGGGCTCTGCACTGACAGTGTGGATCATGCTTGAGATTCTCTCTCTCCCTCTCTCTCTCTGCCCCTCTCCTGCTCACTTACTCACTTTCTGTCTCAAAAGTAAATATTAAAAAAAAAAAATTACCATAGTAGTAGATTATAACCCACTGAATAACATATACACACATAAATCATAGTTTTAACTGATTTAGGCAAGAGTCATCAATGAATACTAAAACAACTACCAGGTGAAAGCTTGATGAGGAACAAGATATTTAAATAGTCTTGAAGTTTCCTTTCACAAATTACTAATCACAAAGGAAAAAATAGTAACTTTACAGGGTCAGGACTTGGTATTTACCAACTTAACCACATAGTTGATGTTAACATCACCTATAATGGGATGCATTAACATTATTTGCCTCTTGATGTCATTCACTGAGAAAAACATACCATCCCGTAAGAATTATGCCTGTCAAAATGCATAACCTCAATGTAATCATGAGGGAACATCCATGATAAACCCCGTACCGAGGGCATTCTGTAAAATAACTGGCCTAAACCTTTAATAAATGTCATTATCATGAAAGACAAAGGCTAAGGAACTGTTTCAGATTAAAGAAGACTAAAGAGATACTATACTAAAATATAACATAGTGATCATTGGATCCTGGCCTGAGGGGGGATGGTGGTAAAATTACTATGAAGGAGGTTATCAAAACTTTTGAGTTGAGTCCATAGATTAGATGATGATGATGTGTCAATGTTAAATTTCCTGATTTTGATCATAGCATTATGGTTATATAAGATAATCATTTTTGGAAATTGTACATTGATGTACTTAGAGCTAAAGAGACAGGATGGCTGCAGTTTACTATTATTGTTTACTATTATTCAGGAAGAAACATGTAAATATATAGAACATATGATAAAGCAAATGTGGCACAATGTTGGGGCGCCTGGGTGGCGCAGTCGGTTAAGCGTCCGACTTCAGCCAGGTCACGATCTCGCGGTCCGTGGGTTCGAGCCCCGCGTCGGGCTCTGGGCTGATGGCTCGGAGCCTGGAGCCTGTTTCCGATTCTGTGTCTCCCTCTCCCTCTGCCCCTCCCCCGTTCATGCTCTGTCTATCTCTGTCCCAAAAAAAAAAAAATAAAAAAATAAAATAAAATGTGGCACAATGTTAACAATTGGGGACTCTTGCAACTTTTAAGATTGAAATGATTTTTTTTTTTTTTTTTTTCTATTGAGAGAGGGAGAGCGAGAATCCCAAGCAGGCTTTGCACTGTCAGCGCAGACTCGACCTGGGGCTCAATCTCACAAACCATGAGATCCTTACCTGAGCCAAAATCAAGAGCCAGATGCCTAACTGACTGAGCCTGGTGCCCCTGAAAAAATGTTTTTGTTTTGTTTTGTTTTGTTTTTTAATTTTAAAATAGGAGGGCACACTGTGGTGGTCTAGAGTGAGCAAACAGCATATCTGCTTGATACGCTGTTTTCAGGAAAGTGCAAGCATATCTGGCCTCTTCTGGTCATTTGGAGTTACGTCAGGGTAAACAAACTCTTCTATTACAATACAGAGAACTACATAGTGAGTTTCTTAATTTTATCAACTGCTAGTCCGTGACTTTCAATCTTTCCTACACATTGGAATTTCTCAGAGAAGTGTAGAACAATACTAATATCTAGGACCCTCCACCTGAGATACCCTGACTTCATTGGTCTGGGCTATGGCCTGGGTGTGGGGATTTTTTTAAGCACCCCACATTTTTCTCCTGTGTAGCCACGATTGAGAACCATTGCTGGCTGTTAGCAGTGGTTGGTAGATTTGATTAGTGGGAGGAGGAAGAGAAAAATAGAAGAACTTGTATGTATGAGATAATTTGTGCCCTCTTGGGCTCTCACCCAACTTCTTCCCTCTCTTTATTTTCTATACTTCACAAAAACTATTAGCACTTTGTCATTCATTATCAGCTTTTTTTCTGATTGTCTTACCATTCTGAAATGGTATTTATTTCTTCTTTTGTTAACATTTTGTGTGCCTTATGACCAAGGTATTGTCTATGTTGACATAAAAATGTGTAATTAAAAAACTCCCCTAACTCTTCAAACCTTCTTTTGTAATGAGTCCTGGTAACCTTTTTTTATTCAGGGATTTGTAAAAGTTTGAGACCTACAGATTGAATCACGGCTGGGTAAATACCACATTTAAAAAAATGGATAGACTGTGTTCCTTTTACTTCCTGCAACACCCACCAGAGCTGCCACTGGAACATATTCTTTAAGTTTATGCTAGGATTGGAATAGTTTCAGTTACATCCTGTTTTGATCCTTCAGCTCCTGCTGCTATTCACAGTTCAGACTTTTGAAACCCTGTGGCTTGTCCTTTACTGTTCCTAGAAGTAAATGATGGGAACCCTGAGAGCTGGATTTGGCAGCTGAGGACTTGATGGAGAGGAGCATGACTCTAAAGGGCCCAGCTTTCCTGACTGCTATTTTTGCAGTTGTTGATTAAATAAAGCTGATTTTTGTAGCATTAATCTGTTTGCCTTGTTGGTAGTGGATTTTAATGTCACAAGCCTTTTTAGTGGTCAACTTTTATGTTTCTTACCAGTTTCATCCTTCCCATTGAGAGGCTTTAATAGATCACAGAATTTGCTGTCCCCACTGTTTCTGTACTGATGAATGAAGTCTGGTTAAAATGAACATCAAGCACAGTCCTAGAAATGGAGGAAAATGAGGCAGTGTTGTTGAAGAGTTTAAGAGTACAGATGGAAGGTTGAACGGGGAGTAGCCAATTTCTCTTTCATAGGCTTAGTGGTATATTTTCTTCTTTCTTTTAAAACCGGTGGAAGATTGTTACCTTTTCTTTCAGCGCCAGTTTTCTGAAGATAGGTGAGCCTGGTCCTTAAGATAGTGATGATATCCCTGGCATTTCCCAGTGTGGGGCCTGAGTACTCATTCAGGATTGTGCCTTTAGAAATGGTTCTGGTTTGTACCATTCTTGAAGCTTCAAGATAATCATTTTTGTTAGATCAGTTGAATAGGATGGGGCCTTTAAAGCCTGTCAGCTTCTTAAAGTGCTAATTAGAGCAGTGATTCTCAGCCCTGGTTGTGCATTAAAATCACTTGGAGAGGGGCACCTGGGTGGCTCAGTCGGTTGAGCGTCTGACTTCGGCCCAGGTCATGATCTCACGGTTCGTGAGTTCAAGCCCCACGTCAGGCTCTGTGCTGACAGCCTGGAGCCTGCTTTGGATTCTGTGTCTCCCTCTCTCTCTGCCCCTCCCTAGCTCATGCTCACTCGCTTGCTCTGTCAAAAATAAACTTAAAAAAAAAAAAAAAAAGAATCACTTGGAGAAACTTTAAAAAATATGAACCTAAGAGTTCTGTTTGACATGCTGATTTATTTGCCCCAGAATAGAACCTGAGCATTGTTATTTTCATTTATTTTTATTTTTTTAGTGCTTATTTATTTGTGAGAGAGCGCATGTATGCACACACAAGTGAGTAGGAGAGGGACAGAGGGAGAGGGAGACACGGTCTAGAGCAGACTCCAGGCTCTGAGCTGTCAGCACAGAGCCTGACGTGGAGCTCAAACTCACAGACTGCGAGATCATGACTTGAACTGAAGTTGGACGCCCAACTGACTGAGCCACGTAGGCAGCCCGTTATTATTTTTAAATACCTCCCAAGTAATTTAGTGTCTAGCCAAGGTTGAAAACCTCTGGATTCAGCAGTCAGGAGACACAGTTCTAAGGGCAGCTCTGTCACTGACTCACTCTGATCTTTGAGCCTTAGTTCTTTATCTGTGAAGTTGAGAGTGGGTGAATGAGCTGATATCTAGTGTCTCTTTGGCTTGAAAACAGATTTGTGAACCTGTTCCCGTGCCTACATTTATTGTTTCCCTTGGGACCTTGAAATTCTGATGGAAGATCATCCCTCAGACGCCGTTCTCTCCCCTGTGTAGTAAGATATGAGATTTGCTTTTTCCCCACTCCCACGCTTCTAAGATCCGGATTGCAGCTTCCTCTCTGGCATAACCTAAATGATGGTATCTTTATCAATGGTCAATTAATATTCTAGGGATTTGAATTGTACCTATCCTGTAATTTTTAAATCCTCTACTTCAGTTGCTGCCCTGTCTCTGGTCAGCTGTCATGTTATTTATTACAGAGTGTAGTATTTTGCTCTAGTTTTCTGGTCCTAGGATCTTACCAATTTGTTCTCTTTTCTTGTAGGAGAAATCTTTGAATTGAAGGCTGAACTCAACAATGAAAAGAAAGAAAAGAGGAAGGAGGCTGTGAAGAAGGTGATTGCTGCCATGACTGTGGGGAAGGATGTTAGGTAAGGGTCATCACTCCTGCTGTTGGTCACTTTAGACCCATACCCTATTTTATGGCTTTTACTGCTTTTCATTTAACTGTTGTAAACAAAGAACCTATAAGAATGGGTTTGTCCCACTGAAAATCACAAGGAAGTATAGTTGCTTTTACGTGAACTCTGTGACTTTTTTTTGAAGAATGAAACCAGTTTGATTTTCTTGCGTCCAGATCTAGCATAAAACCTCCTGAGAGCTGGCACAGTTACAGATCTGTTGCTGAAGTAGTTTTAGGAGATGATAAAAATGTACCGAGAAGCAGAAGCTCATATGTTCTTTAATTGGCTCGAGCCAATGTTCTTAACTCTACAACTCTAGAATCAGTTGCTGAATTCAAGATGAAAATCAACGTTAACAAAGTCTGTTTTCTCACCCTCCCTGCTCTCCCCGTAATTCGGCCAGACCATTTGGAAATAGGTACAGATTATCCGCAAGCCCCTGAGGATTCCCAAAATCCTTTCGGGGGATTTATGAGGTCAAGGCTATTATAGTAATACTTAGGTGTTATTTGCCTTTTCACTGTGTTGACATTTGCACTGCTGATGCCTTAGTGCAAATCAAGGTAGCAGTGCCAAACTGTGATAGTAGTCATTGTATTCTTCATCACCACTTACTTCCAGGAAAAAGGGCAGTTTCACTTAGGGCTATTCTTCATTGAAGCATTAAAAATGTATTTTATTAAGCCTTGAAATATGAGTCAGGTCTTTTTAATATTCCATGCGATAAAATAGCAATTATGCATAAAGCACTTCTGCATAACATAGTGTGATTGGTTGACCTGGAAAAAAGCCGATTGTTTGAACTGGGAATACCATTTTTAAGTAAAAGAATGATTGACAGACAAATTATAGTTAATCAGATCTTCAGTATTTGGGAGACATTTTATCAAAAATGAACAAAGTGAACCTGTCACTTCTAGAGAAAAAAATTGACAGATCCATTTTGAGCTTTAAAGTAAAAATTAGATTGTTGGAAAACTTGTATCTCTCATTATGAGCTTGACAGCATCCCAATACTTAGAGACTTTTCTGATGAGATTGGTGGTGAGATGAATTAATGTATTATTTACTGTTCTCTGATGAAATGTGTCATTGGGAGGATCTGCATAACTCAACCAATATTTTCTAAATGACCAGTGCATAGATCATAGAAGTATCCATGGGTAAAAGATCCATTCACATTAAGTGAAAGAAGATAGATCTTATAGCAAGCAAGTTTAAAAAGTTTGATATGGTTTCAGATTCCACATTGTAGCTGACTTTTAAGCTGATTAATGTGTGTGCTGAAAAAGACAAAAGAGAAAAAGCCTTTGTCTAGCTTCAATGTATCAAAGAATATCCAGTTATCTGAAAAAGCTGTTAAAATACTCCTCTCTTTTCCAATTAATATATGTGTATGATTTGCTTCTTACACTTCAGTCAAAACAACATTCTACAGGGGTGCCTGGGTGGCTCAGGCAGTTAGGTGTGCAACTCTTGATTTTGGTCAGGTCATGGTCTCACGGTTTGTGAGTTCAACCCTCACATCGGGCTCTGTGCTGACAGTGTGTGGAACCTGCTTGTTATTCTGTCTTCCTCTCTCTGCTCCCCACTCACATTCTCTCAAAATAAATAAATTAACTTAACAAAAAAAAAAAACAAACCAACATTCTACAACAGGTTGAATGCAGGAGCAAATATGAGGTCATTGCTTAACAACAACAACAAAAAAACCAACATTCTACAACAGGTTGAATGCAGGAGCAAATATAGCTGTCATTGCTTAAACTAGACATTAAAGAGATTTGCAACATGTAAAACAATATCGTCTTAATTTTTTAAAAAATACAATTTTTTTTGCTTTAAAGTGATGTGTTAATATGAAATGCATTTGTTATTTTAGAACTTTTTTTAGTGTTTTATTTTTGAAAGCGTATGCACATGCATGCAAGCTGAGGAGGGGCAGAGAGAGAGGGAGATAGAGGAGTCAGAGCAGGCTCTGCAGTGAGAGTGGAGAGTCCGATGCAGGGCTCGAAACCATGAACCGTGAGATCATGACCTGAGCCAAAATCAAGAATTTGAACACTCAATTGACTGAGCTACCCTGGCGCCCCACATATCATAGTTTAAACAAAATGATAGTAGATATCTTTTGGCCTTCATTGTATTTACTATCTAGTTGAAGAGACCCAAAATCTGAAAACTTAGGGAGTAATAAAATACGATTTTATTATTAGGAACTAGAGTATACATTAAAGGCAATAAGAGTTCTACAAAAGAGAGATACATGTAAATAGGAATAGTTGAAGAACACTTCTCAGAGGAGATGGGATTTGTGCCGTGCCTAGATAGCTCAAAGAGGCAGAATAAATAGGGCTGAGCTATTCATAGGTTATCATATTTCAGTCTCCCCTCCAAGTAACTTCAAGTTCAGTGCTGTGAGAAAGAAATACAATGTGAGCCCCGTATATGATTTAAAGTTTTCTGATAGCCAAGTTAAAATAAAACATAGATGAAATTCTAATAATATATTTTATTTAACAGTATATCGAGTATCATTCCAATATGAAATTTAAAAATAATAAAAATTATTAATGAGGTAATTTACATTATATTTTTCATACTAAGTCTTCAAGATCCAATGTGTATTTTATATATACATAAATATATACGTATGTGTATATGTATATGTGCGTGTGTATATATATACATATATATATCTCATATGTATATATATCTCATATATATATATATATATATATATATATACACACACACACACTTCACATCATAGTTCAGACTAGCCACACTGCCAGTGAGTAGCTACATATGACCAGTGGCTACCATATTGGAAAAATCAACTTTCTAACTTTATAGGTTGATACTTAACAGTTTTTACCTCTAGAACTTTGTTTTTGACCAAGATCTTTTTGATCTTGGGCAGGTTGTTGGAATTAAATTACTCAGGATCTTAAATTTACTGTTGGTTAATGTGTCACATTTGTTTGTCAGTTTTTAGTTGTTTTGCCCATGAGTTATTCTAAGAAATGGAAAGAACATTCATTTGGGGGGAATGTTAATTAGTGTTTGTTGAGTATCTACATGTGCTTGAAACTAGGTATGTATATTCAGATTAAACAGTTTGCCTTTCAGAGCAGAAGTCATTGGTTCATTGGAGATAAGGTGGATTCTTTGACTTTGCTGTCCATCTTCCTTTCTGTAAATAACTTTTTCTGCTTATTGTGTGTGTGTGTGTGTCCAAGAGCTGTACCATGTGACCAGTTATTTCAGCCATTCTCCTTTTTGTAGAAATATACTGACATTTGCTTTCTGTGTACTTGTAGTAAGATGTTCAGAAGTATTTAGAAGTTTTACAGTACTTTGATAAAGCTTTAAGGGGGAAGTTTAATTGCTAATCACTCATAAAATTATAGTTCACCTATATTTTAAAAATAGAGCTTATATGTTAAAATCCAATAAGCTCACCTTCTAAACTAATGATGCCACTTTCCTTTGGCTTTACAGGAAAGTAGTAAATCATGAAATGACTTGGACTTGGAAAAAGTGTAAACTCCTTTTATATTTGAGGAAACTCGTTTTGATTGTCTGAATACGTAATATTAAGAATAAAGAAATAGGGGCACCTGAGTCGCTCAGTTGGTTAAGCGTCTGATTCTTGATTTGGGGTTAAGGTCATGATCTCAATAGTTCGTGGAATCGAGCCTCTTGTCGGGCTCTGCACTGACAGCATGGAGCCTGCTTGGGATTCTCTCTCTCCCTCTCTCTGTGCCCCTTCCCCACTTGCACGTGCTCGCTTGCTCTTTCTCTCAAATAAACTAAAGAAAAAAAAAAAGAAATAAATTCCACTAGAAGGGAATCAGGACGTCTTAGAAAAATGACTGATTTTAATTGTAAGATTAGAAATGAACCAAGTGATCCTGGATGGAACATCATGTCCTACCAGAAAGCAAGGAAACTGGTGAAAATACAGGGTCACATCCCAGGGACTCAGAAGCGAACTGAGTAAGTTCTCACTAGCCAGGGATAGAAGAATATGAACATTTAAAAAATATAGCAACCATAGTGCGTTGAACCTACAATGAATTGATATGTAGAATTACTGTTAATTTGTATATGTGATAAAGACTGTTTTTTTAAAAGCAACATTCCAGGGTTGCCTGGGTGGCTCAGTTGGTTAAGTGTCTGACTTTGGCTCGGGTCATGATCTCACGGTTTGTGAGTTCAAGCCCCGTGTCGGGCTCTGTGCTGACAGCTCAGAGCCTGGAGCCTGCTTCGGATTCTGTGTCTCCCTCTCTCTGCCCCCTGCCCTGCTCACACTCTGTCTCTGTCTCTCAAAAAGGGAGTAAACGTTAAAAAAAAAAAAAAATTAAAAGCAACATTTCTAAAAGGTATGTCCTAAAATATTATATGTGAAATTATATGATGTCTAGGATTTGGTTAAAAATAATCCAGAGCAACTAGATGGGATAGGGACAGGGAGGGAAGGAGAATGGATTGAGGACATGTATTAATACTTGTTTATAGCTGCGTGATGGATATATTGGGTTCATTATACTGCTGTTTCTATTTGTTAGGAATTTTTGTAATGAAAAGTTTCGTAAAAACTCTATTTTTAGAGACTTTCTTGAGACCCAGGGTTATAGTTTCTTTAGAAATTCATCTTAGTGAGATAATTATTATTGCCATGGGGACATTTGTCCTTGCATCAGATCACTTTGTAAAATAAGGCCATTTCTTCAGGTTCTATCCATTGGCTTGACACCAGCATCTTTTCATTTTTCTTTTCTCTTTTCTCCTCTTAGCTCTCTCTTTCCAGATGTAGTGAACTGTATGCAAACCGACAATCTGGAATTAAAGAAGCTCGTGTACCTTTATTTGATGAACTACGCCAAGAGTCAGCCAGACATGGCCATCATGGCTGTCAACAGCTTTGTGAAGGTAACATTTCCCCCAGGGACTCAAGACCAGTCTCTTCTGTCTCAAGTAACCTTTTCAGAAGTGTTTCTTGATATAGTTAATGTCTGCATTGCAAATAAGCAACCTCTGTTCCAAAAGAGGGCCTCTGGAGAAGTACTGGCACCGACTAGGAATGTTCGTGTTTTTAAGCCTTCTTTATGCCAGCATTTGTCATCCAATTCAAACCATATGGAGAGCTTTCAGTTAGCTGGTCTTGGTGTCCTTGCCAGATGGAAGAAGAAAAGCAGGTGAAGAAGCCTTAATGTTTTACCTACCCAGGCTGACAAAGCTTAGGTATATCATTGCAGTTTCAGTAACCTGGGCTTTATCTAGTTTCCCTTTGTAAAAATTATGCTTATGAGTTAGAAGTAGTAGAAACCACAGGAACTACTACCTCTGTTTTGTCTTACTTAATAGGTCTTAACACTGGATTAATTTTTTTATTATGGAAACTTTCAAACATAATGAAGTAGAGGAAATCGTATTATAAATTCCTACCCATCTTGTAGTTGCAGTAGTTAATAACCCATGACCAGTCGTGTTTTATTTATTCTCCCATACATGTTTTCCTGACTCCTCCTCATTTTCCTACTAGATAATTTTAACGTAAATCCCAAACATGATAAAGATGAAAAATAATTTCATCCTTACATTTGTCAGAGTAAGATCTCTTTTTGAAACATAACTACAATTTTCACATCTTAAAAAATTGACCATTAAGAAATTTCTTATTATTAAACATGCAGTCATAGTTTCCCTATCATTAGATTTGATGGACATAATGAGGCTGTACCTATTAAAAAGTACATATTTTAATATTTTATATATGTATATATACATATATATATATATATGGTTTTTTGCTGTTTTTTCCCCTTTGTTGGGAATTTAGTCTGCATTAAAAAAAAGACAGTATTTCTAAAATTAGCTTTTATTAAACTGTTCTGAAAAATAAACTATATGCTTTCTTTCTTATGGAATTTTTGTTCTTTACCTGTGTTTAGCTACATTGTACAAAATCAGAGAACATAACATTCTGTCTGGTGGTTCATAGGTGGACTACATCATTGGAAAGATAATTTAGTTTTCTTGTTTTGTACTTTGGTGTATACAAGGTTTAGACTGTTTAAAGAAATTTTTTAGCATAGTGCAATTTAAGGAGTATTCTATTTGTACTGTATTTGGAAGCATTTGCTAATAAAGGAGAATGTAGGAGTGCCTGGCTGGCTCAGTTGGTAGAATATGCAACTCTTGAACTGGGGTCCATGAGTTTGAGCCCCATGTTGGGTGTAGAGTTCACTTAAAAATAAATAAGTAAATAAATCCCTCATTTGGGGAAAAAAAAAAGGAGAATGTATGTTAATTGGGATCTTGGAGGGCTCTCTCTGCTGCTTAACTCCAGGAACTTGGGGCAGGCCCAAACCAGTTTCTCTCTCCTTTGCTTTCTTGGCTGTAGGCCCCAGAAAGTCCCAACCTATTTTCTCTCTACTTGATACTTGCAGACTGGCTCTGGAGTGGAACACATCTTTTCAATTCCTCATTTTTTTCCTGTTGTTAAGGCAGGTCCACTAATAGCCATGGGGATGGTATTACCAGCTCACTAAGGTGCTGCCCTTCTGGGCATTTCTTCACTGTGTTTATAAAACAATTAAATGATTTTCTAAGCTAAACTCTTAAATAGGCAACTAAGGTTTGTACTTAGGAAACAATAGCATGGGATGATTTATGTTCTGATATAGAATGAAGGAAATATTCTTTTGTGGTTTGTATAAACTAGACTATTTACTTTTAGTTACCATGTACACCTACAGTTGTCAATGATTTTTTTTTTTTTTTTTTTTTTTTTTTTTTTTTTTTTTTTAAAAGGACTGTGAAGATCCTAATCCTCTCATTCGGGCCTTGGCAGTCAGGACCATGGGGTGCATCCGGGTGGACAAGATTACAGAATATCTGTGTGAGCCCCTCCGCAAGTGTTTGAAGGATGAAGATCCCTATGTTCGGAAAACAGCAGCAGTCTGTGTGGCAAAACTCCATGATATCAATGCCCAAATGGTAGAGGATCAGGGATTTCTGGATTCTCTGCGGGATCTCATAGCAGATTCAAATCCAATGGTAACAAACTTCTGCTTTTATAAAGAGAATAGTGCTTAAAATGGGTCCCTTTTAAAAAAGCGTGTTTAAAACAAATCTTATGTTTGGGACATTGAAACCTAGGTTAGCTATGGGAAGTATGAATTCTGTGTGTCCCTCAGATTATCTGTCTCACACTGTAGGTGTTTCTGAGGTGAAAACCAACTACTAAAATACCAGGGTCTTAAAGCAAACCTTTGCATCATACCTATCCCTGTATTTGCTCAGCAACCGGTTCTTTCATCATTTTTTTAAGAGGATTTTACCTTAAATTGATAGCAGTTTTTTAAAGATGATTTCTTCAGATGTTTGTGGTCTTTTCTAGCAGTGTGGCAGTAGAAACAAAGTTATATTTATTGCTTAGTGATTTTTATGCATTCTTCTACAGGAAAATTCTAGGACAAGATTCTCTTTTGACAACTAACGTTTTAAACATTTGGTAGCTAGGAGTGCCTGGGTGGCTCAGTCGGTTGAGCGTCAGACTCTTGGTTTCAGCTCAGGTCATGATCTCACAGGTTGGTGAGCTCGAGCCCCACATCAGACTCTGTGCTGATGGTGCAGAGCCTGCTTGGGATTCTTTCTCTCCCTCTCTATCTGCCCCTCCCACGCTTATGCTTGTTTGTGCATGCGTTCTCTCTCTTTCTCTCTCTCTCTCAATAAATAAATAAATAAACTTAACCAAAAAAAACCTTTAAACATTTAGGAGCTGGAAAACAACTTAACACCTTAAAGTTTGGAGTACTTTTATTTCTCATATTAACATTTTTAACTTTGTCCATATAATGAAGGGGAGAAAGTCCCAAGTGGTATGTTGACTCTGCTGGTTACTGGAGCTCATTTGAATTCAATGATTGGTCAAAGTATCATTGCTGAGAAGATGAAGGAATATGGCCACCTTTTCTCCCCTTTTTGCCTAATACAATATTTACTTAGAGGTGAATAATTGTGAGTTAATCAAATGAGTAATCTTTGAATATTTTTCTTGTTGTTGAACTTTCTGGAATTTGCCTTGAAATAGACATTGCCTCTCACTTGCAAATTACCCACTCAGATCTCTGCTTTGATATTTCATTTGGTTCATCTTATTCTTTGAATAGCCTTGGCTTCTGTTTATTCTCCTTCAAGTTTAGTATCAAGGTCAAAGGATGAAGCAAGCCCCACTTTTTTTTTAGGGTACTATGGTACTTACTATCATCAGGAATCTTTTTAGCCACCTTCTAGGTACAGAAGTGGGTGCAGATATGGATGTGCTTAAACTATGACTTCTGATAGGATGTCACCATCAGTAAGAAGATTCAGCCTTTCCTTTTTTCCACCTCAAGTAAGATCATGTGACTTCTCCCCCACTTTTTTTTATTCCATACAGGAAGAAATTTATAGGGGTGTCTGGGTGCCTCAGTTGGTTGAGCGTCCAGCTCTTGATTTTGGCTCAGGTCATGTGATATCACGGTTCGTGGGTTTGAGCCCCATGTTAGGCCCTGCGCTGACAGTTCAGAGCCTGCTTGGGATTCTCTCTGCCCCTGTCCTGCATGTGTGCTCTCCCTTAAATAAGTTTAAAAAAAAAAAAAAAAAAAGAAATTTACAAGGCATTAGTATCTATGTTATAGACTGTGTAGTTGGTCCTAAGTTGTATTTTAGTGTTGTTTCTGAGTCACGGTTACTCTGAGCAGCTGTACTGGAAATTTTCTACCTGAGGACAAATGAGAAGATGAAAAGTATTTGGCTTCCGTGCTCCCAGTTTCAGGCATCCAGATGAATAGGGTATTGTGCACTCATGGAAACTTGTTAAATAGTGGGGCTAGGAATGTGGAGTGGAGTGAGGTGAAAATGAATTCTAACTCATTTAGGCAATTCCATTTTGGGGAGAAAAAGGCATTTTTACACTAATGTAAATTCTTCAAAGTAGAACCTACAAAATTAGATGATTAGGGATAGGGAGTAACTGATGGTTTAGTAAAGGCTTGCTTTTTCTTTTTTCTGCTCTTTTCTTTTTTTTGTACCCAAGCACTTAGAACTTAAAACTTTATCCAGATCAATTGAGAGGGTGGAATGATTCTGGAACAAGCCTAATTTAACTTATTTTAAGTTTTCATTATGGAGGAAGGGCTGGTTTTGGCCAGATCCTACTCTCAAGTAACATGTATGCCATTTATTTATTTATTTATACTTTATATTTTGGGAATTTTCAAACATATTCAAAATTAAAGTGACTAAATGAAAATGAGATAAGTGAAATGAATCCATTTACCATCATCAGATTCGGTAATTATCAGCATGTGCTAGGCTTGTTTTACCTGTTTTCCCCCATGCCATACCTACCTATATAAGTAATATAAACAGGCAACACATCAGTGGGTCTCTGTTTGAATTTAATATAACATTATATTAAACTATAATACTCTTAATAAAATTTCCTAATCTGTTTTTACTACAGCTTATCAGGAGGTGATTTCAGGGGATTTTCACAAGTTACCTTTGAGGAAACATTTAGAGAAAATTTAAGGTCACCTGGTAGATTTTGAGAAACTTTCAGGAGCCACTTTTGTTTACTGTGTCTTTATTGCCGATTTTCCTAGAGCAGGTGTCAGCATTAATTATCATTGGACCTATCGCTCTCTAAATAGAAAATCTTTTTGATTCTCGTCACATTTCTCAGTAGCAGAACTTTTCCCTTGATATTGTTCAATGGAGTGCTAGCAAGGCTCACAGGGTGCAAAATTTAAAATGGTACTCACATTCAGGTGCCAACTCCATACCTGCAGAAGCCTGAAAGTGGAGTGTCTCCTTAAGCTTGTGCCTTACTTGCCTTACTCTTGTTCTGGTCTTGTTTTACATACTCTTATTCAAATCATTTTTTGAGCTCTTCATGCTTGTTTTAGTGAAGAACTGAAAAGTTTGTGTTAAGATAGCCAACAGACACACATGCCTACCTTTGATCTCGAACCCATACTTTTCATCTCAATCGATGTCCTGCTTTTTGCCAAAAAGTATTACAACCGGCATTTAGACCACTGATTTTCCTTTTTTATCAGCTGGGTCAAATACTGTTGATAGGAAACAGGTGAGTACATGAATGTAAGGTTTAATAGCTCAAACATCTGAGAGATTCCAAAGGATTCTGATGACCATACATTCTTAGGAAAAGGGAAATTTAAACTTAAATGCATTCTATGCCAGATACATGCTTTTACTTACGATTTATTGCTTCGTTCTCTTATCTTCCCAATGCAGTAGAGGTTATTCCATGTTGAGATCAAGAAGTGTACACTCAGGAAATTATCCCAGAGTCCTACAGCTAGTGGTAATATAGCCAGGATTCTAACCTAGTTCTGAGTCCCAGTACCCGTTATTGGTCACTGTCTTCATAGAGGTATGTCTATAATAGAATTTAAATGTGTGTATTCACACGTACACATTTAGAACTGTTTTATTGTCTCAAAATGGTTAAAATTTTGAATATATGAAGGCCTTTAATTATCTGAGACCTGTTTTACTGTGGAAATCCTCTCAAGCTCCTTATTCTGATGCTTGAGTCCTCTTCTGCTCTGGAGGGTATTTTGTTGCACTGTTTCAGAAGTTGTTCCACACGGTGGCAGCACTGCACCAGAAAATACTAGAATCTCTTGCAAAAAAAAAAAAAAAAAATTAACGTTTCCAGGGGGTTCTGCTTTAGTAATTTTCTTATAGCTCACTTCAGAAGGGCATCCTAAAGGTGAAAGCACCTGCAGAAATGACTTGGAAATCAGAGAGTAAAATGTTGATCAAGATCTGAATACTTTTGGGGTTATGTTGATTTCCAAGCTCATTCCTGGGAGTAGGGTACCTTGCTGCAAGTAATAGATTTGTTTTCATTTCTTGTCTTTCTGAGGGGGATCACACGCACTTCCTTTTCCTATAGTTATCCAATTTATAACAGTTAAAGCAGACTTTCAGTGAAATACTATTTGAAAGAGAAAAGATAGACTTTGAAGTAAAAAAATTCTCTTAAATTCTAGCTCAACGTCACTGAGTTTCTTCTTCTGTTGAATGAGGGGCGCCATTGTAGAAAGGCGTTAGGAGTATTTATTGAGCTGTGGTATAAAAAGTGCATATTCAAGGGGCACCTGGGTGGCTCAGTTGCTTAAGCATCCAACTTCAGCTCAGGTAATGATCTCACGGTTCATGAGTTTGAGCCCCGCGTCAGGCTCTATGCAGACAGCTCAGAGCCCGGAGCCTACTTAAGATTCTGTGTCTCCTTCTCTCTTTGCCCCTCCCCTGCTCACACTCTGTCTCTCTCCCTCTCAAAAATAAATAAACATTAAAAAAAAAATTTTTAAAAAGCACATGTTCAAGTGCTTGGCTTATGGGAGCTCATGAGAATGATGGCTGCTGCTCCTGTAACTATGAAATAGACATTAGACAGGGTTAACGTTATTGCTACAATATTAACTTAAAAGGTCCTGGTGCCGATGATAGCTGTACAAACTCATATAGTACAGTCTTTTCTGAGAGAATTAGAGCCAAACTTATTTTCAGATGCAGATTTTATTATTCATTATTTTGAAAGCAAACCTGTATTCAGAATGAGCAACCACTTTGGAGCTACAGGAGAATAGCTCCCATGACTTCTTCACAGATGTCAGAATTTTTTTATTTTATTTTATTTTTTTACATTTTATTTTATTTTTGAGAGGCAGAGAGAGACAGAGCACAAGTGGGGGAGGGGCAGAGAGAGAAGGAGACACAGAATCCGAAGCAGGCTCCAGGCTTTGAGCTGTCAGCACAGAGCCCAACATGTGGCTTGAACTCACAAATTGTGAGATCATGACCTGAGCCGAAGTCAGGTGCTCAACCGACTGAGCCACCCAGGCGCGCCCACAGATGTCAGAATTTTTAGAATTTCCACCAAATGTATATTTACAAGAAAAAAATGCACTTTTGGGTGATAGTGATTGTTTTGTAGCTTTTTTCCCGTACATTAGGATTTTCCCTCCTTTACTATGGTTTTTATTTTTTCCTCCAAGGCATTTGAGATATTCTGACTTCAGTTAGCATGTTCATGCTAGAGTCTGCCACTCCTGAGACTCCCAACAACCCCATCGCATGGTTGCTTTTGTTTGTGAACTTGGCTCTCCTGAGCCCCATTGGCTTAGGACTTTGCCCCTTTAATGTCTTCTAAACTTTCTCCATTCTGCTTCCATCAGTCACCCTGAGAACTGCCCTGGGAAGCCCCACTTCCCTCTGTCCTGTCCTCTCTGCCAAAGCACAAATTACTGAATAAGTAGGAAACCTATTTCTGTTTGATGAGTGTTCTGCACGAGCAGTATGTTCTCAGAATAGCCTCAGCTTGGCCCAGAATAGCCTTTAGCAAAGGTTCTGGTTAAAACTGCTAGCATCTTGGGGCACCTGGGTGGCTTGGTCAGTTAAGTGTCTGACTTTCAGTTTTGGCTCAGGTCGTGATCTCACAGTTTGGTGAGTTCGAGCCCCGCATCAGGCTCTGTGTTGACAGTGTGGAGCCTGCTTGGGATTCTCTCTTTCTCTCTCCTTCACTGTCCTCTTCCCCTGCTCACAATGTCTCTGTCTCTCTAAATAAATAAATAAACAAACCAGTTAGCTTCTTTTAATTAGAAATTATTCTAGAAAGCTATCTTATAAAGAGGCCTTATAAAAATTTTATAAAGAGGCTTTAACTGGGTTCATTCACATATATCATGCAAGTGAAAGACAAACAGAACCCACATTCCAAGGATCGACATAGGATGAGAAACCTCCAATGATCTGGTGCCAGCTCACAGGTCAAATGGCAGTCACATCTTTTTGGTGACCATCACCAGCATGTAGAAGCAGCGTGGTATTATGGCAGTGGATCTCAACTGGGAGCGATTTTGCTCCCCAGGGTACATTTGGCAATATCTAGGGCACTTTTCATTGTCACAGCTAACCGGAGGGATGTTGCTAGTATCGAGTGGGTAGAGTCCAGGGCTACTTCAGACATCCTGCAGTGTACAGGACAGCCCCCTAGAGCAACCAGTTATTCATCCCCAAATGTCAGTAGTGCTAAGTTTGCAAAAATTTGGATTATAGAAATAATAGAAATAGCATATAACCACGTAGGGCCAGAGTGGCTGCTGTTTTGAGTCCTGGTGTGGCTGCTTAATAAAAATGTTGCCCTTAGCAAGTTGTTTAAAATGAGCTTCAGTTTCCTTGTCTTTAAAAAGGTAATAATGCTTATTTTACCCAATTATTTTGAATATGAAGGAATAATTTAAAAATTTAAATAATGCCTGGGGCACCTGGGTGGCTCATCGGCTCAGGTCTTGATCTCAAGGTTCGTGAGTTCGAGCCCCGCATTAGGTTCTCTGCTGTCAGTGCAGAGCCCACTTGGGATCCTCTGTCTCCCTCTCTCTGCCCCTCCCCCACTTGTGCACACTCTCGTACTCTCACTCTCTCAGTCTCTCCCAAAAATGAACAGTAGGGGCGCCTAGGTGGCTCAGTCAGTTAAGCATCGGACTGCAGTTCAGGTCATGATCTCACAGTTTAGTTCCTGAGTTTGAGCCCTGTGTCGGGCTCTGTGCTGACAGCTCAGAGCCTAGAGCCTGCTTCAGATTCTGTGTCTCCCTCTCTCTCTGCCCCTTGCCTACTCATGCGTGCACGCTCTCTCTCTCTCTCAAAAATAAATAAACATTAAAGTTTTATTTAAAAAAACATCAAAAAATTTTAAATAATGCCTGATATATAGCAAATGTTTAATAAAACTGTAGCTATTGAGGAACAGACCTAACACTGCATACTTTCTGATTATTATAATTTCTATTTAGGCCTTAGAAAGTTGTGATTTGTTGTCAGTCAGTGTGAGATGGTACATATTGAAAAACTCAAGTCTCTAGATCACTTTGTAAATTTGAGGATTTTTATCAGAATATAAATGATGCCCTTGTGGGCTATGTTGTCTTTCAAAGATCAGTCTAGAGCACACAGAAAAACTTCATGACTTCATTTAATTTAGTATTTTCTATGATTTCTGTTATCCCTAAATGTATATTAATAAGTAGAGTTTTAAAGTACAATTTCATACGTAAGTAAAATGAGAAATACATAATGTTCTTCGTGCTAAAAGTCCATAAAGGAGTTCCGGAGCTGGTAGAATTTTAGGTGCATGTGAGAGTGCCTGTAGGTGGTAGGCACTTAATAAGAGTAATGTGGGAGGTAATATGTTCAGTCTGTCTGGGTTCCCCATGTGAGTAATGTTGTATTTGGTACCAAAAGAGGAACGATTTCTGCAGGAATGGAGTAAGTAGAATCATTAGAGACTGCTTTGATATAAGGCCGATTGCCCAGCTCTTGAATCTCCCACTGGTTGATCTGAGTGTTGTTCTGTCTCTGCTTATAGAGGAAGTAAATGATTTTTGTTTCCTGTGTAATAAACTCTGGAAATCTTTCTGTGATTCTCACTTCTTTTAAAATCAGTTTTCTATCAGTTGTTACTAACTTATAGGTTATTTTTTTTATTCTTTTTACATTTTTTTAAGTTTATTTATTTTGAGGGAGGGAGAGAGAAACCCAAGCAGGCTCCATGCAGAGCCTGATCTCACAACTGTGAGATCATAACCTGAGCCAAAATCACGAGTAGGACCCTTAACCAACGGAGCCATTCAAGTACCCCTGAGTTGTTGTTGTTGTTGTTGTTGTTCTTCTTCTTCTTCCTTTTTTTTTTTTTAATAAGCTCATTTAGGGGGGATAATTTTAGAATAACAGAAAAGTTGCAAAGATAGTACAGAAAGTTCTCATATACTCTTCAGTCACTTTCACTTAATGTTAACACCTTACATAACCGTGGCACATTTGTCAAAACTAAGAAATTAGCATTGGTACATTATTATTAACTAAAGTACAGATTTTATTTGAATTTCACCTGTTTCAACACAAATGTCCTTTTGCTATTCTAGGATTCAATCCAAAATACCAAATTGTATTTAATCACTTCTTTTTATAAAGAGTTGACTCACTCTGTATGAAAGTGTCTCAAAAACAGAAAAGTGCTTTGTAATTATGAAATGGTATCTTTTCCTCCCCCAGTACTGGATAGCATAGTGGTTAAGACTCAGACTCTTGAGCCAGACAGACTTGGGTTTGTATGCTGGTTCTGTCATTTCTTGGCTCCCTAGACTTCTTTCCATCCTCATCTACATAGTAGAGGTGATAAATAAAATTTTTCTCGTAGGGTTGTTGTGAACATTAAGGAGAGAGAGCTTGCAGAGCCCTTAATCCTGAACCTGGCAGAGAGAGCCCTCCATAATATAACTGCCATTTATGGTCCATATTGTATAGTCACTGTGCTGCTGGAGATTAATAAGTTTAAAGGGGTTGATTTTTCAATTGCACATTTATTCTTAAAAGATTTAGTTCTTTTGTATATGTTATTTATTTAAAAGCAGACATTGTTTTTAGGGTAATTCTGGGGGCAGCTTACCCACAAACGAAGCTAGGTCTGTTTACAGTGTTACTACACCATTGCAGAATTACTTTTAAAAGGTAATTTTTCCAGGAAATCCCTTTAAAGCAGTTCATCAGCAACTTCTTGAAAAGTGGATCTGTTGTACATAGTAATACTGAAAGATCACAGCTCATTCCTTTCTCAGTGTTCCCTTCAGGATGATCTCAAGGCTTTTAATGTGGCAGGGGGTTACTTTGTTCTCATAGGGAGATAACTGGTATGGTCATACATTTTTGGTTTGTGTTGCAGCTTGCTCTAGTGTAATTTCAGGGTCTGTGGGCCCACTAACCCTGATTGTTAGGAGTGCCTTTTGTCTATTTGTAGATACCTATTTGTGATGTGAGAATATTTGCATTTTGTCAGACTATATTTTAAGCCACTTTAAGTAATGAATTCTATTGAGTCTTATTTGTGAATCTTAATTGTTACCATGTATACAGACTTCCTTGTCATCATGAGCTGTGTTGACTCAACCAGGCAGACCTGTTGACTCAAGTTCCTTATTCATGGGAAGATGAAGGGGGAAAAATGGCACATTTTAGGATGTAATACAGTTGGCATATTATCTATTGGCATTCTGGACAGTGTGTTGGGTAAAAGTATGAGCTCTAAGTTTTACTTATGTGAGGGGGAAAAAATTAACTGGTACCACATAGTCATTGTGTCCTTAAGGAGATGATCAGGACTGAAACATGCTTGGAAGAAATACATGTTGCCTTGTGCTTTCACATGTCAGTTGAAGCAACTCTATAAAGGAGAAAGCAAGATTATATATATTTCAGCATAATAGATTTTGGTTAGTTATTATGCTTTCACTTGATTTCAGTCTTTAGGGGCACCAACCAAAAGGGTTGTAAATTGAACAGGAAAGCTGAAGTATAAACCTGGATAGAGAGTATGTGACCTTGAAGGTCATTGCTGGAAATGGAAGTCCTCTAAATAGTACTTGAGTTAATAGGGAGAAGTCACGGTACTGGAAAGTGATGTCTTTCTTGGGTTCTGAGGCTATGGAAATGAAAGTGCAGGATGAAAGTCATTCAAAGGGACAGGGACATGTGTGAGAGATTTCTCATAAAGGAGCTTCTGTCTGTGACACTCCAGTCCCACAGGAGATCTGGATTTCCCTTCTAGATTTCTTTTTTTACAGGATCATTTTTATTTTAACCCTACCTGCAGCTCTAGCTTGCTCCTTTTAAAAAACAGATGAGGTCAAATTTATGTCCTTATAATTGATGCATATCAGATAGGGGTAGCTTATAAATCAGATTTTATAGCTGGATAGTAAATCCTGCCTCTTTAAGTGCTGTCAGGATATGATTATCTCTGAAATATATGAAGTAGAAGAATACATTTTTCTCCTTGTATAAATCTCCTTGTATAAAGGCATGTCACCTTTGCCTGGACATAATGCTTTGATTGTATTATCCTCCCCCACCTCTGATGTTTCTTTCCATTTCTCCCAGCTGAAGTTCACAGCTCCTGGAAATTCTGCAAATGCTGAACGCAGAGTGATTATTACTCAGAAACTCGAAGCAGACACAAACCTTGAGTTCATATTCGAGCACTATCCCTTGCTAGCTGTGTCAACTAAACAAGTCACTAACTTCTCTAAATTGATTTATAAATTCATTGTTAAAGCCTGTTTCCTTATCTGTAATAGGTGGATTTTGATAGCTACTACCTCAGAGTTGCTGTGAGGATTAATGGCACATAGTAAGTGCTCAAAACATTTCAGTAGTTACTGTCTTTTTTTCTCTTTGCGCAGCCTTATCTATTAGGTATGGTATAAAGTAAGTTAAAACACAATTTGCTTACCTTAAAAAAAGCTCCGCTGGCTCCAAGGGTCCATAAGGAACTATCACACTGAAGAGAAGTCTGTAGTTAAGGCAGAGAAAGATGTGTCTAGTATGGAGTGTGATTTTATATGTATCTATATGTTTTGTATATAAATGTGTATATGGATGTTTGTGTTTAATATCTGTATCTATAAAGTATACACATTACATTACGGGGTGGGGTAGGGAGAAGTGTTTAGTTGCAGTCATCCCAAGAAACACCATAGTTGGGAGGCAAGATGAATAAAAAAATTTTTTTACACTATGTATGTGTTCCTTTGTAACCTATATGCCAACTTTTTATAAATCCGCTAATGTACTGAGAAAACTCATTTAAGGAACCCTATTTATAATTATATTTTTAAAGCAAAGCTTCTTTAGAAATTCCTTTCTAGGTTGTCTCGCTGGTTCAGTTGGCGGAGCATGCAACTCTTGATCTCAGGGTTGTGAGTTCAAGCTCCATGTTGGGTGTAGAGATTACTTAAAAATAAAATCTTAAAAAAATATAAAGGAAAAAAAAGAAACTCCTTTTTTGGGAACTGTAGTTTTTTTTAAGATTATAGTTAAAAGGCTGTTCTCTTCCTGGCAGTGTTTCCTAAGAGAAGTGCCAGTTTTCCAGGGGAGAAATATTATGCATGTTAGTCTTAGTTCAAATTCAAAGTGATAGTTCAAGTGAAAGAGACCTAACCTTTGGGTTTTTGTTTTGTTTTGTTTTGTTTTAACGTTTATTTATTTTTGAGACAGAGCATGAAAGGGGGAGGGTCAGAGAGAGAGGGAGACACAGAATCTGAAACAGGCTCCAGGCTCTGAGCAGTCAGCACAGAGCTGACGCGGGGCTCGAACTCACGGACTGTGAGATCATGACCTGAGCCAAGTCGGACCCTTAACCGACTGAGCCACCCAGGCACCCCCTAACCTTTGTTTTAATACATGGGTATATTAAGGCAGTTACTCCAAGGGTTAGATTTTTTTCTTTATTATGTTGAATTACTGTTTGGAGAAGTCTTTCTGGAAAGAGGAAGTAGATCTTAAATTCTAATCTGTTATTTTTAAAGTTTATTTTTACAAATAGACAATATATGTGCTGTGTAAATAGTACAAAATTCCAAACAAGCAGAGTATAAACATCAACAAGTGAATTGTCCTGTTACCGTAACCACCCAGCTGCTGTCCTGAAGTCAGTCTTTTTTCTCTGTCTACTTTAGAGTTGGTGTGACTAGCTTAAGTTTCCTTTAGAGTGGGAGAAATGTGGCGTAATGACCAGAAGACTACTACTCAGTCCCTACAGGCCCACCGTAGTATGTTTCTGAAATCATAACAGCCTGTGAAGATTGGGAGTTGAGAGTGGAAAGACAGAACAGAGGAACTTGGAGAAGTTTTAGAGGAACTGTGGAATTTTGTTATTGGGGATGCATTTTTCTCTAGTTGGCCATTGGCTCAGTGACTGTTTGGCAGTAATCTCTTTTCTCAATGCAGGCCTTTCTAAATGTAATCCTATAATCTGGTCTCTCTGGATCTTTTAATGAGATTTACTTTTCCCTATTTCCTTTTTTGTTTTAATGTGATAATGAGTGGAAATTGCCTTATTTTGCCACCAGAACATATACTTCATTAGCCGCATTATACACTTGGTTTAATTTCCAATTGCCTATGATAATGACAGGGGAATTCTAATTGTTCGTTCTGTTCAGCATCCTTCTGTTCTCTTTCCTCCATTGCTTTTTTTGATTCCCTAAATTCTGACCTTTTCTTTTTCTACATTTCCTATTAACAGACTTTATATTTAACATGTAATTTTTCTAACTTCAAAAGGATTTAATAGCAAAAATGGTAAATTGTGGTAGGACATCTTATCTTGGACAGCTGGTAACCAAGATTGGGCATGTGTTGTCAGTAACAATTTGAAAACAGGCATTTGGTCTTCTGATATGACATTTTGATCCTTTATAATATAATGTCAATCCAAGTGTAGAATACATGAGAAATCTCTTTTCCCTGCATGTACAGCACCTGAGATGATGGAGAGGATTAGTATTTCACTCTTCATGCGTTTTGTTTTTCCCTAAATCCCATGCTTGATGATAGCAGACAAAAATTAAGTCAGAAAAGAACTTCATACCTGCTACCATGTGGTATGTGGACTAGACAATTCTTCCTGATTTGTCTTAATAGCAGTAAAATCATATCATATCCATAATCATACTTACAAGTGAGCCTTTGATTTTTCATCTTGGAATTTTGTAATCACTAAATTATAGCTGAAGAGGATTCCATTCATGGCATCATACCTTTTATGTAATTATGAATGTTGTCAGACTTACGTTATGTGATTAAAAAATCATGTTGTCTAGACATTTATATTCTAGGATAAATGCTGGGATAGCCCGCAAACTACTCAGATAAGGTGGATGGTAAAATCAATAGCTGAGGGGCATAGTTCAGCGTCCGACTCTTGATCTCGGCTCAAGACATGATCTCACAGTTCGTGGGTTTGAGCCCCGCATCGGCCTCTGCACTGATGGCATGGAGCCTGCTTGGGATTCTGTCTCTCTGCCTCTCCCCTTTTTCTTGCTGGCAAAAGGATACAACTCTTAGTTTCTTAAGCTTTTAACAAGGGACTTCAGTGAGAACTAAGAATGAGTTGACGTTTGAACAATTTTAATATATATGACTGAAGCTGCTATCTCTTATCTCATTGATACTTAGAGAATATTTGGATTCAGTCTTTACTTGTTTTTAGTAACACCTGGGAGCCTCACTGAAAAATGGGGTTATAGGGGTGCCTGGCTGGCTCTGTTGGTAGAGCATGCAACTCTTGATCTCAGGATTGTGAGTTTGAGCCCCACGTTGGCCATACAGATTACTTTAAAAAAATGTGGTTTTAGGAGCGCCAGGGAGTCTACATCAGTTGAGCATCCGACTTTGGCTCAGGTCATGATCTCGTGTTTCTTGAATTTGAGCCCTACATCGGGCTCTGTGCTGACAGCTCAGAGCCTAGAGCCTGCTTCAGATTCTGTGTCCCTCTGTCTATGCCCCTCACCTGTTTGCATTCTCTCTCTCTCTCTCTCAAAAATAAACAAACATTAAAAAAAATTTTTTTTTTAAAGTGTGGTTTTAAATTCACTTGTATAGGGCCATAGTATAGTTTCTTGTGTATTTATATTTTTGTGTGTTTTTGCAATTTTTAAAATACTTTAAATATTCACTGGCAGGGCTCCTGGGTGGCTCAGTCGGTTGAGCGGCCGACTTCGGCTCAGGTCATGATCTCGCGGTCCGTGAGTTTGAGCCCCGCGTCGGGCTCTGTGCTGACAGCTCAGAGCCTGGAGCCTGTTTCGGATTCTGTGTCTCCCTCTCTCTCTGCCCCTCCCCTGTTCATGCTCTGTCTCTCTCTGTCTCAAAAATAAATAAACGTTAAAAAAACATTAAAAAAAAAAAAGAAATATTCACTGGCTGTAGACTTATTAGTTATATCAGGAATAATCTGTAATTTTGATAAAGGTTCACTTTTTTTTCTTGAAACTAGTATGGATTCCCAGATCTGTAAGTCAGGATACAAGTGTACTTTCTTATATTTGGTAGCAATTTTTCATATGTCATACTGCCTGAAAAGGTTACATTTGAGGCACCATATTTCTTTGAGTCTGAGATGGCATTGATTATAAGATGTGCTATTTTTTGTATTACCTAGAAAGAAATGTATTTCCTATTAAACTAACATGCTTTTGGTTATTAAATGCATCTTAGTTTCAGAGATGTTGATGTGAAAAACTGTGCAACTAAGTCTTGAAGAGTTATGGTAATAGTACCACTTTAAATTTGCATAAGGCTTTATAGAAAGCACATATGTATATCATATACCTGATTGAGCCTCAAACTAAAACTAATCTGTGAGGTGGATTAAATTATCCCCAATTTTCAGATGAGGACCATCTCCAGACATGATCAATAGTGAACTAGGGTTTCAAGCTCATAATTTCTTACTCTGAGACTCATGATATGATTGACAGTATCACCTCCTCACTCCCCCTTACATGCATACCCATACAGCTCTATAATTAGCCTAGATTTTTCTGTCTGTTGCCTGCCTAATGTACATGTTTCGTGTTTAAACTTCATTGATCTTATAACTGTTCATGTGTCTTGATTGTATTGATAGTGTTGAATACTATTGAAATTGTTAATGTTCTAACAGTAAATCATGTGTGACTTGTGTGACTGTCTGCTAATACGTGAATTGTTTTAATTCTGGGTTCCTGACCACTAAGAAGCTCTATATACCATCATTGGTGGTGTAATATGTTTTGAAAGCAGTCTGTTTCTAGCTGACTGGGTAAAATGTTCAGGAATGGTTATGAGTTGAGATCTATGAAGTGGTCCAGAGAATATTATTTATTTATAATTGTACTGTTCTTGGTAAATCCAGGTCATGTCTGTTTCTTTCCCAGGTGGTGGCTAATGCTGTAGCAGCATTATCTGAAATCAGTGAATCTCACCCAAACAGCAACCTACTCGATCTGAACCCACAGAACATTAATAAGCTGCTGACAGCCCTGAATGAATGCACTGAATGGGGCCAGATTTTCATCTTGGACTGCCTTTCTAATTACAACCCTAAAGATGACCGGGAAGCTCAGAGGTCAGTCTGTTTTCCTGGATAGTATCTGGGAGACTTGCCTGCTTGAATAAGTTCTGTCTATATTAGAATAAGGGTCTCTTATGTTGGCAGAGATCAGTGGCTTGTGGGGCAGATACTGCTATCCTCATGGTATTTTGTCACTGGATTTAGGAACATTATAGGTGGTGGAGTGAACCATGCACAAATAACTCTTCCTAAGGGATGTGTATTTTTCTTTTATTTAAAAAAATTTTTCTTTTAATGTTTATTTTTTGAGAGACAGAGACAGAGTGTGAGCAGGGGAGGGGCAGAGAGAGAGAGGGATTCACAGAATCTGAAGCAGGCTCCAGGCTCTGAGCTGTCAGCACAGAGGCTGGCATGGGGCTCGAACCCACAAGCTGTGAGATCATGACCTGAGCTGAAGTCAGACGCTTAACTGACTGAGCCACCCAGGTGCCCCAAGATGTGTGTTTTCCATTTCTTGTTTGAATACTGTAGTTACCCTCTGCTGAAATCTCCCTCATCATGGTTCCACATCTCCCATACAGCAGTTTCTGGCCATTTGGTACACAAAGGTTTTTGAGTGTCTCTCACCATAGTGACAAACTTTTCATTTTATGAGATACATAGTAAGTGGCTGGATATCAGTTACTAAGCTGAACTATACCTATCATTCAGTAATAGAGAAAATGTATTCAAGTCTGCAAAATATGTGATGTCTTCCATTAGATACAGAAATCACGTCAGTCTGAATTTAGAGAAGATTTTGGAAGGTGCACTTGGATTGTTGTGCTCAGCCCTTTACCAAGTTCACTGTTGTAAATTTTCTTTGACTATCACAAATTGACTACTAAATTTCGTATGCACCTACACACAGTTTACAGGATTGGCATTATCACCAATTTTTATTGAGTGTTTTGTGCATATAGGCACTATAGTAGGTAAAGTACTTCTGAAGAAATGGTGGCTCTTTGACATATTTTAATTATGTAGATAAGAACCTTCCTTGCCTGGATGAATCTCAAGCTACCATAATGTAAGTGCTCTTCACTTGTCTGGGAAATTGTTCCCTCTGAACCTGATTAAAACTCACCCTGATCGTTTCTTTCCATCCTCTAAAGTACAAGTATCTTATGGAAAGAACTTCATGTAAAATTTTATTTTTTGTTCATCAGTGACATCTCACACTTCTTGTTCATTCACTTAGCAAGTATTTATTGAGGCTATGATGCCTGCCAGGCATTGTTATAGGCGCTGAGGATACACTGTCACCAGAATCGTAGCCCTCGTGGAACATATATCCTGAGAGATGCTGCAGAAGTATATATAATATAATATAATATAATATAATATAATATAATATAATATAATATAATATAATATAATATAATATAATATAATATAAATCAGAGCCTGGTAAGTACTAATGAGAAAGATAAAGTAGGGAGGAGATCTAAAAAATGCTGGGCATTTGCGGACGAGGAATTGTGTTTTATCAAAGGGTGGTCAAGAAAGGCCTTGCTGAGAAGGTGGCTTTTGTGTAAAGACCCAAGAGCTGAGGGAGGTCAGAGAGTCAGCCAATTAGATATAGGAGGAAGGGAGAGGATCCCAACTTAATTACCTTGAATCCTTAACTGCATATAATCAGCTCACCTCTCATGTTGACCAAGAGCTATCAAAATTAGGTTAATTTCTGAAGAACCCTCAACAGATAATTAAATACTCAAGATTTAGTGAAGCCTTTAAGCATAGGTAGCAGGGGCTAGGAGAATGGGGGAAAGGTATGGGAGAATATTGCAGTGGTGTTCTGTAACTTACAAACTTTTTCAGAGATTTCCTTAATCATGAAGGCAAGGAGTTGAGTAGTTTTCCTGGTCAACTCCCTTCCTTCTGCATCATATAATGACACCTTCAGTGACAGATGGTTGGCATCTCTCACTATGAAGTAACTCTTAAAACTTAATTTGACATCCTATAAGTTGAGGAGAAATAGTCTGTGAGGCAGGAAGCCCTTATGGAATATGGGGAGACCGACGACCATAAAACAGGAAGGTAAGTGGTGTGAGCCTCAAGTATTTTGGGTATTGCTTAGTTTCCTTGCAGTTTGAGCATCCCTTATTGCTGGTTTCCTGAGGTCTTCTGATGTCTCTGCTCTGCCTGTAGTTTGCCTGTAGTTTGCTGCAGTATAGGATCCCAGTTCTGTTTACACATGGAGCTTTGACTTTCCTGATTCTCTAGTTTCTTGATACTGGGGCCAAGGTACTCTGACACATTACATCATGGACTGGATTGAACAAAGAAATTTTAATTCAAGATATTAATTTTCCTTTTTTCTCCTCAGCATCTGTGAGCGTGTGACTCCCCGGCTATCTCATGCCAACTCGGCAGTGGTGCTTTCAGCAGTAAAAGTCCTGATGAAGTTTCTGGAGTTGTTACCCAAGGACTCTGACTACTACAATATGCTGCTGAAGAAGTTGGCCCCTCCGCTTGTCACTTTGCTGTCTGGGGAGCCAGAGGTGCAGTACGTCGCCCTGAGGAATATCAATCTAATTGTCCAGAAAAGGTTGGGAAACCAAGAATTGGTGATTAAAGTGTTTGTGATTTTGAATTAAGCTTAATAATATCAATATTAGAGTGTTAAGTTTTATTGATTTTTATTTTTAAAAAGTGTTTATTTTTATTTTTTTAAAGATCACACTTTTTTTTTAAATTTTTTTTAACGTTTATTTTTGAGACAGAGAGAGACAGAGTATGGATGGGGGAGGATCAGAGAGAGAGGGAGACCCAGAATCCGAAACAGGCTCCAGGCTCTGAGCTGTCAGCACAGAGCCCGATGCGGGGCTCGAGCTCATGAGCAGTGAGATCATGACCTGAGCCGAAGTTGGATGCTTAACCGACCGAGCCACCCAGGCACCCCTATTTATTTATTTTTGAGACAGAGTATGTGTGCAGGGGGGGCAGAGAGAAAGGGAGAGAGAGAATCCCAAGCAGGCTCCACGCTGTCAACTCAGAGCCCAGCACAGGGCTTGATCCCATGAACCGTGAGGTCACGACCTGATCCGATATCAAGAGTCGTATGTCAACTGATTGAGCCACCCAGGCGCCCCTAAGTTGTTGCTGCTGTTGTTGTTTTAATGTTTGTTTATTTTTGATAGAGCACAAGCGGGGCGGGGAGGGGCAGAGAGAGAGAGAGATGGAGACAGAATCTGAAGCAAGCTCCAGGCTCTGAGCTGTCAGCGCAGAGCCGGATATGGGCCTCAAACCCCCAAACTGTGAGATCATGACCTGGGCCAAAGTTGGATGCTTAACCAGCTGAGCCACCCAGGCACCCCCCCCCCCCCCCCCACTAAGTTCTTTTTAATGTATGGAAATGAAAATGTTGAATGGCCAAGCAGCTTGTCCAGGGTGAGGAGGCTAATAGTTGTTTTTGGAGTGTCCCTGTGATAAATACATAGTGCTGCTCTCCAATGTAGTTGTTTTCTGAAGGGCTTCTTAATAGTATACCAGCTTGTGCCTGCTTCATACAGTTCAGGCTGTAGTTTAGAGCCAGATTGTTCTTCCAGCAGTTCTTAGCAGTATGTACCCTAACCCTTAAAAAATTTCTACCAAAAGGGGAACTGGTTAGAGGGATGTACAGGAAGTTTGTGAGGTTTTGGGGATGGGAAGGAGTGAGTAGAGAGCAGAGAGACACAGATTAGATATTAATACAGACTTAAAAGGACATGTCAATATATGCCTCACCTTCCTTATCTTGTGTTTCTGTGTACCGCAGGCCTGAAATCTTGAAGCAGGAAATCAAAGTCTTCTTTGTGAAGTACAATGATCCCATCTATGTTAAACTAGAGAAATTGGACATCATGATTCGTTTGGCATCCCAAGCCAACATTGCTCAGGTCAGACGTAAAGCAGACTCAGATTTATAAATCACGTAGATCTTAAGGTCTGGCCTTCAGAAAAAGCAAGGCCATGAAATTGTTTTTTGAGAATCCTTAATGATTTTCTACTTCCTGGATTTTTAACAGGTTCTGGCAGAATTAAAGGAATATGCCACAGAGGTGGATGTTGACTTTGTTCGCAAAGCTGTGCGGGCCATTGGGCGGTGTGCCATCAAAGTAGAGGCAAGTGTCTAGTGTAGTTGTGATCACATTACAGGATTCGGAGTGTTCTCTTCACTCCTTTCTTTAAAATGGGTTTCTTAAGTTTATTAAAATAATAAAGCACATAGGTAAAATTCCCAGAGGGAATCATTTTTATCTCTTTGTAGTTTCAGTTATTTTGACTACTCCCATGTTTCTAAATAATATGCTAATGGTATTTATTGATTTACCAGTTATACACATTATCTGTTAACTTTGTGCTGTAAGTACCATTCTTCATGTACCCCACTGTTCCTACTTGAACCATCCTATTTTCCAATACTTATATCATGAGGTTTTTTGCTCCTGCATTGATTATCTTTGTAAATTGAGATAATATGCCTTCATTTATTTTTCTATTGACTAAAAGTTAGAAAACTCACCGTGCATATTATGACCAAATATTTAGGGCCAGTAGAATACAAATGATTGTATTTTCTTTCCTGTAGAGACTTTTATTTTTTCTGGAGTTTCTATAACGGCCTTTCTTTTTTTCTTGCATTATATGTCTTCATTGCATCCCTATCTTCTTCCATCCAAACTTTTCAAGCATAGTATCAAATGTGTGTAAGCCTTTTTTTGTCCTAATCCCTTGTCTCTTCAGTCCTCTGTCCTCTCACTTGCCCCAGTCTGGCTTACTGCTTTTTTGGCCTTTGCACAGCCATCATTCCATATAGCTTCTCTTCATAGCTCCTTGTTGTTATTAGTCTTCTTTAATAGCATTCCTTTTTGTGTGATTGCCATAGCTTCTTGAGTCTCTGACAATATGAATTACAGTGTTTTGTTTCTGCAGTTTAAATTTAATTGTCTGGAGTATTGTATGGTGACCGTTGCAGGTCTATATATAATTTTTTTTTTTAATTTTTTTTTTTTTTAATGTTTATTTCTGAGACAGGGAGAGACAGAGCATGAGTGGGGGAGGGGCAGAGAGAGAGGGAGACACAGAATCAGAAGGAGGCTTCAGGCCCCGAGCTGTCAGCACAGAGCCGGACGCGGGGCTCGAACTCACAAACCGTGAGATCATGACCTGAGCTGAAGTCAGACGCTCAACCGACTGAGCCACCCAGGCGCCCCCTATATATAATTTTTTAATTGAGGTGTATACCATGCTTATAGTAATTTACAGCCCATTTAAATTGTTTAAGAATGAGATAACAGAAAAGATCATCAGGACTTCTGTGAGCACAGGCAGGGCTGCTGACGAACAGGTTTCTGCTTTAGGGCAGGGAGTTGATTTTTACTTGGAAGTCCTCTGAAAGAGCCTCTCTGTGACCCGAGAGGGGGATTGATTTTTAGCTTGGTTGCAGCCTTCCAGTAGGTGTTAATGGGCTATAGCTTATATTGTTCTCCATATTGTCCTCCATTTGTTTTTCATCATTCAGGAATTTGTTGAAATTAATGAAAACGTCTGTTCGCTATGATGTAGTGGATTCAGAACTCCGTATTTGTTCTTGCTACTTGACTCTATGCAGTTCTGCTTAGAGTCAGAGGATTGGACCATCTGATTTCTCAAGGATACTAAAATAATTTGCACAGTATGTCCAGTGCTTCATGGGAACAGAAGGAAACATGCTGTGTCAGAGAAGCATCTATGAAAGCCACGTTCCTAATTAGCCTTCCTTTTATTAAGACAGTGCTGCTTTGTGCAGTTACCATTGATAAATCATTTAACCAGAAGTTAATCACTTCTGGTTCTGATCGCTTAGTTCAGATATTTAATGCACTCTGTTACTCCACTGAGAAATAGGAAGTCTATTTATTGGATCTTGATACATCTCTTTTGTCACCATTCTTCACATTCTTTTCTTACTGAAGTATAGCCACCCATTTACTGTTAGATAATTTTCGGAGATTTTGGTAGCATTAAGAGTCATTTTGTGCTTTTCATTGCCAGTCTGTCATCACCTTATTCACTTCTTTTGCACAGCTCTAGAGTCATACAAAATTATCTCTCATTCCAAAGTTAAAAGAGATTTTCTATCATTGAAATTACTAGAAAGTGTTCTCCATCTGTATTCCTAGAGGCTGTTAATGCCATGTATTGTGACTAATGGGAAAGTAGTCCATAATCTGGAAGGGATAAACTTCTGATGGCTTTCACTTCTTCCTTTGACTTGGGATGCCCAGGTAGGAATATGAGAGCATGTGAGGAATGAACTTTGGAAATGTAAGATCAGCCTTCTAGCAAGTGCTCTCTTATCTCAGGTTGCCTGGATTTGCTGGAGCACTTTTTCTAGACCTGATTCAGTCACGAAGGTTATCAGTTGGAAAGAGGTGCCTAGCCCAAACACACTTATTAGGGCCAGAGAAGAAATGATGGTCTGTTTCTAATAAAGCATTCACGGGAAGGGGGAAGAGCCAGTGAGGGAATTATCATAGACTTTCTGTATAGCCTCTGAACCAAGCTGCTGCTTGCATTCAAGAATGCCGCTGCATTCTCTCGGGGCCTCTTACCTTTTTTAATGTGTAGTTGGTTTCAGAGATATGACAAATGAGAAATAAATGAATATTAGTTTAATGCTAAGCTGCGAGAGAAGGGCCTACCTAGCAAGTTTAGGGTGTCTTTAAGAGTTAGAGTTGTATTTTTATAACTGTAAAGATAGGTGTTTCTATGTTGCTGTAAGTATTCTGAAGTGAAAAAATATGTATAATTTTGTTATTAAGTTGGTTAGGTTAAAGATTAAGCAGTAAGCTGCTCAATCAATAAATAGCATTAGAAAGGCAGTCCAATAGTACTGTTTTTTTCCATAACTTTTGCCTATCTTTTGCCTGATTTTTTAGTAGATTTTACTCCACTCCTCCCCCAGCTTTATTGGGGTGTGATTGACAAAGTTATATATATTTACAGGGTATACCTGTTTCTTCAAGGAAGAGATAAACCCCTGGTCCTTCTTAGTCAATTGATTTTATTTGTTTCAGGGAGATTAAGGCACTAAGTTCTCACTTCCCAGTCTTCTGTTCTGTGGTGTTTACTACAGATCAGGGTAAGATAAAAACAAACAAATGTATTTTTCCTGCTAGGAAAACCATATGTGTTTGCTACATAAAATTATATAAGCTAATTTAAATGAAAATAAAACACTGTTTTCTCCTACCCCTGTTCTACCCTCCCAGAGATGATATGGGCATGATTTTAAATCTTTGTCTATATAGTCTTTCATACACCAGTGTACTTTTTACAAAAATGAGATGATTCTAAAAATGCTATTTACTTTTGTGGTCTGCCTTTTTTATTGAATTAGGCATGGACATTTTTCTGTGTTATTAGCATTTTATATCATTTTTAGTGGATTATAGACATGATGTGTGATTGCTTCTAATTTATTTAGCCTTTCTCTTATTGTAAGACCTTAAAGTTCCTGCTCTTTTTCCAAATAATGACATAAAGAGGACCTTATAACCAAGTTTCTGATCTCTAGTGGAGGTGAACATTGTTTCATTTATTAGCCATTTGAAATCACTTGTTCATGTCCTGTGACATGTCCTTTTTCCAATGAGTTATCTTTTCCACAATGATTTTTTAAAAATCTCTTATAATTAAAGATATTAATCCTTCACTTTGTAGCAGTTGTTTTCCCAATTTGTTTTCCTTTTGATTTCATTTGAAGTTGCGATTCACAGAAGTTTACGTTTCCTTGTGTAGTGAGTTCTGTTTTGTTGTCAGGGGTTCTTTAGTGGTACACCTAGAAGATTGTGCTTCACCTCAAACTTCTGTAAAACCCACTGTTATTTTCTACTTTTATGGCAAAGATTTTATTTTTTACATTTAACAATATTTTCAATAATTAAAACAGAAGGAATTTTGGTGGAAAATATGAGGGTGAGGATCAAACACCAGACCAAACCATCTTTTCCTTACTGTTAGGAAATGTTGTCTTATACTAAATTTTGTAAGTGTATATTCTGTATTTCTCTGTTTCTGGACTTTTTTTATTTGAACAGTGATTGGATGTTTAATCTTGTTCTTCTGCCATACTGCTTTAATGGTAGGTGTTTTGTGTTTTCCTCTTTAATCAAAAGCAATATGGTTGAGATGACAATTTGCTCAAAAATTACTGTTCCAGAGGCGCCTGGGTGGCTCAGTCAGTTAAGTGTCCAATTTTGGCTTAGGTCATGATCTTACAGTTTGTGGATTTGAGTCCCGCGTTTGGGTCTGTGCTGACGGTTCAGGGCCTGGAGCCTGCTTCAGATTCTGTGTCTCCCTCTCTCTCTGTTCCTCCGCCGCTCGCTCTCTCTCTCTCTCTCTCAAAAATAAAGATTAAAAAAAAATTACTGTTCCAGACTTAAATATTTCTCAGATATTGATGCATCATGGGAAATAGCCTTTTGTCTTTATTATAATAATGATACAAAGGGCTCACTAAATGTTAACTTCATATCAAACTCTGTGTTAAACACTTCATTTGTGTTATTTATGATAATTAAAAAAATTTTTAATGTTTATTTTTGAGAGAGAGAGAGCATGAGTGGTGGAGGATCGGAGAGAGAGGGAGACACAGAATCTGAAGCAGGCCCCAGGCTCTGAGCTGTCAGCACAGAGCCCGACTCAGGGATCGAACCCATGAACCGTGAGATCATGACCTGAGCCGAAGTCAGACACTTAACCAACTGAGCCACCCAGGCGCCCCAATGTTATTTATGATAATTTAGAACTTATAGCAGTCTATATCCTACATACTCTGTAATTTATCACAACTTATATGTGATAAATTTTTCTAATTTTGCTGTTGCAGTAACCACACAGGAATTACTGGCTGAAAAGGAATAAAATAGAATCCAAAAATGGAAAAAATACATAAAAGATGGCAGAATCATTTCATGGTGCAACAGAATCATCACATAGCCTTAAGATGCAGTTTTGTTTTTATTAAATTGCTTGGAGTGGTTTAACTTCGTACCTTTAAAAGATTATATTCCAAAGTTTTCAGGCATACACTAAAGTGAAATTGATTAATGAGCTGTCATGTACACATCATCCATTTTGAACAAGTATGAACATGTTGCTGTTTTTATCTTCTCCCTTATTCTTCAAGGGAATGAAGTGCTATTGTATTTTTGTTTTTTAAGTAGGCTTCACGCCCAACACAGAGCCCAACCTTGAACTCACAACCCTGAGATCATGACCTGAGCTGAGATCAAGAGTCAGACACCTGGGGCACCTGGGTGGCTCAGTCGGTTAAGCGTCCGACTTGGGTTCAGGTCATGATATTGTGGTTCGTGGGTTTGAGCTCCGCGTCAGGCTGTGTGCTGACAGCTCGGAACCTGGAGCCTGCTTCAGACCCTGTCTTCCTCCCCCTGCGCTCCTCCCCCACTCGTGCTCTGTTTCTCTCTCTCAAAAATAAACATTAAAAATAATAATAATAATAATAATAATAATAAAATAAAGAGGCCCCTAACCAACTGAGCCACTCAGGTGCCCCAGTGCTACTGTATTTTTTTTTTTTTAATTTTTTTTATTCTTTCTTTATTTTTGAGAGAGAGACAGATTGCGAGTGGAGGAGGAACCGAGAGAGAGGGAGACACAGAATCCAAAGCAGGATCCAGGCTCTGAGCTGTCAGCACAGAGCCCACCATGGGGCTGAGTCCCAAAGATCATGAAGCTGAGCCAAAGTCGGATGCCCAACCGACTGAGCCACCCAGGTGCCCCAAGTGCTATTGTATTTTAATATAGATCCCAGATATGATCTTACAAAAGTAGTCTAATGTGTATATCTAATAGACTATGTCCCTAAAAAAATACATTGTCATGATACCATTACTATACCCAACAACTAACAATAATCCTTTATCTCATTGAATACCCAGAACATGTTCAATTTTCCCTAGTTGTCTTTTTACAGTTGGCTTGTTCAAATCAAAATCTAAAGAAGATTCACATGTTGCATTTGGTTACTATGTTTCTTAAGTCTTACTTCCTTGAGGTGCCATGTATTGAAGTGATTATATCATTAGGTTTATACAATTTTCCAGAGTCTGGATTTTGCTGGTGTAGTTTAGTGATGTTGTTTATCTCATTCTGTCATCCCCTGTAAATAATTAAATCTAGAGGGTTGGTAATGTTCATGTTCAGTGTTAGGCAAAAGTATCTCCTTTGATGCTGTGTACTTTCTATTGCATCTTATCAAGAGGCATCTAATGGAGTGACCCATCAGAGTGCATCATGAGATATGGTAAATTTTAGGCTTTGATTTTTAGGGTCTCTTGTCTGAAACCTTTCCCTTTTTAAAAACTATGACCTAGGGACGCCTGGGTGGCTCAGCAGGTTAAGCGTCCAGCTTCAGCTCAGGTCATGATCTCACAGTTTGTGGGTTCGAGCCCCACGTCGAGCTCTGTGCTGTCAGTTCAGAGCCTGGAGCCTGCTTCGGATTCTGTGTCTCCCTCTCTCTCTGACCCTCCCCCACTCATGCTCTGTCTCTATCAAAAAATAAATAAACGCTAAAAAAATTTTAAAAAACTATGAGCTAGAGTTTTAGTACATTAGTTTTATCACTTGTATTCTCCCATATTCCCTTCATTAATAAAAGGTTAATAGATCCAATTCTATTTTATAAATGAACTAAAGGCTGTGGAAAATTGCAGTTTATCTGAGGCCATAGACTTTCAGTTAGATAGTTCAAAAGATGGCAAATTTTCCTTAAGAGTTTTTTGAGCCACAGATAACTTTGAAAATATAATGAAAGCTATGAATCCTCTCCCTGGAAAATATGCTTATATGCACATATGCAATTTGGCAGTTTCATTTCAGGAAGTTTGTTTTATTGGATTTTAATTTTAAGTAATCTGTACACTCAGCATGGGCCTTGAACTCATTACCCTGAGATCAAGAGTTGCATGCTCCTCCTCTAGCTGAGCCAGCCAGGCACCCCTCATTTCAAGAGGTTTAAAGCCATGAATTCCAGATAAAGATCTACCTTGGCTTATTCTTTCCTCCTACCTTGACATATTCTTTCTTCTCATTTCTATTCTCGTGGCTATCCAAGATGATACAACTATCACTTGATCCAACTCGTTTGTCAAGTATATTTTTGCAATGAATAAAATTTGGGGTTTATCTGGAAATTCTGTGTATCTCCATCAGATAGCCTAGCCTGTAGTGTAGCTTGGTCAAATTAGGTGCCTGATCTTTTAGTTTAGCTTAGTTGGTGCACATGTATGTCACAAAGCTATTTTTAGATTGAGGTTGCATTATTGGAGAGATCGTCTGACTTGTCATTTATTGTGTTCCTCTTCATAGCAATCTGCAGAGCGCTGTGTGAGCACATTGCTTGATCTCATCCAGACCAAAGTAAATTATGTGGTCCAAGAGGCAATTGTTGTCATCAGGGACATCTTTCGGAAATACCCCAACAAGTATGTACAAATACTTCTACCCTCTTCTTCCAACCATATAGGAAATGTGTAAGGCACTTTGAAATTGGCTAGGTATAAATTATTCTTTGTAATGTAACTGGTCATAATAGGATATTTTGTTAAAAATCCTATTAAAATTGATACCTTATGAAAAATAACTTTTGTTTATTTAAAATTTTTTTAATGTTCATTTTTGAGAGACAGAGAGAGAGGGAGACAGAATCTGAAGCAGGCTCCAGGCTCAGCACAGAGCCCGACGCAGGGCTCGAACTCACAAACCGTGAGATCATGACCTGATCTGAAGTCAGACGCTTAACCGACTGAGCCACCTAGGCGCCCGAGCCTGTGCATTCTCTTAACCAAAAGCCTTTATAGTTTGGTGGTTTGGTTTAGGGTACCTTGTTGGTCATTTTTTTTTTAGCCTTCATTGTTAAATACACTTCTCAGTTGTGCCCTCAATAACTATAGTTGATTTTGTTACATCAGGTATGAAAGCATCATTGCCACTCTTTGTGAGAACTTAGACTCGCTGGATGAACCAGATGCTCGAGCAGCTATGATTTGGATTGTGGGAGAATATGCTGAGAGAATTGACAATGCAGATGAGTTACTGGAGAGCTTCCTGGAAGGTTTTCATGATGAAAGCACCCAGGTAAGTTCTCACCTGTGTCCTGTGTCAGATCTTTTGGGGAAATTTTCAGGGAAAGTAAAGGTTGAGCACTTACGTGTGTGTGTGTGTGTGTGTGTGTGTGTGTGTGTGTGTGTGTGTGTGTGTGTTGAGAATTGGTGACCTTTTCAATTGTGCTGATTTCTTATGGAGCAAATCTGCCTTAGACCAGTGGTTCTCAAACTTTAGTGAACCTAGAGTTTGTTAAAGCACAGGTTAGGTTGCTGGCCCCACCCTTGGAGTTTCTGACTCAGTGGGTCTGAGACGGGCTTAAGCATTCTCATTTCTTACCAGGTTCAGGGTGCTGCTGCTGCTAGTGGTCCAGAACCACACTTTAACAACTAATGGCTGAGAGCAGTAATTAGCACTTTTTAATTTTCTGTCACTGGAAGATGATGACCTATTCCTGTTCATAATGGTTGTGGCTCATTCCAGCAGGTGTTTTCGCTTAGAGCTGGGGTGAGGGCTGGCATGTGCAGTTTGAAAAGATTCTCTGGATAGCTAGATTTCTTCCCATCTTCTGTCTCTCCTCTACCAAAATGGAGAGACCTGACCTTGGAACTGTGGGCACAGAGAAGCAGATAAATTATAAAACCCTTTTCCCCTGGCATTTGCACTCATTGCAAATTGAAGGTCATGTATGTAATCCACCATAGTAATTTTAATAGACCTTTACAAGGAACACATACAAGCCTATAGCTTTGTGTATGGTTCAGCAGCCCATATTTTTTTTTACATTAAAAAAAATTTTTTTTAATGTTTATTTATTTTTGAGAGAGAGAAACAGTGTGAGTGAGGGAGGGGCAGAGAGATGGGGAGACAGTCTGAAGCAGGCTCCAGGCTCTGAGCTGGCAGCACAGAGACAACTTATGGACCACAAGATCATGACCAGAGCTTAACCAACTGAGCCACCGTGGCACCCTTCAGCAGCCCATTTTTAATTAGCTGTGATCTGGCATAGTTTTACTGTTTTTTGGCTCTTGCCCTAGTATGACAGATAATTCCCTAATTTCTCCCCAAGTTGTATCTTTTGGTGGAAATGAATATAAAGGATTTAATAAATAAGCAATTTTTTGTGCCAAAAATGCAATTTAGGGACAAGAGGCTAGTGAGTTTGGGTTGTTGTTTTTTTAATTAATTTATTTTTGAGAGAGAGAGAGAATGAGCAGGGAGAGGGGCAGAGAGAGAGAGACGGAAAAAGAGAACCCCAAGTAGGCTCTGTACTGCCAGTGTGGAGCCCGATGCTGGGCTCAAATTCACAAACCTTGAGATCATGACCTGAGCCAAAACCAAGAGTCTGATGCTCCACTGGCTGAGGCACCCAGGCTTAGAAAGACCAGGTAGTAATTCGTAGATGGGTAAGCACTACTTTGGAAATAATGGTAGGGAGTAATGTAAATGCCTTTCACTTTATCTGTTAAATTACATCCCCATAGGTGCAGCTCACTCTGCTTACTGCCATAGTGAAGCTGTTTCTCAAGAAACCATCAGAAACACAGGAGCTGGTACAGCAAGTCTTGAGTTTGGCAACACAGGTATGAAATCTAGAAAAAGCATGGGTTTGATTTGTCTGCTTTTATATTGAGGAAATCATGAAACTCTGAGAAGATTCAATTTGGGGGGATTTGTTTATTTATTTTTACTTATTTATTCAATTATTTTAAGTAGGCCCTATGCCCAAGTTGGGGCTTGAACTCACAACCCCAAGGTCAAGAGTCACATGCCCCACCGACTAAGCCAGTGTGGCACCCCTCATTTGGGAAGATTTTAATTGGAAAGGGCGCAGTCTTTAGATCCTGTTAAAATATAAAAATAGTGCCTCTTATACATATAACATCGAATATAGTTCAGTGCCTTTTAAATGAACTGGCTCCAGTTTCTGTTGAACTTAGATGGGCTTAACTTAGATATTTTACTTTTAATGAATGACCTACAGTGTGAAAATGACATTGAGTCTCACAGTACTGGGTGACTCACTTAAGTCTCACTCCTTCTGGGTGACTTAATTTCACCTTCTAAATGAAAGTACAATGATTTAATATTGGTAAATGCCTCAACAAAGGTCTCCGATATTGTTCTTTCTACCTTCTAGAATTGATTGCCTTTCTCTTTAAGTAATTACAAAGTGCTTATGCTGCCTCCTTAATTATTCGATATTTTTGGTCCTCCCTAGGATGAGTTTGATTTCAGAAATGTGGCAACTGGAGGCCACAGATGTATTGTCACCATTTTAGGTCCACAGAAATCAAAACAATTATTTTATCTAGTGTAACTAGTATAGCAATCATCAATTCATCATAATTTCGTTATGTTCTTAATTGAATTTGAGAACTGGCTGGCTATAGCAGGCTGTCAGAAGTTCAGGTGTGTGTCGACACATGGAATCAGATTTAGATACTCAGTTTACCATTTTTCTTATTCATCTCTGTATAGTGGTAGATAATCAAAATTTGAAATCTTTTCATAGTACTTTTATCTGTTACCTTTCCTATTATTAATTTTACATCTTTTAATATATATCTGTAAGCATTCTTTGAAATGTTTCTTTAAAAAAAAATTCCCTTTTAAACATCTTCCTTTGCCTGAAGCAAAGCAATTTCTATAACCATCAAGGCAGTGGTTATTTAATTCCTGTATTGAATTAAGCATTCTAGGCTTTTTTTTTTTTTAATTTTTTAATCTTTATTTTTGAGAGAGAGAAATAGAAAGCGTGAATGGGAGAGGGGCAGACAGAAAGAGAGAGAGGGAAACACAGAAGCTAAAGCAGGCTCCAGGCTCTAAGGTGTCAGCACAGAGCCCGATGCAGGGCTACAACTCAAGGATCTCAAGATCACGACCTGAGCCAAAGTCAGCCACTTAGCCAACAAAGCTACCCCAGTGCCCGAGCCTTCTAGACTTCTTAGTGTAGACCCTTGATCACCCACTTGTATCTGTGTTAAGGTGGATTTACAACAAGTTTCTAAAGAGAATTTGGGCCTTGCTCTCTCTCTGCTTATCTCTAGATAGGGATAGTCTTAAAATCAAGCAAGTGTCCTTGGTAGGTTCCATTGTAGTCACCGGTTCTCAACCCTATCTCCATCTCCATTGTCTGTTGAAGGCCTATGGGTCTGTATTTCAAAGGCGTCACAAGAGAGCTGTATTTTGGATTCTTGTCAGATTATCTCCTGTTATTTATCAAAATTTGCCTGAGATAAAGTGTTTAGGGAGGATTGCTTAAATAATACAAGGACTCTCTGTTCTTACAGATAAAATTTGCCACTGAATCAAGCCAGACTGGTAGAGAGCTGGGTATCTAGACTGCATTGTACCTGACCCTTAATTAAGTTACATTTACTAAATTATACCGATACATTCATCTAATAGTAGGGTTGTCATGAGAAACTATCCTATTTGGATCTGTTGTCAAAGTCATTTGTTATTCCATTATATGTTTTTTTTTCTTTATGAGGTTCCATCAAACAAATTCCTAACCAGTTTTGGATTCTCCTAAGCATTGGTAGGTATGTAGTTAACTGACCCTCTGAATGGCTTATGTAACTAGATTTCGTGTTCATATGAGTTGGAAACTTTAGAGTCAAATTTAAGGATCTCTTGTAGAAAATGTGTAGGTCATTGTGGCATGCATTTTTCTGTTTCTAGTTCTGATTTATGCTCTCTAGTCCTGGATGCATTTTTGGAAGCTTTGCTAAGTCCTTTTCTGGGACTAGGGCAGGGTATAAGTAGACCATCAGATATTCCTGATTGAGACTTTTTGTACAAGGACTAGTATAAAATCTTTAATAATAACCATTTTTGTTGTGCTTACTATGTACCAGGCATTCTTGTAAGGACTTTACACGTTAATTTAATCTCAGTAATGGTTGATACTGTTATTATTCCTATTTTATAGATGAGGAAATTGAGACATAGGCCCAGTTAAGTATGTGGCAGAGTGAGGAGTCAAACCCAGGTAGCCTGGCTCCAGAGTCTTTGCTCTTATCTATCATGCTGTGCTGCTTCTCTAGCCTGAAGGTCAGGGATGACTTTGAGACTGCGTACTCCTCGCTTTACCTCTCTGAAGCACTATTGTGCATAAGCCAGTACATGCAAGTGAACTTAGTGGTTTTAAGATCATTGTAGGTGATTATTTCATATTTGGTTGTAAATAATTATTAAGCAGTTTTTCTAGGCAACCCTTTTCTGTCCAGTTAATGAGATCTGAGGAGTTAGCATAAAAGAACAGCACATTGGTATATAAGTCTTTTCCACTGGAAGTTTTTTTCTCTGTTTTGTGCCCTCCACCCCTACCCTCCAAGTTTGTGAAATAAGAACCTAATAACTTGTTAGGTACCAATATTAGGGACCTAATAACTTATTAGGTACCAATTTCAGTTGAGGGCAGTGTGATCTGCTAAGTTGTGTTAATTAAGTTTATTTATTTTTAATTTTTTTTTAAGTTGATTTATTTTGAGAGAAGGACAAAGCCTGAGTCCGGGAGGGACAGAGACAGAGGGGGTGGGAGAGAATCCTAGGCAGGCTCTGCACTCCTAGTGCAGAGCCTGATGCTGGGATTGAACTCACAAAACGTGAGATCATGATCTGAGCCGAAGTCAGATGCTTAAACAACTGAGCCACCCAAGCATCCCTAAGTTGTGTTCATTTGAATTGGGTGATGGGAGTTCTATTTCTGCTACATCCCTGGTTCGAGACGTGCCTGAGCAAATTTCTTTTTAATACTGTTCCTTTCCCATTTCAACAATAGAGTTAATTAATACTGGGTTCTTTTGTGTGTGTGTTTTTTTAACCTGTGCTGATAATTCAGTGAAGTAATGTGAAATATTTATGCTTCTAACTTTATTTTTATTAAATAAAAACATTTTTTATGTTAATTTTTGAGAGAGAGAGAGGCAGAGTGCAAGTGGGGAGGGAGCAGAGAGAGGGAAACACAGAATTCGAAACAGGCTCCAGGCTCTGAGCTGTTAGCACAGAGCCCGATGTGGGGCTCGAACTCAAGAACCATGAGATCCGAAGCCGGCCGAAGTTAGCCTCTCAATTGACTGAGCCACCCAGGTGCCTCTGTGCTTCTAACTTTAAATAAAATGGTGGTTAATTAGAAATATTATTACAGGAAAAGAAAATGAACCCTTGAATCCAAGGCTTCATTTCAAAGGTTTGTCTTCTCTGCTTTGGTAGTTATGGAGCAATCAGTTAAGAATACACACAGAAGTGTCCAGACTTTAATAATTACCCTGTATAGTATATTCAAGAAAAATTAAGATGAAGACTTCTCTATGAGCTAGAGAACACCATCATCAAAATCACCTGTGCTGCTTGCTGGAAATGTAAATTCCTGGGCCTGATCCTGACATAATGAAAATTTCTGTGATGTGGCCCTAGAATCTGCCACTGAGTGACTTTCCTGGTATGTTACAATGTTGATGCATAGTACAGTTTACTGTTTTAGAGCATGCCTGGTAAGAATTATTTTGGAAGCTCTTAAATTTTTAGAAATGTACTATTTTTCTGGGGCACCTGGGTGGCTCAGTCAGTTAAGCATCCAACTTTGGGTCAGGTCATGATCTCACGGTTCATGAGTTTGAGTCCCGCATCAGGCTCTGTATTTACAGCTCAGAGCCTGGAGCCGGCTTCAGATTCTTGTCTCCCTCTCTCTCTGCCCCTCCCCCACTCATGCTTTGTCTCTGTCTCTCAAAAATAAACAAACACTAAAAAAAAAAAAAAAAAACAGTCATACTCCTGGTAATAAAAAATGTGGTATTCACACATACATACTCACACACACAATAGAATGTTACTCTGCCATGAGAAAGAAGGAAATCCTGTGGTTTGCAACAACATGGATGGACCCCACAGGCACTATGCTAAGGAAGATAAGTCAGGTAAAGAAAGCCAATACTGTTGGTTTCACTTATACGTGCAACATAAAAATGCCAAATTCATAGAAACAGAGTAGGATGGTGGTTACCTGGAGCGGGGGGGGTGATGGGGAATGGGGAGATAGTGGTCAAGGATACAAGCCTCCAGTTAGAAGATGGATAAGTTCTAGGGATCTAATGCTCATCATAATGATTATAGTTACTACTGTGTTATATACTTGAAAGTTGCTAAAAGAATAGATCCTAAATGTTCTCACTACAAGAAAGAAATGGTAATTAAGTGACATGATGAATATATTAGTTAATGCTACACCAGTAATTATTTTGCAATATATAAGCATACCAAACAACATATTGTACATGTGAAATTTAAACAATGTTATATGTCAGTTTTATCTCAATAAAGATGACTAAAAAAAAAAAAAAGAAATGTACTATTTTCCCAGATCCTGGCCAGGAACTAGGGGGGCTAACAGAAAAGCAGATCCAAAACCAAATTTTCCGAATCACCAAACATGGAATGGCACCTTAAAATCATAAAAAGTTTCGATTTTTATGTCACATGTCTTGACTGGGCCTGATTTATTGTGGCCTCCATATAAATAGTGAGGCAGTGTTGACCAGCTTACAGTAAGCCTAACAAATCAGCCCTCAGAATAGCAACATTCGAACAGTGAAGATCCTTGCCTGTTCTTTAGCTTCAGGCTTTGGAAAATTTGCACTCATTTCTCATAGGACCATATTTTTAAAGTGTGTGTCTATAAAGATTTACGGTGCATATACCCTTTAATTCAGGGATTCTATATGCAGCATTTTGCCTTATTGCCGTGTTTTGAATTTGTGGAGTATAGGGGGACTCCAAACTTCTATCATAGATGTACATAGTTTTGTGAATCCCCACAGGAATTAATTAATTAATTTTGCATTTGGTTAAGTATGTACATAATGGAAGAGAGAAATAATTTGAAGTAAAAAGTAGTCAGTTTTCATCCATACATTATTAAATTGTATTATAGTTTAATACCTCAACAATATTACTAATCTATGAAGACAGAAGACTGAATTTTCCTGGGCAAGTGATGTGCAGTATTCATTTTAATTGTGTATAATAAAAAGCATAATTAGTATACAAATTTTAAATGGTGTGCTTTGGGGATTGAATATATAAATTAAGATTTAACTTTTATGTATCAACAAAAGCTGGGGTGGGGATTGCTTTCCTGACCTGATACGTCAAAAAACTGGTAGTCTATTCTTTTAAAAAATCAACTTGTTTCGGGTGCCTGGGTGGCTCAGTCAGTTAAAGCGTCAGACTTCAGCTCAAGTCATGATCTCACAGTTCGGTTCGTGCATTCAAGCCTCACATCAGGCTCTCTGCTGTCAGTGGGGAGCCTGCTTTGGATCTTCTGTCTATTTCTCTGCCCCTCCCCAGCTCATGCGCGTGTGGGCACTCTCTCTTAAAAATAAACATTAAAAAAAGTCAACTTACTTATGTTTTGTGATGTTCAAACTTTGTTTCCAAGTAAAATAAGTAAGGAGATTTCAGCCTATTTATAAACCAATTACCGGACTTCTCAAAAACAAAACAACTTATATAAATTGAATATTATCACTGTTTCCCTTTTTTAACCCTGGCATTTCAAACACTACAAACATTTTTATATGCTATGTAACACAACCGATGAATGTGATCAATATTCTCTTGAGTTATATTTACCATTTTGATATTCTGTTAACTAACTTGCCGTATTGCAGTGTTCCTTATGCTTTTTAAAATTTTTATTTGTTTGAGAGTGAGTGGGCGGGGGAGGGGCAGAGAGAGGGAGACAGAATCTGAAGCAGACTCCAGGCTCTGAGCTATTAGCACAGAGGCCAGTGTGGGGCTCAAATTCAAGAACCATGAGATCATGACCTGACCCAAAGTCGGACGCTTATTAACCAGCTGAGCCACCCAGGGGCGCACCCTTACGCTTTCTTGTTTTTAACCAGTGGTCTACTGTGGGCACAAGTTAAACAATACATGACTAAGAATAACCATAGGAAACCATGTAGTCAAAACCATTGGGGTCACTGCTAGTATTTATTAAGCAGGGTGTTAAGTGCCTTAAGTGGCTAACTCATGAACCAATTTATCTGCTTACTTAGAAACTCACGTGGAAGCCCTCAAATTGGCCTAGTTTTGAAGAAAATATTTTTGTATGTGTATTTTAAATACAGATACTGAAACAGCGACTTACTGTTGTGGCACTAAAACAGCTGGAATGCCATCATATAGACATACTCTGAGAGGTAGATACCAGGATATTTATCGCTACTTTGTGATGTTCACATAAATGAATGCATGAATGGCAGGAAGGAGGGAGAAAGAGGCAACAACCTAAATGTCCATTGATAGGGCACTAGTAAATAATGTTGCAGTGCTGTATATGCTGGGGAAGTTTGCAGGTGTATATGCCAGTGTGGAAAATACCTTGCAGAGGAGTATATATAATGTGAAATTGGTTTTATATAAAATGGATATATATATGCTTAGGAGCTCTCTGGAAGGACACATAACCACACTGTTAAAATGGCTATCCTGGGGATGTAAAGTGGGGAAGGGTTGGATGTTTGGGGAGATTTAAAATTTTTATTTATTTTTATTAAAATATATACATATTTTTAAAGATTTTGTCCTTGACACACAAAAAAATTATTTTTTTAAAGATTTTGTTTTTACACACCTAGTGTGGGGCTTGAATGCACAACCCCATTATCAAGAGTCATGTGCTCTACCAACTGAGTCAGTCAGGTGCCCCAGAGACTTATTTTTGTACTACAAACTTTTTTTTTTTTTTTTTTTTGAGAGAGCAAGCATGAGTAGGGGAAAGGGGCAGAGGGAGAGAGAGAGAGAATCCCAAGCAGGCTTCATACCTAGTGGGGAGCCTGACAGGGGGTTCAATCCCATGACCCTGGGATTATGACCTGAGCAGAAATCGAGAGTCAGACGCTCAACTGGCAGCTACCCAGGCACTCTGATATGTTACAAACTTCTAATTGTGATGTGGCATTGATGAATTTTTTTTTTAGCCATGAATAAAAATTATTTTAAAACTACCACAGAAGAAATAAGACCACTAAATTAAAAGGTCACCCCTTTGGGAAATGTTTAGTTCCATGCTCTCCTTAACAGTCATTTATTATTTTAGATAGTAGTACATCTCATACTATACTGTAATAATTAGTATTCTGGACTTGTTAAAGTCAGGCACTATGTGTCTTATCTCTTTATTTCCAGGGCCTAGCCAGTGTCTCCATAGGAGATACTTAATAAATATTTGAATGAAGAAAGAAGGTATGGGTGAAATATTTTTAAAATCAATTTCATGAATAATTCTGCTGATGTTTATAGCAGTTAAAAAACATTTTTTGGGGAGGCACCCGAGTGGCTCAGTCGGTTAAGTGTCCAACTTTGGCTCAGGTCATGATATCATGGTTCGTGAGTCCGAGCCCTGCATCAGGCTCTGTGCTGACAGCTCAGAGCCTGAAGCCTGCTTCGGGTTCTGTGTCTCCCTCCCCCTCTATCTCTGCCCCTCCCCTGCTCACACGCATGTACCCTTGCTCACTCTCTCAAAAATAAACGTTAAAAAAAATTTTTTTAAAGAATTATTTTGATGTTCCAAGGCTGTCTCAAGGAGTTAATTTCTATCAGATTAAACTTTTATTTTCCATTTCCCATCTTCCCTTGAATTTTAGTCTTAGAACTAACCCATCTCGATTTATATTTAAATTCTGGAACATTAGAGATTACAGAATTATGACTGTATTAAAACTGTGTTGAGTTTAAATATCTTAACAGCCAACTTTATAAATCACTACAGCATTGCCTTAATATAAATCTAACAGGTTGGGTTTCTGTATGGAGAAAACTTCCATTTAAACCTTCTTGCCCTTGCCTTTCATTAGGATTCTGATAATCCTGACCTTCGAGACCGGGGCTATATTTATTGGCGCCTTCTCTCAACGGACCCTGTCACAGCCAAAGAAGTAGTCTTGTCTGAGAAGCCACTGATCTCTGAGGAGACAGATCTTATTGAGCCAACTCTGCTGGATGAGCTAATATGCCACATTGGATCTTTGGCCTCGGTATACCATAAGCCTCCCAATGCTTTTGTGGAAGGAAGTCATGGAATCCATCGCAAACACTTGCCAATACATCATGGGAGGTAAGCAGGTGAACTAGGTTTTGAGTGAGAAGTAACTCTTTTAGACAGAGTTGGTCTTCCTCCTGTTGTTATAGCCTAGAAAAGAACTTGGTATGCATTTTGCAAACTTACTATAATGCCCTGGGGTCTCCATCTGAATACCAGTGACCACATACATAATAGGTGAAGGGCTCTTCTGTGTTCTAATTTGGGAAGTAGATAAGATAACAGCTTTAGAAAATGATGAAGACCTTTTTTTTTTTTTTTTTTAACTTTTTAGTTTATTTATTTTGAGAGAGAGACATGAGTGGGAGACATAAGCATGAGTGGGAGAGGGTAGAGACAGAGGGAGAAAGAGAGAGAATCCCAAGCAGGTTCCACACTGTCAGCAGAGAGTCCAATGTGGGGTCCAAACTCACAAAAAGCTGCGAGATATGACCTGAGCCCAAATCAAGAGGTGGGCTCTTAACCAACTGAGCCACCCCGGGGCCTCATTGGTGAAGACCTTCTAAACTGATAAATTTGAAAGTTGTTTATGTCCCCAGATGAGGCTAGAAATCTTTTCAAGGCTGAAAATTTGGAAAAAAAGACTATACGTACCTTTAGCTATCTTATTGCTTTAGTGTAACTTTGGTAGAAGCTTATGGATAAAGTTAGCAGATACTGCTTTTGTGCTATAAAGCTATTAGTGAAATAATATTTACAGGATTGTTTTATAAGAGCAGCCTAGATTCTTTCCTTCTACTGGCTTTGGGCTCTGTTCTTTTTCTGGCTCCTTAAGGTATAAGGTTAGGTTTGGGATTTTTCTTGCTTCTTGGGGTAGGCCTATACAGCTATAATCTTCCCTGTTAGAACAGCTTTTGCTGCATCCCCAAGATTTTGGTATGCAAAATGAAAACAACTGTGTTTTCATTTTCATTTGTCACCTTGTTTTTGATTTCCTTTTTGATTACTTGGTTAACCCATTCATTGTTTAGGAGCATGTTATTTAGCCTCCATGTATTTATGTTCTTTTCCAGCTTTTTTTCTTGTGATTGATTTCTAGTTTCATACCTTGTGGTCAGAAAAGATGCATATGATTTCAGTTTTTTAGGCCTAACGTGATATATTCTGGAGAACACTTGACAAAAATGTGTATTCTGCTGTTTTGGTATATTCTGAATGGAATGTTCTGCATATATCTGTTAAAAAGCATTCAGTCTAAAAAAGAGGTTAGAGTGGGAGAGAGCCAAAGCATAAGAGACTCTTAAAAACTGAGAACAAACTGAGGGTTGATGGGGGGTGGGAGGGAGGGGAGGGGAGGTAATGGGTATTGACGAGGGCATCTTTTGGGATGAGGTCTGGGTGTTGTATGGAAACCAGTTTGACAACAAATTTCATATACTAAAAAAAAAGCATTCGGTCCTATGTGTCATTCAAAGCTCCTGATTGATTTTCTACCTGGATGATATATCCACTGATGTAAGCAGGGTGTTGTTCCTTGCTGTTATTGAACTACTGTCAGTTTCTTCCTTAATGTGTGTTAATAGTTGCTTTATGTATTTAGGTGCTGCCATGTTGGGTGCATAAATATTTACAATTGTAATATCCTCTTGTTGGATAGTTTCCTTTATCATTAGGCAGTGCCCATTTTTGTCTCTTGTCATGATCTTTGTTTTAATGTCTATTTTGTCCATTGTAAGTATGGCTACCCCATCTTTATTTTTGCTTCCATTTGCATGGTAAATGTTTTTGCATCCCTTCATTTTCAGGCTGCACATCTTTAGGTCTGAAGTGAGTCCCTTATGGGCAGCATATAGGTGGCTCTTGCTTTTTTTGTCCTTTCAGTCACCCTGTGTTGTTTTGATTAGAGCATTTAGACAGAGTTGGATGCAGCAGTGCTGTTCTAAGAGGGAAAATTATAGCAATACCTTCCTGAGACTTAACTCAGGAAGCAAGTAAAATCTCTACTTAACCTTACACCTAAAGGAGCTAGGAAAAAAAAAAAAAGCACAAAGCTGGTAGAAGGAAGGAAATAGTAAAGATAGAGCAAAAAGAAATAGAGACTTAAAAAAAAAAAACAACAACCAAAAAAGAATCGATCCAGGAAACTAGGAGATGGTTGTTTGAAAAGATCAATAAAATCGATAAACCTTCAGTCAGACTCATCAAGAAAAGGAAGAGAAAGGACTCAAATCAGGAATGAAGGAGAAATAACTGACACCACAGAAATAAAAAGCATTAGAAGAGAATAGTATGAAAAATTATATGCCAACAAATTAGACAATCTAGAAGAAATGTATTAGTTCCTAGAAACCTGTAACCTTCCGAAACTGAATGAGGAAGAAATAAAAAATTTAAACAGACCCCTTACTAGCGATGAAATTGAAACAGTAATCAAAAAATTCCCAACAAACAAAAATTCAGAACCAGATGGATTCACAGGTGAATTCTGCCAAATAGTTAATACTTACTCTTCTTAAACTATTCCAAAAAATAGAAGAAAAAGGAAAGTTTCCAAATTCGTTCTATAAGGCCAGTATTACCCTGATACCAAAACCAGAAGAAGACACTACAAAAAAAGAAAACTACAGGCCAGTATCTCTGATGAACATAGATGCAGACATCCTCAACAACCTACTAACAAACTGAATCCAACAATACATTAAAAAATGATTCATCTTGATCAAGCGGGAATTTTTCCAGGGATGCAAGGATAGTTCAGTATTTGTGAATACTGAATACAAATGAATTAACATAATGCATCACATTAACAAGAAAAAAAGGATAAAAACCATATGATCACCTCAGTAGATACAGAAGAAGCATTTGACAAGATACAATATCCATTCCTGATAAAAACTCTCAACAAAGTAGGTTTAGAGGGAACATACTTCAACATAAAGGCCGTATATGAAAAACCTGTGGCTATCATACTCAGTGGTGAAAAACAAAGCTTTTCCTCTAAGATTAGGAACAAGACAAGGATATCCATTCTCTCCACTTTCCTGGGTACAGCAGTCAGACAAGAAAAAGAAATGAAAGGCATCCAAGTTAGGAAGAAGTAAAACTTTGAGTGTTTGCAACTGACATGCTATATATAGAAAACACTAAAGACTCCACCAAAAAACTAGTAGAATAAATGGACTCAGTAAAATTGTAGGATATAAAATTAATATATAGAAATCTGTTTTGTTTCTATACACTAATAAGTAAGTGGCAGAAAGTTAAATTAAGACAATATCATTTACAATTGTACCAAACCATAATATACCTAGGCATAAACTTAACCAAGGAGGTGAAATACCTGTACTCTGGAAACTATAAAATGCTGATGAAAGAAATTAAGGACAGCAAAAACATGGGAAGATATTCCATGCTTTTGGATTGGAAGAACCCATATTATTAAAATGTCCATACCACCCAAAGCCATCTACAGATTTAATGTAATCCCTGTCAGAATACCAACTGCATTTTTCACAGAACCAGAACAAACAATCCTAAAATATGTATGGAACCACCAAAGACCCTGAATAGCCAAAGCAGTCTTGAAAAATAAGAACAAAGTTGGAGGTATATTTCCAAATATACTACACAGCTGTAGTAATTAGATAGTGTGGCACTGGCACAAAAATAGGCACATAGATCAGTGGAACTGATTAGATGGTCCAGGAATAAACCCATGGTTTTGTGTTGGAAAACTGTATAGCTACACGTAAAAGAATGAAATGACCTCTTTCTTATACAAAAATAAACCCAAAATGGATTAAAGACCTAAATATGAGACCTGAAACCATAAAATTCCTGGAAGAAAACATAGGCAGTAATTTCTGTGACCGAAGGAAACATTTTTCTAGATCTGTCTCCTCAGGTGAGGGAAACAAAAGCAAAATTAAACCATGGGGACTACACCAAAATAAAAGTCTTCTGGACAGCAAAGGAAACCATCAACAAAACAAAAAGGGAACCTACTAAATGCGAGAAGATATTTGCAAATGATATATCCAATAAGGGGTTAATATCCAAAGTATATAAAGAACTTACACAACTCAACAGCAAAAAACACAATCCAATTTAAAAATGGACACAGGACTTAAATAGACATTTCTACAAAGAAAAGATGGCCAACAAACACATGAAAAGATGCTCAACTTCACTAATTAGAGAAATGTGAATTGAAACCACAGTGAGAGGGGCACCCGGGTGGCTCAGTCAAACTTCAGCTCTTGATTTCGGCTCAGGTCGTTATCTCACAGTTTGTGAGATTGAGCTCCACATTGAGCTCCATGCTAACAGCATGGAGCCTACTTGGGATTCTGTCTCTGTCTCTCTCTCTCTCTCTCTCTCTCTCTCTCTCTGTCTCTCAAAATAATATTAAAAAAAATAATAAAACTACAATGAGATATTACTATATACCTTCAGAATGGCTAAAATCAAAAATGTAAGAAATAACAAGTGTTGGTAGGATGTGGAGAAAAAGGAAATCTTGTGCATTGTTGGTGGGGATGCACACTGGTGCAGCCACTGTGGAAAACAGTGTGGAGGCTCCCCAGAAAGTTAATAGAATTACCATATGATCCATTAATTCCCTATTGGGTATTTACCCAAAGAAAACGAAAACAGTAATTCGAAAAGACACATGCACCCCTATGTTTATTGCAGCATTATTTACAATAGCCATGATATGGAAGCAACCTAAGTGTCCATCTATAGATGAATGGATAAAGAAGATGTGGTATATATACACTATGGAATAATATTCAGCCATAAAAAAGAATGAAATCTTGCAATTTGCAACAATATGGATGGACCTAGAAGGTATAATGCTAAGTAAAATAAATCACTCAGAGAAAGACAAATACCAATGATTTCACTCATATATGGAATTTAAGGAGCCAAACAAATGAACAAACCAAAAAGAAACAAGGAACAGACTCTTTTTTTTTTTTTTTTTAACATTTATTTATTTTTGGGAGACTGAGAAAGAGAGCATGAGCAGGGGAGAGGCAGAGAGAGAGGGAGACACAGAATCTGAAGCAGGCTCCAGGCTCTGGGTTGTCAGCACAGAGCCCAACACGGGGCTCGAACCCACAAACCATGAGACCATGACCTGAGCCAAAGTCCGATTCTTAACTAGCTGAGCCACTCAGGTGCCCAGAACAGACTCTTAAATATAGAGAATAATGTGATTGCCAGAGGGGTGGTGGGTAGGGGGATGGGCAACATAAAAATATACTTGATGAGCAATGGATTAATGTATAGAATTGTTGAATCATTATACTGTACACCTAAAACTAATACAACACTGTATGTTAATTACACTTGAATTAAAAGAATAATAATAGCCTAGATTCAGTGTAGACAGTTTTTCAGTTACCCTCACTCTTTTTTGCCAAATTGATCATAATATCAAGGGAATTCTATTATGAACAGCTTCTCTGGTAGCACGGAACTCTTTCTTGCTTTTTATTGATCTCAAAATTTTAATTTTAATTTAATAAATTTAATAAACTCTTAGAATGGATATCTTGGAATTTTTTCAGAATCTCTTTCCTTCCTTAATCATAATAAACCTAAACCTAAGTTTGATCCCAGATTGACTAAAGTGATTAATGTGTGTCTTGTACCATTTTCTAATACATATTGTTGTTTAAGTGGTTCAGAGTAGCCAGAGTGTAGGATTTATTGTTTTACAAATTAGCGTAGTCAACATTTTCAGCTCTGTTTAAACAGACTGTGCGCACAGATAAACAAAAAGGAAAGGTCAACATCCAAGCAAATCTTTAATTAATATTCATTAGTCTGACTCTTTGGTTTTAGGGCAGGTGCTATGATTTTCACCCAGAGGAGCTGTAGCTTCCTAAGGATTAGGCCTTGTAACAGTAGGGTGTTTTGCCTGTAGGCAAATATATTTAACCTTCTCTAGATGTGATCATTTGACTTTTAAGTTCATCCATCTCATCCGTCTCCTAGTCTGTTCTTTAAGTTTGGGTAATAAATAGGGATTTTGTTTTTAACTTGCCTCTGTAACCATATTTATATGCCATTTAAATTACCTGTCTCCTGATAACTTAAAAAAAATTTTTTTTTAATGTTTTTATTTATTTTTGAAGGAGAGAGACCGCATGAGCGGGGGAGGAGCAGAGAGAGAAGGAGACAGAATCTGAAGCAGTCTCCAGCTCTGAGCTGTCAGCACAGAACCTGATGCAGGGCTCTAACTCATGAACTCATGAACTGTGAGATCATGACCTGAGCCAAAGTCGGACGCTTAACCGACTGAGCCACCCAGGGGCCCCTCTCCTGATAACTTTTGACCCTTGGATGGGGAAAGTGAAACAAATCAAGAAATAAAAACAACCCTTTCTAGAACACAAGAACCAATATTTAAACCATAAAAAGGAACACAATCTCTTACATAAGGTCTTTATCTGATTGATAGTCTTTAATTTGTTACCTTCACAATTCCTTATGTGGTTGCTTTTTAGGTAATTTTTTTTTGTCCATTTGTGCTTGTATTGTTTTTTTTAAAGGAAACACAAATGCATAAAAATCCCTTTTGAAATAAATAGGGATGATATAGGGCGCCTGGGGGGCTTAGTTGGTTGAGCGTCTGACTTTGGCTCAGGTCATGATCTCACAGTTCTTGAGTTTGAGCCCTGCATCGGGCTCTGTGCTGACAGCTCAGGGCCTGGAGCCTGCTTCAAGTCCCATTTCTCCCTCTCTCTGCCCCTCCCTCGCTCACACTTCACCTGTCTCTCTCTCTTTCAAAAATAAATAAACATTAAAAACATTTTTTTAAATAGGGATGATATATTGCTGCAAATGGCATATCCATAATAGTACTGACATTACCTAGCTCTCTTCTGCATCACGCAGTTAAGAAGTGATATGCCTCTGACATGAAATACAGCTACACTGTAAAACGTTATCCCGCCTCTTCTAGAGATCTAAAAATGGTTACTTAAACTAAATCTTTTAAAATCACTTGGGAAAGGGAAAAGTGCTTTTGAGTTGGGTATTGCTTATTAAACTTGGCTTCTCAGGGCTGTGGGAGAGATGTGAGATGGTAAATAGTAGTCTAATTTAGAAAAATCTCACCTTAAAAAATATTGCTTTGGTGACAGTTAAGCAGTTATTTCCCAGGAGTTCATGATGGGAAACATTTTCACGTTTATTTTCTTGTGTTTGTCATTTAGAATGCATAATGATTTACCATTTTCTTGTAGAAACCATAGGAGTATTTACTTCTTTTCATCTAATGCACTTTACCTTCTCATGGAAGGAATTTTTGTGCGTTGTTACCTATTCTGCCTTCTATTTAGAGGTACTGATAATATGACAGAACACTTCTTAAATGGCACATGTCATAAGATGATAGAATTTCATGTTCAGAAATATATTTTATAGAGATTTCATATATTTCTTGGCAGGTGTATATGAAATCGCTTCCCTTTTTGACTTCCTTATTAATTTTTGGCTATTTTTGCCTCTCTTCCCCCAGTCTAGATACTTTTTATCTTGGTTTCCTTGACACTTTTTGCTCCTAAGTCATCTTTCTTAGATTGGTTTTCTGTATTTTATCTTTGCCATTCTGTGTTCATTCTTTTCTCGGATTATTAATCTTGATGGTGTTGCAAGACTCATTCTGAACCTTCTCTGTTTGTGCTTCTCTTTATTCCTTTAGGAAACTGATCTAAACATAGGTACCGCTGATCTATTACAAGGCTTTACGGTTTACACCATGTTTTCATTTCATCCTCCCTAAAATAGATCCTTGTGTTTTGATGACATTGTTATCATTTTATTGATGAGGAAAGTTTGTCTCAGAGAAGTTGTCACTTGCCCAAGATCACACAGCTGGTAATTATTGGAGCCAATACTTGATCTTCGTCTTCTTAATCTAGACCATCTGCTCTTTACACCACACCCCGTGGTACTCTCTTACAGTCTCTTCTCCTAAGCTATCTGTTAGACTTCTTGACTTATTTTTCTTACTTGAAACTTAACAATGGAACCACATTTATATTTCCCATCATCCCTTCAGATTTCTCTGTAATTATGAGGAGCATCACTAGTTTTTTGCTTCTTAGTTTTTGTTTATTCTCCAAATTTGATTATTCATTCTTCTTTCTTGTATGTTCAAGAAAATATTGTTAAAGGAATTTTTACAGTGTTTTTTTTTTTCCTTCGTATTATGTAAATCTTAGAAAACATGCAAGGTAGGGTGGTATAGCAAACTCATGTCTCCTTGTCCCTCAGCCTCCACAGTTACCACTATATTGCCAATCTTGTTTCATGCATTACCCCCACAATTTTTTATTTTTTGAGGGAGCTGGAGTATTTTAAGTCAAATTCCAGACCTCCTATCATTTCACCCATAAGTACATTACTGGTAGCTCTAATAGATAAGGATTTTTTTTTAATGACAATAAATTATCAAGCCTCACAAAGTACAATTAATATTGAATAAGCAGTCTGAACTACTTTCAGACTTTCTTAATTGTAATTCTCTATTGTCTTTTAAAATTTATATAGGATTGACTTTATTGTTCCCTTAAATGTTTGGAAGAATTCACAGTGAAACCATCTCAGCCTAGAATTTTCTTCCTGGGATTTTCCCCACTTTTTAAATAGATAAATCATTTATAGTAATCCTAAAAAAAATTTTTTTTAATGTTTATTTTGAGAGAGAGAGCATGCAATTGGGGGAGAGGCAGAGAGAGAGGGAGACGCAGAATCCAAAACAGTTTCCAGGCTCTGAGCCATCAACACAGAGCCTGATGCGGGTTCGAACTCATGAACCATGAGATCATGACCTGAGCTGAAGTTGGGCACTTTACCGACTGAGCCACCCGGGCACCCCTCATTTATAGTAATTTTAATGCTGTGCTAACCTTTAGTGTATAGCTCAACACATTTTTACATTTGTATACAATCATAACCACCACCCTGATCAGATATTTCCAGCATCTTAGAAGATTTCTCATGCCCCTTTGCCATTAATACCCACTCTCCAGAGATAACCATTGTTTTAACTTATATCACGACAGTTTTGCTTCTTTTTTTTTTAGGTTTATTTACTTTGAGAGCGAGAGACAGAGCAGGGCAGAGAGAGCATCCCAAGCAGCCTCTGTGGTGTCAGCGTGGAGTCCGACACAGGACTCAAATTCATGAACCATGAGATCATGACATGAGCCGAAATCAAGAGTCGGATGCTTAACTGACTGAGCCACCCTGGAGCCCTTGCTTATTCTTGAACATGATATAAGTCAGTTGTATGTATGTTGGGGCTCTTATGGATAACGCTGCTATGAACATTCTTATGTATGTCTTGATAGACTTATGTACTTACTTCTCCTGTATATACACCTAGGAATGGAATTGCTGGGTCATAGAAGATGACCCAGTGGCTATACAAGATACTGCCAGTTTTCCTGAGTGATCAGGAAATACACTCCTTCTAGCAGTGTATAAGAGTTCTGGGTGATCCACATCCTCAGAAGCACTTGGGATTGTCAGTTATTTTAATTTTTGCCATTCTGGCAGATGTGTGGCAAGGCCTTGTTTTAGTTTTCATTTGCATTTTCCTGTTGAGTAGAGATGGCTTAAGTCCCTCTTCATGTTTATAGACATGATCCGCTTTTGGTAGAGGACCCTCTACTTTAGGTAGTAGATCCTCTTTTGTGACATGCCTGATCTTCTTATTTTTTAGAGTTCTCTTTGTAGGAATTCTTTATGTAATGATTGAATGACTTGTAGGAATCTTTTATGTGATTTGAATACACGTCTTTTGTCAGATATATGTATTGCAAACATCTTTGTGTAGTCTGTGAGACAAAGACTCGTTTTTTGTAAATGGTGTTGTTTGAAGAAAAGATGCTCTCAATTTTAATGAAGTCCAGGTCATCACTTTTTTTTTTCCTTTTTATACTTAATGTTTTCTGTAGAAACATTTGTCCACTTCAAGGCCATCAAGGTCCTCTCCTCGGTTTTGCGCTTCACATTTATGTTTGCTATGTCTCTTTAATTTTTATTTTGTGAGATAATAGGAGTCAAGGCTCATTTTTTCCTCACACAGCTATCCAGTTGACCCAACATCACCTAGTCTCGGCGCTCGCCACTTTTTATTTTCGTGCGTGGTGGCTGTAGCAGTTTAGATTACTCTTCGCTGATCCCCATGCTCATTCTCCCATCTTCGGTCCATTTTCCATACAGCTGTTAGTGTTTCTATAATATTTTTAGTTCTTTGTTCAACAAATCAAAGTGATTCTGTATTGCCTATCACAAAAAATTAACTTCCCAGGCTAGTTTCCAAAGTTTTATCTCCCTCATTTTCTCTTTCCCAAAATCTTAATCCCAATCTCTTGTCCTGCCAGTACAATTTTTTCACCACCTCTGTTGTCAGATTGCTCATTTCTGTGCTTTTGCACTAACCATTCCTTCCTTTTGGGAAGGTCTCTCTCTAGTAGTTCCCCATAACTGTTCTGTTCTTCAAAAGCTAGTCATAACATCATTCTCAGAAGCTTTTAGAATCAGCTGCACCTGGTTTTGTCTCTCTATCCTGTCAGTATGCAGGCACTCCTACGGTACTCGGTTTTACCTGTTACACAGTAAGTGTGCTTTTCAGTCATTTTGTAAATGCTGCTTTTTGTTGTTGTTTGAGTGTAAGTTATTTGTGGGCAGGAAATATATTTTCCTTTTTTAAACATACTGCCCTGGAGGGCGCCTGGGTGACTCAGTCGGTTGAGTGTCTGACTCTTGATTTCGGCCCACATCATAATCGTATCGTTCATGGGTTCAATCCCCACATTGAGCTCTGTGCGCTGGCAGCACCGAGCCTGCTTGGAACTCTCAGTCTGCCTCTTTCTCTGCCCCTACCCTGCTCGTGCTCTCTCTTTCAAATAAGCAAACTTAAAAAAAAATGGGAAAACCCTGGTGTTCTTATTACGGTGCTACATCTTAGAGTAGGTGCTCAATTAAAATTGACTGATGAGGTTCTGTAGTATACATTTAGTTTCATTTTAGCAGCTATATTTTGGTTTTTTTTTTTCAATTTTTTAATGTTTTATTTATTTATTTATTTATTTATTTATTTATTTATTTATTTATTTATTTATTTTAATATATGAAATTTATTGTCAAATTCGTTTCCATACAACACCCAGTGCTCATCCCAAAAGGTGCCCTCCTCAATACCCATCGCCCACCCTCCCCTCCCTCCCACCCCCCATCAACCCTCAGTTTGTTCTCAGTTTTTAACAGTCTCTTATGCTTTGGCTCTCTCCCACTCTAACCTCTTTTTTTTTTTTTTTTTCCTTCCCCTCCCCCATGGGTTTCTGTTAAGTTTCTCAGGATCCACATAAGAGTGAAACCATATGGTATCTGTCTTTCTCTGTATGGCTTATTTCACTTAGCATCACACTCTCCAGTTCCATCCATGTTGCTACAAAAGGCCATATTTCATTTTTTCTCATTGCCACGTAGTATTCCATTGTGTATATAAACCACAATTTCTTTATCCATTCATCAGTTGATGGAGATTTAGGCTCTTTCCATAATTTGGCTATTGTTGAGAGTGCTGCTATAAACGTTGGGGTACAAGTGCCCCTATGCATCAGTACTCCTGTATCCCTTGGATAAATTCCTAGCAGTGCTATTGCTGGGTCATAGGGTAGGTCTATTTTTAATTTTCTGAGGAACCTCCACACTGCTTTCCAGAGCAGCTGCACCAATTTGCATTCCCACCAACAGTGCAAGAGGGTTCCCGCTTCTCCACATCCTCTCCAGCATCTATAGTCTCCTGATTTGTTCATTTTGGCCACTCTGACTGGCGTGAGGTGATATCTGAGTGTGGTTTTGATTTGTATTTCCCTGATAAAGAGCGACGTTGATAGCAGCTATATTTCGATAAAAAGTAAGAATTGCTGTCATCTTTTCATGTGTATTAACGAACTATTATAAAGTAAGAGGTTTTTTCCCCCCTCTTGTGTTTTATAGATTTGACGTTCATTTGTTGCCTTGTTATTATGTCCCAGGTGAAACTGACTTTTCTCTTTCCTCCTCTTTGTGTGTGTGACTGCAGCACTGATGCGGGTGACAGCCCTGTTGGCACCACCACTGCCACCAACCTGGAACAGCCTCAGGTTATCCCCTCTCAAGGTGACCTTCTAGGAGACCTTTTAAACCTTGACCTTGGTCCCCCCGTCAATGTGCCACAGGTGTCCTCCATGCAGATGGGAGCAGTGGATCTCTTGGGAGGAGGTCTAGATAGTCTGGTGAGTATCTTTCTTCTGTCTTTCTTTTGGTTATTTTTAATTCTTGATGTGCTAAAAAGCTTTAGGACTATTCAGCTTTTTAGAACTAGACCTTTCCTTGATGAGCAGAGCAACGTCCTTTGATAAAGGACAGAATTATTTGTCTTCAGAGAATTAATTGATACTAATTAATTGGTATGGGGCACATTTACAAATGCACAGGATGGTTTTGTTGCCCTGCCTCTAAATAGAACTTGTGATGTTTAGCCAACCTGTTGTTCAGCAATCTTAATATTTAGTATCCTTTCCAGAGCTTATTACTGTTCCTGCTTCTTAACTCTGGATAGCCCCTATAATTCCTTTTTCCCTGAACAGCATATAAATGATCTCAGAGAGATTATCTTATCTTGAGTCTTTCAAACCTTTGGCTTTTTTATATTTTATTGGCTTATGCCCTAATTCTGAAAGGCTTTGAGGCAGCCATTTGAGCCATTTGTGTAAAAAACGTACCTTGATTACAGTTGGGAAGTACTGCTTGTTTGGTTCTTTTTATCCACCCTGCCCTTCCTCCCACCCATACTTCCAATTTAATTAGCTTCCAGGATTCTAATAATAAAAGGCTCCAACGTCCAGAGTATCTGTGACTATGTGCTAATGCTAGTTTTAGTGGGAACTAAAATTAGTTTTTCTTGCTGTACAAGATAAATGAGAAATATTAAGGATAACCTTCCGTCTGTGTAGCAAAGACTAGAAAAATAACAGGTCACATCACATGGCTCCCTGGAAACTAGGTTTTTAACTGAGGAATTAGAGGGACTCTTTTAGCCAGACATTTGCACGTTTGTATGTAAAGACACCCAAACAAACTTATTTCCCACCATGAGAAATTGGAAGACATGCCATAGATAAGAAAATATATGTTCTCAGAGATTGCATAATGCATTATGTCTGGGATTTATGCCAGCCAGTACAGGTGCATTTAATTTTTGGCTGGCAGAGGATCTGAGAAAATTATTGTTTATTTATTGTTTTTCCTTATTGTTTTTCTTGGCAAAGTAAGCATTTGCTTTTCATAATTCATATTTTTAATGAGTAGAGTTGACTGATTATGTAAAAATAGCTTTCTCGTGTGATCATTCTGCATGGCTGTATAGCCTCCGTGTAGACTCAGAAGAGTCTATGGAGTCTCAGGAGACTGAACAGTGAATACTGAAATAATAATGGAGACTTCCAGGAATCCCACATAAACATTGAAATAGCTCTTCCTGTTCTGTTGACAAATCACCCGCAGGTTATGTGTTATGTCCTTCTTAAGTGTATGCCTTACAGCCCTACTTATTAATTTACCTGATGGGTGACAACATAATGGACTCATTGAACCTAAGAATGACAAATTAAGCTTGAAGGATGGAGGGGAGAAAGAGGCCCTATATTTTAATGTTGTCTGGCTCTGGCTCAGGATTTTCTGTTCTTCTTGACCCACTTTAGTGGAGAAAGAAACAGACATGTTATTTCGGTGTGGCTTATATTAGCAGTTGCTGGCCCTTAATGCCAGTGAGTTTGCTCTTTATATTTGGCTTAGCTATCCACAAGTGTTACTTCAAATAGAAAAAATGTTGCATTTTTTAGGTTGTAGTAGCTGAAGTCACACATGGGCCTTTTTTTTTTTTCTTGGTAAAGGATGTTCTTTTGGGGGTGGGGAGTATGTTTCTCCATTTGGATTTGTAAATCCATAGCCTTTGCTATGTAGGCCCAGTCATGTTCCTGTGTAACTCTATTATTTTACCTCTTGCTGACTTCGGTATTCAAAATGGTATATACTTGGTGTTATAGCCCTAGAAAGTGATGTGGTTTTCAACTTATTCTGTAATATAAATTTATCTCAGAAATTAAGGGGTAAAAGTTTTGCTTTGTCTGTATGGGGTTAAATATGTATTCACTTAGAGAATTAATATCCTTTTAAGAGACTATCACAAAGAAGGCCTAAACCCAGCTGTGTGGAAGATGAATTTCCAAGACAGCCTATGCCATGATATTTTTTAAATGCTTTATTGTTCTTGTGTAAATTATCTAATTTAAAGGGAAAATAGTCCTCAGAGTTTTTACTTAATCTGTATAGATAGTGCTGTTTCTTGAATGAATCTTTTCCTTATGGTAATGCTTCTCAAACTATAATGTAAATCTGTATAAATCTTATAAATCTCCTAGACATCTTGTATAAGGTAGATTCCGATTTAGTTGGTCTGGGTTAAGACCTAGAAGTCTGCATTTGTAACACGCTCCCTGGTCCATGAGTCAGATTTTGAATAGTGAAGCCATAGAATTTCTGTAACCACTTTGAACCACTTCAGTTTGGTGCTAGAACCACAGCTGTTGGTAAACCCAGATGCCTTTTGCTCTTGACCTTATTAGTAAACACACTCCTGGAAAGAGGGCTTCTCGAGAACTCTGCCCCAAATTGAGGGAGAGAAACTCTTGAAATTAACTTCTTAAAGGACCTTCTTTTACTGTCTCAGACGAATAATGTTGCTAGGAGTGGTAGAATTTGACCCAGTGTAAAATTAGGCCTAGGTTAGAGTTATGTGTTCACCTGGCAAGCAGCTCTTGTTACCTTAGTCAGCAAGGCCTCTACAGTGTTTCTGCCGCTTTTATCATTGCTGACTAATAGAACCCTACCCGCAGGGGTCAGTGCTGTGCTGCTTATGAAGCATGACAGTTACTAACCTTTCATTTAGCCTTGGGGTTCTCAACTCCACCTGCATTAGTCCCACATTAGTACCATATTAAAAAAATACTATCAGTCTTTGGGCTCAATCCTAGAGTAATTAAGGAGAATTTCTGGGAGATAGGACCTAGACATTGGTAATTTTGGAAAGATGCCCAAGTTATTTTAATTTTGTATCCAAGGTTCAGAACATTGAACCAAAGGAAGTTGCAAATGGAGTTAGGTAGAGATGTTAAAATTGATCTCTAAGCCAAGACATTGGTTTTGATAGAAGATTTATATTCTGGTGGGCCTCTTCAGTACCTCCTACAAAAACAGACCTCTCTGACTTTACCTCTGTTCCTTCCCCCCATGACATTTTTCTGTTGTGATTTGCAATTAGGTGGTCAAGCCTACCAGAAATTGGCCAGGAGTTGAATTTGATCAATTTAGATTTAGTTATTCAGTCCCAGCATTCTTTTTACTTTTACTCACTTTGCATAATTGGAGACTGGAAATTGTTTTTGTATTTTGGATTGTCTCCCATTTTTCTGTCCTTCTGTCTTATAACTTGATATTCTTCAACTAGAGAATGTTCTTCTCTTTTCATATTCTTGTGATCCTCCCATTAGATCTTGTTTTATCTTCTTTCATTATCGCATTTATAAAATTTTGAGATTTAGGGAATAGAGGCTTTTTCTAGAATTGTTGTTAAGGAAATATTTATCTGTTTATCATTGTTATTATTCTTATTTGCCATAACACCTGAAGACTTCAGCCTTCTTCCATCAATAACAGTGACTCCTAACAGCTGTGATTTTTAAACTGAAAAAAGAGTAAGTGGGGATATTGTTCTGATGTAGAGAAAATACACAGGGGTGCCAGGGTGTCGGTTGAGCATCCAACTTCAGCTTAGGTCATGATCTCGCAATTCATGAGTTCAAGCCCCATGTTGGGCTCGCTGCTGTCAGCGCAGAGATCACTTTGGATCCTTTGTCCCCCCCCCCCCCCACAGCCACCCCCGCCCTTCCCCAGCTTGCCCTCACTCTCTCTTTCAAAAAGAAACATTCAAAACACACACACACCCCATGTCTCCTAGTTGAGATACATATATATTTAGGAGGCAGGCATCTTTGAAAATCATTGATTTAGGCAGAGCTGCAGATTTAAAAAATGGAATGCTTTTTCATCATCGGACTGGAGTCAAAATGGATTTCCTCCATACTCTTTTCGGTCTCCTTACTGAAATAACCCCATTTTTAGTTTCTGCCTGCCTTAGCATATTCTCTTTTGCTTGAACTCTGCAGATAGTTTCCTCCTTCCGTTAATATAAACTTAACTGTCACCTTGATGTTGGATGAATTGTATTGAAACTTCCATAGTTGATATAAAGCAGGATAGTATACTATCTAAATGTAGGCTTACAAAAGTAGTACTTGAGTCTTTGTTTCTTAGTTTCAGAAATCATGTATGGGTCTTTTGGTGCCTCTAATACGAAACCTAAGAAAGTGCTCATTCTGGGTAGCGTGATTTTTCTGACAGTCCAAATCCTGGTTTGGTGTAGTGTGGGAGGTGACCTGACGCCCATGCTCATAACTCCTGCATACGTGTTATAAACGTACAGCATTCGCTGATAGGTCTGACATCTGTGAGATCACTAAAGTAATAATAATTGAATCTTGATTATTGTTGTTGTTGCCTTTACTTTCAGGCTGTCAGCATAGACCTTGGCTAAATTATAGCCTTTTATTCATCCAAGGTGCCGTGCACTATTCTATTTAGATAAATAGCGCTATTGTACATGAAGAACGGAAAGGAAGCATTATCCAGAGTGCCCTTTCTCTTTGCTGACAAAGGTTTTCCTGCCAGAGAAATGTCCTTTCAGTGTGCCCAGCTGGAGTATTGTGGGATAGAGGAGAAATGGCCTTTTCCTAACTCCAGTGTATGTTTTTCAAATCCTCCCACTCTATGTTGTTGTTTTTTTCCAGTATAATTAACATGCAGCGTTATATCAGTGTCAGGTGTACAATAGAGTGACTCAGCAATTCTCTACGTTCCTCGGTGCTCACCATGATAAGTGTGCCCTCCCACCCTTTCTTTTATTTTTACCTTTCAGAAATTTTAAGTCGGGAACTATTTTAGTGATAATTTTAGGTTTTTTTAGCCCACAGGACTAAACCACTACATACTAGCTTTGCATCTTCCTATTTCTTCCTCTGGAAAATATTTGCAGTGATTAAAGAGCTTAAGTTTTAGAGTTGGTGCTGTTGTGGAGAGAGGTTTTTGAATTTTAGCCCAGTTTGCCTGGTAAATCTTCAGTGTGGCTTCTGTAACCCCATTGTCTTTTTTTTTTTTTTTTTAATATTTATTTATTTTTGGGAGACAGAGAGAGTGCAAGCAGGGGAGGGTCAGAGAGAGAGGTCGACACAGAATCTGAAACAGGCTCCAGGCTCGGAGCTGTCAGCACAGAGCCCGATACGGGGCTTGAACCCACGAAGTACGGGATCATGCCCTGGGCTGAAGTCGGACACCTAACCAACTGAGCCACCCAGGTGCCCCAACCCCACTGTCTTTTTATCAATGTGTAGATTTGACCAAGGCTGGCCTCAGGCAATTTGGGGGAATAATTACTCAATACTGAGTTCCTATTTCTGTTCTGGTTTCCTGTGCTGCAACTCTTATAATTTCTAAACCTCAGAATAACTCTGCAAGGAAATTGGTATTGAACCCCATTTTATAGAAAACTGAAGGTGTCATAGCAAGTAAGTCTCAGAGTCAAGATTTGAACCCAAGACTATCCTGTGATTCTTCTAGTTTGTTGTCATCTTCTGAAATAGAGTGTGGTCTCACCTAACTTTGGTACTTGTCAAACCGGAGTACACACGGTCTATGGAGTACTCAGCAGAGTGCAGATGCATTTATAGCTGCAGAATAAACTTGGCTCATTGTCTTGCAGTGTCATTCTTATTTGATGGTAAGGAATATAAACACAGACTAAACACCGCTGTGTAAAGGCTTAGACTGTAAAATTGCATGAATGTTTAAGATAAAACACAAGGCTTGTTTGCCCTATGCTTCTTCTCGCTGTACATCCCAGGTGTTGAGTTTGGGCTAGCGTGCCACTAGGAGGCACATGAAAGCTTGAGAAAGACTGTAGAAGTTTTTCATTTGTGAAAACAGGGACCAAATAAGTTCATACATCTGTTTTGCAGCAAAAGGAACAAGATTGTTCATCTTACCCTCTTTGTAAGCAGAGCCACAAAATGCTGTCTTCTCATCTCTTTGCCAGTGAACTGTGATATAAACCACTAGTGCTATCAAAGCAAATAAATGATGCACAGGGCATTCTGCTGAAAACTTGCTGTCAGAACTGCTCCGACAATAATACACTTCCTCTCTAGAAAGGACTTTGGCCTTAGGATGGGGACTGGGTCCTTTTTTTCCCTAATTGGTTCTGTTCCTGTGTGTCAGAAATGTCGATGCCGATAGGATGCTCTAGGCCAGTTGATGAAACAGTTTTGTCAGGCTTCTGTCCATTTTGTGATAATTTTCTCCAATAAAATGATTCATTTCAAAATTGTCCTCCCAAGAAGTAATCTTGCTAGTATTCCTGTTTATATGGTTAGTAGAACATTCATTCCCTGAATAAATATTTGAGTGCTGATTCTATATCAGACTTCATTCTATGTACTGGGAACATAGTTGTGTCTAGCCCTTGCAAGCATACGTTCCGGTGTGGGGAAGAGAGATGACAAACAACTCTATAGGTAGGTAGTGAGGACGGCAAAGGAAAATGAGACAGGAGGAAGAGCTTCTCCTGTGGAGTTTTACTATACTCCTCATTGGGTTCTGTTGGAGCTAAGAGACTGCTAGTGACACATTCTGTTCCTTGTCCCACCTCAGGAAGTGTTCTGTTACATCCCCCTACTTTGCTGTTGATAATCAAAGCCCTTTTTTTCTGTCAAGCTAAAGAGTCATCTGATGATTTTGTGGGATCTCAACTAATTTTCACTATTTCACATTTGGTCCATTCTTAGCTGTCAGTTTGTTTCATAGCTTTTGCATGGTTACAGATCCTTTTCACCAGTTTTAGTTGTATTTTATGATACTTTTCTGAATAGCTTTTTGAAGATCAAATTAATATTTGCAGCCAAACAGCTGAAAATTACACTTTTACCTAGGAGATGTTGTGTGCCTTCTAAAATCTAAAACCCTAATAGGAAAAACATAGACTGATGTTTTTAACACCAATAGGATTTTGGTACAAATTTTATTATTTGTGATGGAAATCACTGTATGCTATTTTTACATCATTCTATTTTGACTCCTTAATAATAACAGAGCTATCAGTAAGCATTCCTTTAGACTCCCTTTAATTAAATCAGTTCTGAAAAACATTAAATGAAAAAGGTAATAACTCTAGACAGAAGCAAAGAAATTTGTGAGCTTAAGATCTGCACTTCTAATTAAGAGAATGTCTTGAGACACTCAGCACCACAGGTTTAGAAGAGGTCAGTATATTTTGGACTGGCCAGATACACGTACCTGAAAGGAGAAGGAGCTAACCAAGATTGGCCATTGTGATCATTATTTGTGGAACTTTTTCTTCTTTCTTTCTTCTTTCTTTCTTTCTTTCTTTCTTTCTTTCTTTCTTTCTTTCTTTCTTTCTTTCATCTACTTGGTGGCCATCTCAGCTGATAACCCTTTTTTTTTTTTTAATATTTATTTATTTTTGACAGAGAGAGACAGAGACAGAGTGTGAGCAGGGAAGGGGCAGAGAGAGAGGGAGACAGAATCGGAAGCAGGCTCCAGGCTCCTAGTTGTTAGCACAGAGCCCGATGCGGGGCTCGAACCCATGAACCATGAGATCATGACCTGCGCCAAAGTCAGACACTCAAGTCACCCAGGGGCCCCTGATAACCCTTTTATAAAAAGACTTCTTTTCTTTTCTTGGAGTCGGGTAGACTTGTTGCCTTTAGAACCTTAGTCCTGAGTTCTCCCTCTGTATTTCTGCTATTTAGCATTTTGCCATTGGATGAGGGTGTTTTCTTTTGGTATCTAGCTGAACTAGAGTTGTGGGCAGACTCAGCTAAAACTTTTGGCTCAACCTGGTTCTGTTGCAGAGATCGTGTAACAATGCTGAAATCCCTTTAGCCCATAAGTTACAGTAAATCACCATGAACTCATTGCTTTCCATCCAGTTAACATTGCAAGGATACATTATTATATAGCTCAGCATGAACTGAGCCCAGTTCAGCACTACTTCAGGTATGGTAAAGTGGCCAGTATTAGCAGTGGCCAAATGTTAATATTATTTTCAGTGCCATTTAATGACTATCGCCACTATGATTTAGATGGGGGATGGGGGGAACCAAACCACTATGGCTTGGTTCACTAACCATACCACCATTTGGACTTGGGTATCAGCTTCAGACCTTTCAGAAAATTCTCACTTTTCAACATTTGAAATATTGTTTTGCCAAAATTGACACTTCTCCTTTCTTCACCTTCATCTATCCTGGTTTAGCTGGCATTATTTCCTTCATGGAGATTCTGGGAACTGTGGGAAGTGGTTAGCTCCAAGAGACACTTAAAACACAGTATCTAGACACCTGAGATGGGGATTAAAGCCATGCCCTGCACACCTAACCCTTTTCACTCGGCTCCCACCAGCTCATTGGATAACAGATATTACTAAATTTTTACAAGTCCTAGTTTGGCTGATTTTGTACCCTACCTGATAAGTATAGCCGGACTAAGATGAATCTAGTCTGACTCCAGATAATACCAACAACTGAACTGAAATGGTTGATGGCTAGTTGAGGCCAACATGAGAACTTTTCTGAGTTTTTTTCAGTTTTCCAGCTGCTTTTTCTTAATATTTGCAATCATCCTGCTTGTCACTGTAGACAAGAGAGGCCACTCACTGGGTAATTGGTCCCATCCTTGCTGACATCTCTTTATTAGTCACTCCTGCCCATGACTGTGCTATCACCTTTGTCATGTTTTCCAAGAGGAGGATGATAACCTCCCTAGGAACTTTTTCAGTCAAAAGGAAAGATGCTGAATAAAGTCTGAGTAGGTTACAGTTTTGCTAGTCAGAAAACGTATTGAAGCTATCCTTTCCCTTTGCTCTCTGGACATAACAGTACTGTTAGGTGAACCTTTACATATTTGGCTGTGTGTCTCTTGATACCCTTTGGGTCCTGTCTCTTAAGATCAGATTTCCTGATTCTTGGTTGAAGCTGTGTTGTATCTGATATATTGAACATAAACATGGGAGTATTGGAATTGCTTTTCAGTTTCTTTAATGGTTTTGAATAAAATTGACAAGCAGTGTGGTGGGGAGAGTACATTCAGATCTTATCTGGCTAAGATAATGTTCATATAACACTCAAAGATAATAAGAATGAAATCTAAGAAAATAAGGGCTGTAAATGGGCTTTATTTCCTTTGGAAATAATACCACCAGTGAGTGCCTTTTATCAATGTCTTTTATTGAATTTAGCATATTGGATAAAACCACTGTTTCTCTTCCAGTGTGTGGTTTCTTCCTTGCCAAGTGCCAACCAGGTCCGTAAAGAATTCGCTCTTTTAAGCTTGGATTGTACGCCTGGCCAGAGGGGAGGAGAATGGTTGAGGGGAAGAAGGGATAATAAGCCCATCAGAAAGTCAAACCAGATCAAAGCAGCAGGACAAATGAGACATTGTACATCCATCCCATCCTTATTAAGAGTTTTTTTTCCTTTCTGCTCAAGTTGTAACTTTCTTTTTATTCAGGAGTTAGCTCCAAAGTAATTTTGAACGGATCAATCTTTTCTGATTCCAAATATTAGTTAATTCTTTAAGGCATTGGTTTTCAACCTTGTCTATACATTAGAATCACTAGGAGAGCCTTTCAAAATTCTGATGCCCGGGCTCCACCCCAGCACAATTAAATCACTACCTTGGGGGGGGGTGAAACTTGGGCATAGTGTTTTTTTAAATGCCTCCCCACTATACACACACAGGTGGTTGACTGAATTGTGTATCTAAGGTTGAAAGCCATAGTTGATAGAACCCAATTGAAGTACTCTTGAAAAGTTTATATCTTATTCCATAAACCTCCTGTAATCAGCCTGCCTTTGCAAACTTATTTTCTGTGGCTGTTTTTTTGTTTTGTTTTGTTTTTTTATATACACATATCTACCCTGTGCTCAGTCTAATTGGACTACTCATTCTTTTTGTTCCTACTATTATTCATGCTCTTTCAGCCTTTGTTCATGCTATTTGGGAAATAACCTCCCCATTTTTACTTTTTATAATCCCACATTACCACCTCTTTGAAGCTTTTCATTATCCTTCAGCCAAAAGGAGGCTCTTCCCTTCAGTACTTACCTTTTTTGCTTTAGTATATTCTGTATGGTTTTGCATTCATGTTCTATTTCTCCTGCCAGTTTGCAACGTCTGGGTTTTATTCATCTATGTATTCCCCTCACTGTCTGGCATCTTTACATTCCCCATAGTGCCTTGTATCCGGTTGACATTATAGGAGTGTTTGTTTGAATAAAAGGTGGTTTTCAGATGTCATGCTACAGATGTGTGCTATTCCAGAACCAGGGAGAAAGCAGGTGTGTAATATCTTTTCTCTTTACTTTAGACTTTCCCAGTTATTTGAATTCTTAGTTGTGATGACCTTTTTATTTATTTACACATGTTGATTTTTGGCTTGTATTCAACCATTAAGTAATTTTCAGGAACCACGTTCTAGAAATGGCTCTTTGAGGTTTGGAGTGCTCTGTAACTTAGTGCAGAGGATGCTTAGTAATGCTAGTTCTGAAGCACCTGCCTTTTCTGTCACGGTAGAAACAGAATTTTGTCATATGTCTCCATGTTTTTCAATGTAGAGTATTTTTTAGATTTTGGCAACACTGTTTCATGTATTTTTTCACTGCGAAGATAAATACTCTTTCTCAAATCCTGAAAACCAGTACAGTTTTGTTTTTTAACATAACCACACACAAAGATTTCCAAGTTTCTACCACTAAATGACAGATAATAAAGGAAACAGTGTTTTGTAGAGTAGACAAGGCATTTGGTGATTCAGAGAAGAACTTCAAATGTACAATGAGAACTAGGGAAGAGGCAAATGTGGAACTGTAGCCAAAAAAGGTGGTGCTTGCTTTTTAAACAGCGCTGGTGTGTGTGTGTGTGCGTGTGCGTGTGTGTGCGTGCGTGTGCGTGTGTGTTTCTTCATGCCAGCTATTTTCAGCTTCTGTTCTTCTTTAATGCTTTTGTCGTGGAAGACTGACTTCAGGGTGAATTATATCAGAGCCCTGAGGGGAGAAAAGGCCAGATTAAGACCATGTGGAATTATTTTCCTGTCACCTAGCTAATTAAGTCCATCTAATTCTCCAATAGTTAGCATCCTTTTAAATGATCTCCAAATAAATCACAGCATTTCTCCTTAGTAGTGTCAACTGTGAAAGAGATTTGAAGCACTGCATGCCTTCCTACTTCCTCCCCAGATAGGATATCTTCCTCTCCCAGCTGTTTTCTTTCTTAGGAAAGTTCTAAACTCTAAAAATCACTCTTGTTCCACCTGTAATTTTTGAAGCTTGAAATTGCTCAATACTGGTTTGGTTCCCACTTTCTCAGTGGAACAGCAGGTTTTGTAGATCAAAGCACATTTTAGTTTTTCTTTGCTTTTCTTTTTTTTTCTCCCTTAAATTTCCTTTTAAGGAAAAAATAAAACACATTCAAAACATTACTCCTTGGAGATAGAGCTTCTTGGAATATGTAAATTCTTTAAGTCCTGTTTCGGTTTGTGCCTATGTACCCCAGTGGGAAGATTGGATCTGAAACATCCCTGAGATGTCCCAGCTCCATCTTCTTTCCAAGTTTTCTCAGAACTCCCACACACCGTCAATGCCACTACTCGGTTCCCCTAGGACATATTTTCTTTGCAATCTAGAATTTCTTTAGGCTTTGGGAGTCAAGTTGAATAGCATGTATTCCTAGCAACTTGGTAGAGCTATTTACAGATTCTAAATGGGCATCTAGTACTTAGCTAAATGAACTCTACCTCTCTCTCCTCTCTCTCCTTCTCTCTTTCAGCTTGGCAGTGACCTTGGCGGGGGCATTGGAGGAAGTCCGGCAGTAAGTGCCATCCGTTTTTTTCACCATGGGATGCGCTGCCCCCTGTTTGATGCCTTTCCTATGCACACATTCTCAGGCCAGCCACCGCTGCTATCTAGCATTGTACACCAGAACCTCTGTAGAAGCATATGAAGAGTAGAAAGTGGCATAGGGTTACTTGGAATCTTCGGAGGTGTACACCACATGTGGTGTAGGGACATCTTTAGGGATTGGCGCTCTGGTGTCTACAGAGGTCTTTGTCTTCCTGACATTAAAGAGCTAAAGGAAATGGAACCTGCCATCTTGACTAGAGAATGTTCTTACTCTTTAGCGTCATCTAGAAAGAACTTGAGAGAGTCAGCTGGACTCAGAGGGAGACTCTCCTCGTAAGTGACTGAGTTTGGGGGTATGAATATCCATCTCCCCCCAGGAGAGTTTCCTACCAGATATTTATGCCTAAATGGGAAAGTAAGACTTGTCTGCACCCAAGTGGAACTAGAACTGCTTTCTAAGTTGGATGCTTCTTCTTTCTATAGAAACAGCCTCCCCCTTCGTTAGGGTGCCTGTAGGCCTTTTGCACAGAATCATGGAAGCTAAAATTGGAAACAAACAGAAAAGATCTTGGATCACTCTGTTCCTGATCCTACTGTTTTAGTCTCTCTTGATAGAACTTCTAAAGAGTGTTTGTATATCATCAGTGATGAAAAAATAACTGTGATGATTAAAAGGATAAAGAATATACTAATTCAGCTCCTAAGAATATTATAATTATGATGTATTCTTGTTGTTTTATCAATACTACTAAAATATAGAGCAACAGGTTAAGGGCTATTAATGTGTTCTTCCTGGTCCCCCCTGCCCCTTCCCTTTTTCCCTGCAGGTGGGACAGTCGTTCATCCCATCATCAGTGCCTGCAACCTTCGCTCCTTCACCTACTCCTGCTGTGGTCAGCAGTGGTTTGAATGACCTGTTTGAACTCTCCACAGGGATAGGCATGGCACCTGGTGGATATGTGGCTCCTAAGGCTGTGAGTAAAGCAATACTTTCGTAATGAACAAGACCTGAATAACTTGGCATTTTTTGTTACTTCCACTGATAATAAATCCGAAGTTTGGGCCCTTGTCCTAGAGGATTTAAGAGGAAGATAAAAAGTGGTCTAAAATTTGGCAATAAGAAGCACTGTAGCATCCTCATTAACCATTTTTATAATTAGACTTAAAATTAGAAGTATTAAATATTTGTGTTTTGTTCTTGTGTAGAAATGTTGTCTGGTTTGTCAACGCTGATGTCAGTCTAGTATAAATCCAGTTAACAATGCAACAGCAGGGTCAGGGAGGGTAGAATACACTAGAGGGGTACATATACACTAGAGGGGTAATGTTTTTACTTGTCATCCTTTCCATTCCCTGTTTCAGTTGGTATTACAGATGGATTCTACTACACTGTTGCTCACATGCAGCCTTCCTGGGTTTTAGTGTACCTTTTTAGAGTGCTGATTTGGGTTTCTGTCATTGGTGCTTTTCTAGTCTCAGCCTTGCTTAATGTCATGCTCAGACTGAAATTCAAAAAGGGAAACTCACTGTAAGTGAAGCTTACTTCACCCTTTGGTGAAGTACCATCCAGCTAGGCTCAGTCTCTTGTAATTGCCTTTCTGAGGGACAACCTGCCTGTCTGTTTCCTAAATTCTCTACCTGCTCACCTGACTCGTGGAGGATCCCTGCTACAGAAATATAGACCAGTTGTCCATTCCAGGGGTCATAACTTGATCTACGCAGCAGCTGAAGAGAGAAGCCAAAAATAGGATTTAAAACTGAACCGTAATATTTTGGCACAATACAGTAGCTTTGTTGTGAGGTTTCTGTGTTGGATATTATCCCATAGACTTTTCATTGTTGATTAAAAGATTATCTAACGCATTTTTTTTACTAACATTAAAGTAATACATACAAATGACAAATGTAAATAATGCGGAAATAACAGATGGAAAATTAAGTCTTTCTGCCCCCACTTTCTCATAGATAGCCCCTATTAACTTTTGTGTGTTCTATAAGAACATATACCTATGTCTGTGTCCTTTAACTACTAATGTCAATGGAATATATTGTTTTCCATCTTGTTTTTTCTCTGCTGTATTCTTTTGAATGTCTGTATCCACTGTATTGATGTACCACAACTTACTTAATCATTCCCCTGTTGATGGACATACAGGTTATTCCCTTAGTCCTACCACACTCCTCCCTCTTTCTTTGTCATTATAGCACTGCAGCAAACATCTTTGTGTATGTATAGTGTGGTATATATATAAATATTAAAATAGACATTCTCTGGGGCGCCTGGTTGGCTCAGTCAATTGAGCATCTGACTCTTGATTTCAGCTTAGGTCGTGATCTCACGGTTTGTGGGGGTGAGCCCTGTCCAGCTCTGTTTTGACAGTGGAGCTTGCTTAGGATTCTCTCTCGCCCTCTCTCTCTCTCTCTCTCTGCCCCACCCCACTTGCACTCTCTCCCTCTCTCCCTCTCTCTCAAAAAATAAATAAACATTAAAAAATAAAATAAGTATTCTCAACTTACCTTCTAAAAGGAGACTTCAAATTACATTCCCAGCAGCACAATGCAAAGTGCCAGGTTGCTTATATTCTCCATTAAGGGTTATTGACTTTTAGGATTTTTGACCCTCTGATAGATGAAAAATATCTTATGGTTGTTTTGTTTTATTTTCTTCTTCTCCTTTATTTCTTTAGTGTGGCCGAATATGTTCCCAAGTTTATTCACTACCCACTGATGCTTTGGTATTTAGTCTTTGGTGGTCAGAACAATTCATGAATTTTCTGATTTTTTTTTTTTTTCTTAATTAACTCTTACAGTCCAGGGGTTTCTGGGGCCAGGGGTGGGTTATGGATGAATTATATAGAAAGGATAGACATTCAAATTATTTAAACAACATCTAAGTACTATTTACCAGAAGCTATAGCAAGAGTTAAAAATCTACGTAAGACATGGTCTTTGTCCTTAAGATTACTGATAATAGTTTTGGTGATGATTAAAAGAAAAGTCTTCAAAGATACAGACATACTATTTTCATTAGTAGATTCAGTTTCTTCACTTTTAAGCCTGTTACCAAAAGTGCCAATAAAAAAAACCAAACACAGTATACTCATTGGAGTTTTTCTTTTCCTTGTCTATGGAGTTGGTAGCAGTACTCAAGCAGTAAAATGACCAAGTTGAACAGAAATGGAGAAGTAGCCAGGGTTACTCATATACTGTGTGTGTGTGTGTGTGTGTGTGTGTGTGTGTGTGTGTGTGTGTGTGTGTGTTTGGTTTGGTTCTTTAATTGAGGATGATCTCAAAATTCAGAAAATATGACATTATCCGGAGCCTTTTGGATCTAACTTGATATTTATGGTATAAAAATCACCATAATTTCCTAAAGAAGCAAAATCTTAATTTAATCTTTATATATTCAAAACAAAGAGCATGAAGATAAATCTTGTGTGGTTCCATTGAGCTTTATACTGTCTTTTAGGTCTGGCTGCCTGCAGTAAAAGCTAAAGGGTTGGAGATTTCTGGAACATTTACTCACCGCCAAGGACACATCTATATGGAAATGAACTTCACCAACAAAGCTCTGCAGCATATGACAGATTTTGCAATCCAGTTTAACAAGAATAGGTAAGAAGTCTGAGTCCTTGGCTCAATCACTAAACAGCATTGTGCCTTATGTCCAACAAGAGAATGTTCCATTTAACAATACGTTAGATATGCATGTCAGAAGGGCGCCTGGGTGGCTCAGTTGGTTAAGCAGCTGACTGCCAGCTCAGGTCATGATCTCATGGTTCGTGGGTTCAAGCCCCACATCAGGCTTTGTGCTGACAGCTTGGAGCCTGGAGCCTGCTTTGGATTCTATATCTCGCTCTTTTTGCCCCTTCCCTGCTCGTACTCTGTCTCTGTCTCTGTCTCTGTCTCTCTCTCTCAAAAGTAAATAAACATTAAAAAAAAAACCAACTCTCATGTAGGCAAATGTTGAGTGTAGAGTGAGTGCTGGCTCTTGTGTGTCTGTTCACTTGTCAGCTTCAACTCTGGAAGCCCTGAGGAATTTTCTTGAGAAATTTATTCATATGGAATAAGGAAATCAGAACTTACTGTCTTCTTAAAGGATTCTAGGACTAGAATGTTTTTAATAAACCATTTACCAAAAAAAAAAAAAAAAAAAAAAAAAAATTCTAATTGAAATCCATTTATTCATTCTACAAATAATTGTTAAGCATCTATGTGCCAGACATTCCTAGGTGCTGGTGCTAAAGTAGTGAACAAAACAAATATCTGTCCAAATCCCACATTTTGGTGGGAAAAATGAACATACTTTGATTTATGTAAGATATTTGAAAGATAATAGACCTGTTAGCTGAATATATAGGCTGACAATCTGCTTTGCCTTAATAAGGAAGAGAACATGAAAATGTAAAATATTGATGTCCTGTAGTTCTGAAACATCACTGTTCATTATTAAATATTGTGGTTCAGGAAACTGCCTGCTAGACTTTGATGGCAGATTCATAAATACAAGATATTCAAACTTGTTTCTAACAAAGTAGTAATTGGACCCCATAAAGCAGATTTAATAAAATTTATTGATGGCAGCTTGCATCGGCGACTGTCTTATTTACTTCTAAGCATTTGGAAATAACTTCTATACCCTAGATTTGAAAGTTGGCACATTAGAAATCACTTAAGTGTCTAGAGAGAAAACTTTCTCAGGTTAGTTCTGTTTCCAGCTATTTTCAGGGAGCTGGCCAGGTTAAAAGCCAAGGCTGATGGACAGATCTGTTGTAATAATGGCAGTCTGCATAGCCTATCTTCATACTCATATCTATTTGTGTTTGCTTTTTTTTTAAGTCTGATATTGAGAAAACCTTATATCTTTGTTGATGGTTCTGCTTCTTTTTTTTAAATAAAATTCCGTTAGTCCCTGTTTTCTGTGAAGATAGTCTCTTGATTTCCTACTGTAACATATCTATTCTGCCCCCCACATTGCCTAATGTCAATAGTACTATCTCTCTTTGGATTTACTTTTGTACCTGAAGTATACTTAAAATTCTACTACTTGATTTGTCATCTTTGAAGTCCATTTATGACAGATGAGAGATGAGGCCAAGAGTTTATTTTTCTTTTTTCTACACACTTAACCCTCTCCCCCCCCCCCTTTTTTTTTTTTGTTTTAACCTTTATCCCCATCTTTGTTTTGGCTTGGATTTGTGCTTACTGCCAGTCCTTTTATTTAAGTTGTCCTTTCTTGAAGACATGTCCTTTCTTGAGGTATGTTCCTCAAAGGGGGCTCATGTAAACAGCAGTCCTGTGAATTAGACAGTCTTTTGTGGTTAAAACTATGACCTTTATCCTTGAAAGTCCTTGACTCAAATTCTTTGTTTCACTCCCTTGTCTTTTGTCATTGAATATTCCTGTGGAAAAGTCTATGGCCAGCCTCATTTTTCCCCATGTTAGTGTGTAAGTGATGACATCATTTTGCCTGGCTGCCCAAAATTTTGAGGTCCAATAATTTTATTAGGATATTCCCAATATTAACCAATCTTTGTCAGTTTTTCCTGGAATAAGGTGTGCCTATTCCATGTGTACATCCAAGTCCTTTACTTCAAGAAAATTTTTAGGGTTATATGTTTAAATTTTTATACTGTTCCATTGTTTAGATTTTCCTTTTTGGAGAACTATGTTTTTATTAACTCTTTTTTGTCTATCTTTTATAAATGCTTTTTTCCTAATTTTTTCTTCTGTGTATATATATATGTGTATATATATGTATATATATATATATATATATTTCATGACTTTTTTTTATTCATAACCCGAACGCTATTATCGTACCAAAATTTTCTTTATATCATTAAATTCTTTAATATTATTAAACATCCAATCAGTGGGTTTTTATGGTGGTGTAATGTTCTTGCACAGTTTGCTTTGTCTGAACAGGGTTCCTAATAAGGTCCCCATACATGCCAATTGGTTGATTGTGTCTTGTCTCTCCAGACCTATAGGTTTCTCTTTTCTCTTTTTTTCTTGAATCTATTTGTAGAAGAAATTACATATTTTTATTTGTGGAGTTTTCCACAATCTAGGTTTTGCTGATACATCTGTAAATTGGAGGCAGATATATAGGCTTGATCAGATTTAGACTTGATCTTCTGGCAAGATTGCTACATGGATGGCGGTGATTTTATTCTCTATGTCTCTTACTGTGTTTACCATGGTGTCTCTTGTTCTTTGTAACTCTCCCTAGCACTGTAATTGTATTTTTTTCTGTAATTTTTTATAAGTGATGAAGTCGTCTCCATCTTTTCTTTTGCTTAGCATAATGCTTTGTGATGTATCAGTAGTCTGTCCATTTTATTGCTGAGTGGTATCCATTGAGGAGTGTACCACAATTTGTTTACCTTTTACCAGTTGGTGGAATTTAGGGTTGTTTCCAGTTTTATATTTTATGATTAAGGTTGCTTTGACTATTTCATATACAAGACTTTGGTGGATGTATGTTTTCAGTTTTCCTGGGGAATTACCTAGCAGTGGTATTGCAGGGTCATATGGTAAGTGTGAGAATTTTAGCTATTCTATATCCTTACCAATTTTAGCCATTCTTACGGATTTATAGTAACTTGCATGTAATTTATTTCTCATTTTAATTTTCATTCCCCTGGCCCCATCGATTGAGTGTCTGACTCTTGATCTCAGTTCAGGTCTTGATCTCAGGGTCGTGAGTTCAAGCCCCACGTTGGGCTCTGTGCTGGGCATGAAGCCTACTTTAAAAAAAAAATTTTTTTTTTTTTTTTTGCATTCCCCTAATGACTAATGATATTGAGCAGTTTTTTTCATCAGCGTATTGACCATTCTTATCTTCTTTAGTGAAATATCTGCTCAGATCTTTCTTTTTTAGTTGTTTTATTATCAAGTAGTATAAGTCTTTGTATATTCTAGATACAAGTCCTTTATCAGATATATGTCTTGCATATACTTTTTGTGGCTTTATTTTCTTAACTGTCTTTCAAAAAGCAAAAGTTTTTTATTGCTTATACTTTTTGTGTTTTTAAGAAATCTTTGATCCATGGTTACAAAGGTGGTTTCTTTCTGTGGTTTTTTTTTTTTTCATAGAAATGTTCTAGATTTAGCTTCTACATTAACTTCTGTTATCCATTTTGAGATAATTTTTAATGGTGTAAAAGTAAGAGTCAAAGTAAACTTTGTTTTCCATAATAACCCTTGAAATCAGATACTATAAACTGTCTTTGTTCTTTTTCAAAACTGTTTTGGCTATTCTAGGTCCTTTGCCTGCTGGGATTTTGATTGAGAGTGCAGTAAATATGCAGATCAATTTGGCAGAGAATTGACTTCAAACAGTATTGAGTTCTAATCCATCAGCTTGGTTTATGTATTTACTTAGATCGTCTTTAATGTCTGTCTGCACTGTTTATAATTTCTCATGTATACCTCTTGCACATCTGTTGTCAGATTTAAGTATTTCATGGTTTTGATGTCGTAAATAGCATTCTTTTCATCTTAATATTTGTTTCTTACTGGTATATAGAAGTAGAATTGATTTTTGTATATTGAAGTCATATCTTGCAACTTTGTTACACTTTTTTTTATTCTTTTCTGAGTTTTATTGACTCTCCTTTACCTTCTCCTGCTGTCTGGCCATCTCTTCCCCAGGTGCTTCCTTCACTGTTGTGTCCTCCTTTGGTAGCTGCAGTTGCTTTATTAAGTCTGTTTTCCCCTTAACTTCCTGTATAAATGTTTCATAATTTCCATTGTTTTTACGGCAAATCATTTTCAAGTATGTTTTATTTGTCAATAAGGAAGTTTGTACTGCTGTTTTTCCACTTTTATGTAATAGTGTCTTTGAATGTGTGCTGTGCTTACACCATTTTGATAACTCCTTTTTTAATGAGTTGGAACTTGTAAGACTAGCTTAGCAGGAGACTCCTGTAGATGAGGAAGATAAGCCAGGGTCATTTTTTAGGCTTTGCTGCTCAGAGACTCTCCCTCTTTACTGCCGTGTGGCTACAACTCCTTTACCTCTCAGAACCTGACTTTATTAAAGTATACTTTTTATTTCAATCCTGAGCTCTACAGATTTCCTTATTGGTCTCTACCTCTGTCTTCTAAGGTATCTGTTTCCCCTTTAGAAGGTAGTGCTTTTTTTTTTTTTTTTTTTTTTTTTTTTTAATGTTTATTCATTTTTGAGGAAGAGAGCATGAGCAGGGAAGGGGGAGAGAGAGAGAAAGGGACAGAGGATCTGAAGCAGGCTCTGCCCTGACAGCAGCAAGCCCAGTGGGGGACTCGAACTCACGAACCTGGAGATCATGACCTGAGCCAAAGTAGGAAGCTCAACCAGCTGAGCCACCCAAGTGCCCCTGAAGGTGTTGCTTTTTTGAGCTCTATCACCTCCAGGCCCCACTGGGGATTTTCCACCTTCTTTCTTCATCTCACCTCTGTGTTGTTTCCTGTTTGATCTTTGGCCTACTCACAGCACTTGGCACCAGAATGGGTGGGGGGGGTCTCTTCTGAGAATGGGTATTTCCCATCAGTATGTGAGGCCTGCTACCTACCACTAGTTGCCTCTGAACTCGTTGTGCGTTTGCACTGCACCTTTCTCTCTCTCACTGGTTCTGCTCATCTTGTGTGCTTTGGCCACACTTTAATATAATTGGGAATTTGTAGGTTTTCTCTAGCTTATAATTTTGCAGAAGATGAAGCTGTAGATTAGTAAGGAATTTTTTCCTCCTTTGTTTCTTCTATATCATTTCTAAGAAGAGCATTTAGAAGATAAGGTTGATGGCATGTTTCTATCCTGATACTGCTTTCTTGACAGAGTTTGCTGACCATGAGAGCAAGATCATAAGAGCAGAATGGCTTTTTGATCTACAAATGTTACACCAAAATGAGTGATGTGTATTCTCAGGATCACTTTATTATTACATTTTGATATTCTAAAGCATAGTTTAGGAAAAAGAGAGTGTTTCTTCTGCCATCCTGTGACTCTTGAAAGATGTTAACTATGTAAGCTCTGTATTTATTTTATATAATCTTAAGTGTTCTTTCCCCTAAGAATTATCTAAGAAAAGATATTTAAAAAAAAAAAGAGAAACAGAGACTTATTAAATCTGTCCCTCTAGTTGTGTGAAAACATAAGAAACTAACAAAGTAATTCTGTACTTATGTTTTCTCCTTCCTCAAATCCATTTCATGGGAAACAAGGGTTATATTGTAATCAGTGTTATAGGAAATTAGAATTGAGCACCTTGGTTCCTGCTATTCCTTCCATTTAATTTTTTTTTTTTTTTAATTATGTTTTCAAGGCATCTGGGTGGCTCAGTTGGTTAAGTGTCTGACTCTTGGTTTTGTCTCAGGTCATGACCTCATAATTCATGAGATTGAGCCCCACATCAGGCTCTGTGCTGACAGCATGGAGCCTGCTTGGGATTCTCTCTGCCCCTGCCCTGCTGTCTCTCTCTCTCTCAAAATAAATAAATAAATAAATAAATAAACTTAAAAATTAAAAATATGTTTTCTTGATATGGAGTAAAGAGCCACTGGAACCCAAAGATGTGCCTAAATCCTGCCTCCTGGTTAACCTCTGGGATTTCTTCATTCTCTTTCCTAGCTTTGGTGTCATCCCCAGCACTCCTCTGGCCATCCATACACCACTGATGCCAAACCAGAGCATTGATGTCTCCCTGCCTCTCAACACCTTGGGCCCAGTCATGAAAATGGAGCCTCTGAATAACCTCCAGGTTAGAGTTTTACTTCACTCGGGGATGAACTTGATTATCTTCCCAATTTTATTTCATTTATATATAACACAACTCCTCTCTCTTCCTTATATTAGGTTTGGTCATGGAATGTTCAGGTTTGAAACAACTATGGAGAAGAGTTTTATTTTTTATTTAAAAGAAAAACGCGTCAGAGCAGTGCCTGGCTGACTCAGTCAGTAGAACATGCAACTCTTGATCTTGGGGTCATGAGTTCAAGCTCCACATTGGTCATAGAGTTTATTTTGTTTTATTTTTTTTTTTAATTTTTTTTTTTAACGTTTATTTATTTTTGAGACAGAGAGAGACAGAGCATGAATGGGGGAGGGTCAGAGAGAGGGAGACACAGAATCTGAAACAGGCTCCAGGCTCCGAGCTGTCAGCACAGAGCCCGATGCGGGGCTCGAACTCACGGACCGCGAGATCATTACCTGAGCCGAAGTCGGCCACCCAACCGACTGAGTCACCCAGGTGCCCCTGGAGTTTAAACATAAAAACAGATTTTTAAAAAGTCCTACATTGACATAGGAAGTTATTCATTATTTTGCTCAACAAACATTTAGAAACTTTTTAAGATCTTATTTACAAACTTTTTTTCTTAAGACTTTTGTAGTGAATTTGTCATTTATATGAGAAAAAATTTCAGTAGAGATTTATATAGAGGTTATCTTGGAGCACACAACCAAAATATAGTTATCTGGATTTAAAGACACCCCCCCCCCATTAGCACATAACTATGCTAAGTAGCATCTTACAGAAGCTCAGAACTTTATCAGGTCTACAAGAGCCTCTCAATCTTGAAAATATTGAATTTTTTAGAATGCTTAAGTACTAGCTGAGAGTTTCATTCAGTTTTCATCTGTTTTGAATTTCTCTTTGAAATATAAGCCTTCTGGAGTTCAAGAAACATGAAGGCACAGTAGTAAGCTTGTAAGCTAAAGTGTGGCAGTGTTGAAGGGTTATTAATACAGATATAAGCCCTAGGTGTTGGGGATTTGTAAATGCCCACAAGGACAAGAGAGACAGTCTTGGGCCCACCAGAGATGGGGAACTCTAGCTGATCTCTGCACAGAGCTGATACCCTGGAAGGGGAACTCCCTCAGTGAAAGGGGACTGGGAAAAGTGTTTCCACTAAGGCAGGTGATGGAAAAGTATCTCTCTGACCAGCGTTCTGGGTGCCCTCTTATGACAAATCCATGGCCCAGTATTTTGCTATACATGGCGTAATATACGGGCGTGTAGTCCAAATATAAAAGCTATTTGGTGAAGTGTTCTCCAAACCAATAAATGAATGTAACATTGGCCCAGGACTGGTGAAACCCAGGGTACCTGGAACAAGCAAATACAAAGCAATCATTTTGCAAGAGCTTTAAACTTCAGGGCCATCAGGACTCCCACCTGAAAAGAAACTGTCTATTGACAATGAGTTCACAAATTGAACCATAAAAAGAGGGAAAGGTGTACTGTGAGAGACAGAAGTCACAACAAAGCAGAGGACAAGTATTCCTCTTCCACCAAGAGCTTGAAATGAATAGTCTGGATGAGACTAAAAATATAAAATATGTTGGAAATGATGAAAGAAAAATATCAGCCTTCCACTTCCCAGTCAGGACAGGTGAGATAGCATTGCTCAGTGTTTCTGGAAACACCAGTGTGAGACCTACTACTGAGACACCAGCAGCAGAATTACTTGGAGTTAAAACCCATGTTCTTCTGTAATTTAAATACCAGCGCACCAAGCCTGTTCGCAGGTTCACTACCTCAGTGCCACAGTTAGTTGATGCCTCTTTCTCAGCAAAGGGTATAATGATTCAGAGCAAAGATGAGTGAGTCATGATAGAACTTGGCTCAGACTAGAAGAACAAAACAAGACTTACTGTGCAGATGGAGCTGGCTGTTACTATGACGAGAGCAGTGTGTTAAGGGGCTTTTCCAGCACAGAATCCTGAAGTAAGGAACTAACCCAAATCTCCATCTGCTCCCTTTCCATTGAAACCTAACCTCCTGTTGGCCCATAGAGCCTCCAGCCTAATATTTGAGGACAGTCGGCAAGAATGCTTTACTTTAGGAGTAGGATAGGGAATTTGGGTCACAGAAACCAGGGCAAATTTTCTTCTCTTAGAACAAAAAGGAAACAATAAAGAAATGAATGTCAGTTTACTTTCCTATTTGTATTTCCATTTTTCATTCAGTGAAATGAACATCTGGAATAACGAACCCTCATAAGAGCAGTTGATTCTTAGTCCAAATCCCTCCCTCAAAAGTGTTGATTAGGACTTATAAGTATTTGTTTTTGCAAACCTGAAGTTATAAGAAGCAAATATTTAAAAAGCTTCCATCTAAGTAGAGTATAACAAAGCATCTCAGCTTTCTCTAGGAGAAAAGAAAAATTACATCTGTAGTCAAGTACTTATTGTTGGAGTTTTCTCCATGGTTGTCTTCCTTCATGGATGTCATAATTATCGCTGTTTTCTCATTAATGGGCATTTCCCAGTGGAGAAGATAAGTAAAAACTTAAAAGAGAAAAACTTTTTTCCCTATGAGCAGCTCTATTTAATGTCTGCTGGTGGGAGTTGAAAGTTATGGCTAGTTTTAAGGTGGGTGGGTTTCTGTAGATTTCAGCTTCCATTCTGCCCTTGTCCCAGTATAAACAAAAAGAATCCAGTATTAACTCCAACAAATTTAGATCATGAAGATCTAGGATAAAGCCAGATAAAAATTGATCGACATTTAAACATTATATTTGCATAAGTGTTTAAATTCAAGAACTCATGTAGGAAAATTAGTACTTTTCTACACTTTAGACTATAAAATCAGAAAGAAAAAACGTTTGGGGTTGGAGGAAACAAAATTTTGAATGCAGTGTGGGTTTAACTATTTTGGCTGATTTGATATCAATATATAGGACAAATAAACCCAGCTGCCAGAACTTAATGTAGCACTTAGTACAAAAACTTTTCATTGTAATGCTCATCAGACTACTTACTTACAGCCTGTCTGAAACACTATTGAAAGGTTGAAAAGACACTGTTACTGTTCCCTCCTAAAATATAAAATAGATTATACCTTAGAGACAAGAATTAAATACCTAGTAGAGGTGTGAGCCTAGAAAATGTCTCCTACTGCACTGATGTTGTTAAAACCTTCATGAATCCAACTTATAAGTATTACACAAAGTAAAGTTTAGCTTGCCTCTGCTGGGATTCTTTTGAGTTTATTTATATCATACAATTATATTCTTTGAAAAAGAGACTTGGGGCGCGTGGGTGGCTCAGTCGGTTGGGCGTCCGACTTCGGCTCTGGTCATGATCTCACGGTCTGTGAGTTCAAGCCCCGCATCGGGCTCTGTGCTGACAGCTCAGAGCCTGGAGCCTGTTTCCAGTCCTGTGTCTCCCTCTCTCTCTGCCCCTCCCCCACTCTCACTTTGTCTCACTCTCTCAAAAATAAATAAATATATAAAAAAAATTAAAAAAAAAAAAGAGAGACTTGATTCCCTCTATTTAAATGAAACCAAAACACTAGCAAATGTCTAAATGAATTATTTCTAAATGAGTCTTCTCTGACATCCTTGACCTTCATTTCATCTGTGTTAGTTGCTTAGAAACATTTTCCCAATATACTTCTTCAAACTTGACACCTGGCAGGCTACTGCTTCAAGTCAGTGTCTGCAAAAAGACAATAGACTTGCAGCGTCACATGTATTCATTCTGGTCTTTGCACAGATGCTGCAGAGTTCTCACAGCTGCTTGGCTTCCCTTCCCACTGGGCTATAAACTCTTATGGGATCATTGGTAGCACCATTCTTTCAAGTTTTAATTTTGTCAGGGTTATAAAAACAGTTTAAAGAGTCAACTGGTTCTATAGTTAATTAAGAAAAACCCAGTCTCCAGCCTTCTCGCCCCGACATGACCCCCAATTTCTCTTTCCACAGAGTCCATCCCTCTCGCCTCTTTCAGTTGATACCTTTTGCATTTACTTCTGTATGTCTGAATAACATGCTTCTATTGTGACTTCTGAATTTTTCCGTTTTAGGTGTTCCTGTACATCTTTCCCCACTCACTGACATTATCTTCATGCCAATTTCCTCTCCTTCTATTTTCCCTCCTATTCTGCTAGCTCAGAATTTGCTTTAATCAGAGCCCAGTGTTTACATTATTATTGCTGTACTTCAGAGCAGAGCTATAAAGGATAATTATTTTTTTCTCCATAAAACTTTTTATAAGTAGTTAGTTGCATGCTTACATGTTAATACCTGTCTCTTCTTGTTTGCTTAATTTTTAAGTTTATGTATTTTGAGAGAGCCTGTGCATGAGCAGGGGAGGGGCAGAGAGAGAGGGGGAGAGAGAGAATCCCAAGTAGGCTCTGTGCAAAGCAGATCCCAGCGTGGGGCTTGATCCCACAAACCTTGAGATCATGACCTGAGCCAAAATCAGGAGTCAGATACTCAACTGACTGAGCCAACCAGGTGCCCCAGTTTTTTGTGTTTTTAACTATAATTCAGTCCCAACTTCCAATGAAGTCAGAGCCTTCAAACACAGTTTATCACTTTTCACTTTATTGAGGGTCCCCTCTGGAGTTTTCTGACTTGCTCCATTCTGGACTGGTTTTCTTTTATGTGTGAAACATGACTGTGATCCTGGGACCTCCCTTCATCACTATTCCACGGTTCATTGCCTTCACCTCTCTTCTATGTTGGGTCTCCTTACTGTATTTTTCTTTTCTTTGTTTACTCCCTCATTTTGATGGAAAACATCCTCCAGTATCTTCCGAGAATGGTACATGGAGAATAAAGGTTTTAAAGTTTCACGTGTTTTACGGTGTCTTTATACTTTTTGACAATTACTGTATAACATTCTAGGTTACAAATCACTTTCCTCCTAGTGTGATGCCATTCTAATTCTGCGCTGTTGTTTCTTATTGACAACTTGTATTATTCTTTATCGGTCATGTTCTGAAAGTTAACAGTGATGTGCCTGAAGAGGTATGAGTCCCTTTTCACCCATTGTACCAGGTACTCATTGGGCTTTTTCGAAGTGGAAACTTGAGGCCCAAATTCTGGGTGGTTTTTTGTTTGTTTGTTTGTTTGTTTTTTAACTTTTATAGATCTCCCATTATTTGCTTGCCATTTAGATGTTGACCCTTCAGGGAAAATCCCTGTTTTTCCCTCCTATTTTCCATCTCTTTCTCATTTTGCTTTACTTTCTAAAAACTTTTTATGGAAAATTGTTAACATTACAAAAGTAAACGGAATAGTGTAATGATATGTATGCCATACCTGTCATTCAGTAATTATCAATCCACGGTTAATATTGTTTCATCTATACCCCTATCCCCAGCCCTACTCCATATTATTTTGAGAAAATATCAACATAGCATTTCATTTGTAAATATTTCAGTATATAACTTTAAAAAAAAGAGTCTCTTTTTAAAAAATATAACCACAGTAACTTGTTCACATTAAAAAATTAACAAGAATTCCTTAACATCAAATACCCAGTGTTCAGGTTTCTAATTATCTCAGCACCTTAACCTTTTTGTTTTTCTCATTACTGTTTGTTTGAATCAGTAAAGTGCACATATTATGATGGCTTGATATCTCATAACTCTCTTTAATGTGTACTTATTTTGAGAGAGAGAGAGCAAACAGGGGAGGGGCAGAGAGTGAGGGAGACACAGAATCCGAAGCAGGCTCCAGGCTCTGAGCTGTCAGCACAGAGCCTGACACGGGGCTCAAACTTACAAGCCACGAGATCATGACTTGAGCCCAAGTTGGATGCTTAATCACCCAGTCCATCCCAAGCCACCCAGGCCCTCCTCTCATAACTCTCTTTAGCTACAGTGTTCAGTAAGGTAGCCACTAGCCACATGTGGCTTTTTAAATTGAAATAAAATTAAATAAAATAAAATTTTCATTTCCTCAGATGGATTAGCCACATTTCAAATGCACGTGTGGCTAGTGGTTACTAGGTTGGGCATTGCAAAAGCAGAACTTTCCCATCTTTGCAGAAAGTTTTCTTGGTCAGTGCTGATCTGTGGGTTCCCTCTCTTTTTTTTTTATCTTTGGTTTTCAGCAGTTTAACCATTACGTACCTAAATGTTTTCCTTATATTTATCTGGTTAGGGGTTAATTGATTGTCTTGGGTCTGTAAGTTGATTGTTTCTCCCAAATTTGCCATCATTTCTTCAAAGTTTTCCTGCCCCATTGTGTGTCTCCTCCCTCTGGCACTCCAGCTACACAAATGTTAGACCACTTAATATCGTCCCTCAGATCATTGAGGCTGTTCTTTTTATCATCTTTCTCTGTTCTTCAGATTAAATAATTCCTATTGATCTGTTTTCAAGTCTATTGACTCTTTCTTCTGTAGGCTACAATCTTCTATTACTTCATGCAGTATAATTTTCTTCTCAGATAACATACTTTTTAATTCTAGGATTTCCATTTGGTTCTTGGCTAAAATTCCCCATTTGTCCACTCAGAAGTACAACTGGAGAAGCCTGTTTCACACCATACCCTCCTTCATCCCATCTCTACCCTTTGGGGTAGAGGCCATCCCTTGGGCCTAAGGGTATGCTAACTGACCCTCAGCAAAAGTGATAGAAGTTCTCAAACAGGCCCTGGAAACAGTGTTGGGTCTGTCTGCCAGGAAATTCTGTGTGTTCTATCTGCGTATATCTCTTTGGTCCTGAGAATTCTTCTATCCATTGGTTGCAGGGAGGCCACAGGAGGATCAGAGTATGGCTTTCTAAACCAGGAGATCCAGGGCTGGACCACCAGTTTATTCATCACTGAGGGCAGCTGGAATCCTCTATGTCAGTACTTCCACATCTTTTTTCTTGGGCTGGCTTAATTCTTCCCGAAATTATCTTTGACTCTCTTGTCTAGAATATAAAGGCTTTCTGCCAGCATTCTGGAAGCTAAATTAGGAAAGATGGCTGAAGAGTCTCAGCATTCATTATGCATAAATTCGCTGAATTCATCACCCCTATTAAAGAATTAATCTTTAGTTTTTCGCAAGGGTTGAGGGCCTAAGGTAGCTTAGAATGGTGGTGGGGATCTCAGACTCCCAACAGCACCTTAAGTCTGTTTCTTTTAACACCGTCTATCCACAGTCCCCTCCATACATTTCTAGAGGTGTTGCCAGTCCTGAGCCTTTGAGAATTCTGTGGTGGTGTTGCTAATGCATGTATTTTACACTACCGAGATTTTATTGCTCCCCAGTCTTTATAATTTATACCTTTAATTTTTTTCTTTAATTATGACAGAATTTCTTCCAGGAGAAAGAAAATTTGTAATTTTCAGTCTGTTGTCTTTACCTGAAAGTCTGATAACACCTTTATAAAAATTCTTCTTTCTATAGTAGTTACAATTAGGAGCCTTGGAGGTAAACCTATATATGGTTTTTGTTATCAACCTATTGCTTTTAAACCCTACATAAGCATTGTTTGATAGCAGAATGAATACTAATTAGGGAAAATGTCTCTGGTTTTTTTTCTTTGAATGTCTCTTCTGAAACAACTTCTATTCATTTTACCCTTGGAGTGATTAGGGGAGAATGTGCTGAAGAGCCTAGCTCCAGAGAACACAATCTTACAGTCCTATTTATTCATATCTTTAAGATCTTTGTCAGCCAAAAGGGTTTTTTTTTGTTTTTTTGTTTTTTTTTTTTTTTTTTTTTGCGCCAGTGTATGGCCCTGAGAAAATTCTGTCCCTTGCTACTCCTACATTGCAGTTCCAGCCTGTGAGACAATCAGTTGCAGATGGTGCCTGTCCCTGATATTTCATGGCTTACATATGTCAGTTCACACTCAGAAAGCCCATAGCTGTAGCTATTGTACCAAAAAAACTGGTAAATGCTTCCAAATGGAAGACCTTTTCAGCAGCTTCCATCAAATGAAGCTAACCAGCTTGGCATTTGCTGATTTTTCTTGACTGTCGTGCAAGCCAAACAAGTTCAGTGTTAAAAAACTTCTTTGGTCTTCCAGGATCCACAATTGAGGACTCTGCACGCTGATTGCTTTTATGGGACTACATGCTGCTTGAATAGCTGTTGAGTCCTTGAAGTGGTGGATTTTATGGGAACTATAAGAGGTTCCAAGGCCGGACAGATAGATCCAATGCTGAAAATAACCTCTGTAGACAGGACGGAACCTGAAATGTTCCATTAACAATATGTAGGTCATGGAGTCTTGGTTATGAAAGATGAAAACATTTTACTACCAAAGAGAAGAGAAAATTACTTTCTGTGATTGCTGCTTCAAATTTTTTTTCTAATCTTTATTTATTTTTGAGAGAGAGAGACAGAGTGCGAGCGGGGGAGGAACAGAGAGAGAGGAAGACACAGAATCCGAAGCAGGCTCCAGGCTCTGAGCTGTCAGCACAGAGCCCAACACGGGTGTCAAACTCACAAACTGTGAGATCATGACCTGAGCCAAAGTCGGATGCTTAACTGACTGAGTCACCCAGGTGCCCCTTTGCTGCTTCAAATTTGATTCATTTTTCATGTCTCATCTGAGAAATTAGACTATCTTTCATACTAGATACTGCTTTTTTACTAGGTTATCCTTACTGAGAATACTCCTTATCCTTTTCATCAAGATAATCAAGACTCTACTAGGCAATATCTTTTGTCTTTCTAAAATAATCAGCACTCAACAACTGGCTTATGGGACTCTCTTTTAGGATATACTTATTAATAGCAACTGCCCTGCTTGAATAACCACCCATAAGCAGTAGCCAGGAATTCTGTACCCAGATAAGCAGAGGTGGTCCAAAGCATCATAAATCTGGCATCAGTGGCAGGACACAGTTGTTCCTGAAATTCAGAATTCAGTTCTGAAAACACCCAGGCTTGTGACCTAGTTCCTCATAAAGAAGGGTCTCTCAGATCAGATTACTCAAGTAGCTGAAGCCCATGCTGCAGATCTTCAGCAAAAAATGAATTTCATAACGTAGTTCTAAAGTGGTAATAAAAATGATTTGTGGGTTTTCATCTATTAAAATCCCAGCCATCTTTATATCACGATGGTAAGTTAGGAGTTGATGATGAAAAATGGAATCAATTTTGTGGCTTTGGTTTGATAAATAATTAGAAAGTAGATTTAACAATGTGATCTTTATGCAGTAGGGGACTTTGAATTCTGAGTAAAAAGTAGGCACCTCTTTCTAGTCCCTATGTTCTCATTATGGCTGATAATTTATGCAAAGCCATACAGTACGTTGTGGGTTGGAATTAAAGAGAGTTTATTCTGATTTTTCTGAGCTGGATTGAAGCCCACTCAAGAGCCATATCCTGCCCTCATTCATATTTACTCTCTTATATTTTGCCATAACATCATGTTCATTGAGATAAAAGAATTTGCTTTATTTACAATTTTTATGTAGGATTTAAGCATTGGCTTCATGGTATTGAGGTCCATATACCTTGAAAATAAAACTTCAAACTCTATTTCTGATGGAGTTTACCCTATATTAGCAGTAATGGTATCAACATCTACATGAATACTGGTAGTGATTTACTACCCTAGAATGGCCCATTCCATCTTAAGCTAGAAAGTTATTTATATTGACTAAAACATGTCTTCCTTTAAATTCTGTCTGTAGATCCTAGTTCTGCAGCTTGTGGTTTTATAGAACAAGTTTCTGTCTGAATCAAGGTTCATAGGGCCTGAAAATCTGTCAGTCTGAATTCATTTCCCTTTCAGTCCACTTCAGGAAAGCCTAAATTTATGGAAGGACATTTATTTGTGTGCACTGCAAGTAGATGCCAGTTTTCTTCTTCTAATTTTAAGTAGAAAAATTGGTTAGAAATAGAGACACTGGTGAATGTGCTTAGAATCAGTTACAGTTTGGAGACCAAGGGAAATAGTATTTAACCATTTTTGAAAAGTGTGTGAATAAATGGTGGTCCTTGGTTTGATAGCATTCCTTTCCAGAAGCCATTAAAGGAGTTGGAAGGCTGAAAGCACAAAACTTCTCAATTCCATAGCTCATGCTCTTCACAATAATTTCTGTCCTTCTATGTGTGACCTGTTTCCCCAGTAAAACTGCTCAGAGCCAGCATCTGTGCATGGCGGCCTGTCCATGTGTCCAGTCGTCTTGAAAACTATATGCCCTCCTTTTGTCCATGTTAAGATTAGATAATATACCGGGGCAGAACATATGCACACCTGTGAACCCCTTTGATTTCTGACTTGCTGCTAACTAATCTGAGACTGTATGTTTATTATCTAGAACCTAGTTTCATTCTAGATCAGTTTTACCCCAAGATTTAAAACTGAGTAATGTTCGGGGCTCCTGCGTGGCTCAATGAGTTGAGCATCCGACTTCAGCTCAGGTCATGATCTCACGATCCGTGGTTTAGAGCCCCACATGGGGCTCTGTGCTGACAGCTCAGAGCCTGGAGCCTGCTTTGAATTCTGTGTCTCCCTTTCTCTCTCTGCTCCTCCCCCACTCATTCTCTCTCTCTCTCTCTCTCTCAATAAAGTAGATAAACATTAACAAAAAAAATTTTTTTTAATGAGTAATGTTCGTTCATTCATTGAGGTCTGTGCATTTCCATTGGGTCTTCTGTCTTATGACATATCAGACTGGGGTGTGGAATATCTAATCACTTTAACTGGTGGTTTACTAGTCCTGTTTTCACCATTTTGTGATTCAGTACAGTATGTATTAAATGTATTTTTTAAATTGAACAGTAAGCCCTACATAGCAAGCAGTTCATGCTGTTACAGCAAATAGTATTCCGAGATGCAACAGCTACAACCAAGGTCACATAAGCTAGACCTAGCAAACAAAGGAGGGAGAGAGATGGGTGCCTTTAGGTTTAGAACCTATATAGATCTGGCAGAATGTTTAAGGTAAGACTTTAGGATTTGGGGAACTGTCAGGCAGGCTGAAAGGCCTGTGAGAATGTTGCTAGCTGTTTCTGGCAACTGAAACTGAATAGAGTCATTCTGTTGTAGGCTGCTGGAGGAAGAGAGAATTTGGGGTTTGTAATAGAGGTTTCTGGATAGTAACCAGATTGGTCAGTATAGTATGGCAGGTGAGTTCTGTGTTGGCAGAAAGAGATCACGTACACATTTGCTGTAAGTTTCTGATTTATTTTGCCTGACATCTAAAACTTCTTTAAAATAAGGAAGCTAGGGAACACCTGGGTGGTTCAGTCGGTTGAGTGTCCTGAATTCAACTCAGGTCATGATCTCATGGTTCGTCAGGTTCAAGCCCCGCATCAGTCTCTGCTGTCAGCATGGAGCCCTCTTTGGATCCTCTGTCCCCCTGTCTCTCTGTGCCTCCCTCCCCCCGCCTCAAAAATAAATAAGCTTTAAAAAAAAAAAAAAACAAGGAAGCTACCAGAGCTTCAGTGTATCTTAGCATTATTTTCCCTTATCCAGGTTCCTTGTGCACAGCTGCCCTCTCCAGTGACCTTCTCCATATAGGTGTGGTCCTATCAGAGTTTCAGTAGCGGCTTAATTTTTGCTATACCATTGCCCTGTTCTACTCAGGTATACATCGCCTGTCTGAAAGAACTTGTGTTGATATTTTTTTCTAAGCAGAAAAGCCAAAAGCCCAGCAGTTGTCTCTAGGGCCCTGTGTGATCTAGCCCTGCCTTTCCTCATTGACTGCGTCTGGGACACCTTTCAATTTTAATCAGAGGACTACAAGTACAAATTCATTTTCTTCCAAGTAGGCAAAGCAAACATTAGAAGCTATTGCTTCTTTACTCTGTTCATCAATATTTGAAAGGGCAAAATCACAGCACGTTAATGGACCCCAATTCCAAGGTTGGAGATAACTAGGAAAATAGAACGTATTTCTATTCAAATATTTGGAGAACGTTTTCTGTTGCTAACCTATGTCTGTGTGCCACTTTAAAATAAATTGCCACTACGCAGCTACTTATTAAACTGTTATCCTAATTGCCTAAGACTATTTTGGATAATATTTTCAGAGTAACTTTGGAGGCTCAAGGGTGCTCTGTAAGTGTCTTAGAGCCTCAGAGAAAACCAAAATCATTTGGATGCCTGGTAAGAATTAGAGCTGAGCAATTCCCTTTTTACTATAAGACTAGAAAGAAACCTGTCTTTTTCATAATTGTGATAGACACAAAGCTAGAAGGAGACAAATTTTAAGAGCGGAAAATGATTATCTTTTGCCAGTGGATATTCATTGTATCTCATTGCTCAATTCTTTGCGAGGTAACAATTTATTCAAATACTCAAAACAGTCTAGGGGTGGTTAGGGGTGGCTCAGTTGAGCATCGGACTCCTGAGTTTAGCTCAGGTCATGAACTCACGATCTATCCATACCACTTTACAATCTATCTATCTATCTTTCTTTCTTTCTTTCTTTCTTTCTTTCTTTCTTTCTTTCTCTTTCTTCTTCTTTTTTTTTTTTTTAAGTTGATTTTGAGGGGCAGAGAGAGGGAGGAAGAGAGAGAATCCCAAGCAGGCTGCACACCCAGTGTGAGCCTGACCCAGGCCTCAATCTCATGACCATGAGATTATGACCTGAGCCGAAATCAAGAGTCAGACACTCCACTGACAGAGCCACCCAGGCGCCCCACATGCCACTTTACAATCTTAACCTTCTCTTTGGTGTTCTAGAGATACTAAGTTGGCCTGCATTCTAATTCGTGGTATAAACTTTTTGGGAGTTTTTTTGAGATGGAAATTAAGCAGATCTCATGACAGGATGGAGACCATAGGAGGAGTCAGGGTCCTTTTGGTTTCTTTTCACCTCCTCTCAAAACGGCCTACTAAGAGAGCTTGGCTCTTAGGATCTCCTTGCCTTTCTAAAACCCAGTGATTATAATGCTCTTATAGTAGAGGGTTTACAGTTTAAGAGATCATCTGGGGGTCTGTTCAGAGCTTTCCTTTCCCTTCTAAGAGCTCTTTGGTCATGGAACCTTCAAATGCTGAAGTGCCATGTTGTTGCCCAGGAGTAAATTACAGACATGAAGCCACTGCTTATATCAGGAGGAGGGGAACCTGTCGAATTTTCTCTGTACAGAGTCCCACTGTCCACGCACTCTTAACAACGAGAAAATCCTATCTGTTTGAGAGTGAACAAGTCTGGCTTTTATCTACGATAGGCAGCAGGTTGGTACCGTTCGAGGGCTTCTCGGCTGCTGTGTAATCCCATCTGATTTGTTGGTGGAGTGAGAAAGAATATATAGAGATTCGAACAAGATTGGAATCTCAGTCTTGGAAGTAAACTAAAGATGCTGGTCAAGTTCAAATATGATTAGCATCAGAAGGAAAGTAAATTGACACTTTTGGTGGCAGGTTTCGTGATTACTTCTGCTCTGTTTTTAGCTGTAATTTCTTTTAAACTTTAAACTTCAGTTTCTCAGGATTCTCAACTTATTGGTCCACAGAATTTGAGATGGAAGACCATATTTCATACTACAGATGGTAGATATTTGGGGGGCATTGACCAGAGATGCAGAAGTACAGGTGGGAAGTCCAGCAGCTAGCAGATTGAGTCTCAGATGACATACATCACACAGTTGGAGTATGTGCCATTAAAAACCTGTCACTCAGAGCCATTCCCTCAGGATCTGTTGACTAGGTGGTGTGGCACTTAAAACACATCTGAATCATCATTCCTCAGAGAACTGGAGATGGTTGGCGTCACTGCCTGGTCCTAGCTTGGACCAGCCTGCAAATACTCTTTCCAAAATCTAAATGGAGAGGAGGAATGAAAGAAAAAAAAATATTCTTCAGAGACTTGGAAAGGTCACAAGTGACGTCAGGAAAGAGTAGATGATATACTCTTCAGAGGTGAGCTGTGTGCCACTTGCCTGGGTTTTTCTTGTGGCCCTGCCTCCTGCGGTTATCTCTGGTGAGAGGCTGCATTTACCAGAGTTCAGACTGAGTTCATCTCGTACCTTTTTATAGTACTTTTGAGTACACTGGAACGAGGTTAGAATATTAATTTAGCCTGCTTGTCTCCAGCTGTGCACCATAAAGAGGCTTCAGCTACCGCAGCAGGCTTCCTATACTATGGAAGGAAACTAATTGCTACTTACAGGCCGAAGCTGACAGGCTGCACTTTCCCCGGCAGCCACTGAAAGTAACTTTTGAAAATCATTATTATTATTAAACATTTATAGCCCTCTTTTGTGTTTTCCAACTGCCTCATAATCATTTCTTTTTGCTCCTCCTATTGATGTCCCTGAAAGGCAAGTTGATATTGTTATGGTCACACGCTGCACGTGACAGGGCAGAGGAACAGAAGATTCGGTAATCTGCTCTTTGGTGCCATCTGTGATCTGTTTTAGGCGTCCTCAGAGCAGCTTGAGGTATGCACTCTGTTCCTTTGTCCGTTGAATCCATTTCCTCACTGCTTGCTTTTTACATAGCGTGTGAGTATTCATGGCTTTTATACTTTTTTGGCTGACACTTACAGTAAGAAATACAGTTTCTCTACACACACACACACACACACACACACACACACACACACTGCATACGTAAAACCAAAACAGTTTTGGCAAACTGTTCATAAGATGCACTATCATATTTTCCGTCCTGTTTTATTTTTTATTTTAGATAAATTTTTATTTTGAGAGAGAAAGCCAGCGTGTGAGCGGAGGAGGGGCAGAGAGGAAGAGAGAGAGAGAATCGATCTCAAGCAGGCTCCATGCTCAGTGCAGAGGCTGACACGGGGCTCGATCTCACAGCTGTGAATCATGACCTGAGCTTAAATCAAGAGTCTAACATTTAACTGACTGAGCCATCCAGGCGCTGCTGTTTTATTATTTTATACAAGTTTCAACCCACTATCTTAATCTTAAGAAGCATCATTTGGTCATGATCCACAATTTTTAAACACACTGCTAGGAGGTACTTGAAGAATACACATGGGACATTTTCTGGAGCATCAGTTTTACTCAAAAGTAAAGGGAGAAAACCCATTTTCATATTAAAACATACAGATGCATTATGGAATAGTGTGGAACTTCAGAGAAATTTTGTTCTTATGATGGGCTACTTCATCATCTACCCCCAATCCTCACCCTTCCTTCTACTTCCACCCTGGTATATATGTCCATACTTTCCTCTTCTGTTAAGGGAAATACACTATAAAAAACTTGAGAAGTACTGTCCTTTTGGAAACTTTAGACCAAGTTTATATCTTGTCTAAACCTAAATGGTTTTCAGGTACTTTGAGTAGTACATTTTACAGTTGGTATTCTTATTGAGTACTCACTCTGTACCAGTCACTGTTCTAGAAACTGAGAGCAGTTTTGTAAATAAGACAAAACCCCTCCTCTCATAGCATTTCCATTCTGCTGCAGGGCGGGGTATGTGTGGCACGGGGACAGGCAGTGAGTAAACCAACAAATAAGTAAAATAGTATGTCAGATGAAGGCATTGGAGAAAAATAAAGCAGAGATTGGGATAGGCAGTCCTGGGGTGGTGTAATTACACCTTGGTGGTGTAATTTTATAAATACATTGATCATGGAAGACCTACGTGGAAAGATAATATTTGATTAAAGCAAAGACCTAAAGGAGGCGGGAATAAGCCATGCAGATTTTTGGAGGAAGAGAATTCCAGACAGAAGATAGAGCAAATGCACAAAGCCATAAGATAGGAGAGTGCCTGTTCTGTGCCAGAGAAAACAGCAGGCCCCTGTGGCTGACATGGAGCTAGCAAGGAGAGAGTCACAGCACATAATATCAGAGAGGTAGTAGGCATCAGATTATAGGCATTCGTAACTTTGGTTTTTATCCTTAGTGAGATGGGAAGTCATTGGAGGTTTGAGCAGAGAGGTATTTATGAGCTGACCCACATTTTAAGAACTCTCTGGCTGCTGTGTTGAGAATAGACTGGGGTGTTACAGGGGGTGGAGGAGGCAGGTGCAGAAACAGGGAGACTGTTAGAAGGCTTTGTGGTATTTCTATTTACTGTTTAGGGATAGGGAGGGGAGATCAAGAAATTGGTTTTAGACATGTTCAGTTTGAGATAATTAGTTATCCAAGTAAAGATACTAAGGCAGTTGGGATATATATGTTGTAACTGATTTCCCATACGCAAGCTAGGTATTGATATTAAAGCTCTTGGAAAGTAGTTCTTCAGCTTGTCAGGATTATGCCTTCCTATTCTGTATATGTTGGGATGGTGAATTTCAAAATAAGAAAGCTCTCTAAAGCAATCAGTATTATCCTCTTTAAGGTTCTATTTAAGAGTAGCTGCTATCCGGATTGGAACTGAGCTGGCTTCATACTGTGTTTTTCCCTTGATTCTTTTTGGCCTCAATGCCTAAAGAGTGATTGGCATGTCATCCTTGGAGAATCTAGTATTTGGGTTGTGATTTACTCCCTATATTATTCTTAGCATATAGATGTTCTTCTAGCTCAGTGATTTCAAACAAAAAGCTTTTATCTATCATCCACCTGTCCCTGCCTCACTGAGTACCAGTATACCTAACATAGATGTTAATGGGATTATGTTAGGCATACAGATGATAATAGAGGTAGAAAAAGTTGGGAAATGAATGTTTCATTCCATTTGCTCAACATCTTCCCCTTAATTTCATGCAACAAATATTTATTGAGCCGTGGGCATGTCAATGATAGAGCCCCTGCCCTCAAGGAGCTCATTATATTATGAGGGAGGCAGATGTAAACTGTTATGCTATGGTGGAAGTGTATGCACTGGGTGTGTGGAGAGGGATTAGAGTTTTCCTGAGAAATCTTAAACTTGAACTGAATCTTCAGATTAAATAGGTATTGGGACACCTGGGTGGCTCAGTTGGTTAAGCATCGGACTTTGCTCAGGTCATGATCTCACGGTTCTTGAGTTTGAGCCTTTAATCGGGTTAGTACAAGCCCCACTTCTCTTTCTCCCTCTCTGCCCCTCCCTCATTTGCACCCTCTCTCTCAAAACAACAACAACAACAACAACAAAAGATATTTTTCAGACAGCTGAAGCTTCAGGGGAATATATTAAGCAGGAAGAACAATATGTAAAAAGGCACAGAGCTATGAGTTTCAGTGTTTGGAGAACAAGAAGTAATTTTGATATGGTTGAAGTTAAGGAAATAGGCTGGAGAGGAGGTAGGCAGGGGTCAGATCCAAGAGAACCATATACTCTTGAATGGATGCAGTAGCCAAGAGTAAAACTGGGAGCTACCAAATACAGAGTCTGAAAAGCTAATGTAAGAGGGGAAGTGCCTCCTCCAGAGTGACCTGTGCTATGGATCCCATAAAGAGAGATTTTACTAAGGGCACAATAGCAAGAAGAATCATTAAGCTAACAGTTTGCTAATACGCCTTTTTTTTTTTTTTTTTTTTAATCTCTTCTGATCTCTTTTTAGCATAGCGGTAGTACTACATTTGAGCATGTGTAAGTTTTCACTTGAGTCTAGTATGGTTATCCTTTATATGAAAATTCTGAATAAAAAGGCAAAAAAGAGGATGAAAGAAGAGGGAATTTTTCTTTCACAGACACTTGTTAGCTTACTTACTGTAAGCCAGGCACCATTCTAAGTGCTTCATCAGTACTCACTATTCTCTTAACAATCCATGCATTCAGCACCATTATCTTCATCGGACAGGACACTGAGCTGAGTACTCCTTGCCCAAAGTCACAACAGCTAGTAAATGTGACAGAGTCAGAATTTGAAATCAGGTGGTCAGGTCTGGTTCCCAAGTCCACGTTCTGAACCACCACTGTGTCTGCTGCCTCTGATCTGGGTGTCCCAGCTTCTCAGAATTATTCTAGAGCAGAAGTCCCAGGATAGTATTCAGGGTGTCCTGAAATCCCTGAAATTGTATGTCAAAATGTTGCGTGTATGTTTTTCAGGAAGAGGGTCCGTGACTTTTATCTGTTGTCAAGGGGGTCCCCGAGGTAGAATGGTTTAGCACTACTGACCTAGAGGAGCTTTTCATGTCTTTTCCATTGTTAAAAGGCTCCAATTAGAAGGATTCCCTCAGAAGAATAAGATACTTGCAATCTTATTCAGACTCCTTAGGTGACACTGTTTGAAATTAATTGCTTCTCTGCTTGGTCTTCCTAGGAACTTTTTCCAAACTAGACCACACCAGGCTCCAGATTTAGATTGTTATTTACATAGGATGAAGCCTTGGCTTCTGTTTTGAAAAATCTCTCCAGATGATTCTAATATGTCTTTGGTTAAGAACCACTAATGTTATCCCCTGGAGGACAAAGATTATATTTTCTGTATTCTTCCTTCTATTTCAAATGCTTGGGATATAGTAAACACTAATAAAGGTTTGAATGAGTGGCACATTGTGAAATATGACTGCTTTATATTCAAAGATGATAGTAATGATAATCACTCACATTTCTCATAAGACTTTTCTATAACCCACACTAGCCCACCTCAGTTTTCCCTTCTAAATAAATACCATTTACAGAGCCCGGCACTACCTCAGGATCTTCTTGATGCCCTTATTTGAAGTAAGAGTTCTCTCATTGCTGAGTACCGGATGATTTAGAAAATACCTCTTTCCCAGCAGCCCACAACTGGTATAAATCTTTTCAAGTGGTACTCTAGTACATGTAAATGTCTGTGGTCCTCTTTCCTGAGGTTAGTTACTCTGCTTACATTTACTAGACTCTAGCTTTTTTAGAATCCTGCTGTCTCAGCATTTGGGGCATCAGATTATGTGATATAGGTCAGAAACTCCTAGGGGATTGGTAATTGAAAAGCACAAGTTACAAAGAAAGTAATTTGATGGGTTCTTCTGGGAGAGAGAGAAGAGAAAGACAGTGTCAAGTAGACATAACCAAATTATGGAGACGAAGTAAAGGTATTATTTACGCTGGGGGAGTTGAGTTGATGATAAACGTCAAAGAACTGGAAAAACTTGAAAAGAGGATATCTGTATCTCGTGGCCAAAGTTTTGATAAAGAGCTAGATACGCTGTTGAAGTTTGGACATTTGCCCCAAAGGGGTGAAGGAGGGGTGCTAGATAAGCCCCCCCCCTTTTTTTTTTTTACTTTATTTGTTTAGAGCAAAAGGAAAGAGAAATAGGCATGGTTACTGATTATAGGACTTACCCAGAGAACTGTTTTCCTGCCTTGCCAAGAGCATAGATGGGAAAGTTACTAGTGACTGAAACCAGTGGGAAGTGGTGGTTTAGAGCAGTTCTCCTCCTCCTCTCCCATCTTACAGTATGTGGTTTTTGTCATCTGCTGCAGTGGAACCTGCCTGTTTCTGAATATATACACCAATCAGTGTCACCCCTGAATAAAAGTACTTATTGTAGCTTTTTAGAAATATAAACAGCATGCTCTGAATTGAACAACAGGCTGTGGTAGAATTCACAGCCTCCCTAAATCAGGAGCTTGTATTGTGACAAGAAAACTCATTTCTTTGCTTGCTGTAAGTCTTTTCCTTTTTCTAGTCCTCAGATTTAGCAGTGTTTGACCAGCAAGCTTTTTCCAACCATAGGGCTTAAGAAAGAAGATTTTATAAAAGAAAAACTTTAAAACTTGTATCTAGAAAGGTGATGGGGGGTGGGTAGTGCTGTCTGGCACCAGTTACTTTGGAAAGAGGAAAAAGTAAAGGTTTGGAGTCAAATTTGCATTTGAGCCTGCTACGTCTGTGCACTAGCAGTGTGACCCTGGATGTTACTTAATCTTTTGGAACCTCAGTTCCTCATCTGTCAGATGTGAGCAGGGAGTGACACCTACTTTGGGATAATAACAATGAGGATTAGAAATAATATCATTAATAGTACTTAGTAAGTGGGAACAGAAGCTACTACTGTTAATAACCATGGAAACAAACAATAACTGAATAGTTTATTCTGGGTGCAGAACTTAACGCCTTCAATTTATCCCTCCAGGGCTCCTTCTGGAAAGAGGTAGAGTTGTGGGTTGTCCAGGGCTCTGACAGTGGAATGAGTAAGGGATGTGCTTTGCAGTGTATGGGCTGGTATGTCTTGATTTGGGAAGTCCTGCACTGTCTGTAAGAGGAAGGAAATAGAGTGATATATTTCTAGACACATACTGTTCCTTCCCTCCTACCTGGCTTCCTATGATGTCCTGATTTTCCCTCGATACTTTCTTGGCAGGTGGCTGTGAAAAACAATATTGATGTCTTCTACTTCAGCTGCCTCATCCCACTCAATGTGCTTTTTGTAGAAGATGGCAAAATGGGTAAGTACGTCCTCCTGTCCTTCTGCCAAATATACCTTTGCCCTTCCTCTGAATGTCAGAGTATACCCCAGAAGCTTTTTTAAGATTCAAAAAAAAAAAAAAAAAAAAGGTGGGGGGGGGAGGGTAAGTCTGTTTTAAAGGCCTAATGCTTACTAATTATATTTATTCTCCTGAGTCACAGTTGATCTTGCTTTGCTGTTGGTCTCTCTATCATAGTGCCGGTTTTCTGAATAATCCGGTCACTCCAGCACAGAGTAAGTGGTTTGGTGACAAGGAGATGTGGATTTGAATCTCACTTTCGCTGTTGGTTAGCTGTGTGGTTGTGGCAAGGTGCTTAACTTTCCTGAGTTTCAGTTTTCAAGTTTGCAAAGCGGAAGTAGTTATTGTAAAGACTTGATGAGATAATATATGCAGATTTAGCACTTAGCCCTATACTAAGTTCTTACTGTCTCAAAATAAGAATTCAGTAATTTGCAATAAACCATTAGTACTCCTCATGTGGTTGTTGACATTTCTGTCTTTCCTTACTTAAGAAACCACCACCTAATAACACTCACTTATACTGGTACATATTAATTGTATTGGTACTTAATTGATTTGATTCTTAAAATGGCTCTTTGGGTAGGCAGGACAGATGTAATTATGTATGATGAGATTAAGGGTCAGAAAGATCACAAGACTTACGCAAAGTCATGAAACAGGAGAACAGTGGAGCCAGCGCTGAATCCTGGATGTAGACTTTTTCCAGTGATGTGAGATTGATCGGTGTGGAGTATTTGCACAGCTGAGGACTGGCTCTGGGTCTTGGCCGCTCCTGGCTGTGTTGTAAGAGCCAGCACTCCTGAAGAGAAGCGGTTAAGGCATCAGAAATTGGAATATTGGCAGACTGCACATCCTCCCCTTCCCTCTGCTTCCCCACACAGAGCGCCAGGTCTTCCTCGCAACATGGAAGGATATTCCCAACGAAAATGAACTTCAGTTTCAGATTAAGGAATGTCATCTAAATGCTGGTGAGTAATGACTCTGAATTTCTTGTGCAGCTTAGTAAATCAAATTAGGTACTTGAAAAATTTGTTTTTAATTACCTCTGCTTTCCACATCTACTTGTTTCTGGTGGCTATATGCTAGGTATTTGACTTTGTAAACTTCTCTTTAAAAACTTGAGATGTTTTTATGCAGGGTACTACATTATTCACAAGCTAACAGATTTCACAAACTAGAATGGGTCCATCCACCCAGTTCTTTAGCAGTTGAACATGTGTTAGTCATGTCTCTTGCACATCCCCCTGTAAGCCTCAAGTAATTGAAGTGGCATTTGAGGATATACACTCTCCCAAGGATTAAAAGGACTGTTTCTCCTTTTGTATCAACCTTCAGTATTAGAAGAAAGGTGACTTTCTAAGATCCTTATGCAGAATCTTGTGATTGTAATTAAACAAAAATACATCATAACTGATTAAATTAGCTTTTTTTTCTTGAGTTGCATCAACTTTCATATGATGATATTAACCTCTATAATCACCATTAAAAAGCCCCAGGCCCTTCTGTAGTTAATTTTATTACTGCAATAGAACATCAAAGCAGGAACCCAAAGAGGAGAAACCATACAGCTGTATTATTCCCTAGGTCTTGATAGGGCTTGTCTCACGGAAGTTTCCTGAGGAGTTAGAAGGGGCCCTGAGCTTTGCAGTGTCCTGCCTTGGTCCCAGGCACTCTTTTTTTTTTTTTTTTTTTTTTTAATGTTTATTTATTTAGAGAGAGAGAGAACAAATGAGCAGGGGAGGTACAGAGAGAGGGGGAGAGAGAGAATCCCAAGCAGGCTCCGCACTACCAGCACAGAGCCCGATGCAGGGCTCAAACTCATGAACTGTGAGATCGTGACCTGAGCCGAAACCAAGAGTCGGATGCTTAATCGACTGAGCCACCCAGACGCCCTGGCAGTCGCTCTTTTTTGAGGTTAGCACAAAGCTTTCTAAGTTTGAATGAAAATGAGCCTTGGTGCTTGGTACCTTCTCCTCTGCCTTTTATCTATTTCCTCCTCATTTGTCAATGGTTTGCACATGGGGTTTTCAGTGGCTGTCCCACCATAACTGCAGCACAGCAGTGGGAGAAAGGGGCAGTATGGGAGTACAGAGAAGGGTGAGAAACTGTCTTCTCTCATTCCTACCTTTTCTTTTTAACTTTTGTCTTTTGGGGCTCTATGATATATGTATTCATCCTCTGTGTTCAGACAGATCTTCTCTTATGGGGCTGCTCCTGAACCTTTGAAGAAGTGTCTGAGGAGATAGTCTTCTGTAATTTCCATTGTAATAACTATGTAGTTGATTCTCTTCAGGAACACCACAACATCTGCCTTCTTCCTAATGTAGTCTTGGTCTAGGTTTCTCACCCTGACTGGTTATGTATGTATTAAACAAAACTAAAGTTTTTGCTACATTTTCATAAAAAGTCATAATCCAGAGGCACCTGGGTGGCTCAGTTGGTCAAGCGTCTGACTTCAGTTCAGGTCACGATCTCTCCATTCCCAAATTCGAGCCCCACATCAGGTTCTGTGCAGACAGCTCAGAGTCCGGAGCCTGCTTCGGATTCTGTGTCTCCCTCCTCCTCTGCTCCTCTCCTGTTCATGCTCTGTCTCACAAAAATAAATAAATGTTAAAAAAAATTGTTTTAAAAATCATAATCCAGTTGAGGTGCTTTTGGTGCCATATTCTAGGTAGATGACGGTGTTACCTGTCCTCTCTGAGGCTCACGGTCAGCTACCACAAGCCTCATTTCATGAGTGTAGGAGCTTGGGTAGCCTTCCATGGCAGAAGCTGTGCTGCAGGAAGCTGTCAGGTGCAGAATCCACAGTGGCTCATGGTGAGAACCAAAGCAGATCATGTTAGAGAAGCACTCCTACCCAGCTTAGAAGACACCCTTTGTTCAAGTCACTCTTGCGGAGGTTGGTCCTATGGCAGCATTTCATATATTATTGTCCTGAGAACATTTGTCTCTCAAAGAAAAAAGGGGGTTCTGTGGTTACAGCTGCAAAAGGCAGTGCATGATGGGCCTCTACTAGAAGTTGCCATTGCATGTGAGCACACATAAAAGCTGAGGAGCCCACCATTGTGGAAACCTGTTTAACTCAAGGTTAACTGAATTTATTGACCATGGAATTTAAAATCACAACACGCTTATTAACATCCTGTGGAACACCAGTGTTCCTTTTTTTTTTTTTTTTTTTTTTGAGATTTAATTTTAATCTCTACACCCAGTATAGAGGTTCGAACTCACAACCCCGAGATCAAGAGTCACCTGCTCCACAGACCGAGCCAGCCAGACGCCCCAACACCAGTGTTCCTTGAGCATGATCTGGGAAACACTGGCCTATAGGGAACAAAGGAAGGCCAGAGTAATTGGAAAGGTTTGGTTTCAGACATCCAGTATGAAAGGGAAATGGTTTTTCAAAAAAAAAAGAAAAAGAAGTTTGGATGACTGATGGTTTTAGTCTGGCCTGCCAAAATAAAAGATCCCCCTACATCCAGATTGGAGTTCTGAACCCTTACTGCACCTTAGTGTACATTTATGATCTTGCCAAGGAAGAGATGTCTGGCCTTTCTCCCAGTGGGGCTGTGTCCTCTGCTGTAGCCTGGCACAATTTCTCAGAGCAAATTCAGTTTTGATCAATTCTGCCATGGCTTCATGCCAGTTCCTCACTGCCTTGGGTGCTCCAAATACCAGCGAATAGGTTTTTCAGTGACATACTGCCTTATGGCAGCACAGCATATGGAGTGGAAGGAAAAACAGCCACTTTTGTTTTCTTCAGGAGGCCAAGGCCATCATTTTCCCACACTAAATCACTGCTAATCTGCAAGACCACTTCCTGCAACTAATCCTTTCTAGCTTTTCCTCTGCATCCACCCCAAAGTCTGGAGTGGCCTGGCCTTTACATTTCCCTCCAGTCTTGAGGGCTCTATTAACAGTATGTTTCCAGGTTTAGTGCCTTCTGATTCAACACCCTGGGTCTAGCTGGGAGCTAAAAATACCATCCTTTCCAGCTGATCTGCCCTAATCACAATAGCACCAACACTTTAAATAGCTTTTCTGTGCCAGAGTAGACATTTGACAGATGGAACTAACACTCTGAGGGCTACAGGAAGTCACAGGCTTAAAGGACTTAGCAACCTGGCCTTCAGTCTTCACTTTTGCTCTTCCATTTCTTTCCATAGAAAATAAACAGGAAACCCTCTTCCCTTCCTAAGCCTTAAAAATTATAATCAGATCTTAACAGAAAGGTGTATATGATAAGGGGCTTATGGGACCACTAGTTGTGTAAATACTAGAAAATGTTAAATCACGAAGGCACTAATGTATGGGTTTCCCTGCTTCCTAGCACTTGTCATCTCTCCTGGTGTCAAGAGTTTGCATGAATCTGTTCTGCAGCTTACCATTAGCTACATGTCAGGGTTAGTGTATGTCTGGGATCACTATCTTAATTGCACAAGAACTAGTTGCAGTGCTTGGAGAAAGGAGCCTTTCTAGCAAGCAGTCTACAAACCTGTTTTTTTTAATTGTTTATTATATTTTTAAAAGCTCAGCAGCATATTGTATCTGTATTCACTAGTTAGGCACTACAGTAGGGGACAGATCTTTCTTCTGGTGGGATACTTAGGTAGGGGTGAGTTCTGTTTCTCTGTTTTGTTGTCGCTCTCCCTGTCCTTTGGAACATGTCAGAAATGGAAATGCTTCGCTGGCCATCACTTAAGTAGAGTTTGGTTGCTCAAATGGTAAAATGTGTTTTTTTCAGCAGTCGTAGTTTGGGACTCAGTTGGCCCCAAATGTAAATTTCCCCTTCCCACTCTCAAATATAAGTACCATCTCCACTCTTCCTGGTGCTGGAAGAGATGTGACCTTAGCTAAAGTAGGAAAATGAAGACCATATCCACACCTCCTCAGATTTTAGGCCCCAGACTCAGCCAACTTTGGGGAAGAAGACAAATGAACAAGAAGAAACCCCATCTGAAAGCAAGTATAAACCTATTTGATATCTTTTTTAGTCTATCCTTTAGGGCAGATCTCCTTGTCTTTACAACTCCTCCTAACATTCTCAGACTCTCAGAGTGGTGGTAAGATTACATCTTATTTCCCAGAAGTTCAGGTGTGTTAACACACACACACACACACACACACACACACACACACACACACAAATGATACCTTGTCAAGAAATGTATCCCAGTCTGGCTGGGAAGCCTCCTCACATCTGGCTCCCATTGCTATTCTTTTTTTTTTTTTTTTTTTTTTTTTTTTTTTTTATTTAACATGTATTTATTTTTGAGAGACAGAGAGAGACAGAGCATGAGCCAGGGAGGGGCAGAGAGAGAGGAGACACAGAATCCAAAGCAGGCTGCAGGCTCTGAGAAAGCTGTCAGCACAGAGCCTGATGCGGGGCTCGAGCCCACAAACTGTGAGATCATGACCTGAGCCGAAGTCGGATGCTCAACCGACTGAGCCACCAGGCACCCTTCCCGTTGCTATTCTTAATAAGTACATTTAGTACAGTCCGATTATTCTTTCCTCTATCTGTCTTCAAGCTCAAACCTAATATGTAAGATTTATAAAACTTGACTCACGCATACCTATGTTCTAAACCCCTCCCTGCAGTTGGTCTTCTGGTAGAAATTATAAAATTATATACAGCCATTCAGTAGGAGCAGAGCCAGGTTTCTGGCCAGAATGTTTCCTAAATGTATTAACGTTACCTTCATTCAACTTGTTTATTCTGCCTGGCTGTTTGCCACGTTTTTTAATTCTGGAAGGCTGAGTGTGTTTGTGTATTTGTGTGCTTCCATTTCTTACCCTGTCATCTCTTACGTAAGTGGTGAAATCATGAGAAGTCTGTAGGAACCTGGGCCTTGCTATATATACAGTCTAGAACACATTTTTGCCCATGCAGCAAAGTGCCTCTTCAGTAAAAGCTCCTGTGTGTGTTTTCTGTTTCCTTGGAAATGGGCAAGAGCCTTGAAAGTTAGGAATAGCTTTTACAACTTAAAACAAGCCCCCCTGTCTTAAAACAGGACATTTCTGTCAAAATACATTAGCCAAACTCCAGCTGGTGATGTTGCCTAGCAACTCAGTGTAAGCTGCAAGAGCCCTTCATTATGGGAACCAAGGTGGCAGAACTGCCTGACCCTCAAGAAGGTGATTAAAAAGCACGTTGAGGCCCCCTCCTCCAACAGTATTGCACATAATTACCATGAGATACACTTTTTAGCTCCCCAGAGATAGCCGGTTCTTAAGTTATAACTGCTCTGCTTGGTGTTAGTGAAAACTTGGAGGTAAAAGGGGAAGAGTTAAGTAACAACTAAATATGGTGCAAATGTTTAATGAATGGGCTTTAATGCCTCCTTCGCTGAGCTCTCATTGGTTTGAATGTGGGAGAAAGACATGAGAGTAAGAACTACTTCCAAGATTAGCCCACATCTAAGTAGGTGGTTTTTAATGCCTATGGCAGTGTGTGTGTGTGTGTGTGTGTGTGTGTGTGTGTGTGTGTGTGTGTGTATAAATCGGCCTCTCTAGCACCAGTCAGAGGCTCATTCGCCGGTATTGATGGCAAGTACCCATTGTGCCCCAGATACCATGGGACAATGATGAGAAACTCCAGGATCCCTGTGCTCAGAGAGCTTCTTCTCTAGGGAGAGCAGAGAGGCCAGCCATCGTTGCATTTTTTTCCTAGAGAGCACAACAGAATAGGACAGATGTTTATGTGGAGAATTCCTGAAGTCAGCATGAGTAATATGAATTCTCATCAGAAACAAACGTAATAAACTCTCAACAAAGAAGCAGCATTTATTCGTCTCTGTTCTTAGGAGTTTCTTTCTCTGATGCTTCACCATCTCTCCTTTTGGCAGTCAGAGAACAAGGAGATTGAAATGACCTTTAATTCTGGACCTTCATGTCTCTGGGATGTGGCAGTCACAGGGAAGACCACAAACACCAACCAGGTCTTACCCTGGGCCAGGGGCCACAGACACCTCTGCTGTGCTGAGCAGCCACAGTCCCGGGTATAGGGCCAGGTGGCCGTCCTCTTAGCATGACTTCAGTCTTTCTCACAGTCTTTGGTTGAGACTTTTTCTTTATTAATTTGGAGGCTTGAGAAATCATTTGCCGGCTTAAAAAAAAAATTCTGAAACATCCAGGTTAATACATTTGACTTGCAGGATTTCTACAACTCTGGGCCCTTTTCTGATCCTGGCAGTTGAGGCCAGAGTGGCTCACAGTGAAGTAGTAGCGATTTGGGAAGTAAGTGTGGATTTGATCATCAATCTGTGTATCCCTGTAGATCTGGGATCAGTGTTCCAGAAGTGGATACCAACATGGCAGGCACTATAGCAGTACCTTTACACCTGCTGTCTTTGTCCTCTTCAGAGCGTTTTTATCTGTCTAGCCCCTAGTTTCAGATTACCAACTCTCTGACCCACCATAATCTCCACAGGTAATCTTTACACTAATGTTTAGGTGCACCTTACTCTGTTTTTCTCTCCTGGAATCTGTTAGGCACTTCAAGAGCCTCTTCCTCACGCACTGCTGTTGTGGGTGAAGGGCTTTCTGAAATGTGTGCCTGCGTGAGTATGACCGTGCTTCTCAGGAGACTATACTTGTGGCTCATGAGGATGTCAGAAAAGTTAGCATGCATTTGTTACTTTAACTGAAGGTTAACATTTTGAATTTTTAATCTGTGTTTCTAGACACTGTTTCCAGCAAATTGCAAAACAACAACGTTTATACTATCGCCAAGAGGAATGTGGAAGGGCAGGACATGCTGTACCAATCCCTGAAGCTCACTAATGGCATTTGGATTTTGGCTGAGCTACGTATCCAGCCAGGAAACCCAAATTATACGGTAAGGCCTTTCTGAAAATAGGTGAGATGGGTTCAAGGAGGGAGGTAAGAGCCCTTTCATTTCTTCTTAGCACCACAGAAAGACCTGGAGGAGGCGCTGCAGACCCCAGACATCCAAAACAAGCAGTCAGTCAAGAAGCCCCCATTCACCTCGTTGGAGGACCTTGTCTCTTCAGTGTCTGTCTGCCCCATCCAGTAGGCACGGTGGCTCTGGCAGCAGGGAGTGTGTGGACTTGCTCTGGAACGTGCAGGGTTCCTCACGATACTTCTCAAGCATTTCTGTGCATGTGGTGCTGTCACAAGCTGCTAAGAGGGCTGTTTACATAGCTCATGTCAAGAAGGCCTTCTTTCCTGCCCTTGGAGTTCATGACTTAAGACTGTCAGAGTCATAGACACATGAGCCTTATAAGCCTTTGTTTTCACAGCACCGTGTGTCCTGAAATGCCCACTGAGAAAGGTGAGGCGAAACTGGGGCACACCTTTGGAAGACTGCAAGGGGACTTTAGTTTGGAAAACTCCTTTGGTTCCATAACTGGACTAAAATTAAAATTCTGGCAGTATTTTTAGAGCAGGAGTGATTGCCTTGAACAACAAAGACTGACCCCTGAGGCACTGGACATTGTTTGCTGTTATGACATGTGATCTCCCAACAGGATGCTGCTTGTCATCTGCATTTTGTAAAATGAAAGCTCCTGGGATGGGGAAAATATCTCAATCTTATGTTGTCTTTGAGGTTTCTGTAGGCTGTTTTGAAGGAAGGGACAGGAAAGTGGCAGAAGAGAATATGGTTCAATACTGAAAAAGCTGAATAGGAGATTAAGAGGCCATTTTAGCCACTGAGTGAGAAAAGTCTGTGACCGCACTCCTTAATTTTAACAGCCAAGTCTGTTTTCATTAGCATACATCAAGGGAATAGTACCACCCGGAACTGAGAATTCTTGTGTTTTCCCTACTAGTTCCCTCCTTTGAAGCAGCTGGAAGCACGTGTGTGTGTGTGTGTGTGTGTGTGTGTGTGTGTGTGTGTGTGTGTGTGTGTGCGCGCGCGCACGCACACACTCCTCAGTTCTATCAAGCTAGATTTTTGTGAGTGGGAAACTTCAGGCTTCCTCCATGAAGTAGACACTCCTTCCACCCACCTTCTCCTCCACCAGTCTCATCTTTTTTGGAAAGAAACTACCCCATCGTTTACTTTGAGTTCCCTAAGAAAGGAAAAAACCCTTCTGTGATGTTGCTGAAAGGGCAGGTCTAAACTGTCGAATCGGGTCTTGTAAAATAACTCTATTTTCTTCTTTAGAAATGTGCTCTTAAGAGAGGGGCGCCTGGGTGGCTCAGTTGGTTAAGCGTCTGACTTGATTTCAGCTCAGGTCATGATCTCCTGGTTCGTGGGATTAAGTCCCACATGGGGCTGTGTGCTGACATTGCAGAGCCTGCTTGGGATTCTGTCTCTTCCCGTCTCTGACTGCCCCTCCCCTGCTCTCACTCAGTCTCTCAAAACATATAACTAAGCACTGAAAAATAATAATGTGCTCAGAGAGAGAGTGTGTGTGTTTTGTTTATCTATTTTATTGTGTACAGGCTTTCATCTCAGCTATGTTAAAGAAGCGTGGTCACTCCTTGTTTGCAGATAAGGAAACCAAAGTTAAGAGTGTTTTATCAACTTGTCCAAGATCATGTAATTTGTTGGTAGTTGTGTTATGCTTAGAATTCAGGTTATATCTTGACCCTTACACCATCTTCACTGTGAGGATAGTGAGAATTTGGAGAAGGACCTCTTAATGTCACTGTCTTAAACATTGCTTGTTTAAAATTTTCTAACTTTTTTATTTTGAAATAAGTTGAGACTGACAAACTTTGAAAATGGTACCGGGTTCCCACATGTCTTTCACCCAGTTTTCCCTACTGGTAACATCTTATATGCCCATAGTACATTCTCAAACAGGTTATTGATATTGGTACAATACTATTAACTAAACTGTAGCCCTTACTCAGATTTCACCAGGTCATACATTATTCTGTTACTGTTGATGGGGGTGGTTGGCAAGTGTACTTGACTGTGCACTCTTACTACATGTGTGTAGATTGGTATAGTCATCACCACAGGCAGGACATCAAACTGTTGTGTCACTGCAAAAAAGTTCCGTTCTTGCTCTCCCTTTATAGCCAGATTCTCATCCAGCCCTGTGCCCTGGCAACCACTGATGTTCTCTCCATTACTGTAATTTTGTCATTTTGGGAGTGTACTATAAATTTAAATTCTTAAAATATGAAATCTTTTGACGTTTTGTTTTTGTTTTTTGTTTTTTTGCTTTTCGGTTAGCACAATACCCTTGACATTCATCCAGGTTGTTAATGTGTAACAGTAGTTTGTTCGTTATGACTGAGTAGTAGTCCACCATATGGATGTACCACTGCTTATCCATTCACCTGTTGAAGGACATTTCCTCCCCTATTTTTTCATTTTAACAGTTTTTATTTAAAGTCATGTATAAGATTATTTTATTCCTACATCTTCCCAATTATTTCTTTTTTATATTTGCCCTTTTCCTTTCCTACTTGCAAGATTTGGCTTTATGTTCAAGGATCTTCTTGCAGTCTTTGCAGTTTTAGTCTAGTAATAACCACCTTGCCAGGCTGGATGCCCACATGGACAGTTGTGCCTTTCGCCCTCTCTTGCTGTACTCGTTCAGTGTAGATGACGTATTTCTTCCTGTAAACCTGGACTATGTTGCCAATTTGCTGACCTCTGTAGTGCCCTCGCACAACCTGTACTTACTTCCTCATCCTTTTGGATGGGCGTGGATCGAACATTGTACTTCTGTCACAGCTGTTTGGAAAGAGGGGAAGACAAAATCTTCCTGCAAATGCGGGAGGGTACATTGACATGCCTTTTACAGTGCTTCCTCCGGTCAGAAGTCACAAAGGGATTGAACTTCGTTTTGGCCACTGGAGCTTCAGCAGTGGCCGCAGAAGGGAAGAGCCTCCTATATATTTTTTTTAATTTTTAAGATACAGATTTATGTACGGTTGTAAGAAATAATCCAGTGGGATTTTGTCCTCATTGTGCCTTTTTATAGCCACACCCACCTCCCTTCTTTCCTTGTATTTATAAATGGTAAATTTGTTTATACTTCCTTGCCCTCTTTCCTGTTTTCCATCCATCTGGTGTCTAGGTTCCTTCTGCCCACAGAACAATCCAAATTTTCCATCACAACATGTGACACAGACCTAATCCATTCCCCTAAATGGTGCTGCAGACTTCAAAGTCCCTGGGGTCTGTTTTCTTCCTTCCATCACCCTAACACCTATTACACTATTGATCTGTCTCAGCAAGGTATTAAGGAGGAAGAAAATCTGGTTGAGCCAGTACTAATGCTAGAGGACCGATGGTCCCTAAGCCTCCTAAAAGGTGGATAAATCACTCCCTCCCCCCTGCCCCTTACTGTATTTCATTAGGAAAGATGTTTATCCTGTAAGGATGAGGCCCTGTCACTCTAAGTAGCTACATCTTATCGGGAAAGGTAACTTGTCCCTGGGGAAAAAGTATGTGTTCCAGACTGTAAACCAGAAGTAGATGTGTTAAATACCTGGCTTACTGAGGCATAAGAGGTGATTCTTCTTTCCTCGCTGGGTCTGGATGTGTGACATTCCAGAGTGGTTGGTATTAAAGATGTGTCACATAAGTAGGTCAGCAGTTCAAAAGTTAAAACCCTGGTAAGGTCTCTTTTCCCTTAGTAACCCAAAACAAGACCCAGAGTCGCACCTTTATTTTATAAGTCAAATTATTTGGTTTTATTAATTGTTTTTTTTTATGTATGTTTCCCTTGTACTTCAGGATTTAGGAAAACCTTTTTTTTTTTTTTTTTTTTTAATTCATTCTAGCTTGTCTTAGTTGGAAAGCAAAAGATGAATTTAAGCCTAAACCTGACCCTTTGTTAGAGGTTGGCATGGCTTAGAGAGGGGAGTATGATATAAGGAGAGAAAGATTGATTCTTCCTCATCCAACCCCCTCTACAAAGAGCAGCTGAAACTTAGAGTCCAGGCCTGATCTGTCCATGACTACTCCCCTCCCCCCAGTGCTAGCTTGGCAGATCGGGCTTTTGTAGAGGAAGGCAACATTTCCTTACCAGTCATGAACAACAACAACAAAAAAAGAGTCTCCAAATGGTACATCTTACAAAGGTGTGGAAAAAATATTTTGGGAGAGAGGAACCACCCCTCTGTAGTCTGAGAGTTAACTCCCTTAGGCTGGTCGTCCTCTTTTTAGCTTCCTCTCCTCCTCTTCTGAACCCACATACTTTCCCACGAGAATTTTCCACGACACTGGCAGTGGAGAGGCTGTGGAGGAGGAGGTAGAAAATTGCCTCTATAGTCAGGGAAATGCCTAGAGCTGCAACTTTGACCAAAGTAGGGAGCCGTTTTCTATGCATAATGACATTCTTAAATTAGTCGGGGTTGTTTTTTGGTTTTGGGTTGTTTTTTGTTTTTGTTTTTGTTTTTACATTTGTCAGAATTGCCTTCCTGATTAATGTCAAACAGCAACTTTGAAAGTGCCTTAGAGACCGAATATTAAAGCTGTAAATAAATAGAGCCTCTTTTGATGTTCTTTTGTTTGGCTGGTTTTGGGTTTTACCTTTTTTTTTTTTTTAAAGTAATCTCTGTGCCCAAGGTGGGCCTCAAACTCACAACCCTGAGATCAAGAGTCACATGCTCTACTGACTGAGTCAGCCAGGTGCCCTGGTTTTTGCATTTTTTTAATTTGCATTTTTAAACTTTTGAGGATGTACCTTTTTTTCAAGAAATTCAGGGTTGCAACAACATGGATGGAACTAGAGTGTATTAGGCTGAGCAAAATAAGTCAGTCAGAGAAAGACAAATACTATCTGATTTCACTCACATATGAAATTTAAGAAACAAAACAGGTGAACCTAGGGGAAGGGAAGGAAAAATAAGATAAAAACAGAGAGGGAGGCAAACCATAAGAGACTTGTAAATACAGAGAACAAACAGGGTTGCTGGAGGGGAGGTAGATGGGGGATGATGGGCTGATTGGGTGATGGGCATTAAGGAGGGCACTTGTTGGGATGAGCACTGGGTGTTATATGTAAGTGATGAATCACTGGATTCTACTCCTGAAACTAATACTACACTGTATGTCAACTAACTTGAGTTTAAATTAAAAAAAAAAAAAAAAAAAAAGAAATTCAGGGTTGACCAATATCTTCCTGATATTTTTGCTAAATATATTGTCACCTTTTGTACTATGTGAAATTGCCCAGTGTCTCTGAGAATAAAGAGGTAAAGGAATGTAAAATCTCATAGTGCTATATGATTAAAGACAGGTTTTGCTTACATACCCTAATAGATGAAAACAATGGTGTCGGTAATGCAAAAAGCAAATGTTCAATTTTCTGGTTCTAAATGCAATTTGCATGCTTCTGTTATATTACTGTTAATAATATTTTGGTTACTGTGATACAGTCAAGGATTTCAAATCTGAGAGGGAGGGAGAGAGAATCTTCAGCAGGCCCCATGCTAAGCACAGAGCCCGACATGGGGCTCGATCCCATGACCTGAGCCGAAACCAACAGTCAGACGCTCAACCGACTGAGTCACCCAGACGCCCTAATCTGGGTTTAAGTTTTGTGCTTATTGACCCACAAAATGAAAATCTCCGTGTTCAACATTGAAATTGTTTTATTAAAGTTTTCGTTTTAATTTGATGATTGTGAGACTAGAAGAAGAGAAGTGGTAGACGAGTGGCATCAGGAGTGTCTTTGCCTGTTTAGGGAGGCAGCAAATGAGGAAACTGGTGCTGTAAATTGCTGTCTGGTTATACTAAGTCAGTGTCTCTTGGTGTTCACATTTGCCTTCCATAACAGTGTTTTTGCTGTCCTCCGTGTAATACAAAAAGGACTAGTACCTTGGATATCTATCCTCTCTTATGCTTTTATTTTGCTTGATCGTACATCTTGAATTGGAACTGAGATAACCATCCTTGTCTGAGTGAGAAACTGGGGCAGGCAGCCGAAATGACCCCAAAAAGTTAGACTTTCACCCTTCCCTTTTCATTTGGTAATAATCCCTGTGACCCTTAGCAGAGCGTTGGAGTAGCTGTTCCCCCACAGTCAGAGGTTTTGATGTTTTTAGTATGGATGATTCCTAACCTCACAGACCCACAGAGAATGTAGGTGGAAACACAGCACAAGTTGACATTGATTAAATTGAAATTTTAAAACCCACAGAACTTAACAGAACCTCTCTTGGTTTGGCCTCTCAGTGAAAGAGGCTCTTCTCTCTTTGCATCAGAAAGAGATTTCCTTGAACTGAGTACTGGCTATCTTTCAAGCCAATGCCAACCTCCATGCTAATCGTCTTCTCCTTTTCTCCCTAACAGCTGTCGCTGAAGTGTAGAGCTCCTGAAGTCTCTCAGTACATCTATCAGGTCTACGACAGCATTTTGAAAAACTAATAGACTGGTCCGGCGCCCTCCGGCCATCCTGTGATTGGTGCAAGCCAAGAACTCTTAACTGGAAGAAATTGTGTTGCCGTGTAGAATCTGAACCCAAACACACTGAGGCCACCCACCAAGGTAGTGACTAGTCTAACCTGTGCTAACATTAGGGCACAACCTGTTGGATAGTTGTAGCTTCCTGTGAACATTTGTAACCACTGCTTCGATCACTTCCCTCCTCTTGCCACTCGCCGCCGCTATCTGTCCTTACTTGTGAGCTTCTCCATAGTGTGCCAGTGGCTGGCATTTTTGAGTGTAGTTTGATATTTTGTAATTGAGAGCTCATTTCAAAAGCAGAAAAAGACAAAAAATATTAAAGCAAGGAAAAGTGTCACTGAAACATAAACTGCACTTTATTGTTTTATATTTTTGTACATATGAGAAATGGAGGGCATAGTGTACCTGGTAGAAAGTGTTAAAACACCCGACTGCCATTAACCACACAGTCCTGGAGAAAGAAATGCAGTTATTTGCACCCCCTGTTAGGGGTTCTCTTATCTGTGGCAACCTTGCCCCTGCTCATTTGGGTTTTCACTTTCTTCTCTCTCCAAAGTCCCTCCCTTTCTTTATGATTTCCAACCCCCCCCCGCCCCCCCCCACACCCCTTATTATCATCTCATCTGATTGCTCTGGAGTTGGGAATGGTGGTCTTCCTTGAATGGTGTTTCAGGGTGCGGGAAATAGGGCCTGTTGGCACTAAAGCTGAGAGACGTTAGAGCGTCCTACATTCCTTTCCCTCAATCTAACCCGTTAACACTGATCAAGGAATTTGAGTAGAGATGGGGATCAGGAACCAAACTGTGCTTCTCCCTCTCCCTGCCCTGGATTTAATTTAATTCTCAGCTCCAATTCAGATCTAAAATCCTAGTTTTAGAGTTGAAACAGACTTTAAATAATAACTTATCCAACCCTGTTTTTCCTAAAATGGAAAAAGACAAAGATGTAGACTGCCTGAGGCCTTTTAGCTGTTGAGTCGCAGAGCGGGAGGACTGGGTCTCCTAAGTCCCCATCAGTGTTGTTGGAGACTGCAAGAGCCGCTCACTCATTTTTCTTTCCTCAACGCCTTTCTCTTACCTTTTCTGTCCTGCTTCTTCGTGGCTCTTCTCCTACTCCATGCTGATTTTGGCCCTCCATTCACTGGCATCAGGTGGCAGCAGAGTGTCTCTTCAAGTTACCGGGAGGTAAATCCAGATGCCAGAATGAGAGGGTAGCTGAGTGTTCCCACACGTGCTCCTAGAGCCACAGTTCTTGAGGCCAGCAGGGTGGGTGCAGAGATGAAGTGAGCTTAGAGAGGTCGTGGACTCGCTCTATCCTTTAACAGTCTGCTCTGCCCTTTACTTATGTTAATTAGGCTTCACAGGCAGTTGACACCACCTCAAGAGGGACGGTCAGTTCTTGTCATCTCTCTGAAGACTGGGAGATACGAAATCCCCTAACACGTTGGGCGTGTTTTGTCCAAGAGTGCTTTGTGCCCAAAGCACCAACTCTTTAGCTGTGTTCACACTATTACATCTGTGGGCACTTGTCACACTGCCTGGTGCCCAGTGCTCAGGGTCCGGGAACAAGACCGCTCTTCTCCGATGCCCTGTTCAAGTCAGAGGCACTTTGGGGCCCAAAGGCCTCATGTTGAACTCAGACCTCAGAGTGAGTCCAAGGGGAGAAATCCTAGAAAACAGCAGAAACTACCCTACAGCCCTGTCATGTCTGAAGTGACCCTGATTCATACGAGGTACAAAGCTTTGGGGGGGGTGGGTCCCCCAAAGCAATTTCCTAAACCTTGAGACTCTCCAAGAGAAGAATTACTGGGGTCGGGGGCCCTTGTCCTGCACTCACCACCCAAGGCATGTGGAGGATAGGAAGTAGCACAGGGGACGTATGTGGGAGGTGGGTAGGTTGGCTGTGTGTCAGGTGGAAAAGCAGGTCGATAAGTTTCCTTGTTGGGAGATCATGGAGTCGGATGGACACAGGCAGTGAAGAAGGTTCACACTACAAATACCAAGTTCTTATCTCCGAGCAAACCGTGGTTGCACAGGGAAATGTACGTGTCAGCTAAACAGACAGCACACAGTTTTATACCAGAGTATGTCCCTCTGCCTCTGAAACGAGGCTTCTCTCACCTTCCCCAGCAGTGGTGGGTAACAGCTGCTGTTCTCAGCTCACCTGACTGAGCCAATCCCGGAATCCTTCGCTCCTTGGGGAGGCTGCCTCCTGTCGCAGCCCCGAGCGTTCAGGGAGGGATCCTGCTCCGTGGAAGAGGACCTCTCTCCTGAAGAGACAGACTGTCGCCTCCACTGCAGCTTCCCTTTTGGCCCATGTCAAGCTCGGCCGAATCGGGGAAACGGAGTGGAGCTTGCCCTCCATTCTCCTCTCCTCTGCCTCCGTATGTCTTTGTAACATCAGCTGGTATCCTACAGAGGGCAGGGAAGCACACACACACCCAGAACTCTTGCTGGTCAGAGATTCCCTGAGTGTCTGTCCTCGCCCGAGCCTGTTTCGTGTGTCTGTGTTGTGGAGAGCAGTTGGGAGTGGGAGGGGAAATGTTGCCCTAAGAATGCTTATCATTCTTTGGTTATTGGGATCTGTTCTTGGGGAGGGTGGGGGTGGGGAGAAGCTTGACCTTGTGTCTTCGTCAATAAACTCATTTACACAAAATGAAGTTTGTGGTGTGGACTTTGTTCCCAGAACCGACCCTCTAGGATGCAACACTGGTGGCCAGGAGAGGGATGGAGCACTAATAAGCATACTGTTAGAACTTTTCTTTTGGCTGCCTCACCGTCCCAGGGATTTAGCCAGATGAAATTAAGACTACATAAGGAAGAAGCCTGTATCTCACGGAGGCTCCTGTTAACCAAGCCCCCTGTCACCACCAGCACCATGGGCAGGAAGTGCTCACAGGAGCTAGTCTGTATCCCCTGGCAGGTTCTCTGCTAGGGCCCCAGGCAGATGGTCCCAGGGACAGCCAACCAGCCAGCCAGCCAAGGCACAGGGGCAGAAGCGGCACAGCAGAGCTACTCACCAGCTTCCTGTCACCCAGGACGACTCATCTCGATGTATAAGCGCCGCTGGGACCTGAACTCAGGGCCAGCATGTTCCCAAGTGAAAAGAATTCATGCTTCAAAGCAAGCTTCCCCAGGAGTTCAAGTCCAGTCATGGGCATTTGTGTCGCAGGGAGCACAAGACCCAGGTGTTGTCAAGATAGAGGCCCTAGATCGTGGTGAGCAACAGCCTCTGAAGTCTTCTAACCTGAAGCTCAGTAAAGAGGCTGAGGGATCCAGCACCAAGGTGCCCTGAGCCTCTCACCACTAGAGTGAATGTAGAGAAGCTGCTTAGCACTTAGGCGTTGGGACTTGGATGTCCCAACTCCATGAATGAACTGCCTTTGGCAGCCAGCAACTTTTGGGTTGTCACCTTGTTGCTGGCTTGCAGTTAACCCAAGCTGTAACAGGAATAACACTTGGGAAGCAGTGGGGTCAGGATGGTCTTTGTTGATGTTCAAGGCCAAAGAAATGAAGAGGGATGGGCTGTGCTGAGATCTATCTGGATTTACCAACTAAGAATGATACCAGGTTGGGCAAAGAAAATCTTTAGGGCAGAGGGTTTCAACTCTTCTCCCCCGCCCCCGCCAAAACTCTATTTTTAAGTAGTCTCTCTACCCAACATGGGGCTCGAACCCACAACCCTGAGACCAAGAGTTGCATGCTGCACCGACTGAGCAAGCCAGGTGTCCCCAGAGGCTCTCAAGTCTTATGTGCACATTGACACCACGTCTTGGGTTTCAAAAACCGATGATTCTGCTCAGCCAGGCTGGCGTGCGGCCCTGGGGAAATCTGCATTTTTAAAGAACTCCAGTGTTTCTAATGTGCAGCTCGAGAAAGAACACCTGTTTGTCTACTTTTAAAGGGATACAGGTGACAAATGGTAAAGCACTGGGACGGCAGTTGGGGGGGGGGGGTTGGGGGGAGTCGGTAATCAGGGAAACAGGTGAAGGGGATTAAGAGGTGCAAACTTCAGGTTTATAAAAAGCCACGAGGGCGAACCGCATAGGGCGTTGTAGTCGATAACGTTAAAAAGTTGCATGGTAGCTACAGATACTGTGGTGTCATCTCATAATGTATGTAATTGCAAATCACTGTGTTGTACACCTGAAACATATATTGCATGTCAGCTATACTTCAGTTTTTAAAAATAAGAAAAAAGTGAAGTTGCCAAATAAAATGCCAGTTACCCAGAATCATACTGGGGAAAAAAATGGTAAAGTACTTTCATGCGCATGACACCTGCCTACCCCATGAACCTGGCATTATCCCCATTTTTCAGGTGAGGTGCGACCGAGAGTGGAACAGTTCCACTGAAAGTTCTGTAATAGGCCCTCCAGCCCCTCTACACTCAGCCACCAGGCCAATGGCTGGCCTTGCTAAAACCCCAAGCTACCAGGATATGGAACAATAAGCAGGGCTTGCCGGCCCCAGACTTTGACCTTCGATCGTACCATCCTTCTCAGCCTCCAGAATGGCGAGTAGGAAATTCTGAGATATCAGGTACATTGTTTCTGAAGCTAAGAAACAGTTGAGGACTCCCAGAATTGAGTCTTCCTACTCCCACCTCATGCATTGATGCTTTTTCTGATTTTGCTTGGACCCAGATTTCTTTTCCCCGCCACCCCCAGCTCCAGGAGGCAAGAGTCTGTTTATTTTAATACCTGGTGTGGCACTTGGGAAAGATCACACCTCCCCCGTTGTTACCCATTTCTATCTCCTGAGCACTAATCCTAGAATCCCAACCAGCCCCCAGACATGTTATTAGCAACAAGGATGTTTCTTGAAAAGTTTCCGAGTTGGCTGCAAACTTACCATCTCAGTTTTCTCATTTAGCTTTTGCCCTGCCATTCTTGATGCTGCCAACAAGGGGAAGGCTGATTTGGGGGTTGATAGGACGCAGATGGACTTAATCTCCAGAAGAATTGCTTTGAAACGGGACTGCCCCAGCACTCTGGGACCGAGAGAACGGCTCAGGAAACAGGACTGCCCCTGCACTCTGGGACCCAGAGAACGGCTCAGGGCCTTCTCCCACTATATGGGTATTAGAGGAGAATGTTCAAATCCAGCCTTGGGCTTCCCCTCCCTTGTTTCATTCACTTTCCACTTAAGGTCTTAGGCTCCAGGGTCTGGCCAAACATCCTCTGAAAGCTCAGCGGGGGTTTCAGCTTTGATGGAGGGTTTGGGGGCCTGTGGACTAGGCAGCTCCAGGTCTCTGTTTTTTTTGTCCCCCTCGGGTGCCTGGGCCTCAGATGCTGCAAGTGGACCCACGCATCTCCTCCCCCAGAGTCTGTGCTTGCGTCTCAGGTGCCCCCACAGGAGGCCCAAGGTCAGACCCAAGGACAGAGCCTCTCAAATTTTTTCACCAAGGTAACTGTAATGATAGAGGAGAGTGAGCAGGCCTCTACAGTGTAAGAAGTTCTTAGCCCAAAGTGACTCTCAATAAACAAATGACGTAGGGGCCCCCCGGGTGGTTCAGTCAGTTAAGCGTCCAACTCTTGGTTATGGCTCAAGTCACGACCTCATGGTTCGATTCATGGGTTCGAGCCCCGCATAAGTCTCCCCGCTGACAGCATGGAGCCTGCTCAGGATTCTCTCTCTCTCCCTCTCTCTCTGCCCCTCCCCACTCATGCTCTCTCTCTCAAATAAATAAAAAAAAAATGACTTAGGAGAATCTTAAACGCAGGCATATTTTGCATTTTATATTAATACTATGGCTGCTTGTTTTTTATATAAAAATGTTTTAAATGACCTACCACCGAAGGCAAGTGTGAGGCTCCATGATGAACCTTTGGCTTTGTGTTCCCCTAGTAGGAGAAGCTTCTGAGAAGCCTGGTGCCAGGTTATGAGTATGAGCACTGCACAATTTCTCTTTCTAGTCTACCTTGGGCTAAGATAGAACCAGAATGGAGGTGTTGGCCAGTAGACACAAAGCCTGAGATCTTTGGTCATAGTAAGCATTAACGATTTTGAGATATAACGCGGGGGATGGACAATGCCCCGGACAATTAAGTTAGGAAAAGTGTCACTCTAGGTGACACTGTTAGGACCCCATGGGTCAGTAAAATCTAATTTCTCCCTGGGAATTCTTCCCGAAGGAAGCCATATCCTTCTCAACCCTGTATTTGTTTCTAGCTGCTGCCCTGGCCCTTCTCACACACCACCCCAAACCCCTAGAAGCCCACCTAGAATAAAAGGAAATGCTTTTCCAAGGTGATGTTCAGCCATTCCCATATGAATGGCTGTATGTCTTTTAAAAAGGCAAGAAAAGGGGGCACTTGGATGGCTCAGTCAGTTAAGTGTCTGACTTTGGCTCAGGTCATGATCTCACGGTTCGGTTCATGAGTTCGAGCCCCACATTGGGCTCTCTGCTGTCAGTGCGGAGCCGCTTCGGATCCTCTGTCTCCCTCTCTCTCAAAAATAAATAAACATTAACAAGAATGAAAAGGCTACATGTTGAGACTTCCTACAGGTCAGGCACTGCTGTTAAGAACGCTACACTTTTGTAAGTCCTTTATGCTGAAAGGATGACTGATCGCATCTCCGCTGCTTTACAAATAAAGCAATAGCTGGGGCGCCTGGGTGGCTTAGTCGGTTAAGCGTCCCTTGGTTTCAACTCAGGTCATGATCTCACGGTTCATGAGTTCGAGCCCTGCATCAGGCTCTGTGCTGACAGTGAGGAACCTGCTTGGGATTCTCCCTCTCTCCCTCAAAAATAAATAAACTTATTACAAATAACGCAATAGTTCAAGTTACTTGTCTTCAGTTACCATCATGGTCACATAGTCAGTGGAGGGCCAGGATTTAAATCCAGATCTGTCCGATTCTGAGGCCCAGGCTCATAACCACTACACTTTCTGTCTGGATAGAAGAGAGAGGAGGAGCAATTGGGAACATGCCCAAAATGCAGAGCCCAGAGGGAGGAGGAAACTGGCTCCATGAGGAATCTGGAACCCAGGAGTAATAGGAAGTCTAGAAAGTCGCAGGGGGGCATGCTGGGTCCCAGGGATAAAAACACGGGTGAGCTCTCTGGGCTTCCCCTTCCTCTTCTGCCCTGCAGGCAAGTACAATGTGACTCCGGCCAGGTGGTCACTGCCCTGCTTCAAGACCCTTCATTACCTTACCATCCAGCACAGGGCTAGGTTCAAATTCCTTACCCAGCAATCACCACCGCCTTTGAGACCTCACCTCAAGCCCCCTCTCTGCCTCCTCTCACCAAGCTGCCAGCCCCCTGGGCTCCCTTCTCAAAGCTCTGTACTTGCTCCCATCTTCTCTCATCTGTAGCCCTCCTCTCCCACAACCTCCTCTCACCCTGATGCCCCAAATCCATTTCTTTCAAGGCTCCTTCCTTGAAACTTGCCTCCTCTGACACCTCCACTGACTCCCCTAACTATTTGGGCCCCTCCCTGCGCCCTCCCTCCAGAACCCTGGCTTTTCACACAGCACATAATTAGTGCTGCTGGGCCAGCTTCTCCCCCTTGGGCTGGGAGGGCCACCCAACTAGAGATCCCCATCTTCTATTCCAAATTTTGCCCTTCAGTAAGACAAGTCACTCCACCCCTCTCAGTCCCCAACTATCCCATCTGTAGAATTGACCTCACATGGAGCACCTGGGTGGCTCAGTCAGTTAAGCAACTGACTTCGGCTCAGGTCATGATCTCACAGTTTGTGGGTTTGAGCCCCGTGTCAGGCTCTGTACCAACAGCTCAGAGCCTGGAGCCTGCTTCAGATTCTGTGTCTCCCTCTCTCTCTGTTCCTCCCCTGCTCGTTCTCTGTCTCTCAAAAATAAATAAACGTTAAGAAAAAAAAAATTTTTTTTTTAAAGAATCAACCTCACAGAATTGTGAGGATTAAGTTTGAGGACGCAGGTAAAACTTAGAGCCCGTTGTCTGGCACACAGGACGCACTCCACAAATGCTAGCTATGATGAATGACACTGTGGCCGGTGGGTTTAGAAAAAATATATAGGTGATTCTGCCTGCATGCAGCCCCTGCAAATGCTGGCATCTCCCGGTGTGGAGAAGACAGGGGAGCAGTGGGTTGAGGGAAGTGGAGGTCATTCACTGGCAGGAGATACGCTGTGCTCTGCGGCCAGCCTGGTGTGCCCTTCTTGCACTGCTGCGGTGAAGGGCGAGAGTGAGCACCCTGCACTCCGTCCTCCAGCGGGACGGCACAAGGTGCAGGGCACACAGGTGCGCCCGCCCTGCAGCGGACTGTGGCGTGGGAAGGGTCAGAGGGGGACCTAGAGGGAGCAGCTGGGGTGGACGCGGGGTCGGGGGCGGGGCGGGAATTGGAGTGAAGGAAGCAAAAGGCTCTAGGGCCTCTCTGGCGCCTTCCTCCCACCCCTCCAGGGGAGAAATAAAAACCTACCAGGGGGAGTCGGGAGGGGGTGCAAGTCTAGAGGCGCAGGGTTCAAGAATTCGTCCTGGGCCGCGCGAGCGAATCTGTCAGGCTCAGGGACCCAGCGGAACGCCAGCCCGAACCCCCCCCCCCCACCCCCCTCCCCGCGGCCTCGCGCTCCCCTCCGCCTCCCTCCAGCCGGCGCGAGCGGGCGGCGCGCTCCGGAGGGAGAGCTGGGCTGGAGGTTTCCTGCCCCCTCGGCGCCCGCACCTGCCCTCCGCGCCCGCCGCTGAGCCCGCGCTGACTGGGCAGCCGGGGGCGCCCCCACCCCTCTCCCCCCGGGCCGGGGAGCCGGGGGGCAGCGCCGGAGCCCGGGGGGAGCGCGGCCCCGCCGGCCGGCCGGCCAGGGCCGGGGGCAGCTAGGACGGCCCCGGGTAAGCGGCGGGAGGAGGGGAGGCGGGCGGTGCAGGGCCGGGGGCGGGTGGGAGCGGGGCGGCCGGGCCCGGGGGCCGGGACGAGGAGGGTGGAGGGGGACGGCGGGCTGGCGGGGAAGCGGCGCGGGGCGGCCACGTGAGAGCGGGAGCTGGGGGGGGGGGGGTTGCCTGCCTGCAAGGTGCTGGAGGCGGAGAGCAGGCAGGGCTCCGGCATCCCCCCCAGACTCCCACCAATCAGGTCATGGGGAGCCCAGCATCCTCTGCCGCCCCCACCCGCCCACTCCCACATGAACGTGTGGGGACAGACAGCGGGCAGACGTGTGACTCTGCCCATGGGACCGCAAAGCCAGGGCCGCCAGTCTAGGGCAGGACTCCTGTGTCCAGGCCTAGGGGAGGGGACAAGAACCAGGCTTTGGCCCCTGTGTGTGTCCCCGGTCTCTTGCCGGGGCGCTGTCTGCAGACTCACTGTGGAGCGCAGGCCTTGGGGAGGGAGCCCTTAGGGAGCTGGGCCCTGATGCTCCGGACAGCCCTCTTCAGTCCCCACCCAACTAGGGATGTTGGGTTAATAGGCACTTAGACCCAGGACCCCCGCCTGAGAAGAGGGAGGGGACACTAGTCACCTCTGAGTCAGGGACAGGGCCACACTTGGGCCTGGTGAGTTCCAGGAGGGTGGCCCCAGCCTAGGGGCCTCTCTTGCATCCCCTCCCTGGCTCCAGCACTATGCCCCGTTTATTTCCCAGCAATTCTCCAGAAAGGGTTGATTTCTGTGCAGGGAGCGTGGCGTCCGGGAGAATCTGCAGGTAGGACACATCCTAGATACCTCTAAGTTGCCACACCCAGAGAGAGGTCAGGGATTCTTCTTGCATTCTTTGTCCTCTCTGCCTCCCCCAGTATGCCCCCCTCCTCACCTGCTTGTGCTGGTTATGTAATTAACCCAGCTGAGGCTCTCTGCCAAGCTCACAGTGTCCAGGGATGCCTGAGGGGCCCAGGGCCTGGAGGGATTTGGGGGGAGGAGGGACTGGTACGTACCCCAGTGGGAAGCCCATAGAAGTAGATAAACACCTGTTGGGGAAAGGACACCACATGGGACAGAAAGGAGATCAGGGTCCTCGTTTGGTTGATAGCTCAGCTGGCTGTATGCTTTTCACTTCCCTGAGTCTCTGGTTTTTGGTTTTGGTTTTACCTTCAATAAAACAGGGAGAAGAGTCTCTCTCCCTCCCTCTCTTTCTCATACACACACACACCATACAACATGTATGTGAACAGCAGCGCAACAGTGGATAGTGACCCATCCTGGGGTTGCTAGGAGGTCCCACTGAGATCTTAGTAAACCTCAGGTGAATGAAGGACCCCCGTACATAACCGTGGCCGCTGTTAGTTGAACACCTGCTGTTCCTGGCACTGGGTTTTACTTTCATGACCTCACAACACCCTATGAAGTTTCTTGCCCATGGACACATTTTAGGTGGCAGAGCTGGGAACCAAACCTTGGTGGGTCTCACCCCAAATCCTGCCTTCTGTTTACTGTCTGTACACATACCCAATAGATTGGATTTTCTGAGCCAGGCCAGACTGAGGGACATTCAGCTGTGAACTGCGCATATATGGAAAGAACATATATCCACAGAGAGGACATGCACATAACCTGAAAAGCATGGCCTTGTCGGAATCCAGCAAATCCGTCTGCCCTGGGCCCACATAGTAGGCACTGGTGTCACCCTCCCGTGAACAGTCCCTGGACAGGAGGTCTCAGGCGTGGACCAGCCTCCCTGGTCACCATCCCCAACAGAAGGAGAAGGCATCTGGTTAGGAGGTTTGCTTGGATTATCCCAGAAGTAGGGCCTGTTAACCCCACTTTATATGTGTGCAGACTGGGCAGGTGATTTGCCCTCTGACCACAGCTAGGAAACATCATAGCCGGGGTTTGCCCCTAAGCTCCGAAGTCACCGAAACTGAGCATAGCAAGGTCCAACCCTGTAGCAGTCCTTTCCTGGGCACCTGCTATGTGCCAGGCCCTCTGAGTTTGGGAGGATGCCAGAGAATGAGACATAGCCCTTGGCCTGTAGGCATTGACCAGCTAGAAGCACTAAACTTGGAGGAGGTCGGAGGTATTGCAGCTTTGTGGAGGGGAGGCTGTTGCTGTCAGCTGTGTGCCCTTGGGCATGCTTCTCGCTCCCTCTTGAGTCTTCTGGAAAGGGGGATGGTTACCCATCCCTGAGGGCTACTGTTTTGACTATGGATATCCATGTGGCTGTGCTAACACTAAGTGTTCGACAAGTAGTGTGCTCCAGAGCCAGAGCAGTCATCTGGGCCAGGGTTCCCAACAGGATGTAAAATGTCCTGCCCAACAAAGGACTCTCTCCACAAAATGCTGTGAATGTCTCTGATGAGACATGCTCGGCCTTGGCTCATCCTGGGCTCTATGGGAAAGTGGGGATTGGAGCAAGTCTAGGGTGCGTCCCACTCTGCTCTGCAGCCTGGCCTGGCTGGGGGGGTCGGAAGTGGCCACATGTCTGATCATAACACAAGAAAGAGTGATTCCCACCGGTGGGCGGGTGGCAGGAAAAAAAATGGAGAAGGGAGGGTGGAGAGGCTCTGGGTAGATGGAGCTAGGTGTTCTGGGAAAGGAAAGGCTTTCTGAGAGGCAGTAACAGCTTCAGCCAAGTTCCTGGGCTGGGGAAGTACAGGCCAGGTCCAGGGAAAAGCGGGCCCACCAAGCCCACCTCTTGTCCCCACAGTCCAGGTGGAGGCCGCAGAGGGCCCGGGGCAAAACAGGGGCAGCAATGGTGGGTCCTGACGGTGGCTGAGCCCCCAGCCCCTGGAATATGCAGCCCGGGGGAGCCCCAGGCAGCGGCGAGGACGCGGTGGCGGAGCGGGGCGGGAGGCATGGTCTCCACCTACCGGGTGGCCGTGCTGGGGGCGCGAGGCGTGGGCAAAAGTGCCATCGTGCGCCAGTTCCTGTACAACGAGTTCAGCGAGGTCTGCGTGCCCACCACCGCCCGCCGCCTCTACCTGCCTGCTGTCGTCATGAACGGCCACGTGCACGACCTCCAGATCCTCGACTTCCCACCCATCAGCACCTTCCCTGTCAACACACTGCAGGTAGGAGGGCCGGCTGGTGTGGCCAGCCAGGGAGTGGGGGGGTGGGGGAGGAGCTGGACTCCTGCCTTTTCCAGGCTCTGGCCCTGTCCCCATCCTTCAGGCTCTGAGGGCTCCATGCAGCACCACAGGCTACCCTGTCTCGAGCCATCACGTGTGTGCGGCTTTATTCAGTGCATCTTTAATGAGTGTATAACGTGTGGTGGGCACCAGGGCAGACTGGCGGGCAAAACAGATGTGCAGTTTGCTCTCCAGGAACTAACTCACCGTCGGGTGAGAAGGCAAACCGGCAATTATTACATAGTACAGTAAATGCTGTGGTCGGCATCAGCTCAGTGAGATTGGGCAGGTAAAGGGCAGTGGAGAGAAAGGCAGGAACACTAGATGCTATTAATACTCTGGGTTGTGCCCATCGTGGCCTCAGACCCTTGTCATCTAGGACAGCGGAAGAAAAAGCCAGGGCCTGGGAAAGGTATGTTCTCTGAGACTGGAGGCCCCAACCGGTCCTTTGCCTACAGGCGTTCCTTAAGTGATGCCCCGCCCCCTGGACTCAGGACTGGCTCACTGGGCACCCTTCCTGCAGGGGGTGGATTCAGATGCCCCCAGTGTCCTGGCTTATAGTGCCCCTTTCCCCAGCCTGCAGGGACCAGTCCCCCCTTCCATCTCTCTACCTCTGGCTTGAGAGGGGATAGGGTGTGAGTGGAGGCTTAGCTCTAAGACATATCTGCTCACCGAAGGAAGCCCCTGACAGAGCGTTCAGAAGTTTCTCTGGAAGGAGAGGTAGGGGCCACAGCTTGGCCAGTTGTGACCACAAATACAGCAATCTCTGGGGCAGGGTCTAGGTCTCAGCACTGTCTCAGCAACTCCGGGCAGGAGGACCTTGGCCCAAGCCCAAGGGTACCTGTCTGTCCCACCCCAGGTGTGGGGGATTAACACCAAAGACAAAAACCTGATCCACACATGGGCCTCTTGGAAAAAGTGAGATCAGGGCAGCGCGTCTGGGGTCAGGGCCTTCTGGTTCTCCTCCACGGTGGACTTGAACAGCGGCCCAAGTGGATACTCAGATCTTGTGCCAGTTTTGCACATTGAGCGGCTTATTTTTTCACATTTTGTTGTAGATTTAATTTTAATTTAATATCGACTTTGGAATGGGTAGGACATAGTTTAAAAGTCCAAACTTTGTGGAGTGCCTGACCGGGTCAGTCAGTTGCGTATCCAACTCTTGATTTCGGCTCAGGTCATGATCCCAAGGTGATGGGATCAAGCCCTGCATCGGACTCCATGCTCAGCCTGGAGCCTGCTTAAGATTCTCTCTCTCTTTCCCTCTGGCTCTCTTATCTGCTCATGCCCTCTCTCTCTTAAAAAAAAAAAAAAAAAAAAAAGTCCAAACTTTTTTTTTTAAAAAGTTCAAACTGTAAAAAGGTACATACAGAGAAATCTCAATCTCGCCCCTGCCTTCTTCACCCTGATTCTTGCCCCACTCTCTATGGCCATTGTCAATTGGTTTTTTACTCCCACTTCCAGTGTTTCTATAGATAAATAAGAAAATGTATTCTTATTCCTTTCTTACAGAAAAAAAAAAAATTGCTCTACACCTTGTCTTTTTGCTTTATGTTTTAACCTGGAGATCTTCCCCGAGTGTTAGTACCTGAATGTCAGTAGCATGGCCACACTGTGCCCTATCAGAGAGATGTACAATGGAGTCCCCTCTTGTTGGACAAGTGGGTTGTTTCTAGTCTTTTGCTGTCTTAAGCAATGCCACACAAATAGCCTTGTTCGTAGTCTCTCTGCACACAGGGAGGTGTTTCTGTGGAAACGAGCCCCCAAAATGGCATTGCCAGGTCAAAGGATGAATGCAGCTATATTTGGAAGGTATTGCCAGATTTCCCTCCCCTTCTAGAAAGTTGCACATTTTGTGTTGCGAGGACTGTACGCGAATGCTAGTTTCCCTAAAGCCTTGCCATCAGGATGTATTGTCCACCTTCTGGAGTTTTGACAGTCTAATGGATGAGATGAGATATTCTCAGAATAGTTTTTATTTGCATCTCTGGTTGTGACCAAAGTTGAGCATCTTTTCATATGTGTAAGGGCTTTTGTGTTTCTTTTTTGACAACTAGTAATGCCTTTGTCCATCTTTCTGTTGGATTGTTGGCCTCTTTCTTCCTGATTGATCCTGAGTTTTAGACTCTCCAGGCTTCACACAAGAAAGGGACCCTGAGCAGAGAAATATAGAGAAAGGACCCTGCATGCCCAGAGGCCAATATAAAATCCCAGTGGCCACTGTCTGAAAAGAAAAGAGAAATACATTCTTCCCCAATGACAGATGAGATCCAGCCCAGAAGAGAGTGGCATTTTCTGAGCCTCAGTCGTTCCTTCTGTAGTCCCTCTCCTCCTATCAGAGGAGGAAGCTGAGGTTAGAGCCACAAATGCATGGTCAGCAGCCAGGTGTCCTTAGAACTGGACTCAGTTTTCAGTGCTCTTTCTTTGTTGACACAGCCTCAAGATGATTTCTTACAGTCTGGAACCCCGCACAGAGCTAGCTGGAAGGAAAGGTCAGTTTTCTTGCTCCCTCCCTTCAATCAGGAGTGAAGGCACAACCCAGACAATCAGGAGACTTCCTCTTCTCCCTTTTAGGCGCCCCCCCTCCCCAGAGCAGTGGGCGGGAGGGCAGGCTGGAGGCCCTCTGGAAGAGGCAGCGTGTTGGGGGAGAGGTGGGCTATCACTCTCAAAGGCCGGCAGCTGTTCCCTCTCCCCAGCGAAGGGCTGGAAGAAGGTGGGAGCCTCTCTGCCCGTCTCCCCGTCCCTCCTATTTCCCGCTGATATCCAACCCTTGCATGAGATGAGGGAGGAGCTGTGTGCACATGGGGGTCCCAGGCTCCCAGAGGGCACCGTGTCCAGCTGAGTGCAGTCTTCCCTGGCCTGAGAAGCCAGCTCCTGTTTCCCTGTGGTTTTAGATTTGTCCTCAGCATCTTCCCCCTGCACCAGAGTTAAAACTCAGCACAAAGAAAAGATGCCACATCATCTCCCTGGGGAAATCCACTGCAGCAGCTTCTAAGCCTTTGAGTTGGGAAGTGCTTTTCTGGAGCTGGACTTAACTCTCTACCCCTGCCTCTTTTCTTCCTGCTCTGAGGTGGAGAACCAGCTGTAGTCCTGCAAGCCTGGCCCCTGCCCCAGCACAGCTCATAAGCTGGCACCACGGGGACATGTCTGCACCTCCTCCGAGTCTTTCGCCAGGGCCCTCAAGGCAGAAGACCCTGGGTCTCTTTGTCCTCGGAGGCCTCCCCTCCCCCAGCTTCAGGGACCCCCTTCTTATTCACACACCAGCTGCCTTCAACTGCTCTTGCATTTGCCATCTGCTGGAAGGTCAATCAGCTCATTAGTCTCCTAAGGAACCTTCCCTTTAGTACACTGAGCCTTTCCAGGAACCTACTCCTCTTGAGCTGCGGCCCCTCCTTGAGAATTTGCGACAAGCATTCAGGATGCTCTGACTCCCCGGAGCCGCCTTTGGGCCCTGCTCCACATCAGCCCCCACTGTGCGTCCAGTCTCAGTCTTTTTCTCCTCGATCCTGAGGGCAGCGTGGAGCACACAAAAGGACATCGGGTAGCAATCCAAGGGCGGTGTTATAGGCGGCAGTTGCATTGATTCCAGCATGGAACAGGTAGGGTTCAAGACTGCAGAGAGCTCACCAGTCTAGGCAGTGCAAGTAAAGAGCCTGCTGAGAGCCAACACAGCTGGGAGGCACTCAGCAGGGAGGAGAAGGAGGCGTGTAAAAATGTGGAAGACCTGGCTAGGGCCCTCTCAAGAGCTCACAACAGAAGCAGGGAACTGGGGATGGAAACAGCTCTAACCAAGGTATAACTAAAGGATTCTCAGAACACAGATGTTCTGGGTGCTCGGTCAGTTAAGCGTCTGACTCTTAACTTCGGCTCATGTCAAAATCTCACGGTTTGTGAGTTCGAGCCCCCCATTGGGCTCTGCACTGGTGCCATGGAGCCTGCTTGGGATTCTCCCTCACTGTCCCTCCCCTGCCCATTATAAATAAACAAACAAACAAACAAACAAACAAACATTAAATAAAAATAAATAAATAAACATTAAAAAAAAGAGGAAGAAGAAGAACACAGGAGATGAAAGGCATAGTCTTCTGCTTGCAGGAAGGCTTCCTGGAGGAAGAGGAAGCATTTAAGCTGAGCCCTGGAAGATGCAGGATTTCACAGGATCCATCAACTAGCTCAGAGGGCTGGGCTCTTAGGGGCATTTAGTAAATGTACTGGAACAAAGGTCCGAATGGACGGATGGATGGATGGACAGGTTGGGCGATAAAAATGGGACAAGGCTGATCTCAGCTCCAGATGTGCACAGGACAGTGAGGGCATTAGCTCTGGAGGTCAGATAGTGTGACCTTCCCTATCCTGGCTTGGAGGTGGGGGAACCCCAATACTGAGCTTGTACATTTTCCTGGGCCAGGCTTCCTGTGATGGGTGGGTGTGGAAGGTTTGGGGTGCAGTGGCAGGTGAGAGTGCTGTCGGGTGTTTGGCTAGAGGTGGCTGGGGGCAAGGGGAGGTCTCCGAGTGGCTCTGACCTTGGCACTGGCTGGGGGTGTTGCAGGAGTGGGCAGATGCCTGTTGCAGGGGACTCCGGAGCGTCCATGCCTACATCCTGGTCTACGACATCTGCTGCTTTGACAGCTTTGAGTACGTCAAGACCATCCGCCAGCAGATCCTAGAGACGAGGTGAGGGCTGGGATACCAATGCTGGCTACTTCCTGTTTAAGGGTGCAACAGTGGGGTGCGCGCAGAGTTGCTAGATGAAATATCCTCTGGTTCCCGCACATTCTCCCTCTCTCTCTCTCTCTCTCTCTCTCTCTCTCTCACACACACACACACACACACACACACACACACACACACTATGTTATGTCCCCATTTCTAATAACTCACTTTGGGATTCTTACCATGGGGTGGCTAGTCTAGTGCAGTGCTTAAGAGCAGGGGCTCTGGGGAGGAAAAAAAAGTGTCAGGGTCACTCTTCTGCATGACTTTAAGCCACTTAACAGGTTAGACTCAGGTTCCTCATCTGGAAAATGGGGATAACAATAGTACCTACCTTTCAGATCAGTTCTGATTGGACAATATAAGGTATCCCGAGGGCTTAGCGCTGCAGGCGGAACACAAGTATGGTAGTAGCAGTATTGACCAGGCACAGCCTGCCCTTCTCGAAGTCCAGTGGTTGTGAGACCAGACTGTGGAGTTCTGAGATTCCCCCCTCACCCCCGCAGGGTGATCGGCACCTCGGAGACGCCCATTATCATCGTGGGCAACAAGCGGGACCTGCAGCGCGGGCGCGTGATCCCGCGCTGGAACGTGTCACACCTGGTGCGCAAGACCTGGAAGTGCGGCTACGTGGAGTGCTCGGCCAAGTACAACTGGCACATCCTGCTGCTCTTCAGCGAGCTGCTCAAGAGCGTCGGCTGCGCCCGCTGCAAACACGTGCACGCCGCCCTGCGCTTCCAGGGCGCGCTGCGCCGCAACCGCTGCGCCATCATGTGACAACGCGCCCGCCCGCAGCCGCATCCCGACGGGCGGGGACCTCCCCGGGGACTGCCGGGCTCGGGCGCGGAGGGGCGGGGTAGGACTCTGACGGTCCGGGCCTGCGACGGTCCCGCAGCCGCGCGCCTCCCGGTGAGGGGCGGAGGACGAGAGAGCCTCCGGTAACTGCCCAGTCCAAGCCCTCTCCTGGGCCAGCCGTCTTCCTGGGCCCGCTGCCCTTAGTGCTGGAGTTAGCGCAGTGCCCGGCCAGGCCCCCAAGGGGCGCCTCAGCCTTTTGGGATTGGCGGTGAGCGCGGGGGGTGGGGGTGGGGAGGTGCTGCCTTGGCCGGGGCCCCCACCGGTCTTCTCCAGAGAGTGTGTCTGTCATTGCCCTGCGTCGTCTACTCCTGTGTCTGTCTGCCCAAGCGTCTGTTGGTCCTTAGCTGTCTTATCCACCCTCCGGTCCACCTTCCCGCCCCCGGCTCCGTTCACAGGGCTCTCACTTCGTTCACCCCCTTGTCGCAGATCCTGGCAGCTTCTCTGTGAGGCCAGCCTTTGGACCGTCAGCACCACGGGCACAGGGCAGAGAGATGCGGGTGGCCCAAGGACCATAGTCAGGGTCCGAGGGTTGAGGTCAAGGGTCAGTCAGGGGGAGAAGGCTGAGTTCTCCCCCTTCCAGGGAGATCTCCCCGCCCAGCAGCCCCCAGAGACACAACAACCTACCTTCCAGCCTTAACTCGATGGTCCATCCCTGCCGGGTGCCCCTCATCCCCTTCCTGACCCCAAAGCCAGATCACCTCCTGGGTTAAAACTTTTTGTTTTCCTTGACAGTGTGGAGAGGGAATCCCCAAAAGATAAATTTATTTCCATGATGCCAGATTCCAGCCCTCTCTTCCCCCTTGCGTTGGGTGGTCTGCAAGATTGGAGGATGTTGGGTTTGGGGGGCTGGTGGTGGGCAAGGTGGTGCCCTGGGAGGCGGAGGGATTAGGTTGTGCTAGTGAAGACTCTTATCTCCCCATCCCACTCCAATCTGACTGCCCCAGACCCTACCTACCTTGAATCTCAGATTTCTCTGATAAATCTGGGGAGGGGCAGAGCCAGGATAAGAATTATGGAGACCCCTGTCCTTGGGGGAGATATGCCCACATACCCACCCCTAGATGGAGGCCCTCGGGATCTGATGCCCCCTTGTCCCAACACCAGTTGGCCCTATGACCTGACTCACTCCACCCCGTTTTCTCCGGCCACCTGGCCGGTTTCTACCTCTCGTCACCGGAGCTGATCACTGTCAGTTTTGTACCGATTTAGAAATAACAAAATCCATTGAAGATACTAGGAGCAGCCTGAGGGATTACTGGGGTACTCGGAGGGTGGGACCAATGGCGTGTGTCCCCTGCCCCCAGCTGAGTGCTCCTTGAGGCTGAGCCCTGAGCCCTGGTGTGGTGAGAAGATAGGAAGGTCACTTGTTAGAAGACGGGCAGATAGAACAACCCAGCCTCGATGTAGCCAAGCTGCAGCGTCTAGACCAGAAAAATCAGGTAGCCCAGAGTGGTGATGGAACGGAGTCTGGGGGAGGGGTCATGGGTGGGGAATTTATCCAGATCTAGTGTGAGAGGGAATCTGATTCTCCCTTCTACTTCCCCAGCTGATTCTCCCTCCAACCATGGGGTGTATCCGCAGCCCTGCAGTGACTGCCCTGACCTGGGGCAGTCCCATATTCCTGGGTTCTAGTCCCTGCTCTGCTCCATGACTTTGGGCAAGTGACCCGCTCTCTCTGAGCCTCCCTCTGAAACAGAGGAGGTGGCTCCCCTTCCCCACACCTTGGGAGTGGCTGGGAGGGTAAGGAAGAGGGCCTTCCCCCTTTTATCCCCTGCATCCCTGCCCCCTGGTTCACCAGGGGGCTGGGGTGAGGGATGGCAGCATCTCACCTGCCCCATCACTGTCACCCCCAGCTGAGGCACCTGAGGTGGGTGTGGGGAACCCAGGCCTCTGGCTACCCCTTGTGGGAGCCATTGGAATGTATTGCCTGGCCAACCCCCCTCACCCCCTCCACTGCACCCCAGGTATTTGATTTTGATTCCCTGCACTCCCATTCTGAGTCTCTGTCCCCACCCACCCAGGGTTTCCCACCACAGGGTCTGGAAGTTTGTGTGTGTGTGATGCCCATTGCGCTGTGATTGGAAGTCAGATTAAAAATCAGGGAGTGTTTTCCCTCGTTTCTGTACAATGTGTTGGCTCAGTTCCTGCCCTGAGAGGGAAAGGGTTCCCTACAGGGCCTGCCTGCTGAGATCTGCTGTGGAAGGACCACCAGGGTGATGAGGTGGCTCTGAATCCCAGAGCCTGGAGCAACCAGGAGAATTAAGAGGAAGAGTTTGGGACTCATCTTCTCTCCCTAGCCCCCTAGCCCTCCAACTGATCAAAACCATCCTGAGGGAAAGCGAAAGGTCTCACCCTCCGCCCCACTCTTGGGAAAACTTTCATAACTGGACTCAATCCCAGCTCCTGCTGCTGTGTCTTTGTTCCCACTTGTGACCAAGCTTCATCAGCCCTTTTGTGGCTGTGAATGGGATAAGAACAATCTCAACCATCCCTCTTGACTGAGTGATCTCAGTTCCCAAACCCCAGAGCAAAGTTTTGAAGTCCTGAAGTGCTCTGTCCCTGTCCATGGTGCTGACACACAAGCAGCTTCCTGGAGAGATTGGCTGTCTGGCTAGGTTGACTGAACCTCAAGAGAGGAAGCGTCTCTCACCCCCAGTTCCCTGCGCCTCATCCCCTTCCACTCCAGTGGGTAACACTTGAAGCTTTACCTTCCTGCACCACCACAATGCTAGAGTGGGGGAGTCAAGAAGCTGGGGGCTCAGGAACAGACCCACAAATGTTTAATAACTTTTAAGAGTTGTGGAAATGGTAGGCATGGCCAGAGGCCAGGAGTTTGGGGAGCTGTTCTGGGGGAAGGCAAGAAGACATTGGGTGGCCCCAGTGCCCCTGGAGTTGGAGTGGTCCCTTTGGTCAACAAGCAGACTGAGTCTATATTTGTCTTCTGACCCCACCCATATCCTCACCCCCCCACCCCCGCGACAAAGGCCTTGGATAGAGGTGAGGGACCTAACTTTCTGTTCAAAACTGGGGTCCAGCAGCTACATGGCATCCTTTTACTTCCCTTCTTCCCCAGAACCACAGCTTCAGGTCTGAGAAGGCCCTTCCTCAGACCCAGGACTCCTCCTCAGGTTGGAGTGGGTCTTGATCAATCTGCTGGAGACCCCCACCCTCCAAAGCCTGGAGGCTGCTCTTCAGTGGAGCAGCTGGTTCTTTCCACTTCTTTTCTTCTTCCTCCTCCCCTGCTGAGGCGCCATCCACTGGGTGGGACTCCACTCCCTTGCTGCCCAGCACTGCTCTCACCAGCCTGCCTCTGGGGAGTGCCCTGGCTGAACCCAGGTGGAGGTAGGCCAGTGGCTTCGGGATGCGTGAAGGCTGCTTCTCGGGCCTGTGGTCTCTCCGGGGCCGGATCCTGGGCCTCAGCTTCAGCTTGTAGATGGATGGAACTCTCTGGGGCTTTCGGAGTGTTCTCTTGGCCTTGCCCAGACATACCTTGGTTTTGTCAGAATTGGGGTCTGAGGGTGAAGGTGAGGGGGCTTCCAGGCTGGCAGACACAGTAGGAGCTGAGCAGTCCTGCCCTCCTTGAGCTGGGACCTTCTTCACTCTGGTGACCTTGGCACTCAGGCTTGCCTTTACCTTTGGCTCACTCTTAAGGGCTCCCAGTTTCCCTTTAGGGCTTCCTGGGCCTGTGGTAGCAGCTAGTTTAGGGCAACCTGTAGGGGCTGCCTTCCAGGCCCCCAGGTCCACTTTAAGGAGGGCTGGGGGACCCTGAGCCAGTTCTTGGATGACTTTGTCATAAGGACCCCCAGGCTCAGGCCATCGCCCACATGGGCTGGGGACATAGACTCCACTTCGAGGGATGACCCCAGACCCTGTGCCCTGGGGGCAGGCAACTCCCACCTCTAGCAGCTTCATGTTGGTCAAAAGCTCTTCCTCGAGCGTGTGGTACATGGCCTGATCCTTGGTCCCACCCAGGAGCAGGGGAGGATATCGCCCCTCCCACTCGTGTGGGCCCAAGCCCCGAGGCTCCCCAGCCTTTGCTGTCACCTGGATGTCCAGCTTCTGGTCCCCTTGCTTCGCATCCACAAAGGAGTCCTCATGTCTCCACCCAGCCGGGTCGCCAGTGACAGCCCTTACTGGGATGGATCCGCTCCCCAATTCTGTCATGGTACCTACACTTGCAGGACCTGGAAAGCTACTTCCTGGAGTTGGGGGGCGGGCAGGGGACAATCGGACAGGGATCTTGGTGGGCCCTTTAACAGGGGTTGGAGAGCGGACAGCTGCTGGCTCCCTGAGCTGGGCAGAAGCACCCTCAGCCTCACCCCTGGGTGGTGGCTTGAGGTTCATGGGCTTGGCTGGGCTGGAGGAATGAGGCAGTGGAGATGGTCCTCTCACTGGTGTCCTTTTGGCTGTGGCTTCAGGGGCTCGGAATCTCTGGGAGGTGGGGGCTCTGGCATGAGTTCCCTGGCTGTCTATCCCGTCATGAACCCAAGATGTGGGAGTCCTTCCTCTGGGGTGTTCAGGGGAGTATCTCTCCTCCTTTTTCCCTGAGGAGGTGCCCTGTGGGTCTTGGCTCCGATGGGGGGATGAGGATTGGGGGCCAGGTGGGCTGTCCTGAGCTGGCAGCTGCCTCCGAGATGGGGTAGGTGACCTCTCCTGGCACCTGAAAGGGAGAATCACAAGGTTGACAGGATCATCTAGTCCATTCCCCTGGCTCTGGGAAGGGAGGACCTTTCCCCAGCCAGAACACCAAGGGGACCAGACTTCATGTTGAATGACACCGATGCTCTCTCCCTCTGTGCCTGCCCTAGTCTTCCTTATGACTTATTCTCCCTCATTCCCTGTGTGGCAGATAGAAAGAAGCCTGGTTTGGACCCCGAATTACTTCAGGTCCCACAACTAAAGGTCACCAGTCTTGGGGGAGGGAGTGTCTATCTATTCTACTGTGAAATGGCAGAAGGACCTTGAGAAATCTGTTCCCTTTATGGGCCTCAGCTTCATCTGTGAAATGGGAGAGCATATGAAAAAGCTACATGATTCCAATGGTGCCGACTGGATGCCTTTTTGGTTCTGAACACCTGGGATAAGGACACTGCCAGGACACTGCTTCCCTTATCTTGGGGTGGGGTGGCCCCCTGAGAATATGGACTCCGTAGGGGAAAGAGAACCTACTCTGTCCTTCTCCCTTGTACCTCAAGAATGATGCTGTCTCTCTGGGGACTCCCGCCTCTGCTCCTCTTTTACTGTGGGCTCTAGGGGAGGAGGAAGTGAGGGCCCTCAGCTTTCGGCCTGAAGAGGTGTATGTCTTCCAGTCCACAGGGGGCAGCGGGCTCTGGGAACGGCTGATAGTCATCGTAGGTTGAGGCAGCGAGGGCCCATCCTGCACCTTCACTTCATGCTGCACCGGTGGGACAGGGGGCTTCTGGAAACTGCCCGTCTTGTGTGCTACCAACACAGGCCCCCAGAGAGAGGAGAGGAAGAAGGGGTTAAATTCCTGCTGATGGAGCCCGCTGTTCTCCTTCCCCAACTGTCCTACCTCCCCCCCGCCCACAACCCACATTAGAGACAGTGGGACCTACAGTACCAGTGCCGGTGCCAGAGCTTCCTTTTAGGGGTTCAGGGGATGAAATCCGGTCAGAAGGCCCAGCTGGGGGACTTGTTTAAAGCTGCATTTGTATTGCAAGTTCAAATCTTTTACTTAGATTACATGTTTATATGGGGTAGCTTGAGGTGCTAATAGAAATTATGGAAGGACTGAAGACCCCTCCGAGTCATACTCGGTGCTTTGGAGGCTGACCCACGCTCTGCCTAGAGGCACCCTGACCAAATGCTGATTCTGTGTGTTTGGCGTCATCTTGTGGATATAATTGGTATTGCAATTTGGCTGCCCAGCTTCCTTCCCATGTCTGAAGGCATCCCACCAGTATCTTTATCTTTTTCTTCTTTCTTCTTCTCCTCCTCCTTCTTCTCCTTCTCCTCCTTCTCCTTCTCCTCCTTCTCCTTTCCTTCTCTCTTTCTTCTTTCTTCCTCTCCTTCCTCTTTTCTCTTTCTTTCTTTCTTCTTCTTTTTCTCTTTCTCCTCCTTCTCCTTCTTCCACCAGTACCTTCTATAGGATCTTCCTTTCTCCATCCCCTGCATACTTCCTGGCCCTGGAGATCAGACCTACCTCCCACCGCTGCTCCCGGCCTCCCGACCCAGAGCCACAGAGACTCTCAGAGGACTCACAGAGGGAGGTGCACCGGCAGGGGTCATGTTTGTCCAGATAATGGCCGAGTGTGTCCCAGCCGCCCCCCACACGCACCATCACATGGTTCCGGAGGATCTGTAGAGGACAAGGATGAGGTTGAGGACGGGATGGAGGGTTTTCCCTCTTCCTGGAGCGGCCCACAGTTTTCCAGCATACACTCCCATGCATGTACATGTGCACACGCAGGTACTCCGCACAGGTGTGTATTTTGCAGCCTGCCTCTCCACAACTAGCATTGGATAACGTGTTGTTAAGGGTGGTGACCAGGCTGACAAAGAGTTGCCCCACAGCTGGACAAGGGATCTCCCAAGCACTGGGCAGCCTGGCCCCAGAACACTCTCCTCTCCCCCTTCACCTGCACATGCCTATGTCAGAAACGTAGCCCTGGCTTTGCTCTATAGTGTGTGTGTGTCGAGGAATCCCTGGGAATCCCGGTCTTACCCCATTCTGGGGCAAGTCACAGTCTCTCCAGGCTTCCATTTTTCAACTCAGTTTTCAACTGAGGAACACAATCCCTTGTCCTTACCTACTTCACAGAGCTATTGGCCCAGGGTCTGGGTGAGGGCCCCAGGGAGCTGGCTCTGCCCCCAGGCATGGCCCGTGATCAAGGAAAGGGCGTGCATACCTATGAGCTGCTGGCCAAGCCTCTGGGTACGATCTGTTTCTGGTAAGGCATTGCCAGGTATGAGGGTGTGGGTATGGGAGGTACGTTTCAGACCTGTACTACTGCTCACTCCGCAGAATGTACCAAGCCAGGCATGTGAAGGGTGGACTATGGGGCCCATGCACTGAACACAAACTTGGGGTTCTCAGGCCCCCTGCTCTGACAAGGCATGTGGATGGAGTGGAGGCAAAGGAAATTCAGCAGTACCCTTCACACTGCACTTCTGCCTGGACACCCCTCTGCACTCAGCTAAGGTGGAGCAGACGGGGACAGGGTTCTGGCTGTCGTAATGGGAGGAGGGGATAGGATTGCCAACTCTGCCAACAATCTTCTGGAATTCTGCAAGGGAGAGAAAGAAAGCCCTAAGGCCCGATAAGTTGGAGTGAATGATGAGTTCCTGTCCTTGCCCTCAGTCCTGGGTATGTTCCCATGAAAGGAAACTCTATTCTGCGGATCCTGGGGGACACCCCCACCCCTGTCCCAGACTTACCCGGATGAAGATGAGAGTGTTGGAGTCCCCCACACGGTACTTCCCCTCAGACACCTTGACCATGGAGAACTGAACTGGGCACGTGCAGTGGCTGACGAGGCTCTGTACCTGTGGGTAGTGACGATGGGCTCAGCCCTCCCTCTGCACAGGTGCCCAAGCTCCCTACTCCCCACCCTGCGTCAAGCCCCGGGAGAGGGAGCTGGTCTGTCCCCAGAGCCAGCACCTTGGCTTCTGCTGAGGTCAGGGCTGGGGGCTGAGAAGCAAGTGCAGAAGACTTTTAATGACCCAGTGAAAACAAGACCTATAGTCCAGTCACCTATAGTCCAGTGGTCTGTGGGTCAGCTGACAGAGGCAGTGGAATGTAATGGTGAAGAAGATGGACATTGGAATTTGACAGGCTTCGGCTGGAGTCCTGTCTCCACCGCACCATAGGCCTTGGGCAAGTTAAGGAGCCTCCCTGAGCTCGATTCCTGGATAGCAGAAATGGGTTCATCCCAGTAAGAGCTAGCTCCTATGAAGCGCCCCTCTGTGCCGGACACTGTTCCCAGCACTTCATACGCACTGGCTCATTTAATATTCAGCAGTCATATAAGGTAGGTACTATTACACCTCCACGCTACAGAATTGAGGCACAGAGAGGTTAAATAATTTGCCCCAAGTCACACAGCCGGGGAGCAGTGGAACTAAGATTTGAACCAAGGTGTCAGAAACGGTGCCAGGGGCTGGGTTCTTAAAAGCCGTCCCGCAGAGACTCAGAGAGGTCTAGAGCGCGGGATTGTAATAAAAACGTAATAAGCGATTTAGCTGCTACTATATGCGATGAGGATTGAGGCTCAGAGTGGAACAGGACTTAAAGCCGCGGTGTGAATTCAGACAGGGTGGGGGCTGGAGCTCGAGAAGGGCGTGGGTCGGATCCCGCAGGCGGGGCTGGGGGAGGGGGCGTGGCAGAGGGAGGCGGGGCCTGGAGGGCGTGCCCCAGCCCCTCACCATCTGGTCCAGGTTGCGGAAGTGGCAGGGCCGACGCGCAGGGGGCTCGGGCGGCGGGGGGTCCGGCGGGGGCAGGGCCAGCTCCTGCCGCAGCTCCTCGTCGATCTCCTCCTCCAGCCGCACCAGGGTCGGCGCCGCCACACCGAAGCGCCAGGCTCGGCGGCCCAGCTCCAGCAAGCACAGCACCACGTTCTTCACGTTCTTGCGTAGCACCAGGTCCTCGGTCTCGAACATCACCACCTCTGGCAAGCGGAGGTGGGGGAAGGGGGCAGGCAGCTGGGAGAGCCCTGGGGCCATCCCTGGCCCCGGGTGGAGGCCCGAGGGGGTGACTCGGATGGCAGGATCTTGGAGTCAGGCCAGCCCCCTAGGAGGGGTCTGAGCAGAATTGCACAGGCACTGAGTGCAGACTAGGTGGCCCGTCTCACAAGAGAGGCTGGGGTGGGAAGGAGGTGACACAGCCAAGCCAGGAGCCCGGAGCCCAGCTGTGGGTTAACTCCACCTTGCCCTTCTTCCTATTCAGTTTGACAAAATGGGTAGGAGCAAGGAGCACTTCTGCTTCCCACCCATGCAGCCCACCTCCAATATCCAGCAGATATCTGGAACTCAACCTTCAGCCCACATCTAACCAGGCAGGGCTGAGTGCAGGCTCTGGAGCCTGACTGTCAGGGTTGGCGTCCCAATTCTCCCACCCAGCAGCTGTGTATCCTTGGGCTAGAACCTGAGCCTCAGTCTCCTCCTCTGTCAGATGGGGTGTAGACTATACCATGGGGTTGTTGTAAAGACAGTTGTTAAGTGTCTGCAGACGAAATCTGGCTACATGGGAAGTGCTCAGTGAGACACTAGCTTTTCTCAGCCCTCCAATCCTGAGCCGCCCTGCCTTGCCACCAGCCAGCAGCTGGCCTGACTCTTCCCTCTGTCTCACCCCACTCTGCCTTTGACCTGGAGGATGGCCCAATATCCAGCTTCATCCCACTGCCGGATCCAAGGCCTAGGAGATGAGGGATCCTGGCAGGTTACTCCTCTGCAACTCACAAGCCTCAGCACGACTGCCTCTCCCTAATGTCCACTTGCCTGCCCCCCTTGTCCTCCCCCACCCCCACCCCAGCCCTGTGCCCTTACCCACACTGGCTTCTGCCAGTCATCCGAACACAGCATCTCTGTGCCTATACCCCTGCGGTCCCCTGCCCAGAATTCCCTTTCCTCCAAACTTCTATTTGTTCCCCAAGACTCAGTTCAAATCTGTCTCCTCTGAGTGGCCTTTCTTGGCCCCCACTTTCCACCTCATCAGGTAGCTGTTTCCTCTCCTGGTTCCCCAACACACACACCTCTATCTTGGGCTTTTATCACATTAGACTGTAATCTGTGTATCTATGCATCTATCTCTCTAGACCATGAGCTCTTTGGACACTGAGTCTTAGTCTTCTTGGTCCTTTGTGCTGGGCACAAAGATAGGGACTAACTATATATTTGTTGAATGGATGAATCATTCAACACATTTATTTTTTGAAGATTTACTATGAGATGGGGAAACTGAGGCACGAGAAGGGATGAGCTGGCCCAAATGAGGAAAGAGGACCCTGGCTCCTGACTCCAGCTGCAGCCCGAGCCTCAGAGAGTAGGTGGATGCCTGGCAAGATAAGGTCTGGGGAGAGGGTGCAGGGTGGTTACCTTGGATGCCCATCTCCTTTCGACACCAATGGATGAAGTTGGAGACATTGTCCCGGGCCTGGAAGGTGCCCGGCTGGGCAGCCCCGTTGCAGGAAACCCCAGCCCGAGGCAGGGGCATCCTTTGGGCTCGAGCAGGTGCCTCAGCCAGGAAGGCCAGGGCAGCCTCCGTGATGGCGTTGGCGTGCCGGCACAGCACCAGGCCTGTCTCCAGGACCTGCAGGAAGTTGGCCGCGTCGATGTCCAGCCCATAGAGATCCCGAAGCCACTCGGCCAGGTCCTCCTTCATGGCTTCCAGGTAGTGCTCGCTGGACTTAAAGGGCCGGATGCTACGCACTGGTGGCCCAACAGTCCCAGGCCTCCTCCCACGTCCCCTAGGCTTGGACATGGTTGGACCCTCAACAGGGAGGAGGTGGGTGCCTCCTCTCTGCCGCTGTTGTGCCTTCACTACTACCTGCTGGGTCGTGGCTGACCCTGACTCAGGGGTTCCCCGTCTACCCTCCAAGAGCCCAGAACTTCTGGCTCTGCTACTTGCTGCTGGCTTCAGCCTGGTCCCCCGCCCCCCCACATTCCTCAGTCCCTGCCGGAACTTTCCCTACTTAGTGGCCTTGCCGGGACCTCACTCTTGGGCTGCCCAGTTCTCTCAGAGTTTGCCACCTCCCGGGACAGGTGGAGGTGAGGACACTGCTCTCTCCCCCCAGGACTAGACAGGTCCACTGGCTGCCTCCCACCCCCCAGTGGCTGGCGGAGCCCGGCTGTCCGGCTGTCCGCCTCTCCACTCTGCTTTCCCCTCCTCTCCTTGGAGACAGCGGCTGCTACAAACACTCCTTGTTAACCCTTCCTGGCAGCCAGCCGAGGACTGCCCTGCAGAGCCCGCCCTGGGATCCAATGGAGCAGGGAGGAGAGGCTGGGGCGGGCTTCTCTCCCTTGTTGGAAGCATGGGGGATTCTGGGAATTGTGGGAGAAAAGCAGGGCCAGGGGTTGCTGAGGCCCTCGGTGTTAGTGAGCACTGTAAGGTGGGGATGAAAGAGACAGTGATAGGGGCTAAAGACAGGACTCAGCCCTGGCCCCTTTCCTTTATCCTCCTGGGACCTTCATATGCTACCTAACCTCTCTGTGCCTTAGTTTCCTCTACTGTAAAATGGGAATGTCTACCTCTGTTGGGTGTTGTGAGGAGTAAAGGAATTATGTAGGTGGAAAGTTTCAGGACACACGCACACACAGGACTGGGTGGGTCCCAGCTCTCGCTGATTCTCCCAGCAGCCCCGTCTATGCCCGGTGATCTCCACTTTCTCTAAGAACCTGCTCCATCCTCCCCTCCCACCACTGATTCCGCTAGAGCAGGTTGGAGCTGTCAACCACAGTACCTCACCCTGGCCACAGCAGCACATCCCTTCAATAAATATCAAGTACCTCCTATGTGTCAGGCACTATTATAGGCCTGAAGACAGAGCAGTAAATGAGGTGCCTGACCTCATGGAGGCTACATACATGTTAGTGGGGATGGATGACAGGTGACAAATAAATCAAGAGTAAGTCCGATGGTGATAAATACCAGGGAGAAAAATCAAGCACTAAGGGAGATGGAGCAGTGGGTGGAATTTTATGGGAGGTGGTCAAGGGAGGGCCTCACTGACATGATGTTCAAAGGGTAAGAGGCTCCAATCTCTTAAATATAAAATATTGTTATATATTTAATATGTATAATATATATTTTTAAAAATATATTATAAATCTTGTTATATATACATATATGGGAATATATGTATGTATGTATATATATACATGTATATACATGTGTATATATATTATATATTATATATATATATATATATATTCCCACTTGGGTAACCCTTACATACCACCTTATTGGATATTTCTTCTTGTAACTTACCTTTATTGCTCAACTAAAATGAACATGGAACCTCCGTGTTATACCTGGTCATTACAAGTTAATGTGCTATATGTGCCATTAATTTACATATTAAAATCTTAAAAAGTACAAAAATTATAGCTTTACTTTGGACACTCAAACTCATCTTGTTCTCCAGATTTCTGGGAATGGCAGGAAATAATGCTTGCCAATAAAATGTAGCTCCTTCTCTTCCGGTTTTAAGCAGTTTCTTCTGGATAGAGATCCAATTTTGAGTTCACACATCAGTGCAGTTTCTCCCCTTTCAAGGGGGTCTTCCCAGCTTGGCATCTGAGTCCAGGAGGGATGCTTATGTCCCTGGTGGAGTGGGATTACCTGTCTGTTCTCGTGCTTTCCCTGCTGACTCTATTACTACTCTGTGATCAATTTCCAATGGGGTTTTATGCTGGTATTGTTTGTTTTGACAATCCCGCTTTTTATGGAGGTCCCACGAAACCCAGAATATCCCTGAGAAAGTGAATGAACACCCTAAGGATGACAAAGGACCTCTGGGCAAGTTGAAGTGGGTGAGGCAGGATGAGGTGAATGACCAGACATGAGGGACACCCTGTCATGGTTGTTCGTGGGATGCTCCCAAAAAGCCACGGCACAGACTCAGTGGTTTGGATGTGCCTGGCCAGGGACATTAAATCTTAGGTAGTGACTCAAGAAGGTTGTTCATGGCGCCAGTGACCAGAGGTGTCCCCCGCAGTGGCTTCTGAACTGTATCATTCCTGTGGTGTGCTCTCAGCTGTGCTCGCCCTCACCAGCCTTCTATAGTTCCTGTCCGATTGCCAAATTGGCCATTCTATGAGCTCCCGCTGCTCTGTCTCTTTAAATTAGCCAGAGTAGGGGTGTCTGGGTGGCTCAGTCAGGTGAGCGGTTAAGTGTCTGACTTTGGCTAGAGTTATGATCTCCCAGTTCGTGGGTTCAAGCTCCCTGTCGGGCTCTGTGCTGACAGCTCAGGGCCTCGAGCCTTCTTTGGATTCTGTGTCTCCCTCTCTCTCTGCCCCTCCCCCACTCATGCTCTGTCTCTCTCTCTCTCTCTCTCAAAAAATAAACATTAAAAATAAATAAATAAATTAGCCAGAGTGAGCTTTTGAATTTTGCAGTGAGGAATCCTCGTGGCTCTAAGCTCTTTTGGGAAATGTAAGGAGAACAGGTTTGTTGGGAGACAGTTCTCCATGGGTCTTTTGCATTTCTGCCTGTCTCACAAGTAGAGGCACGGACTTTTCAAGGATGTTTATATAGTGAACAACCTTTGGAAGATAGTGACCATGTCTCTCTCTGGAGCAGAGAGCAGGTTTGCTTGCTGCCCATTAGAAAAGACTTGTGTTCCAGGGCCCCTGGGAGGCTCAGTTGGTTAAGCGTCTGACTCTTGATTTCAGCTCAGGTCATGAACTCTTGGTTGTGAGACTGAGCCCCGTGTCAGGCTCCTGTGGAGCCTACTTAAGATTCTCTGTCTCCCTCTGCCCCTTTCTCCCTCAAAAAAAGTTAATAAAAAGATTTGTGTTCCTAAGCTCAGAGTTTCTCTTGTAATGCAAGCCAGTGCACGTGCAGGCATTCACTGACACCCATCCCTGTGGCACCCATGTCAGCAAGAGGTGCTGACACACATATGCTGATGTTGCTGTGCCATGAGGAATCAAGTCCTTGTCTCTGACCCAGGAGCCTCATGTTTTTGGGCATACCCATGACACTCGGGCAAGTTAACTCGTTAGCATTTGAGAGCAAAACTTCAGACCCTCCACAGTTCTTGACAGAATTGTCCCCATGTGACTAGGACATTCCTGGGAGCCGTTCTGTTCTCGTTGTACTCCGTCCCACCCACCTGCCTCCACCAAACTGGGAGATGCCCGAGGGAGTGACCCCATTCTCCTCCACCCTCAGACTTGAAGGGAAACCAAATCATTCTTCCCCGTCAGACTGAGGCTCTCCGGAGCTGGGTTTGCATCCTCTGACCCCTCTGCATACTCCTGTCTCTGCCAACACATGCCGCTGTGAAGGCCAGGAAAACTCATTTCCAGGCTCCATGATTTTGTCCCCTCCCCCAGCTCCAGTTCTCACACACACCTACACCACATTCTGGAGCTACACCCAGCTCTTGCCTGGGTCCTGCTTCCTACTGGACTTGGAGGCGTGTCCTCTGCTTCTTGGAGCTAAGGCAATGAGCTGGAAGTAAGTTGAGGGGGGAGCCAGAGTGAGGAAGGATAGAGATAAGACAGAAAAGGGAGGAGAGAACATAATGATACAAATAAACTTAATGCTTTGAATGGTTTCTGTAGGCCAGGTAAAGTCTGGTAATGTGTGACTATCTCTGATTTACAGATGAAGAGGCTGAGGGTCAGAGACAACATGCTGAAGGTCAGATCTTACGCTTATGTGGTTGAGCTGGGATTTGAACCCAGCCTGCAGCGGGCCAAAGCCACTCCTTTCTCTCTTATAATGCCTTGCCAAGAGGGGAAGGTAGGGGACGCCAAGGTTTAAGTGTTCTTGGAGGCTCTAGAAAAGGCAGCTATTCCTTGGTGGGACCCTTTGGGCAGGTAAAATTCTAGCCCCACCCCCTGTGATCCAACAGAGGCCCTGGAGATCAAAGTTCTATGTGTCCTGGGACTTCCCTCTCATCCCAGTCCCTGATCAGGGGAAGAGGACAGCCCAGCCTTGGCAAGAATGGATAAGCACGGTGAGTGGGGCTGGAGGTAGGGTGGGGACTGAGGACAGGGCCATTGACTCCTGTTAAGTGTGGATGCAAACCCAGTGTGGACCAACTCACCCATCACCATAGCAACGCCAGAGTAGAAGTCCAGCCTTTTCTCAGTTACTTGTACAAGCCCTCTCCTCTCTCTTTCCTGAATATTCTCGACATCTGCTCCCTCATCTTCACCTGCTGTTTTCGGGACCTTTGTCTTCTCTGCCCGAACCACTGTGACGATGCCTAAGTGGGTCTCCCTTGTCCTGCAGAGAGGCCATCCTAAAACACAGCTCTGAGCATGTCCCTCCATCAGAATGTCCAGTGGCTCCACCCTGGAACGACAAAGTCCAAACTCCACAGCCTGTCACCCAAAGTCCCAACCTTCCTGTCTAACGTCGTTTCCTATTCCCATTTCAAAAAGTTCCAGCATCCCTTTCTGGCTGCGCACTAAGTCTGGCCTTTTACGACCAAAAAGCTCCTTAGTGTGTTTTCCTAAAGAAAAGTACAGTGGTTCCTGACTTTCCAGCTTCAGCAACATCAAGAACTGGCAGAATCTTTGAAACAACTTTTTTTGGGGAAAGATTTCAGAAGGCTTGGATGAAATTCAGAGGCCCCTCTGTTACCTACCTTGTCCCTGCCTGAGATGGTTGTGAAGAAGAAGGGGCACAATGTATGGAGAGTTTAGCACAGTGATTGCATACTGTGAGTCGTAATGAGTTGGTGCTCATTACATGTGAGTTGGAACACTAATTTTATCATTCTCCTTTGTCCCCAACCTCTTTAAACAGGACAGGCAGGGGTCAATTGCAATTTTCTTGACCTTTTCAGGGCAAACCACGGTTGTATCCTCCCTGCCCTCCTCCCCCTTTTTGTTAGAAGTCCAGCTCCCCAGATCCAGCGGATAGCAGGGCACACGGTGGTGCCAGGGGAAGAGAGGGAGGCTGCTGAGTAGTGGACACCTCCCAGTAGAGGCCAGGTTACTTTCAATGCCCCCCACCCCCCGCCCCGGGTGGGGGAACTTCCTGCCTGCCAAGACTACTGTGATGAGTTATGAAGTCTGTGCTCTCAACAAGGGAGGGACAGTGGTGGCTGAAATCCAGCTGGCAATTGGGGTCAAGCCCGGAAGGAGGCTTTTCCTAATTGGCTCACTCCCAGCACCACTCCTTTTCTTAACTGGCCTGTCCATGTTGTTGTTGTAGGTGGTGGTGCTGATGGTGTGTGTACATAGTGGGGTTTTTAGTCTGCCCAGAGGGGGCACTTTTTTCAATTATTTTCCTCATCGCAGCTGGGCTTCCTCAAGGCAAGGCCCACTTTGAAGAAGGAAATCCTACCCAGAAAACAAAATCTAAACAACTCTCTAGAAAAGCTGCACTTCAATGTTTATTGACAGCCTACACAGAGATCAGTTCCCACCCTAGAGCCAATGAGAAGGAAGGTGGTGATGAGCCAGCACAGCCTCTGGGGGTTCGGGTTCGGGTTCGGGTTCGCAGCCCTCGTTGCTGCGCCTTGATGATTGCCTCCCAGCAAGCCCTGGGCTGGGCACTTTACAGAGATGCGACCTGATACCTGCCTCACGTTGGGCACCACTTTTGACAGATGGGGACACAGAGCCTGACATGACTTGCCCCGAATCCTCAGCAAGGAAGAGTAGAAACCTAGGAAATGGCGGGGGGTGGGGGGACAGCCCTGCAGGCCTTGTCTCGCCCGGGAAAATCCTGCACACTCCGTAACCCTCTCTTCGAAATCCTACTAGCCTGGTGCGTCTCGTGCATACCGTCCTTCAGGCGCCTGTCTTTTTGGGGGGTCGGGTTGTGGACAACAGCCAGGGTACCCGGCTCTTCCCCGGGGACAGCGGGCCCGCGCTGACCTCCTCCCTCCCGCAGGAGTGAAGACTCCCTTGTGGAAGAAGGAACTGGTAGAGCCGCAGGCCAGAGAGGTTGCGGCGGCAGAGGAAGAGGAGGAGGGGTTGGAGGAGGAGGAGGAGGACGACGACGACGAGGACGAGGAGGAGAGGCCGCGGGAGCAGACGGCGGCCGAGGGCGAGGCGCAGTGCCGGGAGGCGGAGGGCGGCGAGGGTCGCGAGCGGGGCTCCGTGTCCTACTGCCCGCTGCGCCAGGAGTCCAGCACCCAGCAGGTGGCGCTGCTGCGGCGCGCGGACAGCGGCTTCTGGGGTTGGCTCAGCCCCTTCGTGCTGCTCGGCGGCCTGGCGGCTCCGGCGGACAGGTGAGGGCGCGCCCTGGCCGGGGCGGGCCGCACGCGCGAGGCCGCGGTGGGCGGGGACCGCGCGGGGCACTGAGCGTCCCGGGCCCCGCGCAGGAAGCGGAGCCTCCCGGAGCCGCGGTGCGTGCTGGAGACGCGGCGCCGGCCGCCGCGCGCCGGGGCTGTGCGCGCTGCGAAATCCTTTTCTGCAAGAAGTGCAGGAACCTGCACAGCCACCCGGCCTACGTGGCGCACTGCCTTCTGGAACACCCGGATCTGCGTGAGGCGCGGGCTTCGGGGGGCGCGGGAGCCGCCGGGGGCCCCTGAGCGCCCCCACTGCCAGCCTTTGTGCCCTCCGTCCTCGCCTGACCCCAGCCTCCCCACCACCTTCTCCTCTCCTCTGACGCGGGGCGTTCTCCAGCACATTCCACAGAACAGCCCCTTCCCAGAGCCGCCCTGCCCGGAGCGCCTCCTCTGAGCCGGCAAGTGGGCCCACCTGTCACCGAGCGTCCACCCAAAGCTGAGCCCAGCATCACCTGGAGCTCCATGCCTCCGTTAGCACCTCCCGAGGGCTTCCGCCCCGGGGGGCACACAGTGCCTACCGCCCACTTGACTCACGTCCCCTGGCACAGCGTCACATTCATCTCTTGGGTATTTCAGGTCCGTCTGACCCAGTGGGCAGAGGCATTGCCTCGAGAAACTAACCCCTGGGTTCCCTCACCGCTGAGAAACCTGCCCCTGCCCCTCATTCAATAAAGCCTTTAATCAAAGTGTCAGTGCCTTGAGGTGGGGGCCAGGCGGCTCCCTTGAGGGTGATAAAGACCCTCATTTCCCCTCCCCAGGGTTCAAGCCAGAGGGAAAAGGGCAGGCCAAGAGCCTCCTCCCTCTATCCCCGCCAGGACTGGGCGGAACAAAGCACTTGCATCCAAGGGCAGTCAAAGGCCATTTCCCCCCACTGCACAGAGAAAAAAAATGAAGGCGCAGGGCCAGAAATGCCCGTGGGGAGCTGAGGGCTGAATCTTGCCAGATCTTTCTCCCCTTCTGCTGGAAGCCTGGTCTTGCCAAGGTCAGTGTGTGTGCAAATGAGGCACTGGCAGGTGTGGAGGGCGGAGGACAAGAGACCCAGATGCTAAGACGGAGACTGCCTGAGGCAGAAGACAGGCTGGGGAGCTGGTTCCTTCTCCAGGAATCCCAGCTATTCTTGGCCAGCCAGCAGGAGCTCCTGGAATGCTGCGTGTGTGGCCCGAAGAATGGGGCCATTGTGAGTACCAGGCCTCCCCCAGCCTGCAGAGACCCCAGCGCCTGCAGCAGAGCAGCCCTCCAGAGAGGCCCCTGTCCTCTCCTTGCCACCCATGACTCTCCATCTGGCCTGGGGGGTAAGGGAGGGCAGGAACATGTTGCTTTTTCAGGCCCCCTCTCCGCATCGCAACTACTCACACAGAAGTCTGTGGTCTTGGCTTGGATGAAAGAACATGGTTCCAGCGTCTCCAGCATTCGTGCCCCACCTGTTCTTCACTGGCAACCATCCCAAGGAAGATTGATGCCCGCCTCCAGGCCCAGAAGCTGGGGGGGGGGCACCTCTTTATTCCAGCCTCCCCACCCCCCACCAAAAGTCAGGCCCAGCAGGCCTGCATCAGTCTCCCTCTTGTTCTGGGTCCTAACCACCCCCTTCCCTCCCACCCAAGGCTCTCTGAGGTTGGAAATCCTTGTACCCAACCCACCCAAGCTTCCTGGAGGTGAGGCCTCTCATTTAAGACAATTCTCCAAGAACTGAGCCAGAAGGTCCTGAGGGGAAGGAGAGGTTGCCAAGTGGTCGCAACCTCTCCATGGAGTTTTACATCCTCCCCGGTTGCTCAGTGCCACGGCCTCGTGGACAGGAAGTGCACCTTTAGCAGAAGGAACAAAATCCCCAAGGCTTAGGGAGGAAAGTCCTTTGGGGAAAGGTTTGAGACCCTTTTCGGCTTCTGCTTGGATTGATCCCACAAAGTTCAATGTCTTGAGAGCACATTCTTCAGGGAACAGATGCAGACGTGGTCTGGTCTTCTGCAGGGAGGCTCAGAGGCTTCCAAGACAGGGCTTGCCCCTGGGGCAGGGGACACACGTTGGCCATAGGGCATCAGTTCACTAAGAGGTGGGGGCGTCTTCAAAATAGGGCACCCCCCGAGTTGGCGTGCCAGCAGCCCATCCAGGGCAGCTCTGTGGCCCAGCGGCCCGAGTCCGTCACCTGCAGTTTGGTCTGGTCAAGGCGCCAGTAGCGGTCATCTCTGAAGAAGATGATAGAACCGTCGGGCCGGGGCAGGGCACCACTGACCTCCTCAGGGACACCGTCCCAGTCCTGCAGGCCTCGGGGGTAGTAGGGCTCCACCTGCAGTCCACCTCGGGCCAGCACGTAGTAGCGGGCACCCTTGAAGAGTATCAGTCGACCCAGAGGAGGGAAGAATAGGGCCGCGTCTGGGTGGCGGGGCAGGCCTCCTGCCCGGCACAGCTGTGGTGAACCCCACACTGGCTTAGGGCCCCGGAACCTCCAGCATCGGCTCCCTGTAGGGCATCGGGAGAGCCAGGGTGAGCGGGTGGCTCTCGCCCTTTGGTCCTCCACCTCACCTGTGTCCCCCCATTCCCCTGCTCCCCCTCATCCTAGAGCCCAAGGTGGTTAGTATTTGTGATAATCAAAATGGATCACACAGCACTAATAATTCGTTACACCCAGTACGGAGGGACTGTTGTGGCCTAGACCTCCAGCAGGTGTCAGCAGAGGGCAGAGGGCACTGTGGGAACCCATCCCTGGGAGGCGGGAAGCAGGCCCCTCCCTGGGTAGGGAGTGGACTACCAGGAAGGCCAGTCACCATCTTTTCCACAGAGTTCTATGAAGGCAGGGATTTCTGTTTTGTTCACTACTGTAGCTGTAACACCTCCAACAGTGTCTAATGAATATAAGACATTCAATATGTGTTGAATGAATGAAACTACTCAATATACTGCACACTCCTCAGACATCATGCTGTTTGAATTCTCCTTCCCCAAGAAACCTGAGGGATTATTTTCCTCATTCAAGAAATTCAAGTCCGAGAGTTAAGTGACAGGCCCAACCTTACACAGCCAGGATGCCAAGGAGGTAGGACTTTCCGCTGGATCGCAGAGCTCGGGAGTGGTTCTCTGTTCCCCTTCTAGACTCTTCTCTGCAGCTCTCCCACCCTCTCTCTCTGGGACAACCTCCACACCCACGCCCCCCAACCCATCACTGAAGGAACCTCCTAGTAGAGGTCCCTGGGGTCACAGGTTCAGATTGGAATTGAGACTCCTCCCTTCTGTTGACCTTGGACAGAACACCTCCCTTCTCTAGGCCTCAATTTTCTCATCTGCCCCAGGGCTGGTACCTTTGAAGAAGTAGAAGTCCCCATCATCCAGTGACACTGCAGCAGCCTCAATGTGGGGGGGCAGCCCTGCCCACCTCTCCTGTAGTGGGTGTGGCTCAGAGACATTGCCATTCGGTGTCACCTCCCAGAAGTGGCTTCCTTGAAAAACGTATAGTCGCTGTTGCCCATCTGTCCGGAGACAAGAGAGTTGAGGAGTGACCATTGGCCTCCTGCCTTCCTTCCAGGGAAGGTGCTTCCCAGGCAGAGGAGAGAAGATGTGGCCTGCTCAGCTGGGACAGAGGGAAGTGCACAGGACGAAGCAGCGTTTTGCTTGGCGTGGGCTTGCTACCCTGCAGGATGCTTGTGGCTTGGGATTTCTGGATTTTATTACTCATAACCCCACCTTGTATTCCAGCTCTGGAGACCCCTGGAGATGTGGGGGAGGAAGGAAAAAGGAAGTGAGGCACACGTGGGACCATCTTACCTACAGTGATGGCATCGAAGGAAGCATGGCAATATTTAGGACCCTGAATTTCAGGGCGCCTTCCCTGTGTTCTGTGGGGGTCCCAGGCCTCGAAGTCAGTGAACAGCTTTCCTGGGAGCTGGATGGCCACTGAGCCCCCCTGGGGCTTCCCTTCATGGGGAAGGAGAGAAGAGGGAAAGAACACACACGGGTTGGGGCGGGTGTCGAGGGCTCAAGACCTCCCCTTTGGCTCCTTTCATCTTTATCTGATATGAGAGGCAGGGAAGGAGAGTGGGGGTGGGGGTGGGTTAAGAATGGTCCTTGGTTGTTGGTATTAACCACAGCACTAAACTCAAAAGTCCTCTCTTCTGCCCAATAGTCTGGGAGAGAGGGACCCGTTGGAGTGGGGGACCAAACAAGAGTTTGGCACTAAGAAGGGCAGAAGCTTCTCTTCCCTGAGTCCTGGGCAACATAGATGGCATGAGGACATGGTTCGGGGGCCCAGGCTGTGATAGTTACAGCAATTATAATAATTACAACACTATTTCACTTAGGAGACTGAGGCAGAGTCCAACAAGCTTAGAATTTGGCACCAGCTCCTGCGTCCGGGTCTACAGCTTTCTAGCTGTGTGACCTTGGACAAGTGTTCTAACCTCTCTGAGCCCCATTCTCCTCCTCAGTGGACAAAAGGATACTTATGTCGTGAGTGTATTGCATGTTAAGTGACTGGCTGGTAATATACATCCATGAAATAGCAGCTGTTTGTGTAGGTTTCTTAGGGTACAAGAGAAGTTCATGGCCACTAGTACTACCGCCCTGTGAGGTAAGCAGTTATTATCTCGCAGAAGGTGAAACTGAGGGCTCCCAGGGGGTAAATGCTCTGCCCAAGAGCAGCTGCTTAGCACGAATGGCATGGGCTCTCGGCCCTACCCACGCACCGTGCACTCTGAGGGAGGACAGCCCTGGTTGGGCGGCAGCACTGGTCAGTTCATCCTGGGGAGCAGACCTCGTCTGAGTCTACCTCCAGGCAGAGGCCCAGGCTTGGAGGGAAGTGGGCACCAGCGTCAGCGACGCGGGAGGCTGGGGGGGAGCAAGTGGAGCGGGAGCGAGGGCTGGCATGGGGGAAGACGTGGGACCCCTGGCTGGGTCTGGGTGACTGGGCAGGGATGGGAGACGAACTGCCAAGACCGGGGCTGGGCGGGAATCCGGAATTGCATGGAAGGGAGGGCTGTGCGGCGCGGGACCTAGTCGGGATAGAGAGGCCAGGCATGGGGGACAGCAGGAGCGCGAAGGTTTTGGGATTTGAGGGGAGCCTGCGGCTTCCGGATCGGGAGGGATCGGTGGCGGGGAGGCCGGGTTCCCACGCTGGGGACTCGGCTCCGGCTTGCAGCGCGGGCGTCCAGGCCCCGGAGGCGGGGCGGCGGGGGCTCACCATACAGGTCCTGCACCGCCAGCACGTCGTCCCAGCTGAGCAGCGCGTCGCGGCCCAGCCTCTTGTAGTAGGGCGCCATGAGCGCGCGCGGCGCGGGCGAGTGGGCCAGGCCGAGCGTGTGGCCGATCTCGTGCGCCAGCACCACGAACAGGTTGCGCCCGCGGCGGCGGCTCAGGGACCAGCGCTCGTCGCGGTCGAAGTGGGCTTCGCCACGGCGGGGCAGGAAGGCGTGCGCCAGGGCGCCCCCTGCAGGCGGCGCAGAGGGTCAGGGGGAGCCACCCGCCCGCGACACCCCCAAATTCCACCGTCCCGCGCAGGGGCCAAGGGGTGGGTGTGGCTGTCTTCTGCTGCATAATTCCCCTCCTAACGACGTCTGTCAGAGGCTGAACTGTGGAGCGGTGAACTGATGGCGAGGCTATGGGGTGGAGGCGCCTAAGAGGCAGCGTGGTATACACACAGCATGAGACCAAACTGCCTAGTCTTCTATCCTGGTTTCACTATTTTCTAGCTGTGTGACCTTGGGCAAGTAGCACCCCCTCTGATCTGAAATGGGAATGATGATAATGAGCTTCTTCCTCACGGGGTTATGCTGAGGATTAAAGAGGGATGTGGTATATGTGTGTGTTACGTATAATATTTAGTGCCTCGCCCGTAATAAATGCTGCATAGAAATTATTTTCAAAAAGATATGGGAATAGGTGTAGTGGTTATCCCAGAGGTGGGCATGATGAGACCTTACGGATGTTGGTACTGTTTCTTGATCTGGGTGCTGGATATGTGTATGGGTGTGTATAGTATCTTTAATTAAAATTATATATATTTTTGTGTTCTTGCCTTCTTCTGCCGGGGCCCCTTTGTGGGTCTCTACCTGCCAGGTTGTAGTAAGAGTGAGCAGAGGGAGTGAGCTGGATCAGTGATGTTCGAGCTTGTGACATGCCCCAGAGGGAGTTTATCAGTCATGCAGTTCCCAGGGCCTCACTGTTCACAGTTCACTTTCTGCAGGGGCAGGGGTCAGTGAACTGCGCAGCGATGATGTTGGCCTAGAAGCCTGTTGAGGGTGCTTCCAGCGTTGCCTTCTTGGGGCCCAGGCCAACGGGGAATGCCTGCCATTAAAGGAGAACCGCAGGGAGTGTGGGGAATGGGCCGTGTATACGAGGAATACATGCCTCCTGTTTTGAATATGCCTCGAGCAATGTTAGCCCTTTCCATTCAATTCTCCCAATAATCCTGGGAGACAGATGGCAGGTTTCAGAGGGAGAAGGCCTAAACTCAAGAAGACAAAGCACCTGTTCTAAATCAGAGAGCTTTCTCCCAGTCCAGCACCCTCTTAGCCACCGGACCCCACCTGGGTGTGGGCATAAACATCTCATGTAGATATCATGGGTGAAGTGACTCACATGTAAGAATACGTATGTGTTACATGTGGATTCCTGAAAAGCTTAGATTTCTCCCAGTCCTACCCTGGGTACCACCAGCAGGGCCTGGATGTTGGCTTTGCTCTGAGTGGGCTTGTTGGAAAGCAGAGGAGTGTAAGGGAGGTGTGGGCCCTATTGCCCAGGCCACGCAAGGTCTCAAGTCCCCACCATGAAGGGATCTGATCAGGTCTCCTTCCCTCATTAGCAGGAGGAGATGCACAGGGAGCCTGCGTTCAGGTTCTGAAGGCCAGTGTTGGGCAGAATGGGAGGAGAGCAGTTTAAGCTGCCTTTAGGTTGGGGGCAAACAGGAGAACTGTCTGGGCTGTGGGAATGGGAAGCACTTCTGTGACAGGTAGGGGGTAGAATGCCTCTTGCCCTGTGGCAGTGACTGTGGTAGTGGATGCAGGGAGGGTAGGAATGGGGTAGCGGTGGCCTCTGGGTGTTTTCAGGGTGTTGGTCTGGGGAATATCCATGTTTGGAGGACAGGAGAGGTATGGGGCTCTCTAGAAGCAGAGGATGGATGACGGGACCTCAGAAGATTCTCCCAGAAAATACTCTGGAATTTGCAAAGCACTTTCCATGCAGAAGCTCATCTGGCTGTCCTTTCAGCCATGTGGCACACAACTGGACAGAAACCATTGTTCCCATTCTACAGATGAGGAGACTGAGGGCTCTTTAAAAGGGAGTGCAGCTTGGTCAAGGCCAAAGCGAGAGTTTAGGCTCCATTGCCCTCCCCAGACAGCCTTTTCTACCGGGTTCCCCTCCTGCCATGGGAGAGAGAGCCTCTGTGTCAGCACCTGGGCCATCAAAGGCGTTGCCCAGTCCGTCGTTGTGGTCCCCTTGGAAGAAGGTGAGGCGGATGTCAGCGGGGACTGTGGCTGGGGCCTCCCAGAACTCCAGCGCTGAGACATTGCTCCACAGCTGGAAGGCAGCTCGAACAGCCCCACGAACTGCCGGCTCGGGTAGGTGCTGTGGCCAGTTCACCAGGCGGTAGGAGAGGTGCTGCTTGTACCACTTGCTGCCTGCCAGCCAGAGAGGCCACATCAGTCATACCTGCCTGAAGAACCTGGTGCTGGTCCCCGGGGACCCGTATGATGGGGAGACAGGCCCTCGTCCAGGGAGTCCTGGATGTGAAGGCAAGAAAGGCACAGCCCTCGCCCTGGGAAGATCCCATCTGGCTGGGGAGACGCTGCTCTCCTGCACACAGGAGAGGAGAGTGCTCTCCTGCACTACCTTTGTCCTGGAGAGTCTCCGGTCTAGTGGCTTAGTCGGGGGAGGTCCCCGGGGAAAATGTGATCTCTGCCCAGGAAGAGCCCCCAAAACCTGAAGGACTCTCTGGTCTGGGGTCTTTTTCTTCCCCACAGCCTGGGCTGAGCCTGAAAACAAGTCTGCATCTCTTGCTGGTGACAAATCCCTACCCCTGCCTACTGTGTCAGGGGCTGAAGGAAAGATGGGGCCACCGGGGCCACAGCTGTGACCCCCTCTCACCCCTTCTTCCTCTCTACTCTTCAGGCCCACCTGCCCCTCCCGTTCCAGTGCCTCAGGCCTGCTGCCAGAGAAGCTACCAAGACCCATTTATTAGCGTCTTTCCCTGACCCCTAGCCCCCACCCCCCACTTCCTCAGGGACTCTCAAGAGCTCGGAGGTGAAAACAAATAAGAACAAAGGGTGTGTTTTGTCACTCACTGACAGAGAGAAATTTTTCCATCTCCACTTAGTTACGAGTTTCTATTCCTTTGCCCAGAATTGTAATTCCTCCCTTAGGCCTAAGACTCTGGACTCTTGCCCAAACCTCAGGTCAACTGAGTCCCCCTACAGCTCACCACACACCCAGGACCAGGGTGCTTAGAAGGTCCAGAACCCGAGTTTTTCACAGACTATTTCTGAGCCTTGTAAGCTCAGGGGCTGAGACGGTGATCCCAGGTGGTGGAAGATTCACAGCTCAGAGGCAGACCTCATGGGCCCAGGGAGTGCACAGGTATCATGCTATTTTGGGGGCCCCAGTTTCCCAAATGGACCAGAATTCCTGATATATGGGTGACAAGGAGGTGGCCAGGCCAGTGAGCACAGCCCTCTCTTTCCTTGGAGGAACAATTGAAGATTCAGACCTGCTGTCCTTCTGTCTTGGGGAAGTCCTTGCCCAAACTGGGGAAGAGGGCTAAAGTCATGGAAGGTTGGCCATCTCCTTACCAACCTCTCTGCTGTGTTCTCGGGAAATTGAGACCAGGGGGAAGGGACCTGTCCAGGGTCACAGAATGAGTGAGTAGCCAGGCTAGGCCCTGAGCCCAGGCCCTGACATCTGACACTGTGCACTTTCCACTATACCACACAGGTAAGCAGGCACATTTGCTAAGACTCAGGGCTTGTATGTACATTTGTGTAAACATGCTCCTTTCGGTCAAAACAGGGGCTCTGCATGAGCTGAAATTCTCCAGATGGAAGGGAGGGTGGTAGAGAGCAGAGGAGCTGAATGCCCTTTCCCTCCCCCTCGCCCCCCTTCATCCCCCATGGAAGTGGGGGAGGGGCGGGTCTTTTCTCCCACCCTGAGCCAAGCTCCATTCAAGGCAATGCTGCCTCCCTGGGCCTGTTTGGCCTGGCGGCCACCCAACCCCTCCCAGCCAGTGACCCAGCCTCTGGGAGGGAAGAGGGAGGGATTCTTAGGAAGGGAGGGAGAAAAGAAAGGCAGAGGGAAGGTCTGGGGTCCAGAGGTGCCTCAGAGGCCTCTGGACTGGCTGGCGCTGGGCACTTCCACACCTCACTGTGGATGTCTGACCCCCAGACTCTCCCCGCCCACCTTCAAGCTTCTAGAAGTGTGAGGCAGCTCCTTCTGCCTCTTTGCCAATGGTGGGGGAGGGTAGGCTTACTCCCTGGACAAGAAAGGGAGAGGGTGGGCACTTCTCTCACTATAGGTAGCCAGGGAAGGTGACAGCTCGCAGGATAAAAATCCTCTGAATCTGTGTGTGTGTGTGTGTGTGTGTGTGTGTGTGTGTGTGCGCATGTGTTTGGGGGAGGATGGGGAGGACAAACAGGAACAGGACTGAGAGAAGAAAATGGCTAATTTTTCTTGGGAGGGGTTGTTGGTGTGCCCGCCAGGAAGGAAGGAATGCCCTGGCCAGCAGCCTGAGCCCTCTGTCCATCCTAGAGCAGGCTGGCCGCCTCCGGCCCCATCCTGAACTCCGGGCCAGGCAAGGCTGGATTCTGTAGCGACTTCTAGGCCACAGAAGCACCTGGCAGTGCATCCCCCACACCCTTGCTCCAAAATCCAAAAGGGAAGAGGAAAGGTAAAGGACACCAGGAGGAGTGCAGACACCTCGCTGGGGGAGGACCCTGGAGTCCTGACGTCTAACAGGCAATGGACACTGAGGAAAGAGCATGGATTGGAATCCCAGTACTTCTGCTTATAACCTTACATAGCAAATTATGGAATCTCTCCAAACCTTAGTTTCCTTATTTGCAAAGTGCAATTTATAAGACTTGTTTCTGGTAAAAATGAAATGGCAAATGAAATGGCAACATATAGCTGCTGGGCGTATGGTAGGTGCTCAGTAAATATCCATTCACTTCTCCTTCCTTTTCCACCCCAGATTCACCCCTGTGTCCCCCAAACCCACCAGATTCACCCCTATGTCCCCCAACTCCCATCAGATCCACCCCTGTGCCTCCCCAACCCCCACCAGATTCACCCTTGTATCCCCTCCACCCCCACCAGATTCACCCCTGTGCCCCGCCCCCCAACCTCCACCAGCCCCAACCCCCCACCAGCTCCATGAAGGACCAAGGGGGATTGAAAATCTCCCCTGTAGGCACAGAGCGGACCAGACATTCAGAATGAGGTTGCCAGATTTAGCAATTAAAAATATGGAACACCTAGTTAAATTTGAATGTCAGATAAATAACAAATAATTCTTTTAATAAAAAGTGAGAACAAAACAATTATTTTTTGTCCATCTGACATTCAAATTTAACTGGACATCCTGTATTTTGTCCGGCAACTGTACCCTTGAACCCGACTTTGTCAACATAGCATTCTCCACAGAATAGACAGTCATGGGCCTGGAAATCCACATTTTTAAAGCACCTACCCATGTTCTGGGGTTTTCACATGTGGAATCTCATTCAGTCTTCCCAATGACAAGAAGGCTTGGCCACACCCTGGCTATGTGGCCCTGGGGAAGTTCCCCAAGCTCGTTGTCCCTTAGTTTGCCTAACTGTAAAATGAGGATAAATGGCACCCATCTCACAGGGTTGTTATGGGATTAAGTGAGTTAATCCATTTAGAACCATGCTTGGTGCATCATAAATGCTCAGTAAGGGTCAACTGTTATTATTACATTTTCTTTCCTAAGGAAAACATAGGAAGTGTTCAGTGCCTACCAAGCATACAGTTCCTTTCTAGGGAACCTCTTCCCCTAGGGGATAAAGGATGTCAAGCTTCTTCGGGTCACGCTGTGAGCAAGAGGGACAGTCCCTGCCCAACTTGGCCACTGCTGTCTGGACCAGGGGTCAGTGTCAGACAGTGGCATGGGGCCAGGCTGGCAGGGCAAGGCCACCTGCCTGGGAGATGCCTTAGCTTGAATCTCTGTCCCAGATGGAGGCTCCAAATTAAACAGCGACAAATGGACTCCATCGGATTCAGATACTCCCTTGAGAAGGCATGAGAAGATGTCGCCAGAAGGAAGTCTCCCTACTGCTCCTGGATGCTCAGGAGGCATCGTCCCAGTTCTCTGGGAGACCACCTTTAGCCTGGTGGTGGCATGCTGAGACTGTGTCTGGGGCTGCCCCCACCCTCCACTGCAAGCCCCTTCCCCTGGGTGGTCAGGGCCCATCTCTACCTTGCAGGCAGAAAGGGCCTGGGTCTTGGGTGAGGAAATGGAGCAGTGACACACTGCTGAACCCAGAGCCCCAGCTCCAGGAAGGCTGAGCCTTCCACCTTGCCTGTCCAGAAACACAGTGGGATGCAGAACAGGTCGACACCAAGGATGTCTGGAGCCAGAGTCTGGCCCCCATCGCTGCCATCCTCCAGTAGCTAAGGGGAGCCGCCCATGACTTCCTTCTGGATTAGCTAAGAAATAAAAACGACCTATGTGCCTCCTGATCTGCTCATAACAGATATCGTCGGCGAAAGTGGTTAATGCAAATTAAAAGAGGCAATGACCCAAAGTGCTCATGGTAAAAACTCAATTGTAGATGAAAGCCTGACTGAACAAGCCTATCTTGTTGGAAATCTTAAGAACTGCCGACATCAGAGAAAATTAGTACAAACAAGATGTTAAAACCACACACAGTGAAACCTGTTATCGATGAAGAATTGCTAGAAGAAATCAAATCTTCGTAAATCTTAGATCTGTAACTTTTGACCCTGGAAGATTGCATTTGGACAAAAAGGAGAAAGAGGAGGAGAAGGAAAGATAAAAACAAAACTACGAAAGGAAAATCACAATAGCAGAAACTGTGGTGTGTAAAATGAGCTGTGATGAAATGTCCAGAAGAGGCAAATCTGTTCTACTAGGAACAGAAAGTAGATTTCCTGTGGCCAGGAGGGGCTGTGGGGAGGGGATAGGAGGTAGGGGGGAGGGGAGGGGGAGGAGGAGTGACTGCTACCGAGCATGGGGTTTCTATTTGAGGTGATGAACATGTTCTGGAATTAGATGGTGGTAATGGTTGCACAATTCTGCGAATATACTAAAACCCATTGAATTGTACTTGTTAAACGGGTAAATTTTATGGTATGTGAATTATATTTCAACAAAGCTGTTAAAATGTGCTGTAGACAAAATAAAACTGATCAATAGGTCATGTCCTTGTTGAAGAATTCTTGTGAAAAAGGCATTGAATCTGACGAAAATAACTTTGGGACACTATAAAGCAAAATGTTGGCAACAGTTGAACTGCCCTACATCACAAACTGATGGAGGGCTTGATGGGGTTTGCTCTGGAAAATATGTGCCCAATAAAAATTCATCAACGTGGGTGTAATTCTGATTTAAATGTCTGTGTTCACAAACACGGCCCTCTAGTTGAGGGGTCCTGCTCACCCACTGCTTACCCACTGCTCACCCCTCTCTCGCCCTAGGGAAGAGTTTACAGACAAAGCCCCTTGGAGGCTGAACTGGGTTTTTCTCCGGCCACGGGGCTTCCGGGTATTGAGGAATCCCAGCTCAGCTAGATTTAAACAGGGCTCACTCACCTTGCTTTGCAAAGCGTTTCTTCCGCCTCATTCTGGCCAGGCGTCCAGCAAACAAGGCACTGATCCTCTCCGTCCAGGCCGCCTGACTGTCTGTGTCTGCAACCCCACAGCGGGGCCGTGTCATCTGGCGCAAGGTGGCAGTATCCAGCACGCCACTGATGGGCAGCTGGGACACCCACTGGAACTCTCTGTCAGGAGGAATTGAGATAAAGGGTCACAGAGCAAGGGTAGGGGGTGGAGGTGAGGGCAGGGAGATTTCCCTGGGGACAGAGAAGGGAGGGAGCCATGGAGTGTGGCCCTTGGACACAGGTGGGAGGCCAGCCTCCCAGGAAGATGGAGGAGGCTACCCAAGCTTTGCCCTCCAGCACCCCCAAGTTCCCCACATCCCTCCATCCTACTTGAGGGCATTGCTGAATCTTGTCGAGGTGAGGTCTTTGGGGACCTGGTCCTTGAGATATCCGTACTTCTCCAGGAATGCCTGGGGGAGAAAGGAGTGTCAGCCTTCCCATGGTGTGGCATCCTTTCCCCTCCCTTGGTCTCTGAGACTCAGTGGCATATATATCATGCCCAATCTCACCTTCATCTCAACAAAGGGGAAGGAGTCCTAGGACCAAAGTCAGAAGGATATAGACTCAGTTCCTGGCCACCACTGACTAACTTGATGGTCTTGGGCAAGTCACTCAATATTTCTGAACATTAGTGTCCTTCATTCTCAAACTGGCCAAGCAGTCCCCACCCAGCATATTTCACAGCATGGTCAGCAATCACAGCAGGGCATGCGGCACAGTGGAGTTAGGGGCTCTGGAGTCACGTTGGCCTGGGTTTTAATCTCAGTTAGCAAGCTATTTCTGTAAACTACAGGTTTCTTATCCGTAAAAGGGGCTTAGAAATAGTACATAGCTTACAGGCTTTTTGGTGAGGCTTAATCACAATAGTGAATACAAAGTACTCAACACAGTGCCTGTCACCTAGGAGGGGTCCATACAGAGTAGCTATTATAAATATAAATATACACTGTTCATATGCCTCAACTCTGCTCCTGAAGCATCTCTCCTCTCTATGGAGCTGCCCCGTATTATTATTATTTTTTTTTTTTTTGAGAGGTGGGGAGGGGCAAGGGAGAGAGAGAGAGAGAGAGAGAGAGAGAGAGAGAATCCCAGGCAGGCTCCATTCTCAGCATAGAGCCCGATGCGGGGCTATACCCCATGACCCTGGATCATGACCTGAGCCCATATCAAGAGTTGGATGCTCAACCGACTGAGCCACCCAGATGCTCAGGGAGTTGCCCTGTATTGATCAGAAGTTGGGCTGGTCACCTGTGGGCTTTGTCATGCCTGGATTGGGAATTAATTCCCTTTCTAATTCTGGCTTCTTCCTAAACAATCCCATCCCCCCCCCCCCCCCCCCCCCCGCCATATATATTTAAGGCCCTGTGAACAACAAATGCACTTGCTCTCAATTCTACGGTTTGTCTAAAAATTTGGCTCCTTAGGAAAGTCGTTTTGGGGGGTGCCTGGCTGGTGCAGGTAGAGAAGCATGCTACTCTTGATCTCAGGGTTGTGGGTTTGAGTCTCTTGCTGGGTGTAGAGATGATTTAAATACATCTGTTTGAATTAGAAACCTACAACATGGGGCTCCTGGGTGGCTCAGTCGGTTAAGCATTGGACTTTGGCTCAGGTCATGATCTCGCGGATCGTGGGCTCGAATCCCACATTGTACACTCTGCTGTCAGCACAGAGCCTGCTTCAGATCTTCTGTTCCCTTCTCTCTCTGCCCCTCCTCTGCTTTGTGCACACGCTCTCTCTCAAAAATAAATAAACACTAAAAAAAAAAGGAACCTGCAACACTCTGTTTTCATGCATTCATTTGTTAATTCATACAATGTACTAGGTACCCTGCAATGGTCAGCAAGATACCCCTAAAGGAGCTTATACACTTGTGGATAGAAACAGACAATAGAAACCCAGATAACAAGTAAAGGGGGCACTTTTGGTGCTATAAAGAAAAGAAACTGGGCGATGTGATGGAGAATAACTTAAATAGAAAGTTTCCACCAGGAGGAAGAAGGACCAGGTCAGAGAAGGACCACCAGGTCAGAGAAGGACCATCTGAAGAGCTGAGAGTTTATGTGAGCCCTAAAGAATGAGAAGTTGCTGGCCATGCAATGAGGTAGGAAAGGGTATTCCAGGCAGAGGAGCAGCCAATGCAGAGCCCTGAGCTAGGAACGATGTTGCTGCGTCCAAGGAGTGGAAGGAAGGCTGGAACACAGAAGTGTGAAGAAGCAGTATGTGGGATGAGGCCACAGGGAGAGGCAGGACTGTCACCAAGGTAGGAAATGGGAGTTTTATTTGGGTCTTGATGATGGGTTAATTGTGGGGAATGAAAGAAAGAGAGGAATCCTGGGGGCGCCTGGGTGGCTCTAGTCGGTTGAGCGTCCGACTTCGGCTCAGGTCATGATTTCATGGTTCATGAGTTCAAGCCCTGCGTTGGGCTCTGTGTTGACAGCTCAGAGCCTGGGGCCTGCTTCCGATTCTGTGTCCCCCTCTCTCTCCGCCCCACCCCTGCTTGCGCTCTGTCTCTCTCTTTCAAAAATGAATAAACACAAAAAAAGTTTTTGTTTTTTTTTTAAAAAGAAAGAGAGGAATCCAGGATGGCTCTTCAAGTTTTGCCTTGGATGGCGATGCTATAGACTGAGGAAACCAAGGAGGGGAACAGATGGGGGTGGTTGGGACAAAGATGGACACTCAGATGTCAGGCGGCCCTGGTTGTATGATCCTGAAGCTCAGGGGAGAAGCTAGAATCTTCCAGCATGTAGATGATGTGACCACTATGATATCACAGCTGGATGTGATCCTCCGGGGAAATTAGTGTAACTGGAGAACATCTTGTGGCCCAAATGCCTGTTACCCACTGCCTGTCCTCACACACCTGGAAGTTGCTCTCCCCGCAGCCATGTGTTTGGAGGCCAGTGGAGAGAAGCGTGTGACTCACTGTCCTCACCTATCACCAGCCCTACCCTTCTGGGAAACGATGCACTTGGCTCCCTGCTTGCCCTTGTCACTGTGAAAAGCCTCATCAATGGATTAAAAGAAATGTCACCTCAGCTGCTTAATTCTTATGCAGACACACATTGTGTCTCCAATTTTACCCTCCTTGCTGTGTTACCTATATGGAAATAATTTTCTGTCTTCCTTGTCCTCTCACTCACTTTTCTTTGCTATATATATTTTTTTTAGGCTTACTTATTCTGAGAGAGAGAGAGAAAGTGAGCAGGGGAGGAGGGACAGAGAGAGAGGGAGAGAGAACATCCCAAGCAGACTGTGTGCTGTCAGCACAGAGCCCAATGTGGGGCTCAATTTCATGAACTGCAAGGTCATGACCTGAGCTGAAACCAAGAGTTGGATGCTTAACAGACTGAGCCACCCAGGTGCTCCTCTTTGCTGTATTTCTTTTTTTATTGTTATTAATTTTTTAAATATTTATTTTATTTTTAAGGGAGAGAGAGAGTGCACACGTGCTCTCATGAGCGGGGGAGGGGGAGGGGCAGAGAGAGAGGGAGACACAGAATCTGAAGCAGGCTCCGAGCTATCAGCACAGAGCCTGATGGGGCTTGAACTCATGAACCTCGAGAACATGACCTGAGCCAAAGTTGGCACTTAACTGACTGAGCCACCCAGGCGCTCCTGCTGTATTTCTTAAATCCATTCCAATCACAGCTGCTGTTTCAAGGAAAAAGTGCAAACAGAGAATGAAATGAGACACTAAGAGCCAGGATGGGCAAGTTCCTAAGCGTTTGCAAGTATCCAGCCTCTGTTTTGTGAATTTCATTATATCTGCCTTCAGCGACCTCCACATCCTCTTCTCAATAAAGGGTTCCCATAAGGAACCCTTATTCTAGACAAAAAAATACTCCCCAAGTCCATTTGATTATTTTTCTGCACTAATTTATTAGTATTTCAGTACTATTTTCTTTTTTCTCTTTCCAAATGTATACTATTTGGGGATGCATAATGGATTAAAGGGGTTCTAGTGGCTTAATCTGGAGACTATGTATTGCCTAAAATAGTGTGGCATCATGGACTAGCCACCAGGGTTGGAATCAAGCATCTGTTCCTGACCCTGACTTTGGGTGGCCAGGGACAAACTACTTAACATCTCTGAGCCTCTGCTTCTTTACCCACAATGTGAAAACAAGAATAGCCTCAAAGGATTCTCAGAAGGATGAAGTAAAGCAACGGACATCTAGCGTGCATAGTAAATACTCAATGAACAGTTGATCTAGTTGATTTACCTTAGTAGAAACCTAACAGACTTTTGGAATGTAACCCATCTAAAAAGATGGGAAACGAACACTCTGAACAAGGCAGTTACACCTCTGTTCTCCATTCAGGTGCTCTATCTTAGACTTGCCTCACCCCAGCCAGGTACCTTATTCTCTTCCTTGCCTCCTCCCTTTCCCTCGGTGAGGATGGATAGAGTGGCTTTAAAACAATTTTTTTTTAATGTTTATTTTTTATATATAGAGAGAGACAGAGTACGAGTGGGGAGGGGCAGACAGAGAGGGAGACAGAAACTGAAGCAGGCTCCAGGCTCTGAGCTGTCAGCACAGAGCCCGATGCGAGGCTCGAACCCACAAACCATGAGATCGTGACCTGAGCTGAAGTTCAACGCTTAACCAACTGAGCCACCCAGGTGCCCCAGGTGCCCAGCCAGGCTTTCTAAAGGAAGCCAGGAAATCAATGTCCCTTAGAAGCAGATTTGCCGAGTGACTTGGGAGAGGCTGGGTCACAGGCTAACAAGCTGGCACTCCCTGTGCTCCTCCCCGCAAGCCCGCCCAGCCCTTATCAGAAAGTTGGCTCTGGTTCTGGAACTATGAGGCCTTGGACAGTGCAGGAGAAGGGAGGGGGTACTGACTAGCGGCGTCTCCTGTTTCCTGGCTGGGCTGCCGCGCCTGGTACTTTGGCAGGCACGGTGGTGTGGAGGGCAGGATGGGGGTGGAGGCCTTTTTTTTTTTTTTAGGGGTCCTTCAGAGAGGAAATCCTGGGTCTCTCTTCCTGACTGGTCTCTGGGACCCTGCGGGTTGCAAGCCAGAGCTGAATTCCCAGGAGGCTGTGTGAGCACATGACCAGGCCAAGAGACAACAAAGGAATGAGAAAAATAAATTTTAAGAATTTGACATTCTATATTTCCATAAAAGCACTAAAATATTATAATAGCAATGATCAGAACTTAAGGATTCCCTTATACTTATTTTATTTTTAATATGAACATTAATTTTTTAATGTTTATTTACGAGAGAGAGAGAGAGAGAGGGAGGGAGAGCGAGTGCACAAGCGAGGGAGGAGGGGCAGAGGGGGGGAGGTTCCAGGTTCTGAGCTGCCAGCACAGAGTTTGACATGGGGCTCAAACTCACGAACCCTGAGACCACGACCTGAGCCCACGTTGTACACTTAACTAACTGAGCCACCCAGGCGCCCCATGAACGTTAATATTTTTAATATGAACATTTTAAAATTACATATAAGAAGGGGCCCCTTCATGTCCTCAGTGCTGAGGGCTCTAAAGTCCTGCAGAGAGGAGGCAGAGCCACATCCCTGGGTGTTGTCCCCTAACTCTCTTCTGTGAGCTCATTTGCCAAGCCTCAGTTTTTGCCTGCCAAGGTGACAGAAATGCCCTGTCTGCATGGGATAAAGAGCAGGGGTGTGGGGCAGGTGACAGTGTGGCCAAGGGATCCCAGGAAGAGACACAGGACTAGGAGGTGGAGCTCCTGTTCTCATTCCAGCTTGATCACTAACACCTTGGAGGTGTCATTTCCCTTCTGGGCTGTCATTTTCCTAGGGCTTTTCCTGGGATCTCTTAGGGACCCCCTGAGCTCCACTTGGGGTCACCCCCATGGAGGCTGTGTCCTGGCAGCTCCTCTCAGCCTTGCAGTTCCAGACACCACGTTTTCTCTTTTCCCTGTTCTCCACCCATCCTCTCTCCTGCAGATCCCAACGCTTGAACTGAGCAGAGAGGAAGGTGGAGGACTGTGCCCTTCCGTGATTCACCCTGCTCAGACCTAGAAGCTTGTGACAACCTGCCTCACCCACTTGCTCAGGGCTGGGGCCGCTTCCCTGGGGAGTCGTCTCTAAGAAGTCCTGGGAGGGGCTGTGGTGTCTGGGTAAAATGAAAATGATTCTCCCTGGGACCCAGGAAGCTGAGTGGAATTGGAACTCTGGGGTTCTAGCCTTGCATCTGTCCTGACTTGCTTTGGGAGGGTGTGTAGAGCCCAGCCCCTTTAGTGCTTGAGGGATGGGGAAATTCTGGTCATTTTGTATCAAGGCAAGACTAGCAATGAGGTGTAGCAAAATGAATTGAGGCCTGAGTCGAGAATTCTGAGTCACTGGCCTGCCAGGGCAACAGCACTGGGCTGTGTCTTGAGTTTTATTCCTTTGCTACTAAGAACTGTGTGTCCTTAGGCAAGTTCTGTGCCTCTCTGGGCCTCAGTTTCTTCTTCCATAGAATGAGAGAGTTGGATTAGAGCTAAAATGTACTCCACCTTAATCTACCATCATGACCTTGCCTCTGTAACTGATTAGCTACGTGAACTATGACAAAGTTACTTAACCTCTCTGTGACTCAAAGTGTGACATGGGGGTAAGAATGCTTTAGGTTTCTCACAGGAGTGTGGTAAAAATCCAGTAAGTACATGCCTTGGGAAAGCTTTATGATAGTTGCCCCATTAAAAACGTTGTGTCCCCCACTATAGTCACAGAGAGTTATTGCTAGAAAGGAACTGTGTTAGGTAAGTCTAGGAAGGGCAGGGCCCAGTCTTACATCTAAAGAGTGGCCGTGATACCCTCAGTATCAAAGAACTGCAGGAGCAAAACTGAGACCAAGACTTTTTAAATTGCAAAATGGCAAGCTCATGCAGAAACCATGTTGCTTTACCTGTGACTTATTTCATCTCGTATCACCTTTCATTGTGATTTCATTCTTTCCAGAGTGACTCTGTGATTATCTTTGTCATTCAATACATCTTGAGCACTATTAACCAAGTCAAGATGCAAGGGATGATAGTTGGTGTTCTGCCTTGGCATGTTCTAGAAATAAAAATATTTTCTGGTAATCAGGAACACAGTGAGTCCTTGACTAGTGCAGAGCTTTTAAGGGGTTTCCACCTTTGAGTTTCAGAATCACCTTGCAAGAACATAGGCAGGATGGGTGTTGCTAATCCCATGTTAAAGATGGGGAAAGAAAGTCTCAGGAGAGCAAGCAGTGCCTTGCTAAAGGATCCTAAGTGAGTTCAGATCCTCTCTACCTATCCCTGGATGTCTTATTTGACATTCAAACAAGTGACTCAGAAGCTTTAAAACTGAAGGCAAAGCTTCCAACCTGCTCTCTCCACTGGGGAGACAATTCTTAAATGAGAAAAAGGCAAAGCTGGGGATGTTTCTAGCTGGATTCCTCCCACCTCTTCTGCAAGCAGGTTCAGGGGCAGAGCAGAGGAAAGAAGATGTTTAGGTGGTGGACTCTGGCTTTCAATAGAAGCTGGGATCACATCTCCCATCACACCCCAAACAGGTCTTCTGACAAGCTACAGGTATTCATTCATCAGGACTCAAGCATGTTCCTTCCCAAAGACAAACATGTTTCCGGGATGCTTTGCCTTTGTTCTCTGGCTCCTGGAGTCTACGGAAGGCCCCAGGGCAGTAGGACCAGCTCAGACCCTTTCCCTTTATTTTGGGCAAAGTTTCCCCTTCCCTCTGACTCCCTGCCTGTCCCCCCTCTTTCCCTTGTCCCTAGTCTCATATTCACAAAGTTCTGTCTGGGAGTAGCTTTGATATCTCTTGCTGTATTCCCCGCTTCTTTCATTTTGCATCCTTAAGGAAGTTGGAAAAAATTAGCTGGTCAGTCTCCACCCAGACCCCTCTTGTACTTCTTCTAACGCCAAATAATCATACTGAATGGTCCTCACTAGGATTGCAGGGCTAAATTTAGGGCATGAAATCATGCTCTAACCAGAGTTGTCTACCTATCTTGCTGCTATGTTCCTGCTTCCACCACCCAGCTTTTGCTAGATTTCTTGGTTTTCTACTGTTTTGACTACTGCTTTTCCACCAACTCATGGTTCTCTGGGACCCTTGAGAGCCTCTATTTACCCTGCATCCATGAGTCACTGAGCTGAGCTGAGGAATGGCTTCCACGCCCGGGCTTCTGGGCTTCTGACTCACAAAAAGTCAAATGAATAGCTCTGGGGTATGAGAAACAGACACTGCATCTGGGGGTGGAGACTCCACAGAAGCTCCAATGTTTCCCTGGAGAAATGAACTAGCCAGCCCCTTATTGTACTGACACAACGGGAGTAGCTATGCAGATATGCATAGACCACCAAGGGGAAGGCAGGTCTTGGACGTACCACCTGGGTGTTTTAAAGCAGGTCCAAGCACAGCACAGTAGGTAGATCCCTTGGGACAGTCTGTGTCACCCAAAAACAGAATAGGGCCTGATTGGGATCAGGAGGGGGGCCGGGGTGATGAGGTCATTCATCAACTCTCAATCCTGCAACTCAGCAGTGGAGGCCCTTCCTGCTCACTAGTGTCTCGTAAGCAGCCCTAGTTTTCCCAAGTGGGCAACAATGAACTTGTTCATAATGTAGCTTTGTGAGCAGTCAGTCTCCTCCTAGGCAAAGCCCACTTTGCAAAACCCTCAACTTTATTACTTTGTATGCATACAAGGGACACATACAGCCATGCACACAGGACGCAGGGATAAATACGGAGACATGGGAATGGGAATGCAGACACATGCACACAGACAGACATGGACACACAGGCAGATGAAACGGACACACACTCACACACCCATACAGGCACTGGCACACAAACACACCAAAGCCAAAGAATGTTAGCTCTGGGAGAGTCATTTAAGAAATTTTACTCCCTCATTTTAACAAAGGAGGAAACTGTAGCCTGGAGAAGTGAGGGGACTAGCTCAAGATCACACAGCTGGTTTTTATTCTTTCTTTCCTTCTCTGTCCTGAATTCTGAACTTTGCCCACAAGCTCAGCAGGAGTGCTGTGCTTTGCTTGGGGGTCTAGCTCTGTACCGCAGTCAGGGAATTATACCTGAGCAAAGAGCCAGGGTGATCACGGGGCTCACTTTGTGTGGTTCCCTTCTGTGGATGGTTGTATTTCCCCAAGTGACCACAACAATAAGAACATTCCCATGCTCTTCTTACAATGACTTCAACACTCCTGCCACCAGTTGTGGGGTCTGTGTTCCTTCCCTTGATCTGGAGCTTGTGACTGCTCCAGCCGATCGATGGGGTGCAGCAGAAGCAATGCTGTGCAACTTCCTAGTGTCAGTCATAAAGAGGATAGGACTTCTGCCCTCTCTCTGTCTCTCATCACACTCATCCTGGAGACCCAGCCACCACATTTGGGCCCAAACCAGCCCACATGGAGAAACCATGTGGATGGGCCCATAGGAGAAAATCGTGGCCCCCAGTTGACAGCCAGCGAGCCTTCAGATGATCCCATCCTCAGACATTGTAGAGCAGAGACAAGCTGCTCTTATGTGCCCTGTTTGAAATTCTGACCCACAGTATCTATGAACATAATAAATGTTTGTTTGACTTTACTAAGTTCTGGGGTCATTTATAATGTAGCCATAGTAACTGCAACACCATCTCTTAGGAATTATAGCCCTGTGCTGCCTCTTGTCCGATGCTGAAAATAGTTGCCTCACATATTTTGCCCTGTGTTATTGTTCTAGGAGACCTAAGTCACCAAGCCAGGACTTTAATCCGTTCTCTAAAATAATGATAAAGATAAATAATAACAGCAACAATATTGAAAGCAACTTCCTTTTATAGACTGCTTTCTATGGACTGGGCATTGTGTTGAGCATTTTATATACATTATCTCAACGAAGCCGCATAGCAGTCTTATGAAATAGGCATTTATTATTAACCTCCTCTGTACAGAGAAGAAAACTTCATAGAGATTAAATGATTCACTTATGGTTTGCACACAGGTCTGTCTGACACTGAAGCTGATGCAATTGACCATATACAGAAGCTCACACAGACACACTCACACCCCCCAATCTGCATTATATATACATACATATGTACATGCCTAGGCATATAAAGATGCATACACACCCATTACACTTTTCCAGGATTTTTTATACATTTAAAATATTTCTTGTTCTCAGAGGTAAAAATCCCCTTCCCCCAATTTATGTTAAATAGACTGCAAGAGACCCAATCTGCTTAGTATTATGCTTCCCAAGCACACCCCAAGATAAAATTCTCTCCATCTGGGGCCACCACAGGCATGGGCGGCAGAGATATTGTCTCTGTTCTCCTGCCAAGGATTGTCTGGGACCCAGACTTTGGGGGAGGTGGGGCGGGACTCTTAATAGGACTTGGCTTGGTAGACAGAAGCCTTCTCCTGGGGCCATGAGAACTGTGCACTTGATGTTGTACGTTTCAAAATTCAGTGAGACACAGTGATTCCCAAACATGCAAAAGCAGAGAGCACAGAACAAGAGACCAGTGCTTGGAAGGGGAGCAGGTGAAGGAGTTTGACACAGGACCCCCCTTGTTGAAATAAGGTAATTTCCAAATATTCCAGAATAGTGATGGGAGCTGGCTGATGGGATGAAGAGCCATTCAATGGGGGCCTCTTCATTCTGTAGGTTTACTAGATTCAGCATGCCTCTTCTTAGGAAGAGGAATGGGAGGTACTGAGAATTTCTTGGCTGGCAGTTTCAGAACAGGAAAGAAGCTCTTAGGGAGCAAGAGTCTCAGGGCAGAGCACTGGGCTCAAGAACTTAGAACTTCTCCTTGGGGCGCCTGGGTGGCTCAGTCCGTTAAGCGATGGACTCTTGGTTTTGGTTCAGGTCATGATCTTGGGTTCATGAGATCAAGCCCTCAGTGGAGCCTGCTTGAGATCTCTCTCTCTCCCTCTGCCCCTCCCCCTCCCTCGCTTGTGTTAGGCACGTTCTCTCTCTCTCAAAAAAAAAAAAAAATTAGAACTTCTTAAAATAGTGGAGACCCCAGTTCTAATCTTGCGAATACAGACAGAGATGGATACTGATGTATTATTACAATCATCTTTATCTGGAAAATAGATACCCCAAGTGGATCCCCACCCCTGCCTTCAAAAAGTTCCCCTTGTGCAATCTACAGCAAGCAGCTGAATTCCAAAAGAAGGAAAGTGAAATGGGAAGTGTTTAAGGTTCACCTCCAACTCTCTGCCCCCTTTGTCAAATTCGGTCCTGAAGCACTGTTCCAAAGCTCCTTAGAAGCAATCCTTGAGACTATATGTAATATTCTTACCCATTTTACAGGTTATGAAACTAGTCCCGAGCTTGGGCGCTGACAAGCCGCTGGCTCAGTGGCAGTACCAGCCCAGGAAGCCAGTGTTGTCTCCTGTGTCCCTGGCCAGTCAGCGGTACTCTCTCCACCTCATCAATCTGGGGGCCTTTGCAGCCTCTGGGAAGGCTCGGGGCATCGGATGAATGAATGGCCAAGTCTCCCCAGCCTAGGCGGTGAGGGGCAGTAGGTCCGTGTCAAACTAGGGTGCAGAGGCCACTTCTCTCTCTGTTGTTGCCCGCCTGTCCCATCTTGTCGCTCCCTCCTTCCCCCGTCCGGGAAAATCAATGCAGATCCGCGTGCCTGGGTGGTCCCAGCCCTGGCACGGGGGAGAATGTTCCCCAGACTCTTTGTGTGCAAGTGTGTAGAGCGCGGACACCGGGAGGGTAGTGCAGATTGCCGGCTCAGATGGGACGGCTGGGTGACCTGACTGCAAAGTTCTGGGGGGTCTCTAGCCCTCGGCTCCCTTTCCGCCCTGCACACATCCTTTACCTCCGCTTCCCTGCGCAGCTCCTGGCCTCCGCGCTCGGCGAGCTGGGCGTCCAGGCCGCCCCACAGCAGCAGCGGCAGGGCGCGCAGCAGGAGGCCGACACGCGCCGCCATCTCGCCGCCGCCCCCGCCACGGGGCGCGGGCACGTGGGGAGCCGCTGAGTGCGCGGCTGCCCGAGGCGGTCAGTGGTGCCCGGGACCCCGCGGATGCTCCAGCTCTGCGCCGCCCCCGCGCGGAGGAGGGAGGGCCTAGGGGCGCTCCGGGGCCCCGGCTCGCTGCGCCGGGCCGCCCCTCTGGCCGCTTCGCGGGGATCCGGCCCCAAGTGGTGCAGACCAGGCAGTGCCTGCCGGCGGGTCGCCGGCGGGGGACCTGGAAGGCAAGGGAGGAAGGGAGGGAGGAGGGGCGGGGGCCGGGCACTCCGGCCCCACCCACTCCGTTCCGCCGCTGGAACGCGCCGCAGTCCCGGAGCCTCTTCCTCCGGCTGCAGAGCCTGGCCCGGTGCCCGCCGCCGCCCTGCCCACCCGTTCTCTCTCCAGCCACCTCCAGTTGATCCGAACTCTCCGGGGAGGGCGGGGGAAGAGGGGTCTTCTGGAGACTGTAGCTACCCTAAGACTTCGATCAAGCGGGGGCGGGGCGGTGGTGTCCTGGCCTACCAGAGGGTCACTGATTATTTCAGTCAGGCTGGCAGGGAGCGAGATTCTGGGCTAGGAGAGAAGGAGCCCTGGGCTGGGGTCAGAAGAATTGGGTTTGAGTTCCAGATCTGATTCTTTGCTAGTCGTGTGAATCCTGCCTCAACTAACTTGCTGTCTGCGTGGTCATGGGCAAGTCACTCACCCTCTCTGAACATATTTTTCTCATCAGTAAATGGCGATAATGAGAATACCAATGTCATGTGGTTGTAGGGAGCATTTAATGAGCAAATAAGATCTGTAAGTAACTGAGTACTGCCTGACATCGTGCAGTACCCGATAAATAAATAGCAGAGTGAAGCTTTGTGACTTTTGGCAAAGGATTTAACTACTTTCAAGTGCCAGTTTCCTCATCAATAAAATGAGAGCAAAGTGATGTTTAGTTCCCAGAGTCGCATGAAGATTTTAAAAAACAAGAGTAAAGTGCTTTGCGCTTTATATTTCACATAGTCTGTATTGAAGGTGGAGCGAAGCGATTTGTGCAGAGCCTTCGCTAAACTCGCACTAAACACAAATAAACTGTTTTTATTATCTGCCTGAGTAACAGCGAGCAGGTTGCTGCTCTTCTAGTCTCAATTTGCTAATCTGTGAAATGCAAATGGCCCAATGTTACCCACCACCAAGGGGACTGTTGTGGCGATTCCAGGAGTTGATATGTGTAATTTGGAATGTCTAAAGTGCTAAGCAAATGTAATGACTTCTTATCCTAAGACTTAAAGCCTTAGTAGTACACAGAAGGTTTTTGTGTTACTTCAAAAAAAGGTGGCACTCTCCATCAGAGTTTTAAAATTTTAAAAAGGCACCTCTTTCAGTGGACTTAGAGAGAGAGGTTCCGTGAGCTAAAAAATTGGAACAGGCCACGCCCACTTCCCCACCCAACCAATGAAAAGGGGGCAGTCCTCTCAGGCGAGCCAATTAGAAACAGGCGCACCTTTGCACAGGCCAGTGAATAAAAGGCGGCCTTTGCCAACCCTCCGCCAGGGCCTCGCTGCGGGCATAGAGTTATTACGTATGTTTTATCCTATAGGTGCCCCTTCTCCACTGATGCCGTTGTGTACATTCATAAGGAGCGTCCTTGCCTGTAACGGAGGCCCAGAGGTGGTGGTCAAGGCCTGGGCCTTCCCCTCAGAGAGTTTTCAGTCTAGCGGGGCAGCCTGGAAGGAAGGCTCTCAGATCAGGACAATTGTGACACAGCCTACAGGTTTAAGCAGAGTCCCGTGGTGAGCTTACAGGATGGAGATTCTGAAGGCGAGTAGGGTAGGGTTGCTAGATTTAGCAAATAAAAATACAGGATGTCCTGTTAAATTTGAGTATTGGATTAGTGACAAGTAATCTTTTTTAGGATAAGTATGTGCCAGTGCAATGTTTGGGACATCTTATACTAAAACATTCACCAGGATCTGAAATTCAAGTTTAACTTGGTGGCCCCTACTTTATCCGGTAACCCCAGAGTGTGTGTGTATGTGTGTGTGTTGTCTGAAGGTTGCAGGTATGATGTGGTATATAGTGCCCTTGACCAATAGGTGGATTATTTTTCAGTTTTTATTTAAATTCCAGTTAGTTAACACACAGTGTAATATTAGTTTCAGGTGTACAATTTAGTGGTTTAACACATACAATACCCAGTGCTCATCACAAGTGCACTCCTTAATTGTCTCACCTATTTCACCCATCCTCCCACCTACCTCCTCTCTGGTAACCATCAGTTTGTTCTCTATAGTTAAAAGTCTACTTCTTGGTTTGCCTCTCTCTCTCTTTTCCCCTTTGCTCATTCATTTTGTCTCTTAAATTCCACATATGAGTGAACTCATACGGTATTTGTCTTTTTCTGACTTATTTCACTCAGTACTCTCTAGCTCCATCCATGTCATTGCAAATGGCAAGACTTCATTCTTTTTTATGGCTGAGTAATATTCCATTGCATATAACCACCTCTTCTTTAGAGGTGGTTGTTTATCAATTAATGGACACTGGGCTGTTTCCATAATTTGGCTATTGTGGATAATGCTTCTATAAACATTGGGGTGCATGTATCCCTTTGAATTGTATTTTTGTATTCTTTGGGTAAATACCTAGTAGTGTGATTGCTGGATCATAGGGTAGTTCTATTTTTAACTTTTTAAAAGTATTTTTAAAAAAGATATTATTTAAAAACATTTTATTTATTTTTTTTGCTTTTATTTATTTACTTTTAATTTTTTTTTTTAATATATGAAATTTACTGTCAAATTGGTTTCCATACAACACCCAGTGCTCATCCCAAAAGGTGCCCTCCTCAATACCCATTAAAAACATTTTAAATGTTTATTTTTGAGAGAGAGAGAGCACATGAGCAGGGGAGGGGCAGAGAGAGAGGGAGACACAGAATCCAAAGCAGGCCCCAGGCTCTGAGCTGTCAGCACAGAGCCCGACACGGGGCTCGAACCCACAAACCATGAGATCATGACCTGAGCCGAAGTCGGCCACTTAACCAACTGAGCCACCTAGGCACCCCCAAAATGTTTATTTTTAAGTAATCTCTACACCCAATGTGGGGCTCAAACTCACAGTCCCGAGATCAAGTCTCATGCTCTACTGACTGAGCCAGCCAGGTGCCCCTATTTTCAACTTTTTGAGGAACCTCCATACTGTTTGCCTGAGTGGCTGCACCAATTTGTATTCCCACCAACAGTGGATGGGGATTCCACTTTCTTCCCATCAATGAGTGGATTTTGAAAGGCCAGATACTACTCTGTTTTGGAGCAGCGAGCTCTGAGGAACACCAGTTGGTAAGGACATTGTGGGCCAAGCTGGAGTCTATCCCCGGTTTTCCAGTTCTTTCTCCAGGCAGAATTTCTCCATCCCTCCCTCCAGTACATCCCAGAGGGTCTCCATTTCAGCTGCACTGGGAGGGGAGGGGAGGGCAGGAAGCAATGCTTCCCTGGAGGGCTGAGTGACTGGGAGGATTCAGCCACTCAGAGAGCTGGCCCTCTGGCCTTTCTCTACATCTCAGGCTAGCCATCGTCCCTGGACCTTGAAAACTAGCACCACTGCTTTGTTTGAACGTTGACTTCCTCCACTTTCCTCTTGTATTCTTGGCTAGATTATTTCATCCCGTCCTCACTTGTCCCCAGTCTGCCTGTTTGTGGTCACTTGGAGATGCCATCCAGACTTGAAAGTGCCTGCAAGAATTTATGCACAACAGAGCCTTGTTTGCCCACTTATTCTGGGCTTCAACCATATCTTGGGACAGGATGTCTCCATTTCCCAGAAAGACAGCATGTTTCCATAGTTAGAGCCTGGGTAAGCAGGAATTTCAGTTCCCTTCTGCCTCCAAAGCTTACTCCTAAGCCCAGAGCACCAGATTCTCTGATCTTCTTCAGGAATCCAGGGGCCTACGCAGCTCCACAACTTACCTGCCGTATGTTTTTACTTTCCAGGACACATCCTGAGCCAAATCACTTTGATGGGGTGGAGGAGGGTGGCCTGCTATGTAGAGGGACACTGAGGAAGAAGGGAAAATGGGAAAGGGAGGGTAGTTTATTGGAAGAAGCTCAGTCCACAGCAAGGGCATCAGAAGAGTGACGGGGATACTCTTCTGGGGGAGAATAGTTTTGGATCAGCCACATGCAAAACAATACTGTGATGACAAGTCCCTATGTGAATCTAATACCTTCATTTTCTCCTTCGGTGGGAGTGGGGGTGGGGATGGGAATGAAGAGTTGGAACAAATAATAGTGGTTGATACTTGTTGAGAAATTAACATGTGCCCTGTATGTGCTATGTGCTTTATGTAAATCATGTCATTGAATCTTTGCAGCTTCCTCGGGAGAAAGCTACTATTATAAGCATCCTTATTAAAAAATTTTTTTAAATGTTTATTTGTTTTTGAAAGAGAGAGAGCGGGGGTGGGGGGAGAGAGAGAGAGAGAGAGAGAGAGAGAGAGAGAGAGAGAATGTGAGCGGGGGAGGGGCAGAGAGAGAGGGAGACACAGGATCTGAAGTGGGCTCCAGGCTCCGAACTGTCCGCACAGAGCCCAAAGTGGGGCTCGAACCCATGAACTGTGAGATCATGACCTGAGCCACAGTTGGACACTCAAGTGATTGAGCCACCCTACAAGCATCCTTATTTTAAAGATGAGAAAACTAGGGGTGCCTGAGTGGCTCAGTCAGTTAAGTGTCCGACTCTTGATTTCGGCTTAGGTCATGATCTCACAATTGTGAGATCAAGTCCTGTGTCAGGCTCAGTGTGGAATCTGCTTAAGATTCTCTCTCTCTCTCTCTCTCTCTCTCTCTCTCTCTCTCTTTCTCTCTACCTCTAACCCTTCCCTGTTAGTGCTCTCTCTCTCTCTCTCCAAAAAAAAAAAAAAAAGTTTATATAATTTGTCCAAGGTCATGAATCTGGTAATGGAGCCAGGGTTCAAACTCAGATAGCTCTTAAACACTATGCTGTCTCATTTCAAGTCAAAGGATCAGTGGATCACCTGCATGGAGAAACTTGTTAAAAATTCAGATTCCTGGGGTGCTTGGGAGGCTCAGTCAGTTAAGCGCCGACTTCAGCTCAGGTCATGATCTCGCGGTTTGTGAGTTCAAGCCCCACATTGGGCTCTGTGCTGACAGCTCAGAGCCTGAAGCCTGCTTCAGATTCTGAGTCACCCTCTCTCTCTGTTCCTCCCCCACTCACGCTCTGTCTCTCTCAAAAATAAATAAACTTCAAAAAAATTATAAAAAAATTCAGATTCCTGAGCTCTACTCCAGGCCTACTGAATCACTAAATACTAGATACCGATGTTCAAGGGGAAGATAGGACTAGGTTTTCCAAAGGCCTGTCTCTCTCCTTCCCTGCCTCTCCATTGTGGTTGAGCAAGTTCCTGACCCAGCTAGGCTGGCAGTCCTCTCCTTTCCTCCTCTTCAAAGAGAGCTGCTTCCTCTCCCTCTCTCTCTGCACTGGGGCTCACTTCAGGTCCAAAGTGCTTCCTGACTCTCCCAGAGTGGACAGACTTCTCTGAAACTCATGCCAGAGCTCGGGTCTGTTGCATGCTCCGGGGAGCGGCTGGCAGCTGCCTGGGCCATTCCTTCTTCTCTGACAGAAGGCAACAGCTGGCCAATGAGTCGTCTTCCTGACCAGGACCCCTTGAATCAGGCAGGATATATGGATGTGGACAAGGCCCCTTCTGGGCCTCAGTTTCTCTCTTCATAATATGAGGAACAATTAGCTTTGTCTGTGCTCCTTCCTCCTTCCCAGGAAGTGTGCGGAGCACAAAGTAGATTTTATCAAAAGGAATTCTGGGCTCTGGAGAAAGACACTAACAGAACGACCAACCTCCCCAAATCACAATAATAGGAACAAGAAGAAGAATGAGGACATGGGATCAGCTTGGGAGACCTGAAGAGGAGGCATGCCCCAGGGTTGTGAGGATGTTAGCTGTGATAATTTGGATTCATTATTGACCATAACCTCTGTGCATTCTTAGCTGTGATTCAATTTTAGAAGCCCTGAAGTTCTAGCAACCACTTCTCCCTCTGGAAAAGAAATTTCCTCTCTGACATGTGGATGTGGTCTCATGAGTCTGGGTCACACTCACAAGTGTACCTGTCTATCTACCTCCCAGCACACACACACACACACACACACACACACACACACACACGCTCCAGAGGACTGGAAAAAGCAAGAGATATGGAGTGAGACAAAACTGGGTTTGAATCTTGACTTTTTCATACTCTGTTATCCCTTGCAAGTCAAATAACCTCTCTGAGTTTCTGCTATTTTAAAATGGGACAACAATGGGGCACCTGGGTGGCTCAGTCAGTTAAGCATCTGACTCTAGGTTTTGGCTCAGGTTATGATCTCACGGTTTGTAAGTTCAAGTCCCGCACTGGGGCTCTGCGCTGACAGTGCGGAGCCTTCTTGGGATTCTCTCTCTCTCTCTCTCTCTCTCTCTCTCTCTCTCTCTCTCTCTGACCCTCTCCACTCTGTCTCTCTCAAAGTAAATAAACTATACGAAATGTTTAAAAAATTAAAAAAATAAAATGGGACAACAATAAGTCCTAACTTTTCTGTTATCCTGATTTGCTATAGGGAGCAAGCTAGACAATAACTTATAATCCCGTCAAGTGCTGGATTCTGGGTGCACAGACACAAGCATACATGCATGTATATACTCCACACAGGTTCACACTGGGGTACACTCACATCCAGATGACATACACAAGCCTGCCCTGGAACAATCACACAAGCACCTCCTTGCCAGCCACAGCTCTCTGGCTCGGAGCAGGCCCGTCTTTCCTAACCCTCATCATGATTTGCAGGGCGGCAGCCTCTTCTGGTTTGTTTTTTACTCACACCAGGACCCAGGGGACTTACAAGGAGCACAATAAAAGCCTAGCCAATCTGGCATTGTGCCCCACTTCCCTTCCACATAAAGGCTGTCTAACCACCAGGCATCTGGCCTGAAAGGCTGGCCAGGACCTGCTCAGCATCTGTTGCTTTGCTTAAAAGACCTGCTAACAGGAAAGTGTCTGGTTCCTTTCCACCCCAAACAGGAAGTGCCTGCCACTGTCCAGAGGATGGGGTAGCTGGTCATTTACAAGAAATCAACCCTTGCCTTGCAGAGCCTTGGAGTAATCTTCGTGGGATGCTTGCTCTCTAGGAAGGCTGGAAGAGCAGGGTTCCAGGGACACCTCCTGGGATAGCGGTGGGAAGGTGGTGATGATGGCTAGGACTACTTACTGCCTGTGACACCTGGCACAGAACAGGCTGTCGGTCTCTGAACAACACTCACGAACACTTACTCTGTGCCCAAGTTCTAGAGAAGGTCTTTGAGCTTGAAGAACTTACAGACAAGTCAGAAAGACAAGTCATGCCATCCCCCCACCCCCATTTATTTATTCATTCATTAAACACAAGGTTGTCTTCCTTCCCTTAAAAAAATTGTTTGTTTTTTGTTTGTTTGTTTTGTTTTGTTTTTTTTAGTACCTACTGTTTCAGGCACTGTGTGGGGCACTGTGGAGTTCAGAGGGGAACCAGGCAACCCAGCTAGAGAACAAATCAGCCTGTTATCAGGTAGGCAAGCCTGGGATAATGTGGTGCAACTGAGAGTTCCATAGGGTTTCAAAAGATCATTGTTTTTTTTCTCTGGTGGGAGCAGTAGTCTTACTGCTTTCTCTCTTGCCCCCTACGGTCCACTCTCATGACAGCAACCGGAGCAACCACAGTAAAACAGGTCAGACTGTCCTATGGTGGCTCTGCTAAGTGGCTCCCTCTCCTGGCTTCCCTTCTCACTCTAGGAAAGTTCACAGTCTTTACAGGGGCCTATAAGACCTTACACAGGTGGTGGAAGGTTGGAAAGCCAAAGAGGGGTGGAGGCAACTCCAAAATTAATCAACATCACTAAGATTCTACCAGCTATAGGACGGAGGGATGAAGGGAGGATTGGGGCTACAGGATCCCAGGAGCCAAGACCATGAATAGAAATGATCTCTGGGGGCACCTGGGTGGCTCAATTGGTTGAATGTCCGACTCTTGATTTTGGCCCAGGCTTGTGGGTTGGAGCCCCATGTCGGTTTCCTCGCTGGGTGTGGGGGCTGCTTAAGATTTTCTCTCTTCCTTTCTCTCTGCCCCTCTCCCCGACTCTCTCTCTCTAATAATAATAATATTATTATTATAAAGAAATGATCTCTCGAGAAGACAGTTGCTGCCCGAGACACCCCTGTAGCAGAGAAGGAGGGGTAGACAAAACCCTGGCTCCTCCCTTTTTTCTACTATCTGATTTCCCACCAGGATGCCCAGGGGCTGATCCTAGCTGGAAGCTACTGCCTGAGGGACTCTCTGAAACTGGAATGTAGCTTACGGGGGTTAGCTCTCCAAGTGAGGATCTGAGGAATGCATCAGGGGCAAACAGGCCCAGTACTAAGACCTTCCCTGGTATATTCTGCTAAAGCTGGTGTGTGCAATGTATCTGCTGTCTTCTATGACTATGCAGAGTGAGTCCAGGATAGTGGATACAGAGGGAGCAAGATCCTGTAGCTTGAAGAATGACTGGGTGAAGGTCGAAGGTGGTTACAGACAATCATCCCCAGGCAAAAGCCTGGAAGACGGGGGGCACAGAACTCAATCTGTAAGTCAGTTTGTGGTAGAGAAGTGCCCTTGGAAAGAAGCTCCAGAGAAATACAGACTTGGAAGGAGTTCTCGGTTTCACATTTGAGAGACCAGGGACACTGTAAAAAGAACCTTGTGCTTGGTCCAAAGGCCTGGACATGAGCTCTGCTTCTGTCCCTAATTTTCTGCATGAACTTGGTAGAGTTTCATCTCCCTGAGCTCCAGTGTTCTCATCGACAAAATGTGGATAACAGCAAGACCTATTTCACGGGGATGTCCAGAATACTAAAAGAAATAATGAATATAAAAAACTAAATGTCACTCCTTTGATTAGATCCCTCAGAAGTGTCCTATTGTTTGTTTAAAGGATTTTATTTTATTTTAAAGGGTTCTATTTTTTTATAGAAGTTTATTATTTTGAGAGAGACAGAGACAATGCAAGTGGGGGAGGGGTAGAGAGAGAAGGAGAAAGAGAGAATCCCCATGGCTCAGCACCATCAGTACAGAGCCCAAGGTTGGACTTGAACCCATGAAACTGCGAGATCGTGACCTGAACTGAAACCAAGAGTCAGACACTTAACTGACTGAGCCACCTAGGCACCCCTTGAAGGACTCTCTCTTTATTTTTTTAATTTTATTTTTTATTTAGGGGCGCCTGGGTGGCTCAGTCAGTTAAGCATACAACTTCCACTCAGGTCATGATCTCGTGGTTCGTGAGTTCGAGCCTCAGGTCAGGCTCTGTGCTGACAGCTCAGAACCTGGAGCCTGCTTCAGATTCTGTGTCTCCTTCTGTCTCTGCCCCTCCCCCACTCATGCTCATGAGCTCTTTTTCTCAAAAATAAATAAACATTAAAAAAAATTTTATTTTTTATTTTTTAAAATTGACATCCAAATTAGTTAGCATATAGTGCGACAATGATTTTAGGAGTAGATTCCTTAGTGCCCCTTACCCATTTAGCCCATCCTCCCTTTCACAATCCCTCCAGTAACCCTCAGTTTGTGCTCCATATTTATGAGTCTCTTCTGTTTTGTGAAGGACTCTATATTTTTAAGTAATCTCTCTGCCCAATGTGGGACTCGAACACCACCCCGGGGTCAAGAATTTCATGCTCTACCAACTGAGCCAGCCAGGCTCTCCTTCCCTATTTTTTTTTTTTTAAAGTTTATTTATTTAGTTGGAGAGAGAGGGAGAGAGAATCCCAAGCAGGCTCTGCATTGTCAGTGCAGAGCCCCACATGGGGCTTGAACTCATGAACCTTGAGATCATAACCTGAGCCTACACCAAGAGTCAGACGCTTACCTGACTGAGCCACCCAGGTGCCCCCCCCCATCATTGTTTTTAATTTAATATCCAAGTTCCTCTGCAAAGCACACAAGACTCTTCAAGATGTGGCTTCTGTCTACTTCTTTCACCCATTTATCATTTATCACCACTCTCTACCCGTGCAACTCCACAGACCAGACAGACAGAGCCATTTGCAATTCCCAGAATTTTGCTTTCTCATAGTCTTTGCAAATACAGTCCTTTCCGCCCACAGCATGCTATTCCTGATACACATCCCTTGTCTAATTCCTGTTCTTTCTTCAAGGCTCAGTTTAGGAGGCATCTCCTCCAGGAAGCCTTCCTTAATACCCCATCTGCCCTTCATGTGGGCTGGGCCATTACTCTCTTTTCAGAGGACACTCTGCATTGTCCAATTCTAGCACGTGCAGTAGTTATTGGAATCAAAGATTTGTACCGTTCCTCTTTATGAGACTGCAGTTCCTGGGGGGGCAGTGGCCATTGTGCTTCCTATTTCCCAACCTGCAGGGCTTGACATCTAGTAGACCTCAGGAGTGGCAGCTGAGTGAAGAAGAATGAATGCATGCATGAATGAATGGATGGAGATACAAACTTAAAGTGTCAGTGATGAGCAACACTTTTTGAATTTCCATCTTAAAAAAAAAGAACACCCAACTGCAAGTACAATTTTAAAAAGTGGAAGAACAATCTAGAAGTTTCCCCCATTTCTCACCCAATTCTCTCCTGCTATTGCACATGCCCATCATCTCCTCCTCTGGGTTGCCTTCCTCATCGTATATGCTGAATGACTGAATCATTTTTAGTCATGAAGGACTTTTTATTCCTTTAACCCTGCTTGTTTGGCGCAATCCAGAGAGCTCTGTGACCCTCTATATCAAAAGTGGAATGTACAATTACTGCTAGTATAATTAAGAGAGATGACCTCATGTCTTTTTCTTTTCTGGCCTGAGGTGTTATTCTGAACTTACCCCTCTATTTCCACCCCCAACTGGCTCCTCTTCCTGTTCCCTATCACAGTGAATGATACCACCATCTGACCACTTGTCCAAGTGGAAAACTCAGAATTCATGCCCAGATTTTTACTCTCCCTTAGCTGCTCCCTCCTAAGTTGGTCACTAGATCTTGTCCTGTCTATCATGTAAGTAAGTATCTTAACTTACCTTCATCTCCACAACTACAACCTAAGTCTAGGCCACTGTGATTTCTCACCAGAATTATTGCATTGGTCACCTAATTGGTCTCCCTGCTTTTAGGCACCTCTCACCTCCATACATTCTTTTTTTAAAATTAATTAATTTATTGTTTAATTTACATCCAGGTTAATTAGCATATAGTACAACTGATTTCAGGAGTGGATTCCCTAATGCCCCTTACCCATTTAGCACCCCCCCCCCCGCCCGCCACAACCCTCCAGCAACCCTCTGTTCTCTGTATTTAAGAGTCTCTTATGTTTTGTCCCCCTCCCTGTTTTTATATTATTTTTGCTTCCCTTCCCTTATGTTCATCTGTTTAGTATCTTAAATTCCTCATATAAGTGAGGTCATATGGTATTGTTCTTTCTCTGACTGGCTAATTTCACTTAGCCTAATACCTACCAGTTCTATCCACGTAGTTGCAAATGGCAAGATTTCATTCTTTTTGATTGCTGAGTAACATTCCATTGCCTGTGTGTGTGTGTGTGTGTGTGTGTACACACACACGACCCACATCTTCTTTATCCATTCATAGGTCAATGGACATTTGGGCTTTTTCCATACTTTGGCTATTGTCAATAGCGCTGCTGTAAACATTCACCTCTATACGTTCTTCATACTGCAGCCTGAAAATGCAACTGGGACCTTCCTTTAAAATCCTCTGGCTCCCCACTGCCTTCAAGATAAAGCACAAACCCTAACATACCATATTTTACAAGGTATCAGCTATTTAGCCCTCTACTTTTCTGGCCTCACCTATCATCCTCATTCATCCCTGGAAGGTAAACTCCAAACGTATGGAATTACTTGTTTTACAACTAGTGTAAGGCACTTTACTCCACTTCTCATCATCTATGGCTTGACTCAGATGTCGCGTAGCCCGCAGGGAAAATGTTCTTTCACCTCATTTAATACTCTAGAACTCAAATCCCTACTAGGCAGTACAGCGTAATGGTTAAACCCACAGGCATTGGTGTCTGGTTACTAGGATTCGAATTCCACGTTGGCCATTTACTAGTTGTGCGACCTAGGGCAAGTGAATAATCACGTCTGTAACGTCAGGATACTATTTCATCAGTGTGTTGTGAGAATTAAATGAGATGATGTAAGGTGCCTGATAGAGTTAGCCAATTATAACAGCCCCGAATAGTAAGGTTCTACCTCCCACCCCGCCACATTCTCAGGACCAGGTGTGTGTGTGCTTTCGTTTTAATGCACACGTTTGTTCCAGTATCAGCCTTGTAGTCCGTGTTTTACTTGACAAGGTAGTTAGACCTGGAGGCGCACACGACTTTCCGTCCCCGAGCTCGGCGACACAGAACGCCCCGAGGTGCCTCCAGCTGCCTGCAACCAAAGAGGAGCGAACTAGGGCATACCATTCGAAATCTTAGGGGAAGAAAGGCTTTCTCTGACCAAATAGTCTGTGTTTATAAAGTCTCCCCTCTTTCGCTTCCTAACCTCGAATTCTGTCGGGTGCAATCAAAGTGAGAAACGGCACTATAGGTGGGAGGGAGAGACCAGGTCCAACTTCCTCCCCCATGCTATTTGCGGCATTGGTACTTTCTCTTCTCAATTCCCTCTCAATAATGGTACCGTTCGCGGAGGGGAGGACGGAGAGGCATTGTGAAGTCCTCAGGGCTAGGAGGCTGGTACTCGTAGAGAACCACCCCTCGCGCCCTGGCGCTGTGGTACCGCCCACTGCCCTCTGATTGGCTGCCGAGGCCCCGCAGTCGGGCTCAGCCCGCCGCGCCGCCCTCAGTACAGCTCCGGCCGCCGCGCCGCCTGGCTCTCGTATTCCTTGTTCTCGGCGGGCTCTGGGGGCTCCGCGCTGCGGCCGTTAGTCATGTCGGGTAGGTGACTCCTTCAGCGAGCAGCGGCAGCGGCGAGAAGGGGCCTGGCGGGGTTGGGCCGTCTTCCCGCCCACCGGAGGGCCCCGAGGGAGAGCCTCCGGCCCTGAGGGAGGCTTGGGGTGGGGGGGCGGCCGCGGCCGCCGCCATGTTGGACTGAAGGGACGCACGCTCCCAACGCTCTCCGTCTGCAAATCACTGCGGGAGCGCTTCGGGCCCTTCTTTTTTGACCCTGTCCTTGGAAGCTGAGGAGACGTGCCCCTCCCGGGGAGGGTGTGTGAGTTGGGGGGGCGGAGGCCGTCTACGCCATCACAGGGGCGGGGGGAGCCCGTGATTAGAGCATCCGCCTGAGAGAATCGGTGCTTCTGGTTCTCCGCTCCGCCTCAGATCTTTCAGCGAGGCCTCGGGCCAGTCGTCTCGCCGCCTCGTACCTCAGTTTCCCCATCTGTGAAGTGGAGCTGGGCCTTCCTGACTCACCCATTCATCAGGTGGGGGTCTTGACGCTCTGGGAGCCCTTTCAAAGGACGTTGCCTTGCACGAAATCCTCCTTCTCGTCATTCCCTCTACCGTAACCACCCGGATTCGAACGGGGGTGTTTGCATATAATTCAGCTTCCTCCTCACCCTGCTGTCGTTCTTCTCCCTTCTCCAGTTGTTTATCTCCTGCAAGACCCTGAAAGTGAGCCTTTTCTATTCTGGATAGACTCCTATGGGTACATGTGGCGTTTACCTTAACACATGCAGACCAGAGGAAAGGCAGTCTTACACGAAGCATTTAAATTTATAGAGCACCCCGCCCCCCCCCCCCGCCCCCCCCCAATCGTTGTGTGGAAGAGAAAGAAAAAGGCACTGATCTCTTCGGGATAGTCCGTTGAGATCCTGCTATAAAGTCTGGAACACGAATGTTCTCTAGATGTAGCAGTCTTGGCTCACCACACAAGGTCCTCTGTTAGGGTACCTTACAGGCTGCAAAGACCCAGCCATCCACTTGCTAGAAACCATCAGGAGAGCTCACGTTTCACATGGAAAAGCAGAACATTTCTTTGAAGCCATCTGATTGGGATGAAAGTGACTGCTGGCGCAGTCTTTTACATTGTCTAAGGGAGAACCTTAAAACATAACACGAAATCCCCCAGTAACACAGTTTTGCAAAAGGATGGAAACGTGTGACAAAAAGCGAGTAGGTGGAGATGAGACCAAATTTGCAAGAATGGTTGGACAGGATAAGAAACATTCCTTAGATTGACATTGACATTAAGCCTGAATATTGAGCTTTTGTGGAAAGGGGCACCTACCTGATGGAAGAGGCTGTTAACTGCACAGGATTCTTGCCTCTTTGAATTTCTATTTAATCCTTGCTCAAACAAGAATTTCTTACTCCAAAGTAAGTACGTCTTTTACCAGGTGCAGAATTTGGGATGAAATCTGGTAAAGCTCCACAGAAGTATGTAGGAGTATACCCTTAGGAGATGTGTAACCCATGTATGATTAAAAAATAAAAGATTCTCCTACCCTCATGGGGAAATTTACCATTTCAGTGGACATTAAAAACTAATGGTGTGTCTTGATTTTTAACATTTTTATTGGTATAAAACAATGACATTTTTATAGGACTGGGTAGCTTTTGTGGAAAATTAAATTTTAGAGGTTACTTACCATCTGTAAAATCCAGGATTTAAGTGTGTCATATTAGCGTGTGAGCTAGTTTATCCATTAGTACTGATCTTCAAAGTACCAAGACACTAGACATTTGTCACTGTGTAATTTAAGTTTTTTTAAATACAAGATTGGCTTTCACATGTGAAAACTTTATAATAGTTGTTTTTAAGTTAAGTCCATTAAAGCTAGAATCTTTAAGTTCTACTTAGTGTTCTATGCTGTTTATACATTTTGTAAAACATGTACAAAAATACTTTTGACTTTGTATAAAAATGAGAATAATGCTTTTGACTTGTTTTTTGGTGAATGTTTCAGTTAATAAATTTAACAGTAAATTCCCCCTAACCAGCTAATTGTTTTAAGTTTAGTTAAATCCTTTAAACATTTCAAACTCAACCACTCCAGATGCCTGACAGGACAGACCTATAAATTAAATAAAAGTGCTTACATAGTTAATAAATAAGTCAAAATTGTAAATACTGTAAGTCTGACTCTCAGACATTCGGATATTGTTTACAAGTGTGAATTATCTGATATCTTGAAGTTAGAATCGAATCTAATATCACTTATACAAAAATTACAAAGTTAGTGTACTTATTTTGGTATACGGCAGACCAAAATAAATTGAAAATCCTCTATCTACAAACACTTAAAGATGCAAGAGTTTACAAAAAAAGAAAGGGCAAGACCTAGCTGCCAGAAATGAAGTAGCAGCCAGATATGGCTAACTTGATGGTTGCCCTGAAGAGAAGGAGGGTGTAGGTCTCATAATTTAGAGACTTGGGTTTTATTACCCAACTGATTAAGGGTAGGAGATGGAGCCTTGAGACTATTAGAGCCAAGTAATGGGAACTGAGACCTTACATATAATGTATATGTTTGAAAGACTTCAGTGAAAGGATTAACTAGAAAACTTTTTATCAGCATAACGGATAACAAAGTTTGGGCCCTGAATGAAAAAAAGTCTGTCCTGATAGTTTGTAACCTGGGAACTGCTTCATACAATTTGGGTGTACATTTAAGCTAGGTATGGGACTCCAGGAAAACTTAAGCCAAGAAATTAACAAAAATTGGTTCTGGGCTGGTAATAACTTTGGGGGTCCTCGTAGAAACAAATGAAAAGCTTTTTTTGGTGGAAACTTCACAGCATAGGTCACAGGAATCTTCTATAAAAAATAAGCCTTGCAAAAGATGAATTCACAGTAAAAAATTGTAGAACTTGAAACAGTTCACCAAAGTGATGGTTTGTGACAAATGGAATTAGAACCCCTACTAGGTAATCTGAAAGCAAATATGCTTAAAATTATTAAAAACCTACAGGAGTCAACTTTAAGACCAAGACGTTCTGAAGAAAGGCCATGCTGATATGAAAAGAACCAAGTATATCTTCTAGAAATAGAAATAATGCATAAGTTGAATTGCAGATCTAGCAGAAGAAATAACTAGTGAAGTGGAAGACCTCTAATTACCCACAATTCAGTTCAGAAGGAAGAGATGAAAAACAATATTAAGAAACAGATTGAGAAGTCCTGTCATTTAATATGCGCATAATGTGTCTGCTAAGAACATGGCAAGGAATCACTATTATAGTTGGGAATTTTCCAAGATTGGTGAATATTTGGGGTCAAAAAGCAGTAGTCCCAAGCATGGAACATAAAACCAATTAATAACGATATATGTTGATGTGAAATTGCAGATTATGAAATATCAATAAATAGGAAAATGGTAGTAAACTTAAAAGTTTTAAGAAGCCAGGAAATGAACTGATCCAAGGACTAGTGAATCCAGAAAAGGGAAACAGGATGCAAAAAACAGTATACAAGAAGCAAACACAGTAAATAAAAAGCAAATATTGATGGTATGGAACATCAAAGATTAAAATGATTACATTTGGACATTAAAAAATGGAAGCAAAAGTGAAGTCTGATTGCCATTATAGTGTTAAGATTCTAGTAGAGGTTGGAGATTGTGAATTTTGTCCAGAATGCATGTTAAAAATTGAACATTAAATTATGAACGGTAACTTATTGAGAACAAATTGAATGTTTAACTTTTAAAGCAGTAGGGGAAAAAGGAGTAAAGAAAATCCAGTAGGAGGCAGGAAAAGAGTTAAAGGAGAAAGAAAACCCTAGTAGGTAGAAAAATCCAATATAGGTGTGTAGGAATAAATAGTAAAAGTATGAAAACACCAGTCGAAAGAAAGATTTCACATTGGGGGAAAAAAAGACCTGTTATGTTCAGAAATGATACACCTAAAACACGAATGTTGGAGGTATAGAAACAGAAAAAGATTAACCAGGCAAACACCCACCAAAAGCAAGATGCTGTTTAGGTATGTTACCAGTCAAAGTTTGGACATTTTTAATTACGCTCTTCATGCAGTGTTAAAATGGAATTTATCAGGAATATATAAATCTGTACTTTTATGTGGCTAACAATATAACCTCAAAATATAGAAAGCAAAAAAACCCCTAACAAATCTATGGTCAGATGGAAGTTTTCTAGCATACCTTTCTGTGTAATAGATTAGGCAGACCAAATGTTAAGAAGGGTATGAATGATACAATCAACAAATATCTAGACTTAGAGAATTTATTCAACATTTAGCTAATACACAGTTCTTTTCAAGCACATGAGGGCCATTTATGCAAGTAAAGTATTTACCAAGGGGAAAAACAAACAGCAAATCCTAATGAGTACCAAGAATAATACAGAAAATACTTTTTTAGCCGCAATGGAATATATTAGACAAAAACAGAATCAAAACCCTATACATTTGGAAATGAAAGCATTTCTAAATAATTCATGGCTTTAGACACAGGGCTCAAGTGTCAAGTACTCAGTGAGTAGTGGTTTGAAATGCTATAAAGAAACTCATTTTCTCTGATGAGTGTAAAACATCTGTACTTTCTCACTCAAGTATTTATACTAAAGGCTGTGTTTATTGGTCAATATGTTGTATCTTTCAGAGTTTTAAAGTCAGCCAGCTAAAGAAGTCAGATTTGTAGTTTCAGAGGAATGAAATGATTGGGTTAAAATTATAGACTCATTAGATTTGAACCAGGGTCACATGACCTATATGCTGTGTACTTCTATAATTTTGCTTGAGCCAAAGGCTAATAAACAGGTCTGTCATTGAGAGAACCCACATCCATGCCTTAGGATATAATTGAAGCTAAAGCTTCATTTATGCCTGGAGTAACTTCAGTTTTACTCATATATTCCACCACCTTCATAATCCTTTACAGTTTCTGACTTGGTTGAAGCTAATTTCTCATTTGGTAGATGCATCTAATCTCTTTATGGTCAATTTAGATTCTGTGTCCTTTTCGCATTTTATTTGGTCATTAGCTAGAAGTCTGATAATTTTATTATGGGTGTGGTAGTGATGCAGTTTTTTTCTTTTTCATCTCAGCCTTCTGTCTTTTACATTCATAGAAATAGTTAAGATTTCATTCAATATTCTTGAAATGAAAATATTAACTATTAATATTTAAAAGCAATAAATATTTTAAAAGTAATTTGTTCAGCCTGATTGCAGATCTCTACTACAGAAAAGTGGCAGATCTGATGTCACCTTAAACTGCCATTGGCAATATTTTCATATTGTAGCTTAATGTGAATTGAATGAAAAAGTCACTGATTTGATTTCTGGTGGTTTTCAGAACTGTTTGACAGCAAATGATTTTGTTTCATATCAGATGAGGTTGTGCCTAATGGTCAGCAGTTTCAGACAGTCATTTTTTGCAGCTGAAAGAGTATTTCATATAATATTACTCTTATTCATCGCTAATAAACTTAGGTCATTAATTTGACACTGAGTAGAAACCTAAAGGAGAGAGCCTCTTCAAAAGTTTATGATATAATTGACATTTTGAAGTATGAAGAAAAAGCTCATAGTTCAAAAAAATTTTTTTTGCCGTACTTAATTCATGCCTTCCTTGGTATCTTTTGTTGCCAAAAAGGAAGCTGGAAGTAGGTATTGCTGAGTTGGTATACTGATTGGCCAAGTCCCTGAAAGCTTGGTAAAGTTGAGGATAAACAACTAACTTAGCTGCTTTTGTCGGAGATCTGTTTGTTGCTGCTGACAGCCAGAGCGGTCTAATACAGGGGAAAGGTATATATGTTGGGCTGGTGAGGATATGCAAGTCAGTGTAATCCTGGGGATTTATCTCGTCAGAGTGTATGTCTTTCCCTGCCCCCATTTGGTCTTGGTTAGTTTCAGTAGATGTCTTTTTGTACACAAAGATAGCTTGAGCTTTGAGTTTTTGTTAAAAGGATGGATTTTTCACTGATTTACATTTGTTTGCTTGGTTCTTGTGACCGTCAGGACACATTTGTAGAGTAGTTGTTTTCAAAGATGTAAACAAATCTTTCCACAGTATTTTTAACTAGTTTTCCTTCTGTAGTTAATATTTATGACATTTTCTTATCACATTTCATCTATAAGAGCTAAACTCAGCCTTTGAGGGAAGAATAATTTTAAATAAGATTTAAAATTCTTTTTATGTGTTTTAGATTCTGGAAGTTACGGGCAGTCTGGGGGTGAGCAGCAAAGGTAAAGTATACGTATATTTTAATAATACCATGTAAGAGTAGAACTGAGGAAAAAAAGATAAATTTAGTTAGGGTTTCCTTTTGAGATTTGGTGTCTGGATTTCTAAAAGAGTTAAATATTAGCTTGTCAAGGAAAAGAGTCGGACTGTGTACATACCTACTAAAACAATTTTTCCTTTTTTTTAAAAAAAAGCCTGTTTGAATCAGTAAATTCAGATACCCCCTAGAAATTAAGAGAAATCTCATAAGTATTTTAAAGATTGTTTTCTTTAGGAAATTTTTAAAAAGTAGTTTCTTAAGTCCTTAAAAGGATTTAAACAATTCAACCAATATTACAAGTTTTTAGAGAAAGCATTTCAGTTTTTGGTTGTATAAAATGCTAATATTTTTTTCAGAGCAGATTTTCTTGAAGCACTATAATAGAAACGCTTAGCATTTTAAAAAGACTTCTTACCATGCTCACAGTAAAAAGAAAAGTCTGTTTTTATGTGACCATATACATGCAGTAGGGTTCTTTTACTTGCCAGGAACACAGTCTTCATCTTGCACTATAAATGTTTTGCAGCTCAATGTGAGATACTCAGAATAGCATCTCAGGTATCTTCTGTCATCAGGTTTTAAGCTCCATGAAAACAAAACTAGTTTGACTTTTTTATTTTCCTAAGATAGTGCTAACCTTATAATAGGCAACTAGCAAATGTTTATTCACTGAAATGTATTTTATAAAGTAAAATTGTGTTAGTACTTGATAGTTCTAGAATAATAAGGTGGTTTTTTTTTGTTTTTTTTTTGTTTTTTTTTTTGCAGATATTTTATCTTATTTTGGCAGGCATATATTCAGAAAGTTTGTTTCTGACTTGTTAGGGTTTACATGCTATAAAATTGAAGAAAATTCAGTTCTGAGGAAGGTACATTTATTCAGTCAACGAACTATATGCTAGGCTGTGCAATGACACAATATAATTTCATTCAGTGATAAGACTCAGAAGATACACATGTCTCTACCGAGGCACAAAAATTGGACTTTTAGTGCCTATGGTGCCTTTTCTAGGAAGATAAAGGCAGATTTAAGGTAGATGGTAGGAAGAAATTAACCTGTAAAAACAGCTAATTTGATGAAAGCACTAACTTAAAAAGTCCTCATTTTTCTGCTTCAGATATTATGGGTTTTGCTTCCATGTAGTCACTCCCACACGCAGGTATAATTCTCTTGAGATTTTCTAGCTCTAGTGAAGTTTTATTTGTGGGATATTGTTAGAGTGAAACTTTTGGTGCTTGTTTGGCATTCAGGAGGTCTGGGAGTGACTTCATTTATGTCTTTACACTCTTTGGTCACCACCTTTAAATTTAGACTCTAGGAGGCAGATTGACAATTTCTCAGAAGAAAAGCTTGTATGGAGTTGAAAGTTGAAAATGAAGATAGGGCTTTTTTTGGTTTTGTTTTTAAGCTTTTAAAATTCTAGCACATCTCTTTCAAATAGTACATTTTTCTTTTACAGTTATTCTTCCTATGGAAATCAAGGCAACCAAGGTTATGGACAAGCACCACAAGTAGGTTAAAATATAAATTATGTGTTTCATAAATAATTATTCTTATCTTAAGTAGGTGATGAAACTTGTATTTACCTAAATTTCAGAGCTATTCTGGCTATGGACAAACTACTGATACCTCATATGGACAGAACTATGGCGGCTACTCTAGCTATGGACAAAGCCAATCAGGTTAGACTTGTTTGTTAAATTTGCTGTTTTAGAAATTTAAAAATCAGATCATTTACTAAATGGTATATCCATCCAACCTTAGGTTATTCACAGTCCTACAGTGGTTATGAGAATCAAAAGCAGAGCTCATATGGCCAGCAGTCTTATAATAACCAGGGACAGCAAAACACGGAATCATCAGGAGGGTAAGGAAACAGTAAAGGCACTGAGATTATGTCGGGCAGTGGAAATAACACTTCGGGTATTAAATAGACTTCGCCATCAAATTCCTAGCTTTAAACATTTTTTCAGAAAAGTTTTGATGAAGTATGAATTTCATAGTTTTGTGTTATAAATGTGGAAATTGTCACCAATGTCATTTGATTCTTATGATGTGGTTATTTGTAAAATTACTGTTGAGGTATATGTAAATGCACATGATTTAAATGTTAAAAAGGAAAATTTTGACCTCTGCTTTATACCTGAGATTAAATAAAAACCTAGCTATAAAAGGACACTTCTCAGTGCTTACTTTTATTTCCATTTTATTTTTTAGCAATTTTAATGTATTACCTTTATTACCTTTTTAGGGACAAAAATATTTAAAAAGTGCCAAAACCTATCCACATATTTCAGATACTCTAAATATATTTTATTAATATAGGTAGGTAAATACATACCAGCAAGTTTACAGGTTTAAGTATTTTTTTGGGGGGGGGGGTTGGTTTTATAGTTTTTAAGTTTCAGATGAGAGGAGGCTGTTCTTATTACTAATTTTAGTGATAGCAACTTAATTTTTTTTATTGTGCTTTACATTTTCTAAAATGCTTTTGCATTCCTTAATTTATCCTTAACCACTATGACATAGTGTCAGTAATTATCCCCATTTTGCAGAGGTAAAGAGAAGTTATTAAGATTATGTAACCTGTTAAGTTACATAGCTGAAAAATGAGGCAAAAACTGAGCTTACTAGTATTCTCTCTGCAGTGAAAAAAATTATTCTAAGTGAAATTCAGTTAAATAAAAACATTGGGGAAAGATTTATGAGGTTGCATTGTCAGTGTTATAGATATGAAAGTGTTTTGAAAAGTAGAAAAATAGAGTAGAAGGAAGATGTCTTCAACCCTTGTTGGTTAGTTTTAAATTTAGAAGAATCCTTTTATAAGGATGCATTTTTGGAAGCATAACATGTAAATGTAAACCAAAGAAACGTGTTAGATTTGGTCTGACCACCATTTTAATGGGAAGTGCTAGGTGCACCGGGGTGGCTCAGTAAGATAAGTATCTTGAATTTGGCTCAGTTCATGATCTCACGGTTTGGGGGGTCAAGCGCCACGTCGGGTGCTTTGCTGACAGCATGGAGGCTGCTTGGGATTCTCTCTCTCCTCTCTGCCTTTCCCGTTCACTCTCTCTCTCAAAATCAATAAATTAAAAAAAAAAAGATGAAGCACTAGGGTTCTGACTGTTGATGTGATGTGCTTTGGGTACAGAGTTGGGGGAACATACTGATCTTTATTAGATTCTTCTCATCTGATGCAGAATAAGATGTGACTATTAAGTTATGAGATTTTTTGTTCCCTTTTTGTAAAAGTAAACATTAGAACTCAAATCCAATTTAAACGTTCTTTTTAACATCCCCATCCTGAGAACAGGTAATTATTGGTACTGTTGCTCAGAACATACCTAGAAATTTCTTTTTGAATTGCCAGAGATAATAAGAAAGTAGTCTCATTATTTGGTAGACTATTTTCAGGTGTAAAAAAAAAAAAAAATGGCATCACAAAGCAAGTTCCTTCCTCTAAAAATCTGAAAGCTATCATTGAAGATATTTAGGAGAATGTAATATAGGTTGTAAAGATAATTATAAGAGAATAGTACCCCCCCCCCATCGCTTCTCAGCCTTTTGGCTAAGATCAAGTGAAGAGAATAGTCCCCCAAATATTATGAGATAACGTTGTTAAATGACAGAGCTTTTTAGTGTAACTGTTAAAAGGACTCAACACTTGTGATATATTTGTTAGAGACATATTACTGTACTTTGTGGCACCTTTAATTTTTTTAAATTCAAGGAGATGGTAAGAGGAATAGTGATTTTTTGCTTTACCAGTGTTTTCAGAGGTGCATGTGGTTTTCCTCATAATGTGGGATTTCTTCAGTGATAGTGCAATTGGTTTGCAGGCCATTCCACTGGTGATAAGGAGATTTTGTAGATAAAAGAACTAAATCCTTTGCATCAGAAAGTAGTATTAAATATGGTTGAGGTCTAGCTGGTCAGGCCCCTTCTGTCAGTCTCAGTCAACTTGCTACAGTGAACATAATCCTTCTATAAATTTCCAATTCTTGATTTCTGTTTAGCCAAGGTGGAAGAGCACCTCCGTATGACCAGTCAGACTATGGTCAACAAGATTCGTATGACCAGCAGTCAGGCTATGATCAACATCAAGGTTCATATGATGAGCAGTCAAATTATGGTCAGCAGCATGATTCCTATAATCAAAACCAGCAGTCCTATCATTCACAAAGAGAGAATTACAGCCACCACACACAAGGTATGATATATTATTTTTCTTTTTTCCTCTCAGAATTACATTGAGTTCTGGATTAAAAGACCTACAGGATTTTAGTTGTTTGTATAAATTCAGAGTGACCTTGAATATATGTTCTTCTTTCTTATGGCCATTAAAACTAGTTTATTTGATTTCCATTTCTGAATTTCTCAGAAACTCCCAAATGGTCATATGACTTTTTGATGATTGATTACCTGAATTTCCTTTGTTGTGTCAGTTAACTTTGATCATTTGACAATGTTGCTGCTACCATTGTTTTGGTAGTGGTGGTATACCTGATATAGAGAAACTAATCACCAGTAATTAACCTTCTCTCACCTCATCTAAGAAGGACCAGCCCTTCTTTCACTTGTTTTCCTGTAGCACTTAGACTGTACCACTGATATTTAGGAATTTGTCCATGTTTCAAGGGCACAAGTCCTGTCTTACTCATTTGTACCTTCATTACCTACTATAGAGCCTGGTTCATAGTAAGTGCTTAATAAATATTTGTTGAATAATTGAATAAATAAGCGAATGAGTAAAAGTGGAAGCTTATTCACTGAATATCTTCAGTGAACATATTCACTGAATATGTCTCAGTTTTAAAATTGTTATTTCTTGTCCCTGCTTGATTTACATTTAAGTATTTTTGAGGTGAAGAAATAACTTTTTAAGATTAGGGTTATGCTTTTCATCTAATTTATTAAGATTCTGTACCTAATGTTGCACTTTAGCTATTCCTCATCACCATCACATCAAAATGGTGATATCCATGTCACCATTTTGTTATCTGACTACGTAGCAGGACGGAATTTGACACAGATACAATTCCCAGACACATTTAATTCCAGATGTTTTTTTGATGGCTTGCATTTGAATTCTGTATATATGTGCCATATTCCAAAGAATATAATGTATAACCTAAAGAGCCATTCAAGATTATGTTATGGGAAGCCTTTGTCAGAAATGACCCATGGTTATTTATTCATGTGTATATTATTATTATTATTTTTTTGTAGATGACCGTCGTGATGTGAGTAGGTATGGAGAAGATAATAGAGGATATGGCGGGTCACAGGGAGGAGGTAGAGGGCGTGGGGGATATGACAAGGATGGAAGAGGTCCTATGACAGGATCAAGGTAAGTATTTAGGTATAGGTGCCTACATTTCTTCTCTCTTTAATTTTTTAAAATTTTTGTGGCTTTACTTAGCTGGTTTGATTCCAGCATCTGATTTAAGAGGCTTAAGTAGATTATGTTTTAGAGAAGAAGGCAGAAATTCAAAATTGATTTTCAGTCTTCAGATGTCACATAAATTACCTGAGGATAGGCTGTGTTAGTAGTTCGTTTATGTGGTGTATATTAAACACCAGTGGAGAACATTCCCATTTTGGTTGTGATTAAACCACTTAATATGTTTTTCCTGCCAGAGCTATAGAGTCTAAACTCCTTTAAATGATGACTCTGGGAAATCCAAGTATAATATATGTAAAAAATAAAAGGTAAGTTAATTTTAGATTGGAGTGCAGAGAAGCTATTCCTTAATCTTGAATCCCCTTGTGAAGAGAAAATATTAGGTGATAGAATATAAATGTGGGGTTGGCAAATGAGAAGGATTTTTGTAATTAAACTATTTGGTCTCCCTTCTTTAGCAAATAATTATTGGAATAATTAGTGCAGCATTCCCTGTCACTATGTATTTTGTTCAGACTAAGCTGTGGAAAAGAAGACTTTTAAATTCAGCTTTTCTTTTCCAGCTTCCCTTTTCCCTATTGCTAGTATTATCACGTTTTGGTATTTAATTTTGGTATATGTTATGAAGTTGGTTTTAAAATTACTTTTAAATATATCTGTAAATTTGGCACTTTGGCCCTAAAAACAAGAATGAAAAAATAACTGACATCTGTTGAGGACACTCAGGTGAGGTTTTCAGGTTGCAAATTCACGTGTAAAGTACACAGGCCTTAAAAGATAACTGTGTTCCTTGGGAATTGAAACTGTTAGTAGCCTGTTAACTGACACTTAATAATATATCAGTACCAGTTCACTCTTTTGCATCTTAGGGACTGTCTGTCCCCTCAGCTGACCTGAGAGACATACAGCACTGTTATTTCTTCAAGTGAGCCAGGAGTTTGGTCACTGACTTGTATTTCTCTGTGTTTAGTATTCAGTATATTGATATTATGGAAAAACTAAAGCCTAAACTTACTTGGTAAATGTTTATAAGACTGAACATTAAGTCTTTTGATTGATAACCAAAGTCAGTTTACAATATACAAATATGTTATTGTGTGCTCTTCATTATCAAAGTGAGCAGCCTGCCATCATGTGGATGTAAGTGAACAGTGTTAAGTGACATGGTGCTTACTTTCTACCTAATAGCCTCCCTTTCACCTCAAACAGAATCCCAAACAAGATAACCAACAGGTATATTTAATTTTCCAGCTAATATGTTTTAGATAATTGGCTTCTTTGGAATGCTACATGTTTTGCAGGATATCATAGGTTTAATTTTCTTCATAAGGAAGCTGTATGCTATAAATTATTAAACTATGACAGTGTCTGAAAATGGTAGAATCCCACTTTTCAGGAGGAGGCAGGTAGGGAAATCTTTAAAAATACATTTTCATCTTTGAGAGATGACTCATCTTAGAATCAGAGATTTGAAAGGGCCTTGAATGAACCTCTTAATAGAAGAGGGAAGCTCCATACCATAACCAACTTGAGAGTCCTATTTTTAATCACTTTTATAATTTCCTTGGCAACATATTTCAGTATAATTTTTGGTCCAGACTTGATCATGAACTAAGTTTTTGATTTTCAAATTGTATTTAGGCTTAGAATCTCTTCACACAGTATCTTATGTAGAAGCCCACTATATCTTAAGTAAAATGATACTGATCTAGTTCATGGTAGGATTGGGGGAGGGGGTCTTGTCCAGTTGTTACCTATACCCTTCCCCCCCCCCCCCCCCCCCCCAAGCCAGTAGATGGCATGTTCATGAAGGGCCTTTTTTAGAAATCCACGTGGATGATGATTATTCTTTGTATTGGGTTGGTAAATTTTTTATATGAAAGGCCACGTAGTAAATATTTTAGGCTTTTTGGGCCATATGGTTTCTGTTGTAACTGCTTACCTCTGCCCTTGTAGCACCAAAGCTGCCATAGACAATATATAAATAAACATGGTTGTGTTCCAGTAAAACTTCATGTACGGATATGGAAATTTGAAGTTCATGTGATTTTCGTGTGTTACAATATCTTGCTCAAGATGTGCTTTTTAGCTTATTTATAGGGATAAAGTATTTTGAATTAGAGTAAAAATGCCCAGTTTCAGGATTTTTTTTTCACACTTGGTTTTACATTTAAGTACCAAAAATATCCAAACATTTTTTGTTAGTCGTCATCAACACTCCCATTTGTGTTTCTAATCATCTTACTTAAAAAATTACATCAAGGTTGAAAATACAATCCTTTCAGGGCTGTTTAAAGAATATCTGGCATTAGTTAGGTTTATATTTAAAGAAGAAGGAGCATGGTTTGTGGGTGAGGGTGGGATATGTTGTAAAGGATGGGGTATTCTTAGACTCAGGTTGTATGATTGCTTGGCTAGAGGAAGAATACAAACCAAAAAAGCTGTCAGCTTTCCAAATATGAAAGAAAATGTGTGAAAATTATAGGGACTATAGGAAACAGTGTTTTTCTTGAAAAAGCAGTTGCAGCAAAAAAGAATGAATATCTAATTGTCATTTAAAATTGATCACTTAGTGGACTAGAAGCTTAAGGCTGTAAGATCTCTATGTGTTTTTAACTTCAGCATTGTGATGAATGCATTGCAAAATTGCCAGAACTTTATAGATTGCCATTTTTCATGATTAAGTCATCAAATTAAGTAACTCTTTTCAGGCTTTAATATCTTTTTTTTTTTAATTTTTTTTTTTTAACGTTTATTTATTTTTGAGACAGAGAGAGACAGAGCATGAACGGGGGAGGGGCAGAGAGAGAGGGAGACACAGAATCTGAAACAGGCTCCAGGCTCTGAGCAGTCAGCACAGAGCCCGACGCGGGGCTTGAACTCACATACCGCGAGATCGTGACCTGAGCCGAAGTCGGACGCTTAACTGACTGAGCCACCCAGGTGCCCCCAGGCTTTAATATCTTAAGCTTAAAAAAAAGTCATCTTGAATTTTGAGTGTCTTACAGGAATTTTTGATTAGTTCCCTTTAAAATGTTCAGGTGATAGTCTAGAATAGCACTGCCCAATAGAAATGTAATATGGGTCACAAATGTGAGCCACATATGTAATTTTTTTAACTTTATTTATTTTGAGAGAGAGAGAATCTCAAGCCAGCTCTGCACTATCAGCGCAGAGCCTGGCATGGGGCTTGATCTCACGGATCATGATATCATGACCTGACCTGAAATCAGGAGTTGGACGCTTAACTGACTGAGCCATCCAGGTGCCCTGTGTAATTTAAAATTTTTTAGTAGGCATGTTAAAAGAATGTAAGCAGGTGTAATTAATTTTAATAATATATTTTACTTAATCTAATATACCCAAAATATTTTATCATGTAATCAGTACAAAAATTTTGGAGGTTATACATTGCTTTTTTCATACTAAGACTTTGAAATCCATTTTGTATTTTTGTATTTAGAGTGCATCTAAATGTATATTTTTTTTATATTTACATTTCAGTTTAGACTGTCCACATTTCAAATGATTATTAGCCACAGGTGGCTATTGAATACTGTATTGGACAGTGTAGCTCTAGAATGATAGATATATTGGCTTTCTGAAATGTGGGTAAATGTTGAATCCAGAGAGCCTTTTTACCACATAATACAAGATATGGGAGGAAATAAAACATAAATATATCTAGTGTTGAGAATGGTATTTAAATCCATCCAATCATTTACATTTGGAATTAGTGTTAGTCTTCTTCACACCTAAAAAATTGTATTTTGGATTTACTACTATGAAAGTATAAGCACAGTGGTTGTTTTTTTTGTTTGTTTGTTTTTAACTGGTCTTTTAAAAATTTTAGCTAAGTTCCTTTTTCTCTCTAGATAATGGATTTTCTGGGAACAGAATTTTCTGTATTGTCCTTTTACTTTTTGGCTGTTTAAGTCTTTGAATAGACCTATTTAGATTTTTTTTTTAATGTTTATTTTTGAGAGAGAGACACACACAGAGTGTGAGTGGGGGAGGGGCAGACAGAAAGGGAAACACAGAATCTGAAGTAGGCTTCAGGCTCTGAGCTGTCAGCACAGAGCCTGAGGTGGGGCTTGAACTCATGGACTGCGAGATCATGATCTGAGTCAAAGTCGGACGTTTAACTGACTGAGCCACCCGGGCGCCCCTAGATTTTTTTTAAATTAAAGATTTGTAGTAGAGATTCTGTTAAAGAACTTTTTCTCTACTAATATCTGAAATTGAATGACCATTTTCTCTAAATATGTAATACCGTAACAGTGGAAGAACCCTCAGAGTCTACCTTAGGGTAGGCTGCTCATTGTGGTTTTGAACTTGGGGGACAATTTCTGTAGTTGAGTCAAGAATATACAGTTGGGGTTCTTATGCAGGGGGCTCAGCCATAAATCTGAGTGTCTAAACTCTACATTAAATACCTCTACTACTTCACCTTAATATATATTTACTTTAGGAATTCTTTATGTGTACAAGTTTGCTGCTTTTTCTGGGAAGAAAAATTGTTGTGGTAACATCTTGGCTTAGATTTTCACATAACTTCATTGGCCTAATTGGTTAGTGAAGCTTTAACTTAGTATATGGAAAAGGGACTTGAAACTTGACTACAGGTTTGAAAGATTCTTAACCACAGGCCCATCTTCTAGTGCTATTTGAGGTTTATTTAGTATATTTAATATAATTAATTTCTTTATAAGGGATTGTAATAGAATATGTTAATATGGAATTTCTTAATAAGTGAAGAGAAAAATGATTGAAACATTTGAACTTGAAAGAAAGCTTCACCTAGAGTTCTACATCATCTAGACTGGTGCTTCTCAAACTTTACATGTGGGGATTCCTTGGAGATCTTATTAAAATGCAGATTATAATTCAGTAGGTATGAGGTGAGGCCTGAGATGCTGCTCTTCTAAGATGTTCCCAGGCTCTGCCTATACTGTTCTTCCCTGGAACACCCTTTGAGTAGCAGCAAGGATGTAAAAACTCTTATTTTGTGAAGGAGGATACTGAAGCCTAGGAGAATTACGGATTTGTCTAATTTTTCAAGATTGATCAGTGATAGTAAAGACTATATCCTGAGTCTCTTAGTTTGAAGACTAGTACTTTCTCAAACAGACTATGGTGTTTTCATATTTATGGCCATTGTGTTGAAATCTTAAGCAGCTGCTGTATTTTCAAAGGAAATGCTCAGTATATGTGACTTAAGTTAAAATGTCATTCTCTGGAGAAACAGGAAATAATAAACCTATTCAAATATCACTTTTTTAATGTTTTTATTTAGTTTTGAGAGAGAGGAGGTCAGAGGATCTGAAGCAGGCTCTGTTGACAGCAGAGAGCCTGATGCGGGGCTCAAACTCACAAACCATGAGATCATGACCTGAGTTGAAGTCAGTTGCTTGACTGACCGGGCCACCCAGGTGCCCAAATGTCATTTGTTTTATAGCACTTCTATTTTGCAGTGATATTGCTTTTTTTATTGTTCAAAGTTATGTTGCTGGCCAGAATAGAAATGACAGGAATTAGCTGATGTATACAGTTTCAAAATTTCTTTCCACTGTGGCCAGATGAACAGTTTGGTATTTGGTTAACATGACCGCAAAATAATTAAAAGGGGTCTCTTCTAGCACTTACTTGAAAATTTCCTATTTAAAGAATCTACTTTATCTTGGGGACTTTAACCTCCTGACAGGAATATGGGCTTGATATTTTCACTAGTTCATTCCTCACTTTAAAAAATTTTTTTTGAGTTCTCATGATCATCTTTGAAGAAACCAGAGATATTTTGGTTTCTAATAATAAGATTTTTGGCAGTTTATTCTCTGTTGGCTCTCCTTTCTTAAAAGAGTTAAGTGGTGATACACAGGTCATTTGGAAGTGTAGGGAGAGCTTGGGTACTGTTCTGAAAGACGGGTCTTTAGAGACTCAATGGGAAACTATATGTATATAAAAGACTTGAGCTTTATATTGTCTCTATAGCCTTGAAATAGCCTTATTTTTTTTTATAGTTTTCCTGGAAAACAAGTAAAATTAATAGCAGATCAAGATGCATGTGTCTATACTAAGCTGGTTGCAAGGGGATATTTTTTACATCAAGGTAGCAGAAGAGATTTATAAAAGAAGAATGCTTTCTCATTTAGTTGAGGTGATTTTTTCAGGATGGCTCAGAAAAGCCATCTATCTAGAGACTAGAAGGGGCTGTGTTGGTATTATAGGAGAGGCTTTAAGCAGTGAAGAGACGTTAGTGTATTGGGTTAATTTTTTGGATTATAGTAGAAGATTAATGGTAGTAGAATATTAGATATCACCATCTGAAAACTGGGTGTTTTTATTTCCATGACAGCACATGAATTCTAGAGGGTTACTTCAGTCAAGAGAAAAGCTTTTAATGTATGAGTATTTAGACAGTGTCTTGATTTTTTTATATAAATTTATACACACAAGGACTATTGACTTATCTGGTAGTGGAAATATGCCAGATAGAGTCATTTTCTTGTAGGTAGCTGGGATATTGGAGTATGTTGCATTCTGTCTCTGATCTGGTCTACTGATTGGTGTTACAGAGCATTTGGCAGCATGAATCTCAGTAGCTCTGATATGAGGAGATCTAGTATATTATATTGGGTATAGGAGGGCTGTTTTAAGTTATGCTTTCTTTTAGTGCTCATTTTATCATATTTCTGAATGATTTGAGATTTTTTAAGACTACTTTCAGGCTCACTTTTGTGTATATTTATACCTTTTTTTAATCTCATAAAACCCATAATTTGGTTTCACAGTAGAACATACTAAAGTTTTTGCCTCACCTATTCTGCTATCAAAATCTTAACCTAGCTTTATATTGTTCTTCAGTCTTTTTCCTTTATTCTCATATTTTAAAAAATATCCCCTTGGAAAGAATGTTTGCTCTAGTTTATCATTCTTCATTCTGTGCCTCCAGCATTTAAATTATGATATGAATAGAATCCCTTTGGCGTGGGGTTGGGAAGATTTTAAAAGTAGTTTAGATACATTCTGTAGTAAACTTGAAAAGGAACCCTTGTGGAAATAGATTCTTGGGAAAACACTTAGGTGAAAACATTTTGGAGTCTATGAAATAGAATTTACTGGAAAGTTAGAGGTGCTACTGTTTCCCTAGGCGCTCTACTTATGACAGTTAAGTGTAGATTGAGCCCAGGGCTCAGCACATTAGAGACTTAAGGAAGAAATCATTTCTTCAATTTTTCCTCTGCAGTGGTGGTGACCGCGGTGGCTTCAAAAATTTTGGTGGTAAGTGCTGAGTATCCCAAAATGTTTCAGTGGAAATGCTATATAAATCTAAAAGCCACCAATATCCCGCAGACGCAGTCTAAGCCCTTTCTTACTCTGTTGAGGCTGGTGTGTGTTGTGTGCTTTAAAAAAATTAAATATATATACATATATATATGTCAAAGAAAACATTAAAAAGTCAGAGTTGATCTCAAACAGTCCAGTGGGTTTCTACGCAGTGAATTTGCATGAAAGAGTCTGTGGTGACCAATGAATGAGACTTTCAGTGGATTTTGACAATACATTTTTTAATAAAGGTAGCTGACATGGTGTTTTTAAATTATTAGGGTTTTCCAATCAGCCTTCACAACCAGAGCTTAACAAAAGTGATAACTAGCATAATGCCAAAGTGGCGGGTACTGTCTGGGACAAGTTTAAGGAAATAGTGACTTTCATCTTGATTTCTTAAACTTAATAAAACTTAATTTATATATTTACTTTGTAAATCTGTGATGGTTGACTTTCAAGGATTTTGGAAGTTTTGACTTTTCATGCCTTGGTTTTTATTACTATTTTTTCATGATTTCTAATGAGTTGCTTTAAATAGCTTTTTTTTTCTTTTTCTTTTCTTTTCCCTTAGGTCACAGGGATTATGGACCCAGACCAGATGCTGGTAAGGTTTATGGTAGTTTGTGACTTTGCCATTAAGAGACTATTAGTTTTCCAATTTTTCAAGGAAAAAAAGTTGGAGGAGTTAAGACAGGAGGAAGATTTAATTTGACAGTGCTTCCGGAATTGGGGAGCTTCACTTCTAAAAATACATCAGAAAGAAAACTTCAGGGAAATTGATTGGAAAGTTTGCTGGGGAAAATTGCTGTGTTTGTGGTTTCCCATATTCTGCTTTTTCTTTTGTGAAGAAAAAACTTGATTTTTTATTGCTAATTAACATTATTTATTTAAATACTACATGTCAGACGAGAGAGTTGGTATCATTGGGGAATTAGAAGTAGAAAAACTATGTTTAAGAAAATACTGCATTGGATTGGTAGTCTGCCTAGTGGGCTTAAGAAACCGAAGTTCCTACCTGAGAGAATTGTCTTACTCTAGGCAGAAGTCACTCATTTCATGTAGCTTTTATTTTTGAATGAAATTCAAGGCCACCTGCAGCCTTTTGGGAGTTATGATTTAGTTATTAAAAATATATTGGAGGCAAAAACTTCTAATATATATTGAAATCAGAACTTTTATTTTTATTAAGATGCCAAAGTATTTTATATGGAAGGCAATTTCTGAATTATCCCTCGATGGATGAATTTTTGTACTCCTTTCTTACTTTGTTGTATTAATCCAAAAGTGTGCGTGTAAGGTAAGGTGTGTGTCAAGGTGCCCTTACGCTCTGGTATCTACAAAGTTTATTGCAATGGACAAGAAACCAGCACTTGTGGTTGCCTTGCTTGGAACTCCAAAGTGTCAGATTTGGAGAATTTTCTACTAGAGAGCCTTACAAGTATTGATTAGCTATAAAGAGTTAAAGCTCTCCAAAGAAAGGAATGCTGATTTATACTAACTTTCTTCATCTCTTCATGAACTTTAGCCCTGTATCTGAATCTAAAGAGCAAGATTTCTAAGATCTGCTTAATTGGTCTGTATTTCACATAGTGTGGACTTGATCCACTTTAACTGCAGTTTAGTTGTAAGAATTGGCCTGCTACCAAAAAACTGGTGACCACTTTGCCTGTTGATACAAGATTTTTTTGTATATTGGTTCTTTTTCCTTTTGGTCATAGAAACAGTTGAATATTGGACAATTAGTTATTGCTCTTGATTACTAAACAGGATGCAGTAAAACCAAGGATATGTAAAATTAACCATAATTTTTTTCCCCTTAGATTCAGAATCTGATAATTCAGATAACAACACAATCTTTGTGCAAGGACTTGGGGAGGGTGTGTCTACAGATCAAGTAGGGGAGTTCTTTAAGCAAATAGGAATTATTAAGGTGAGTAGAAAGTATAGCTTATGTTGAAAATCTCATAATTATTAACAAATTCTAGTTAAGATACATAGATTACGTTGTAAGCCCATATCCAGTAAGGTTTGTTTCTTAAAATTCCCTTATACACATGATCACCCATGTCTGTAGGCCTTTTGCTAAATTTGCTAAATACATGAAAATTTTATTCCTTGTGTTTGTCTTTCCACAGCCTGCCACAGCTTTAGCTTTCAATCTTGGGCTCTAAAAATAGTCTCTGCCTAGGTCCTAAAATTGTGAGAACGAAATGAGATTGTGAGAACATTTTATGGATTCTGAAATGCCAGTATATGCGAACTGAGCTGTACATTAGCCCAATATATAATGCTTTATTCCATAACTATGTTATTCATTGTTTACTTGTGTCTTGTGTACTGTTTGTTTCATGCATGTAATTTTCATGTTTTCAACTAGAAAGCAGCAGTTAGAATAGTGTTAGTAGATTGTAGCAATTGCCTGAAATCAGTTTGCAATTGTTCTTGTTTGGTTTCTGTGTAATACTCATGTTTTTTCTTTCTTTGGGAGTTAAAATTTCTTAAGAAATTTTTTACTCATGACATGTAAAACATTCACACAGTTCTGAAGAGTAAACATTCTTTGTCTTCCACTCCCATCCCAGCCAGCTTCAGTGTGTATACATTAGTGGCAGTCTGTTAAATTTGCCTGGTGTACATTCTTTCTGACCTTTTTTTAAATGTTTTATAAGGTATATATTTACCTGAAGCATTATCTACATTTTTTTGTGTGGGTTTAAAGAAATTATACATAGATAAAACAGTGTATTATGTATTGTTTTCATAGCTTGGGTTTTACTTAATGTATCTTAAGAGAATTTTCCTTTTCAGAACCTATAGATAACCTCATTTTTATATTAGGTACATAGTATTTGTAGTATGTATATGTGAATTCCTTTTTAAAAAATCTTTATCTGGTTTATGATCACTTTTTCTTAAAACACTAATACCAACTTGTTTGTTTCTCAGACAAATAAGAAGACTGGAAAACCAATGATAAATCTGTACACAGACAAGGACACAGGGAAGCCCAAAGGAGAGGCAACAGTGTCATTCGATGACCCTCCTTCAGCTAAGGCAGCCATTGACTGGTTCGATGGTATATACCTCATTCATACAGTTTCAATATGCAGTTTGGATAAATGTTGTCCAGTCTTGAAGTCAAACTATATTCTGGTAGACTGGTTATTTTCATGTTTACTTTTGTGGGTATTCTATTAAAAAAACAGGCCAGAGTTTTTATATACCTTTAGAAATGAGACAGATGAGCTCTCTCCTTGTTTGTCTCAAATATTTCCTTATTATCATGCCTCGTGCTTGAAGCCACTCTGATGGAGATTTAGAGGGTTGGCCTGCTTAAATCTGTTCTTTGTAAATTTAGATTAATTTCCCTTCAAATATAAAGTTAATACATATTTGGAAGAAATGGTAAGACATTTTTCCCCTGAAAATAAACTATGGGAAAGTAGAAGAAAGCAGTAAAGCATCCAGTTCTTTCTACTCAGAGATAACCGTTGATAATATTTAAAAAAGAATTTTTTTTTTTAATGTTTGTTTATTTTTTAGAGGGGGCGGACAGAGAGCAAACAGGAGAGGGACAGAGAGAGAGAGAGGGAGACACAGAATCCAAAGCAAGCTCTAGGCTCTGAGCTGTCAGCACAGAGCCTGACACAGGGCTGGAACTCATGAAATGTGAGAACATGACCTGAGCCAAAGTCAGATGCTCAGGTGCCCTGATAGTATATATTTTTTTAAATTTTTAAAAACATTTATTTATTTTTGAGAGACAGAGATAGAGCATGAGCAGGGGAGGGGCAGAGAGAGAGGGAGACACAGAATCCAAAGCAGGCTCCAGACTCTGAGATGTCAGATGTCAGATGTCAGCACCCCCCTGACACGGGACTCAAACTCACAAACCGCGAGATGGTGACCTCAGCCGAAATTGGACGGTTAACCAACTGAGCCACCCAGGCACCCCCGGCTAATATTTTTTACTTACATTTCCTTCCACTCTTAAAATGTATTTTAAAAATAGTTTATCATTATATTCCAAATGTAGTTTTGTTTCATGCTTCTTTCACTTAACATTTTAATAGTCATTTCCCCATGTTATTAGAAATTCATTGTTTTGTACCCTAATAAGAAGTAACACTGCATGTTAACTGTGGTTTATAGTCTAGGCATAATTCTAAAAGCTTTACATGATCCTCAGTTTGATCCTCACAGTAACCCTATGAGACAAACCCTCTATTATTATTTTATAGATGTGGAAACTAAAGCACAAAGAAGCTCTATAATTTCCAGGATCATAGCATAATTGACAGAGTCAGGATTCAAACTGAGGCAGTCTGGCTCCACTGTCTCTAAAGGACTTAACCGTGCTAATTAGATTGACAGACACCTGAGGTCCCTTCCACTTCTGAGATTATTGTACCTGTGTCTTTCAAAAACATAATTGCATTTCCTCTTCAAAAATGAGATTGGATTCTCTATCTGTCCTCACCTTAATATTGTTTACCTTTTTGCATTAATCTGTCAGGACTAGCACCTTGCTATTGAAGGCTAGGTCCATTTTTCCTCACTTTTCTGTGTTTGCCATAGTTTTGGTGAATTAAAAAGCAATCTCTTTTGCTCATACATATTCAAAAATTATTGTGCCTGTTGCCCACAGGGCATATGAGCCTCTTAAACCTAACTCCATAGTTCAGGTTATTCATTCTACAGCTTTGAAAATACTGATCTGTGAGTGGCTTCTTATGTTATACTGTCTGGTACTGTGAAAAGTTGCCAGCCACAATGATGAGTGCTTTGGTCAGGGAGCTAAGGCTCCTGCAATTCTGACCATTTTATAAAATCCTTGGGTACCTTTTCCTTATATGTCAGTTCTCTTGTTTAATACAAAATAAAAAGATTAATTCCTGTCTCTAAGGCTGTGAGGCTGCAGAATATATGTATGTGTGCATGTATGTAATTACATATGTATGCAGTTTTTTGCATGTATTATTTTTAAAGCTAATTCTTGCATATGGTAAAAAAGTTTCAAACTGTACCAGAAGTGTATAGTGAAAAATGAGCTTTCTTTCCACCTTTGATCCCCAGTGATCTTTCCCCTGCTGAGAGTGAAGCATAATAGGCAGTGAATATATAGCGTATGTGTACTTGTAAAGGTATGTGTACACATGTATATGTGCACACCCACACACTAATTCCCTTTAAAAAGTAGAAGTGGTAGTTGGGACGCCTGTGTGGCTCAGTCGGTTGAGCGTCTGACTTCGGCTCAGGTCATGATCCCATGATTTGAGAGTTCGAACCCTGCATCGGGCTCTGTGCTGATAGCTCAGAGCCTGGAGCCTGCTTCAGATTCTGTGTCTCCCTCTCTCTCTGCCCCTCCCCCACTTGTGCTCTGTCTCTGTCTCTCAAAAATGAATAAATGTAAAAAAATTAAAAAAAAAAAGAAGTGGTAGCATACTACACACATGGTTTTGCATTTGGCTCTTTCCATAAAAAAAATATTAGATGTGGGTTTTTTACTCAGTAAAAAGTAACTGGGTCCCAGTGATAGATCTGCTGTATTCAGTAGATGATAATCATGTTTTAACACTGTTACCTTGATTCTTTGGAATACTAGTGTGTTTGAATTTCTGTGAGGATATGTCTGTTATTACTCTGAAACTAAAAGTTTCCAAGACAGTTTTATATTTTTGTTGAGAGGTAAGATGTGGAGTAGCACTTCTTTAAAATTATATTCTTTTTTCTTAGGAAAAGAATTCCATGGCAACATCATTAAAGTGTCCTTTGCTACCAGAAGACCTGAATTCATGAGAGGAGGTGGAAGTGGAGGTGGGCGGCGAGGTAAGATACTTGTTGCTCATAGGCCTGGATATTGTACAGAGGGTTTGAATTTGAGTCCATGGTCTGTCTCTATTGTGTGAATTACTACTTCTTTCTCTCCCTAGGTTTTTTTACTTAAATCTTTTTTTTTTTTTAATTTTTAAAAATTTTATTTTAGTTTTTAATTATTATTTTTTTTAATATTTATTTTTGAGAGAGAGAGAGAGAGAGAGAGCGCGAGCGCACAAGCGGGGGAGGGGCAGAGAGAGAGGGAGACACAGCTTCAGCCTCCAAGCTCCCAGCACAGAGCCCGTCGTGAGGTTTGAACCCATGAGCTGTGAGATCATGATCTGAGCCCAAGTCGGACATTTAGCCAACTGAGCCACCCAGGCACCCCTTAGTTTTTAATTCTTTTAAAAGAAATTTTTATTTATTAGAGAGGGCGCAGGCACACGGGAGAAGGGGAGAGAGAGAGAGAGAATCCCAAACAGGCTCGCTTCATGCTCAGCACAGGGCTCAATCCCACGACCCTGGGATCATGACCTGAGCTGAAATGAGGACTTGGACACTCCAACTGAGCCACCCAGGCACTCCATCTTTTTCCTTATATCTTAAAGTGAGAGTGGGTACTGAAAGGAGATTGGGTAAATAAGGTGTCATAATAGCTAAGAAAGTAGTTGAAAGAAGGTTCTAGAAATCCCTTTGGAAAGCTGTGTAGCAGTTTTTTATTCACCTGGAGATCAGGAGACAGTTGCTTAAATGATACTTAATTAGGTAATCTGACCAGTTTATAAATTCCCTGATACAGTTGCCGTCATCTTAATTCATTTCTATTGTGTTTAATTTCTTAAATTTGGAATATGTTTTCTCTGCCTTTATCACTGAGATTCTCAGACTAAGGAGGGTATTATAGAAAGTGGACTTTGAAGTTTTTTAGTGCATTAAATAATGCACTGTATTATGTGCTTGCGGTCTTTTCCCACATTTCTTGGATTTACTAAGTAAAGCCTCAAATGAAAAGAATCAGGGTCCTACCATAAGGGGTTCATTTTGGGGGTGGCCGCCCAGTTATTGATGGGTACTTGCTCTGGCTTTTCCTCTGTTTCATTAATGTTTACTGCTAGTTTTTCTCCCCTACTCCTCTTTCCCCCAGGCCGTGGAGGATACAGAGGTCGTGGAGGCTTTCAGGGGAGAGGTGGAGACCCCAAAAGTGGGGACTGGGTTTGCCCTAATCCGTAAGTATCTCATTTATTTTGTCAGTAATAGGGTTGGGATTGGGGTCAGAGGATGCAAGAGGGGGTTCTGAATCAATTGGAAACTATTGAACATTTTTATTTTCCTCCTTTCTCAGATCATGTGGAAATATGAACTTTGCTCGAAGGAATTCCTGCAACCAGTGTAATGAGCCCAGACCAGAGGATTCTCGTCCCTCAGGAGGAGGTGGGTCAGCTTTTTAACAGCAATTCCATGGCATTTATCTTCTGACTAGCATTAAGCGTGCTTTACATTATTCTGCTGGCCTTGCTGATTTGCATTTTTACCTTGCAGATTTCCGAGGAAGAGGCTATGGTGGAGAGAGGGGCTATAGAGGTCGTGGGGGAAGAGGTGGAGACCGAGGCGGCTATGGTGCAGACAGAAGTGGAGGTGGCTATGGAGGAGACAGAAGTGGTGGCGGCGGCTACGGAGGAGATAGAAGTGGGGGTGGCTATGGTGGAGACCGAAGTGGGGGCGGCTATGGTGGGGACCGAGGCGGCGGTTATGGTGGGGACCGAGGCGGCGGCTATGGAGGAGACCGAGGCGGAGGCTATGGGGGAGACCGAGGCGGAGGCTATGGAGGAGACCGAGGAGGTGGCTACGGCGGAGACCGAGGTGGCTATGGTGGAGACCGAGGCGGCTATGGTGGAGACCGAGGCGGCTATGGAGGAGATCGAAGTGGGGGGGGCTATGGAGGAGACCGTGGCGGCGGTGGCTATGGTGGAGACCGAAGTGGAGGCTATGGAGGAGACAGGAGTGGTGGTGGCTATGGAGGAGACCGAGGTGGCTATGGAGGCAAAATGGGAGGAAGGTGAGTATTACAATGTACTTGTTAATCTTTTTATTTTACTGCTCCTAGGGTTTAGGATCCGAGCCCTTTTTGTCACATTTTCTTAATGTCCAGTTGTTTGGAACTTGAATTTTTCATTGGAAACTCTCAATTAGGATGGAGAAGATTCATTTAGTTTTCCTGCTTAGAAATTTCTAAAACTCATTTCGTTTTGGAAATTGTTTCATAAATCTATATTTGTATGAGAGTGTGTATATGGCTGTGGTATTCTTTCTCATGGCTAAAGTTAATTGAGATTGAGAGGTAATTTGAAACTATGTAAATCAGAGGTTCTTAATGTTAAGTGAGGGGAGCACACCTTTCATAGGGGCATTTTCTGAGATCACATGTGACACCTGCCACCCTGTAGTTGTTTCTCTGGAGAGTCTGGTAATCCCTTTTCCAGATGAAAATTCCTGATGGTACTGATGGGAGTGTGTTGTGCACATGAATGGTGTAGAGGCAGAAAAGTTGATGAAAAACAACTTCAATTATTATACTAAGCATCTGTATGCCAGATGCAGTATAGGGTAGTGAGAATTAGTATAGCATATGGTTAAGAGCATGAAGTTCAGAGATAAGAAGTCTCTGGTTTCGAATTCTGGCTTCACCACTTACTAGCTGTGTGATGTTAGGCAAGTTACTTAACCCTTTGGAGCATTAGCATTCCCATCTATAAAATGGAGCCAGTAATACCTCCTTCATGGAGTTGTATTAGATCATGTAATGACAGTTCCTGGCCCACAGTAAGTGCTATATAATTGTTAGATACTAGTAATTATCTACTGAACATGTCTTACTGTATAGCAAATCCTGTGGAAGCGTCTTTCTATTCTTTAGTTTAGTCCTCAGCTCCATGAGGTAGATGTATTTCCCATTTTGTGAAGTAGGAAACGTTGTGTAACTTTTCCAAGGTCACATAGTAAGTGGCAGACCCAGAATTCTTACATGAAAATGTGTGCTTTCCTTTTTCTGTTATGCCACTCGTCTGTTAAGAGTGCTTGACAGCGGTTTAGAGTCCTTACTGTAGATGGAAAGTTTTTAAGACTCAGTGATAGCAAAATCTTCCAGGAACTTTGTGGGTCTTAAAGCTGATAAATTAGATATTTATTAAGCACTTCTAGGAGTGGAGAAATAAATTAGGTATGGTGTCATTCTTACAGAAATTGTCAAGCTGATGCCAGTCACCAGCACCCTGAGGAAGTGTCTGATGCTCCCCCTTGGTAGAAAATTAGAATTTAGTCTGGCTCTTTATTTTTCATTCCTAGAAACGACTACAGAAATGATCAGCGCAACCGACCATACTGATGACTGTTTTGAATGTTCCTTTGTCTCTGACATGATCCATAGTGAAATTGCCAGAGTTTTGCCTGCTGCTTTCCTCGTGGCCTCTTCTTGGGTAGTGAAATTAAGTGACATTTGGATTTTTATTTGGGTGGGAGGGCTGGGACAGTTTTTCTTTTAGAAATGTCCATTGAAATTTCCCCATTTAGTTTTCCACCTCTCCTTTCCAACCCTTGAAGCTAAGTGCGTTGTAAAATATTGCCAAAATGGAAAGTGTTTTGTATTACTGCAATAAAGGCTGCTTGTTTTGTGGACTTTTGTACATTAGTGCATTGTTCTATCACACTCAGGATTCAGTTACAGCAGACTGTAACCCTAAAGAATTAGGAAATTCATTCTGTTTCATTAACTTAAAACGTTACTTTTAACAATACTGAGCTCCTGCTCTGTTTAGAGTAGTAATTTGCAAGAATGACTGCATGTCAGAATTACCCGAGGAGGTTATCAAGATTAGATTTCTAGGCCTCACCCCAGGTCTACTTGGTCAAAACTTGTTAAGTGTGGGGAGCTAGACCTAGGAATCTATATCAGGCTCACCAGATGGTTTTGATACAGTCACTTTAATGGCAGTTTACAGCTGTGAGCCATTTATTTAGGGCAGCGTTCTAGATGCTGGGAATGTGGAAGTCTAAGGGTTATGTAGGAAGAGTAAGGATTTGATGACAAGCCAGGGTGAAGATACCAGTGTGCTGGGTATGTTACTTGGCATTCATTAAAGAACTATTTCTCCTACACTTATCAAGGGTAAGGCATTGCACCAGATGCTAGATATGTTGCCCCTCAAGCAAACAGACAATATACAGTCTGACAAGTACTCCAATAAGAATTAAGTACAAGGTACTTTGAAGGCTGGTTGGAAGGACATGATCCAGTCATGTACAGTCGAGAAGGCTTGGTAAGTCTTGAGGGAAGAGTAGGAGTTGGCTATGTAAGAAGGCTGGGTGAGGAAAGGTATTCCCAGCAGAAAACTAATGACATGAACAAATCAGGAGTTAAGAGAGTGAAGAACAGGCTCTGCATTTGAGAATTGTATATAGTACATTGTGGTTAGAGGGAGGAGTTCAAGGATGACCCTGCAAAAGGTAAGACTGGAGAGGTAAACATGCTTGGTGAGAAGGTCCTTCTTGCATTTCATTTTTCCCCTGCCTCCAAATAGGGAGTCATTAAAAGATTTTAACCAGGGCAGTAGCCTGACCTGAGTGGCATCAACTGAAAGATGATGATGGCTGCCTTGTGGAGAGGCTGGACTGGAGACAGAATGGTAAGCCAGGTGAGAGATGATATTGGTCTGAGCTCAGATAGTGACTGGACAAGGAGGAGATAACTAAATTGATTTGAGAAATGAGGGAGGGACACTGAACAGGATTTGGCTGGATGTCAGAAATTATGGGGAGAGAAGTCAGGTTTCTAGCCTGGTGATTGGGTAGATGTGCTATTCATTTAAATAGAAAACACTGGGAAAGGAACAGGTTTGGGAGCAAGATTAGGGGAAATGAGTAGGTAGCTGGGTTGTGCAAATCTGCAGCTTGGAAAGTTGGCATTCAGCATTATGCATGCTGATTTTTTTTTTCTGTACTGACTTCTGCTTCCTTTGCTGCTTCTCTGCCTGACCTTCAGATGTAGGAGGTTTCTCAGAGCTTGTTCTGAATCACCTTTTCCTTTTCAACTTACACTCATTTTCATCCTGGAAGAACTCATTCAGGCTGTGGCTTTAAATACCGTCTAATACACTGATGGTTACCAAATTTAAGCCTCTAGTCTTGACCTCTTGCCTTCCTTCACTCTGGATTATAGCTTCCTAACTTGACCTTTTTATTAAGATGTACTGAACAGAACTTTTTTCTTTTCCTTTCTTTTCTGTTTTCGTAACTCTGATGGGACTAAACAGAACTTTTGATTCCCTTTCCAAATCACTTTCTCTCCTATACATTTTTTCCTGTAAAGTCTATTTTTCCCATAGTAGCCAAATGATACCGTAAAGATGTGAATCAGACTATGTCATGCCTTTTTAAAGGCTTTAAATGACTTTTATTTTTATTTTAGGGAAGCTGCATACCCAACGTGGGGCTTAAACTTATGACCCTGAGATTGAGAGTCACGTGCTCTAATAACTGAGCCAGCCAGGTGCCTCATTGACTTTTGTTACATGTAGGCTATAAATTCCTTACCCTGACTTGCGGAATGCTTATGAACTGGCCTCTGTCTCCCTCTCCAACCTTATTGTATAACATTTATCCATACTAACCTTGCTTTAACCACATTGGTGTTAATTCTTCATGGTACCAATATGCTTTTGCTGTAGTATCTTTATATGCTTTGTTTCGGATTCACCTTCCTCAAATATTCAGATGGCTGATTCCTTTTCATTGCAATGTTGGGTCAGATTCCACCCTCCTCCCTGGCCTTCTATCTAAAATACTGCCTCTCCTCAGTGACTCCTATCACCTCTTATAATGTCATCACAGTATCTATCATTATTTGAAATGATCTTTTTGTGGTTGTCAGTTTCTCTCTTCATTAGAATATAAGCTCCAGGAGAGTAGGGAACCTTGTCTGTTGTTGACTGTTCTACCCCAGTGCTTAGAACAGTGTCAGGCACAGAGTAGGTAACTCAATGAATATTGGCTAAATGAATGAATCTATTATAGGTACAGATTTGAGATTAATGAGCCACTAATATTTAAATGGTAATTAAAGTGCTGAGTGGATATAGTAAGACTGTCTAGAGTAGTTCTTCACCATCCAAGCTCTATATTAGAATTAGCAAGGATGTTTTTTTCAAACACAAGGATGCTGGGTTCTATTCCAAAACAGTGAAATCTGTTCAGCGTGGCCATTTAATAAGAGCCTCAGTTGATTTTAATGGTTTGGGGAGACAGTATATATAGAGAGAAGAGCCTAGGATAGGACCCTGAGAAATACTAATACTTAAGAGATCATAGAAGAGGATCCTGAAATAGAGACTAGAAATGGCCAGTGAGGTGTTGGTGGAACCCAAAGGAAGCATGGATTTTAAAGAGGGAGAAGCTAGTGGTGTCAAGTGCTCAAGCCAGGCCAAGTCATACAGAGTGCATATAGAAAGCACTCGTATTTAGCAATATGGAGGCTCTAAATTACCTTAGCACAGGGTGTCTCAACCTTGGGACTACTGACATTTGGGTTGGAGAAGTCATTGGTATGGAGGGTTGCCCTTTTTGTTGCAGGATGTTTAGCAGCATCCCTGGCTTCTACCACGAGACTCCAGGAGCAGCCCCCAGTTGTGACAATCAGAATGTCTGACACTGCCGAATGTCCTTTGGGGACACAGTTTGGGGTGCATGATTGCCCCTTTTGAGGACCACTGCCTTAGCAAAAGCCATTTTGGTAGAGCATTGAATTCTGAACCCAAACTGAAGTGGGATGATGACTAATAGATATTAGAGAAATGGAGACAGGTAATGTGGACAACTAAAAATCTTGATTACAAAGGGTGGTTAGAGATAGGGTTGAGGTAAGAAGAAGTATCTGGACAGGGATATGGGTTTGTGGGAGGTTATTTTTTAAGATGGGTGAGAAATAAGCATGTTTATACACTATGTGCAAGGAAATGGGGATGATTGATGTTCAAATCCCTTGAAGGAATGGTGACCAGAAAGCTGGTGAAGGATTTATAGTAGAACAGGAGAATGCCTCTTGTGTTATTTCTGGAGGTAAGGATAGTTGCAGATGCTGATAATGATGGTAACAGATGATTAACATATATTGGGGGCTTCCTATGTGCCAGGCACTGTTAACAAGCACTCTGTGTTAACTAATTCTCACAACAATGCTGTGAACCAAGGAGGTATAGGAAACACTTCAGAGAAGAGATAAATGGTGTGATTTTGATTGCTGCTTGAAAGGGGCTTCAGAGGGTACAGTGAGGAACAGAGGCACTGAGAGGCTAAGCAACTTGCCCAGGATCACATCTCTAGTAAGTGGCAGAGTCTGGATTCTAATCCAGGGATTTAGCCTTAGAGCCTGTGCTCTTTACTGTGCACAAGGATGCTTGTAACAGAGGTGGCAGGAAGTTGAAGTAATTCCATGTGATGTCTTTTTATCCCCTGAGTATAGTAAAATATAATAGTCTGCTGAGAGTTGGGGAATATGATAGTTTGAAGAGACTGTAGTAAATGTGAGGATAGAGATAGCAGAGAAGACTTAAGATAACCATTGTAGGAAATAGGAAAGTATTGTGACTAGGAACCCGTAAAGTTGCCAGACAATGATGAGAGCCCAGTTAACATAGGAGGCAAGTGTTTTATGGGTACAGTCTATGGATGTGTGATTTTTCTCTATCTTAAAATTTTTTAAATATATTTTTATTTATTTATTTTAGGTGTTTTCATTTATTTTTGAGAGAGAGCGTGTCTATAGCCATACCACCCTGAATGCACCTGATCTTGTCTGATCTTGGAAGCTAAGCAGAGTCGGGCCTTGTTAGTACTTGGATGGGAGAGAGAGAGGACGTAACAGGGGAGGGGCAGAGAGAGGGAGGCAGAAGATCTGAGGCCAACAGCAGGCTCGAACTCACAAAACTGAGCCAAAGTCGGGTGCTTAACTGAGCCGCCCAGGTGCCCCAGATTTTTCCCCATATTTAATTAGCAACCTGGTTATAGAACAGAGGCAGTTTGATTCAGGGTTAGAGATTTTACTAGTCAGATACTAGTAATCTGAATAAAAATTTCAGATTTGTTTCATACCTGTTGGAGGTATGAGAAGAGTAGAGATAGTGGTTGATGGATGGAGTCTAGGCTGAGTAGGAAGGAAAAACAAGTTAATGGAGAATGTAGGGATGTCAAGAGTGGTGTTACTGATGAGATTCAGGGAACTGATATTGAGGATAAGCTGGATAGATAGAAGGTTTGGGTCAGAAAGTAGATATTCAGGATTTCGGAGATGGAGCAATTCCTGGGGATGATAAGGGCTGGGTGTGGCCATGGAAGTGGATGGCTAAAGTGAGTGGAAGGGAAAGGCCTTTGTATTTGAGATCAAGAACTGAGGAGCTGGCTGTTGGGTGGTTGTTACATCATGGTGATAGCAAGACCGAGGTTCAGGCAACGAATAAGAAAACAGAGAAGTGAACCAGAGGATGGTATAACTAGAGAGCCAAGACACTTGAGTTTTATATAAAGGCACAGGACAACGATGACATTGGAAGGAATGGAGAAGGATGAGCAACACCTAGGATTTTGGGAAGAGGTCATGGCATTCAGGAGAGAGAGCTAGATTTCAGTTATGGCACAAAGATGGATGAGAATGTTGGAAGAAGAGGTGGAGCGTGTTTATTGCTTTTTTTTTTTTTTTTCTGCCTTCAGAATTAGAGGGTATATTCAGAGGTTTCATTAGAAAGAGGGAAAAGAGGAGGGAACATACATTTTGGATGGTGTCCAAAGAGCAATAGCAACAGATCCTGGCGACTGAGAGAAGTGGGCTTTTCAGGCCTCAGAGAGAAACTGGCCACAGCTAGGATTAAGTGTGTTTGTCAGAGTATTGCATCTAGGTAGTTTTGGTACTTATTGGGAAGGCTTTGCTACATTCGTGGTGTACTGGATGGTGGGTCCTCCCTGCAGGGCTTTATGCTCAAGGCTGTCTTAAGTCTTCTGATGAGGATTGGTGAAATTAGGATTGAGGTACTGCTGAGCAGAGACTATTACCTGGTTGAGTAACAAGATACCCTCTAGAAAGCCAGAAATATGGAGGAGTAGGAGGAGGGGTTAGAGATCTGTGGGCAGGATTTTATAGTAGTTGAGAGCCTAAATTAGGTAATAAGTGCTTGTTTGTACCCACAGGCTGTTAAGGTGCACGGAAATTTGTGTTAGGTTACTCATTGCCCCAAAGGTGCAGAGTGGGTAAGAGAAAGGAAGATCCATTTTTGCCATCTTTGGTCTGTGTGTTTTTACTTACAACTCTGTAAGGCAAAACGTGCATCTGAAAGTACTGGGGTAGGTAGGGAGATAACATCTGAATGAAACATACCATGTTGGATTCAGAATAACCAGACCACTCTAGAACCTGGAGTGTGGGGAATGGAAAGGAGCATCTGTTTTACTTTGACCTTTCTCTGCTTGATGGGAAGAACTTGACCTCACATTAGGTCACTTCAATAAGATTGGGGAGGATATAGGGGTGGCAGGACATTTTTAACCTCCAGTGGTCACAGGCACACATGGTAACACTGAAGAGAGGAGAAGAGAGAAACGCTCAATTTGAGGGCTTACTGTGTGATGCTAGGCACTCTATTGGGCTTTATATTATTGTTTGCTCCTAATAGGAGCTCTCAAGTAGTATGGATTATTCTCATTTTATTATAGGCGAAGAAATAGATTAACTTGTCCAAAGTCAAAGATCAAGTAAGTGATGGACCCTGGACCCTAGGATTCAATTTCAGATTTGTCTGACTCCAAAGTCTGAACTTTTCCTTTTTTTGTTTTGTTTTTTTTTAACGTGAATTTATTTATTTTGAGGGAGAGGGAGAAAGAATCCCAAGCAGGTTCTGCGCTGACAGATCCCGGGATCATGACGTGAACTGAAATCAAGTCGGATGCTTAACCAACTGAGCCACCCACTCACTCCTGGGCTTTTCCTTTTGTAGGTTGTTGGGATTGGTGTGGCAGGTCCTATTGGTAAAGGGAAACTGAAGCCTTTAGTACAAATAAGGGAGAAACTGAAGCAGTTTTCAAGAGTAGAGAGAGTCTGTCACAGGGAATGGCTCTGAGGAAGGCAGAAAGCAAGTGTAGGAGAAGAGACAGAGAAGATGGCTGGTCTTGATTATAGCCTCATTATCTCCTAACCACTGGGAAATGGTTAGGGGGCAATTTAGTAAGAGGAAATGGCCCAAGAGTCCAGCTTTGCAAGACTTTCTATTTTTCCTGTTTGCAGCCCATTCTGGGCAGAAGCTCATCAAATTCTGGGTATAGACAAGGGCTTGATTTAGAGAGGCAGACTGGCCATTGGAACAGCTCTGTCTCTGTCTTCTCTTTGCCTTTTTGAGAAGGACATGTGACTGAGTGAATTAATACTCAGGGCGCCTGGGTGGCTCAGTCGGTTGAGCATCTGAGATCATTTGGCTCAGATCATGATCTCACGGTTCATGGGTTCGAGCTCTGGGTCGGGCTCTGTGCTGACAGCTCAGAGCCTGGAGCCTGCTTTGGATTCTGTCTCTCCTCTCTCTGCCCCTCCCCGGCTGATGCTCTGTCTCAAAAATAAATAAGCGGTTGAAACAAATGAAAAATAACACATAACCAAGAGTGTGGAGACAGGAGTTTCAGTGTAGCCTCTGACAAAAGGAACAGCAGTGGTAGGTAGAGTGACACTCATTTATTCATGGAAGATAAGTATAGGTTGTTTTCCCAGGGGAACCTGAGAAGTAACCTCAGGAAGAGAATGGGGGCTAGGCCCAAAGAACTGACCTATTGAGAGGTTTTAGCAAGGATCTGGAGCTGCTTCTTGATCCCTGGCACCCAGGGCCCTGTGGCCTGTGCCTTGTGTTTTGGTTTAGAGAAACATGTTGGGAAGGTAGAAGTGAGATAGAAGGCAGACTCTCTCTGGGCATTCAGCTTTTTCTGTTGGTCTGATGTGGCTCTGGACTTTGCAATAAACAAGGGGTTCAGCTGTGCTAGTTGAAAGTCTTGGATATTTAACTCTTCTGGGTTCTCAGGGTCTTTGCGGAACCTTGTAGGCTCTGCCTCCTCATTGGTCTTAGGTGCTTCATATACAAAGAGAACCTTGTTCTTTAGCTTGTTTTGGATCCAAGGATCAGTTGAGGCCAGGAGAGTTAATGTTTCTTGTAGCTGCATTGAAACAAAGGTCCTATGGCTGGTTTACTTCAGGCTAAGGCTGGGAGGGGAGGGGGTGTCCCAGTGAGGGGGTGCTCTGGCCACAGGCCACTGGGGTCCCACGGAATGAAGTCAAGGTATAGTGTGTGAGGGCTTATTCCCTTTCCTCCCTCCTGACAAAGAGCAAGTGGTAAGGATGGATGGGAGAGGCTTGGAGGAAGGGTAGAGAAGAGGAAGAGGTGGGCAGGAATGCCTTACACTGTTCTTCACAGCCTGGCTCTTTTCCGCATCTAGCATGTCCAACAGCAAGTGGAACACTTGTGGTTTGTGGATCCCCAGGACGCCCTGGCAGAGGCAGAATATGCCTAAGTAGTCAGCCTAGGAAGATGCCCCATCTGTGCTCTTTTCCATTCTAGTCTCCATGATGACCCTGTCATCTGGCCTGGAGAGAGGGGGAGCTGTGGCTTCCCAGCTGAGGTGTATCCCTTTCCTTCCCTTTTGGGGCCACCGCATTGGGTTCCAGTACATACTGTTCACCAGAAAGAGTCAAGACAATTTCTGCAATACCTAAGCAATGCCTCTCATACCCATCTCCTGTCCCTTATCCCACCTACTTCCAATCCTGAAGAAAAGGTCATTGCTGAATTCGTGGTAGGGATGGAATTCTAATATAAACCACCAAACCTCCCCAAACTTTACAGTCCTTTCTTCCCTGAAGTAATTGCCCTCAATTGCCTACTCCCCTTGCCATCAATACATCTGGTCAGAGAAGCAGGGCTGGCCTTACCAAAGAGATGACTGCTTCCTGGCGCGCAGTGGCATTTGAGTTCATTAGTTGCCTGTGTGGAAGGAAGTGAATGTGTTATCCAGTTAGAGGGTAGGAGGAGGAGGGCTGGTTGTTTCTTCTGACAGCCCAGAGTGAATCGAGCACAAGGCCAGAGAGTGATGCTGATTACATCAATTTCTCCCTCTTGTTTCTTGGGTTAGGAAAGGGGCTGGGAAGGGAAAGGCAGATACTACAATTTGCCAAGAGGTACCAAATGACAATTAGGACTTGGCATCTGTCCAGAATTCTACCTTTTTATTTTTTTATTTTTATTTTTTAATGTTTATTTATTTTTGAGACAGAGACAGAGCATGAGTGGGGGAGGGTCAGAGAGAGAGGGAGACACAGAATCTGAAGCAGGCTCCAGGCTCTGAGCTGTCAGCACAGAGCCCGACGCAGGGCTCAAACTCACAGACCATGACATCATGACCTGAGCCGAAGTCGGAAGCTCAGCTGACTGAGCCACCCAGGTGCCCCCAGAACTCTACCTTTTACAGGTCCCTTTCATGTCCTCATCTTAATACGAGCTTTTATGTTTTATATTTTATAGCAGCCCTGAGTGATAGGTGTTAGCAGTACCCTTTTGCCAATGAAAATCCCAGGGGTCAAAGTAACTTGGCCAGGGGCACAGGCAAGAGAACTGGGATCAGATTCTCAGCTCTCTCTGACCCTGTGCCCCTTTCTGCCAGCCTGAGCCACTCACGCCTCCACCAGGTTCATCATCGTAGGCTTCATCTTCAGCTCTTCCACAGTTTCAGCCACAGCCTTTCTCATAGCCTGAAGAAGGATTAAGGTGGGACAGTAGAGAAAAGGAATGCAGGAGTGTGCCTTTAAGTGCTCACAAACCTTTACCTTGTGCTATGTATGGTCCTTGCCTTGAGGTCTGGTAGGGGAAGCATGCGGGTGAGTAGACATGTACACTACTGTGGTAAGTGTTACAAATGAGCTAAGTATAGGGTGAAAATAGGGCCTCCTCAGTCTGGGTACCAGCAAGATGTTCTGGAGGAAGCAATGCCTCAGCTGCAGCCTGAAAGGTGGATGGGAGTTAACCAGTAGAAGGGTGGGGGTGGGAGATTTTGGGGCAGAGAGGAAGGCATGTACAAAAGCTTAGAGGCAAGAGAGCACAGAGAGGTTAGGAAACAAAAAGGAGTTCAGCGTAGCTAGGTGACCACACCGAGACTCTTCAGAGTGGGGCACTCTGAGGAGTTACACTGAGATAGCAGGTATAAACCAGGACAGGGTGATCTTAAGCATAGCTGGTGTGTGGCCGTGAGTGGGAGTGGGGAAAGCTGAAGCTAGAGAGGTGAGCAGGCCTTGGGTGGTGAAGGGCAGTGTAAGCCATTCTGAGGGCACTGGGGAGCTACTGAAAAATTTTATGCAGAGGTGAGACACAATCTGATTTACATTTCAGAAAAATGGCTTTGGAAGTTCTGTGGCTGGTTCTGTAACAAGGTACAATAGAGATAAAAGCAAAGGAACACAGAGGAATGCAGGGTTGATTCTGGTGGAGGTGATTTGGGAAAGCTTTCCATAGGAGGTGTTTGGACTGGCCTTGCAGCAGCAATGGTATTATAACAGGCAGGAGGAGGGAGGGAGTGAATAATAGCATGAGATAGTTTTCACCTTGCGGAGGGAGGGAGGGTTGACTTGTCATTGTGCTGAGAGAACTGCCTCCCTTGCAAAGGCAAGGTGGCTTGAAAACATGGGCTGCATTAGGGGAACAGGGAATGCGTTAGAGTGAATGTGATACGTTTTGGGGCAGTGTGATGGGAGCCAAGTCAGGGAGGTCTTCAGAGAAGGGAGAGGAGATGGGTTTGGGTTGCCTGGGCTTGGGAGCTTTGGTCTCACAAGGAAAGGTTCATTGTAAGTCTTCCTCCAGAGCAGGTCAAATGTGAATCCCTCCAGCCCTTGTGCCTGGATCTTTTCCAGTCCAATGGTCTTGAGCATCTGGGTGGCTTCAAAGCGGTGCTAAGGGCAGAGGTGGGGAAGTATGAAGGATAGACTCTTCATCATCCCTCTTCATCATTCCCATCCTATTGCTGGAGAAGGAAGGGTGCTAGGTAGCCTTAGACCTTACCTCCAGGACACTAGAAGAGCACAGCTGGTCTAGGATGGCCCTGATGACTGTGGCTGAGTGTACATGCATCATCTTGACCAGCATCCTAAGTGCCTGTGGGGGGCAGGCAGGTGGGATGGGGTGTACAGGGGCTAAGAGGCATCTGGATGGCCAGGTAGGCTTGAGGGCTGAGCCTAAAACTCACAGGGAACAGTTGGGGTCCATTCTCCTGCCTCTTGGCCTCTTGAGTGAGAGCATGAGTTCATGTGTGCACATATGTGCACATTTTTTTTTAATGTTTTTATTTATTTTTGAGACAGAGACAGAGCATGAGCAGGGAAGGGGCAGAGAGAGAGGGAGACACAGAATGTGAAGCAGGCTCCAGGCTCCAAGCTGTCAGCACAGAGCCCGACACAGGGCTCAAACTCATGAACCGTGAGATCATGACCTGAGCCGAAGTCGGACGCTTAACCGACTGAGCCACCCAGGAGCCCCACATATGTGCACATTTAAAATGAACACTATTTCAAATCAAACATACACAGACATATGCATGTATGCTCATGTCTACGTGACCCCATACTCATGTATATACATATTCACAGACACACAGAGGACCCCACAGTGTTCCCTGCTGAAGCTTCTTTGGTTGAGTATGACGGGGTCCAAACTGTACCAAAGTCAGCACTGGCCTTTGGTTCCCCAGCACTCCCCAGGGAGTCCAGCCTTCTGCCCCTCACACCTTCATCCGCTGGGTTTTGGACCCTTGGCTTAGGCATTGCAGCAAGAACTCTTGGGCTATTTTGCTGCAGGGCCTCAGGAAACCCAAGCACAAGGCTGCCTCCACAGCTGCTTCATTCGATGACTTCTTTATCAACATCTGCAGAACAGGCACCAACTTCTCTTCATCCCCGACTTGAGTTCTCTGAGGGAGACAAGAAGTGAAATAGGCAGGGGAACTATATCTTCATCCAGACATTGTTAAGAGGGCAGTTCACTCTTACTTCCAGAGCATTCTTTTTCCTCCCTAAAATGAATCTCATGTCATCAGATTAATTTACCCATGTCCCCTTATTTTTGCTGTCATCCACATGCTCCTAGGTCATATCCCTTCATTTCTCTATGACATCCATCCTGGATGGATGGATGTCATTCTCTTTAACACTTCTGCTGTCTTAATTCCTGACATTTAAAAAATATACATGCCATTGATCCTACTCCTGCTATCCAATAACCTTGTCCTTCATTCTGTGTCAGCCCCTAATTCTCAGGTTTTTATCATTACCCATTACTACGGCTTCTCCATGATCTCCATTTTATGGATCCCATTCTCTGACCATCACCGCTTATCTTTCCAGCTAACTTCCTGATGCCAGTAATTGTTGGACTCCACAAGGATTAACAATTCACTGAGCACCTTTTTATTGCTCATTTTCTTCACTCTCTACCCAGCTTAAACTTCATGGTCCTATTATAGTCACTTCTCTGCCTCACTCAACTCCTTTACCTCTTCTTGCTTCATTGTAGTCAACTTCCCACTTTGTGCCTGTACTTTCTGGAGAAAAGCCCACAGTCATGATGGCTGATCTTGCTTTAAACATATGAACACAAACCTCACGTAGACCCTTAGTCCTACCTAGTAACCATACTGTTTTTCCTTGGGCAAGTCTTTTTCCCTCTCCTGATTCACACCCTGTCCTTTTGGAACCTCTAACACTTCTTCCTCTGTTCTTATTCTCAGCTGATGACCTTGCTTCTTTATTGAGCAAATAAAAGCAACTAGAAAAGAAGTTCCAAAGACACCTAACCACCATTTCTATCCAACCTTCAACACCTGCACCTATATGTTCTTCCCTTTCTCTTACTACTGGGTACTCTGACCATCTATCTAAAGTCAGTCTCTCTACTTGTGTGTTAGATTTCATCTCTCCTCACCAAATCAAGAACATTTGTGCACAACTCTTTCTTCTCCCTTCAAAATTATCATTTTTCTGACTACTGGATCATTATCCCTTAGAATAGAAACATGCTGTTATTTTTCTTTTTTCTAAAATCCACCCCCAGTACCAACTACAGCCCTTTCCAACAACACTTGGAAAATTGTCCATTCTTGCCATCTCTAATTTCTTTCCTCCCGTTCACTCTTAAACTCATTATGTCAGACCTATACCCACCCCCACCAAAATTGTTCTTGTTTAGATATTCAAGGATTCCTGCATAGTTAATCTGTGTATTGATTCTCAGTCCTTATATTATTTGATACAGTTGATTTGTTTCCTTGATATATGTTTTTCACTTGATTTTCAGAATCTCAAGGCTCTTGAGTTGTCTTCCTACCTATTGGCCACCTATCATTATTTGCTGGTTCTTCCTCTTCTCCCTGAGCTCTTAATGTTGGGATGCCCCTAGACTTGATTCTTGGTTCTACTGACCTCATCTAATTGAATGACATTAAATGCTGTCTGTATGCCAACAACTTATAAATTCCTTTCTCTAGTTCAGACTTCTAAACTCCAAATTGTACATACAACTGTTTACCTGCTGTCTCCCTTGGAGGTCCAATAGACATCTCAAACATAACTTGTCCAAAACAGGACTTCCGATATTACCTTCAAACCTGTTCCACCTGCAGCTTTCTCCATCTTAGTCGATAACAACTCCATCCTTCAGCTGCTAGGCCCAAAACCTTGGCTTCATCCTTGTTTCCTCACTGTCTTTTATAGTTCACATTCTACCTGTCAGAATTTTACTAGCCCCACTGCAACCACCGTGGTCCACGCCACCATTATATCTCACCAGGATTGCTTTAGTAGCCCCTAATTGGTCTTTCTGCTTACACCTGACACCCCACCCCCACCTCCCCATATTTCTCAGAACAGCAGTCATAGTGAACCTTTTGAAATGTAAGCTAGATCATGTCACTGCTTTGCTCAAAATGTGTAATGGCTTCTTACTTCACTCAGAGTAAAAAGCCCAAATACTAAAGTCGTCCAGAAAGCAATGACCTAGTATGATCTAGTCTAGTGGATCTAGTAGATCTAGATCTAGTATAATTGAGTCTCCTGTTTACTACTTTGACATATCTTCATTTCCTACTGCTTTCTTTATTCCCACTCCGCTTCAGCCACACTGGCCTCCTTGCTGTCCCTTAACCATCCAAGCACGCTCCTGCCTCAGGGTCTCTGCATTGATTGGTCCTTCTGCCAGGAATGCCTTCTTTCAGATAACCTGCAAGGCTAACGCCTTGACCCTCTTTATGTCTTTGCTCAGATGACCCCTTCTAAATGAGGCCTTCCCTCCCTTCTGGGTTTAAAACTACGACCTGTTCCTGTCCCCATTTGGCATTCCTGATCATCCTCACCCTGCTATATAATTTTTCCACTGCACTGGTTACCTGTAACATACTATATAATTAAGTTTATTGGTTATTAAATATCTCCTCGACTAGAAGGTAAGCTCCACAAGAGCAGGGGATCTTAGCCTGTTTAGTTCACTGATGTATCTCAAGGGCCTAGGACAGTGCCTGGCATGTGATAGCTGTTTAATATATATTTGTTGAGTAAATGGATGGATGATGAATTCTACTTCACGTGGAACAGTGATGGGATCAAAGTAAGAGGATCCTAAAAGGGGAAAAAATTTGGTTAGTGTCAGCAGACTCTTGATCCCTTTCCCCTCTTGAGAGAGGTTTTTTCTTTAGTAGGTTTTTAAGGATAATGATTACCACTTAAAAAGCACAGGCGTTGAACTAGATGCTTCACCTACATTGCATTTAGTCTTCCCATCATTGTTATAATTACTATCTTCATTTTATTTATTGGTTTAATCCATTATTGGTTTTTAGTTTTAGAAAGAGGGTGAGAGTGCAAGCTAGGGAGAGGGGCAGAGGGAGAGAGGGAGAATCCCAAGCAGGCTCCACACTCAGCACAGCGCAGGACACAGGGCTCCATCCCACGACCCCGGGATCATGATCTGAGCCAAAATCAAGAGTCAGATGCTCAACTGACTGAGCCACCCAGGCACCCCTAATCCATTAATTTTTATGTTGGTTTCAGGTGTACAATATAGTGATTCAGCAATTCTGTACATTACTCAGTGCTCACCACGATGAGTGTAGTTACTGTCAAGAGTTTAGAAATGGACAAACTGCGGCTCTGAAAGCTGGCTTGTCAGAGCTCGTGTGACCACGAAGTGGCTATGCCAGTGCTTCTGTGCAGGGAAGCTATTCCACAGGGAACTCCACAAAGACAGTGTCTTCTCCCATCAAGGCTAGGAGCCGGGTTACCTTCTCCCTGACCTAACCCCAGCCAACACCATCAATTACCTTGCCCCAGTTACTGACTCTCCTCCCAGTCACCTTGTCTTTGGGGACAGCAGCCTGGGAGTTGAGAGCCACTCGTAGCCGTGTCAGAGAATCCATCCTTTCCTCCTCATTTTGCCCCTTCAACTGTGTGATGAGAACCTGGATCACGTGCTTATTCAGGCAACCTTGGACAGGGAGGGTCCTCAGGTCAGGGCAGAGCCTCAGGGACTGTTCTTCTCTGCCAGGATTCATTTGACTCGACTGTGCCCTCAAGACAGACGTTCTAAGTACTAGGTCCTGAGGTGTTACCCATCTTCTCAGGACACTCATTCATGGCTGCAGTTCCAGGGGCTCTCTCTCTCCCTCCAGTCTCTTCTCTCTTTTCACCCCACTTTCCTCTCTCTGCCCACAGTGCTAGGCTGAAGTGACTTTCCTTACTCAAAGGGGAAAGGAGCTCCTCTGCTTCCTTTCTCACCTTTCCCTACTTCTCCCCACCCCCCTCACCTGCCCCAGGGAGAGGACATACTCACCCAGGAGGGCCAGGCTTCGACAGGCCTCAGACTTCACTTTCTCTGAACCGGTTTGGGCCTGATTTAAGAGGCAGGTGGTGGAAACATGCCATAAGTTGATGGAATGTCAGAGCTTTCAGAATCATCTCAACTTTTCATTTACAAATGAGGAGACCAAGTCTAGAGGGTGACCTGTCTATGCTCAAACATAGACTACAGGCAGGGCGGTGCAATGGAAAGAACACAACTTGGGAGTAAGACTTTCGTTCAAATCCCTATCCGGTATCTAGTAGCCATGTGGCCTTGGGCAAGTCACCTGGACTCTCAGAGCTTCCATTTATCTTTAGAAAAGTGCAGATACTACCACCTATTCCTAGTTTGTAAGATTTAAATGAGAATATGGACAAGAAAGCATGTTCCCCATTATAAATTGGCATATAAACACGGGGGATTAAATCAGTTAAGGTAGAGAATGAACTCAGTCCAAGTTCTTTCCTGGCTTTTCAGTTGAGGGTCTTTCTGTTAGACAAAGGGGGCCTTCACATTCTTCTATCCCCATCAAGCTGTCCTTCAGAGAAGCCAAGGGCATGAGATAGTGCATGCTGCACACTGGCAGCTCTCCTCACTGCATCTGACCCAGCATCGTTGCACCCTGGTAAGCCTTGTCTGTGCCCATGTGCCCGTGCTCTACACACCTCAGACCCTGTTCCTCCTCTCATGAGCTTCATGTGTCCTCAGACTCACCACCTGCCATAGTGCCTCCATGACAAACTGCTCACTGACGCCCAGGCACCCCAGAGCCTGCAGGAACAGGGGTGGAGAAAAGGGAAGAGCCCTCAGGCAGCACCCCTATGAGTTACTGTCCTTTGGATACAGCTGGAGTTTTGCCTTGGAATACTTCCTCCCTCCCTCACTTCTTCCCCCAAGCATCTTTCTCCTCCCCAGCTCAGCTAGCTCCTGTGACTATGCTCCACCACCCTTGCCACCTCTCACCTGTGCTGCATAGAATTGCTCAGGCTCTCTGGGAGATTCCAGGCTTTTTGTGAGTTCCTGCCCATCCAAGGGAGCCAGTGGAAAGGAAGAAAGGGATAAATATAGTTGTAGAACTTCAAACAGGTGCTCATCCAATCCAGTCCCTTTTCCTTTCCTCCCTCCATTTTGCAGGCAGGGACTGAGGGCTGAAGGATAATGTGAGCCCAAGGTAAGGACACCCACAAAGGGAGTCTCCCCATTCTCCCTCCCACCGTGGTCCCTGACCTTTAATCTTTGCCACTTCAGGGGGTCCCCAGCAGGGTCTGAGGGCTTGGATCCCATCTGAGATTGTATAGTCAGCTTGCTCATAGGGAGATGGAATTTTTGGATGGGGGTGCCCTCTTTGAGTTGCCTGTGTGAGAAATTGCACAGGCTGGCCTTGGACCCCTTGTTCCCTCCCTCCTACTTCACAAACTCTCCTCTGCCCTTGATCCTCAGCCCAGCTCAGAGATGGGACCAGAGGAAGACGGATGAACCTCCTCCTATCCCAGGGTCCTCTCTGGGATCATAAGCTGGGCTTGCCCCACCCCCTCTCCCACTCCTACCTTCTCCTTCTTCTCTTTTCCAGAAAGTGTGGAGGGTGTGGAGAATAGGAAAGGTCAAAACACACCTAGGGTGATCTCTCATTTTCCGCAGCATCTTCTCGGCCTCCCGTTCTTGTCGCTTATCATATAGGGTGTGCCAGTGTGTGTAGACCTCAGGCTTCTTGAAGTAGCAGTAAGGCACTGAAAGTGGCTTGCTTGGGTGCTGCCTCCAGCACTCTGGGCTAGGGGGAAACTCCTCCTTTGGCATCTGGGGGGTGTGAGTGGCACAACAGTGGCAGGGGGGTGTTCCTCAGCCAGGAAAAGGACCAGGATAAGAAGGGACTAGGTGGGATGCCTGGGTGGCTCAGTCAGTTAAGCATCCCGACTCTTGATTTCGGCTCAGGTCATGATCTCATGGTTCATGGGATCAAGCCGCATGTAGGCCTCTGTGCTGACAGTCAGGGGTCTGCTTGGGATTCTCTCCCTCTCTCATTGCCCCTCCCCTTCTCGTTCTCTTAAAATATATAAACATTAAAAAAAAGGGGACTAGGTAAGAGAGACACCCTTCAGTCTCTCATCTGAGCTAGAGTCCGGGACTTCCTACCCCTACGCTGTGTGACTTGGGCAGGTTACTTCACCCACCAAGATCTCAGTCTTCTCATCTGCAGAGTGGAGCTAATAATCCTTGTTCTCTCTGTACCCGTTGTTGCAAAGGACAAATGGGATAAAGATTGTGAAGCCATTGTTGATCTGTAAACCAGTCTTAGTACACAGTTTGGTTATTTGAGGATCTCAGAGCACTTTGAGAAGGCCATCAGGGCAAGGAGATGGGAAAGGCAAGGGGCGAGGCAGATGTGGAGTTAAGAGGGGAAAAGACAGGCTACTGCTCCTTCATTCAGGCATGCAGCAGGTACTTACTGAGCACCTGCTAAGTGCCAAGCATTGTCCTAGGTGCTGGGGAAGCAGGTGCTACCCTGCTCTCATGGAATTTAACAGTGTCATTGGAAAAGCAGAATTTCTTTAAATACTCTATCTCTTAGGGGCACCTGGGTGGCTCAGTTAAGTGCCCGATTCTTAGTTTTGGCTCAGGTCACGATGTTAAGGTTCATGAGATCGAGCCCCGTGTTGGACTCCAACGCTGACAGCATGGAGCCTGCTTGGGATTCTCTCTCTTTCTCCCTCTCTATGCCCTTCCCCCACTCATGCACATGTTCTCTCACAAAATAAATAAACTTAAAAAAATCTATCTCTTAAATGGTTGTGAAACTGTAGCTCTGATTATAGTGAAGGGTTGTGTGTAGGTCAGGGGCTTTCTCTGCAGATTTGTCTTGGATTCATTCCTATTTCTTCTCCAGTCTTCCTCAGAGTCAGTTCTTTGAGCAACAAAGAAGAGGGGCTTCAGCCAGTGGTTTTCAGTTTGGTGATTGAGAAGATCATAGTGAAGATTGTCAAATCTTTGCCATTTTTTCAGAAAGTGTAGTATTGATTCACAATGAGCAGGGTTGTCAGATTTAGTGAAAACCAAGCAAATGAAAAACAGGACGTCCAGTTAAATTTAGATTTTAGGTATTGGATACCCTATTTGGGACATATTTATACTAAAAAAGTATTCATTGTTTATCTGAAATTCAAATTTAGTTGGGCATCCTGTATTTTATTTGGCAACTCTAACTATGAGGATCCCTGTGTTAATGAATAATGATGACTCATTATTAAGCACTGCCTGCATAGCCCAGGCCTTACAGATAATATGTTGTAGCAACTCTACAAATGGAGCAGGACAGGGAGCCTGTGACAGAGGAAGCTCCTGAGACTCAGGGAGGGAAAGTGACTTGTCCAATGTCACACAGAGTTAGTGGAAGCCCCAGGGGTGAGTGTGTAAGGGTTCTGTGAACTGGCCTTAATGAAAAGGGACCATCTGCTGACCCTCCTACTTCAACAAAGTTCCCAGGGTGGCAAAAGTTAGGGGTCTTACCTGGTAGCGGGACAAGGGCAGGCGAACAGGAGCCATGGCTTTTCTGAGTTCTGTGGTACAAATGGTGGGCTAGGAATCACCCTTTTAGGCATTCACTTATTCAGCATTTAGTGAACACTGTGTATTAGAATTATTGGGGGGAACTTTTAACCTGCTTCGGCCCTATGCTAGACTAATTGAATTTGATTCTCTGGGGATAGGGCTTAGGTATTTTAGAGAGTTCCCCAGAGGATTGTTTTTTCCTTTAATATTTATTTATTTATTTTGAGCGGGAGAGAGCACAAGTTGCAGAGGGGCAGAGAGAAAGGGAGGGAGGGAGGGAGGGAGGGAGGGAGGGAGAGAGAGAGAGAGAGAGAGAGAGAGAGAGAGAGAGAGAGAATCCCAACAGTGCAGAGCCTGATGCAGGGCTCAAACTCACGAACTGTGAGATCATGAACTGAGCCGAAACCAAGAGTTGGAGCTTAACCGACTGAGCCACCCAGGTACCCCTCCCCAGAGGATTCTAATGTACAGCTGATGGTGAAAAACAGCGGTCTTGTTCAGTGGTTCTCAACCTTGAGTGTGCCATAGAATCATCTGGGGAGCTTGTTAAAATCAATTTCTGGCACTCAGTCTGAGTATAGATTCAGTAGATCTGGAGTGGGGGCTGGGAATTTGCATTTCTAACAAGATACTGATGCTGTTTGTCCTGGGAACACACTTTGAGAACCACTGGTCTAGCTGGTGAGACAACTGTTTACTAGTAACTAACAAAGGGAGAAAAATGTGAAGATACAGGCACAGGTGGTACAGATGAAGGCCCCCCTACTCTGGCTGTGGGGATCAGGGAAGGTTTTCCAGAGGCGATCATACACAGGCTCAGTCTTTAATCCACATAGGGGGTAGCCAGATAGATAAGGGGGAAGAGTGTTCGGTTCAGGGAACAAATTCTTTCAAAGACTGGGAGGTGGGGAACTGGGCAGACAGCAGGGCTCAGAGAGGTGAGCAGAAGCTGGGGGGACACACAGATGTCCCATCTTCGAGGGCCCTGGTGACTTACTTTGAAGGCTGTGGGGAGCCATCAAAGTGTCCAATGGCCTGCCCTGACCCTTCCTGTGGATTTGTTGAACTCACCAGACCTGTGTCTGGGAGAGGGAGCCAGAGAGCTTTTCTTTTCAGGCCCCACCTTGACTCTGTTCCTGTCTGTATTCCAGCCTCACCTTTGGTCCTCTCTGGGTACTCCAGCCATGGGTACTTGAACATCGACGTGGCGATGTCAAGGATGTCAGCTGATATTTCGTAGGCCATCGTCTTCTTCTGGTGGGGCCAGAGGGAGCCCAGACAGGGCAGTACAGGGCTGTTGAGAATGTGGGGGAACAGCTGGGGGAGACCTGTCCTCTGTGGCACAAGAGGGATTGGTGAGGAGTCGGGGTTTCTGTGGGTAGAAGCTTCTGAATGTTTTGAGCAACCAGGTCTCCTAGGTAAATGGAAGACTCCGGTTCCATTCTCCAGCTCCGCCCCCAACCCTTGGCATCTAACGGCTGTGGCCTTGAGCCAGTCACTTTACCTCTAGGAGCTTCAGTTTCCTCATCTGAAAAGCTGGAAAGTCATGTCTATCTGGGAGTCAGAGGGGCTGAGGTGAGGCATAAATGCGAAGGAGAGTCAAAGCATTTGGTGAACTGTCAAGCTCATATCAGCCCATGTGAGGAGCAGGGGTGGTTCTTAGGACTAGTCACCAGGAAAATGGCAGGAACGGGAAAGCCCCTTTTATATACGCACCTCCCTCCTTGGCAGCAAGAGACTGGGCTTTTGTCTGTGTCATGACGAGCTGCCTTCCAGACCTCCTACTTTTGCATATGTTGTTCGCTCTACCTGCAAGTCCTTTCCTTTCCTACCTGCTAAACTGTTCCTCCAATCTTTCCAATTTCATTTAAATATTATCTCATCTCTGAAGTCTCTTTTGTCTGCCTGGGCCCCCCTCCTCACCTCCTTCAGTGGTATCCTTCCCCTCCACCACCGCCACCCCAGTGTGACCACAGCCTTTTGAACAATTGCTTCCTTTTAGGTGTGTATCATACATTTAATCTGCCTAAAGGTAAAGATTGTGGCTTGTGGCTCATTCACCTCTCCACTCTCCACCCCTCCGCACCCCCCCCCCCATGCCTGGCATAGTGCCTGGCACACAGCAGGGAGCTGGCTATGGCAAGAAAACATGAGCCGCCAGGCCATCAGACTCAACATCACCACCAGTAAGCCCATGAGACTCCACATGACCACCAGTAAGCTGACATGTACCCTGATGTGCTGCACTAAGACAGCGGCACCCATGTGGTGTCCCTGCTCAAAATATTTAACCTGGATCTAATTATGAGGAAACGATCAGGCAGATCCAAACTATGAAATATTCTACAAAGATTTGATCTGAACTCCTAAGAAAGAAATACTTGAAGACAAAAAAAGTGTGTTAAAAGTCACTAAAAGACATGGCCACTAAATTCAGTGTCAAATGTTGAAAATCAAACCAGGAGCCTGCTTGGTAACTTGCGACGAGAATTTTAATGGAAAGCTGATTTCTCACATTTGCCAGTCAGCCCTTCGCAGCGAAGGGGCTGCGAGGGGAGATTTGGCCACAGGAAGCCCAGTCTTTCTCCCTTCTTTGCCTCCAGAGACATGCTGACTTCCTTTCTGATGGCAGAGCTGCAGCCTGAAGCTCAGAGCCAAGAGACTTTCTGTGCATAAGGCAGAGTCTCAGGAACTCTTGGAAGCTTTAGATGGAGGAGGCTTTTATAATTGCTGCTTAGTGGTGGAGTATGCACCCTCCCAGGAGGGAGTGGGAGTAGGGGTGGGTGGGGACTTTCCCAAGCTAGTTAGGACATAAACAAGAAGCAGCAGGAAACTTTGCACAAGTTCAGGTTCTAGGTGCCCTCCATCCTAGTTCATCTCCAAAGAGTTGATGTAGTCCCGCACCCATTTCTTCTGTGGGTTGGCACACACCTGGCGCTTCCTCCGGGTGACAAAGCTGTGGGAGAAGAGAACAGGATGAAACCTGGTCAGCACCCGGACAGCCAGGTTTGGGGATAATGGTACTGGGGTGGAGCATTCTTGAAGCTCCATGAGATTGGATTTGTAGCTTTTAAGGAAAGGATGTTTCCTTTTCTCTTGGGTCATATGGCTCCAAGCCAGAAGCATATCTGTGTGCATTTTAACTCCCACACAAACATATGCAGCCTGGAGAGCTAAGGGGATATGGAGTCTGAGGGGTCCAGGGTTGAGCTGGTCAACCACTAGCCTTTTCTCTGAACTTCTTTGTCTCAGACCCTGTGCTGGGTGCTCTAGATGTAGAGCAAAGAGGTGTCTTCTAGGAACTGAGTGACGGTTGAGTAGGTGAGACATAAGAAGTGGTAAACGTGATTTTTCTTTAGATAACACAGTGTGTGGCACCGGGTAGATACTCAACAAATGAGTACATCTCCGCATGTGGGGGTGAATGAAAGGACATGAACCTGAGTCTGGATTTTACCACTTAACCTGGAAAATAACTTAAGGCCTCTGAATCTATTTGTTTACCTCTAAAATACATAGAGAGGGGCACCTGGGTGGCACAGTCAGTTAAGCGTCAGACTCTTGATATTGGCTCAGGTCATGATCTCACAGTTTATGAGATTGAACCCTGAGTTGGGTTCTATGCTGATAGCGCAGAGCCTGCTTGGGATTCTCTCTCTCCCTCCCCGCCGCCAAATAAATAAATAAACTTAAAAATATATAAGTAGAGATAATTCCTACTTTGCACTGTTGTCATGAAACTTAGTGTGTGGGAGTTTTGGAATACCACACATGTATTATTATTGGAATGTTATGGGACCTCTTCTTTAGGATGGATCAGACCAACATGACACCAAAGGTCCTTGTACTGGGCATCGTGCTCACAGAGGTTGAAGGTCCCCAGATATTGCCAGAGTCAAAGCACTTCTACCAGTTAACTGGCCAGAATGCAGAGGCCTCTGAGAGCGAGAGGCCTTATCTCTGCAGGTGTTGATAGCATGTGAGAGGCCTTATCTCTACAGGTATTGACAGCATGCGTTGGAGGTATCAAAGCCTGTGGGGCTGGGGCTTGGTCCAGCTGCCTGTCTCATCTGTTTGCTGGGATACTGGTTCTATGGGGAGCAGGGGAGGGGTGCAGGGGTGGAAACCATGGCCTGGATAGCGGTGCTGTGCCAATTAACATGTTCCTTTTGGGCCAGCCCTGTCTACTTGGACCTTTCTCCAAACATTATGAGGCCAAATGTTTTCAAAGTGAAGGCTTAGGTTGTCTGGTGGGAACGAGGATTTCTTGGTTTCTTTTTAGGTTCTGTCCTGGATAGTGCTTGCTCTCAAGGAAGCTGCCTCTCCTTTTCTGAGACTCAGAGCCCCTTGACCATCTCTCTTTCTTCTGCTCTAGTGTGCAGAGGCAGGGTGGGGAACAGAATATTGTGGGCTCTCGTGCCTCCTAGTGTTTGTTTTCTGATTTGGGTGCTGAGGGAGCCAGACCAAGACCCTGCCGTTGTTCAGCCAGAAGTCAGACAGGAAATCCTGTAGACTTGCTATCCTCTGGCCTCAGCCCCCTTAGCCTGTGGCCAGGAAATCAAAAGGGCAGGAAACAAATATCTGGGGTGAGGGTTTGTTTCTCAGGCCTCCGTTTCCTCCTAAAGAATGTGAGACTGAAGAATAACTCCTCCTGGCCAAGTTTCTCTCCCTGCCCCCATTTTGGGGAACCCCTACTTGCCTGATTTCCCTCCTGCCTTTCTGCTTGTTCTCTTGGGAGCAACCACCTTCACCTGCCCGTTGAGAACATGTGTTCTCAAAATTGCTGCCCTTTTCTGTGTGTGTGTTTAATGTTTTTATTTATTTTTGAGAGAGAGTGGGGGAAGGACAGAGAGAGAGGGAGACAGAGGATCTGAGGTGGTCTCTGTGCTGACAGTGGAGAGCCCAATGCAGGGCTCAAACTCATGAACTGTGAGCTCATGACCTGAGCTGGCATCTGACACTTAACCGACTGAGCCACCCAGGTGCCCTGTTGTTGTTTTTTTTTTAATGTTTATTTATTTTGAGAGAGAGAGAGAGCAAACATGAGTAGGGGAGGGGCAGAGAGGGAGGGAGAGAGAGGGAATCCCAAAGCAGGCTCTGCACCATCATCACAGAGTCCAATATGGGCCCTGAACGCCACAAACCTTGAGATCATGACCTGAGTTGAAGTCAAGAGTCAGACGCTTAACCAACTGAGCCACCCTGGCGCCCCTCTATGTTTTTTCCGCCCCAAGTCACTGGGCCTAGGGCTTAATGGATGTTTATTGAATGAGTTAGTGAACGAATTGCATTCACTCATCAAGTTTTACTTGTCACTTCTATGTATATAATCATGTATTTGGAGGAGGAAGAGCAGTTAACACATATCAGGTACAACTGTGTGCCAGGGAATATTCTAATATCGTTTTTCATTTCATTATTCTCACTTTGACCCAGTGAGGGAAGAACTCCTATTTCACTCCACTTTGCAGATGAAGAAATGGAGGCTCAGAGAGGTTAACTGATGGATGCAAGCTCCTGCAACTGCCTAGGGGCAGAGCTGGGACTCTAACAAAGACTGACTAGCTCTGGAGCCAGTGCTCACCAAGACTCTGCTATAGATTGCCACTCTAGTATCAAGAGACCCTTTCCTCCTATATAAAAAAATTCCGGGGTGACTGGGTGGCTCAGTCGGTTGAGTGTCTGACTTCAGCTCAGGTCATGATTTCAAGGTTCATGGGTTCAGGCCCCATGTGTCTCCATCTTTCTCTGCCCCTCCCCCACTTGCACTCTGTCTCTCTCTCTCTCTCAAAAATAAACATTAAAAAAAAAAAAAAAAGCCCTATCTCTAGTGCCAGCACTGTTTCCTAGCTCCCAACCCCCCTTCTCACACTCCGTGCTGGACATCGCCACAGGGTTTTTGTGCTGCCACCTTGGCTCTTTCCTCTTTAAACAGCTCTTCCTTGAGACTTCAGGGGGCCCCACAGTTCTCCAGCCATCTGGGTCAAAACCTTCATGTCACCCTTAACCCCCTGTCATCCTTGCTCCTGACCTTACATCACCTGGCGGGGCTTGCCGACTCAGCCCTTGTCTCCTTCCCTTCCCTTCATGTCCCGTTCAGCCTCAGTACCGCTCGTGTGGATGAGCATAACAGCTTCTTATCTGGACCTGACTTTCCAGCTCACTTCACACTCGATCTGATGCTTTGGCATAATTGTGCTGACACTCAAGGTCCCAGTGCTTTCCTACACAGGGATGCTGCGTCAACCAAAGGAGAGTCTTGGCGACATTCGCTCTGCCTAGTGTACCCAGTCCCTCAGGCTTTTCTCAAACAGCACCTTCTGCAGCAAACTTGTCCCTTCTTCCAACCCCAAGGTTGGATGTGCTCCTGCTCTCCTTTTGTAATGTTTTTATTCAGGGTTGCTCTAGTCATTTTGCATCTGTCTTTGCCTCGGATTAGACTGAGTCCCATGAGGGCAGCGATGGTGCTTTATTAATCTCTAGCTGCCCATAACAGGTGCTCAAAGAAGGATTGTTTTCTTTTGAAAAATATTTGCCTTCAGAAATAAAATTAGTAGTGCTAAATATTACCACTGACTTCAAAGGATGCACCAGAACTAAAGGCAATGCTGAATACCTATAGTTTTGCAAGTGTCCCAGGAGTTTTTGGATTAAAAAACTTCACCGTTATATAGGAAAGTTCATGATTGCCCCATTTGCGTTCTTTAAGTCTCTATTATCTTAAGTCTCTTTTTTTTTTTTACTTTATGTATTTATGTTGAGAGAGAGAGAGAGAAGGTACAAGTGGGGGAGGGGCAGAGAGAGAGGGAGAGAGAGAATCCCAAGCAGGCTTTGCACGGTCAGCACAGAGCCTGATGTGGGGCTCGAACTTACGAACTGTGATAACTGGAACTGGAGCCGAACTGGAGCCGAAATCAAGAGTCAGACACTTAACTGACTGAGCCACCCAGGCGCCCCTCATCTTAAATTTCAAAAGCAACTATTGACCTTTCTATAGTAGAAAGAGGAGGCTCCAAAGACAGTCTCTATCCCTCACTTACTTTGCAACCTTGGGCAAGTCCCCAAACCTCCCTGGGTCTCAGTTTCATTGTCTGAAACATGGAGAAAATTATGCATACCTAACAGAGTTGTTACCATGAAATAGAGAACACACAAAGACATTTGATACATAGCAGGCACTTCTAGGTAGTAGGGATTAATTTTTTTTTAATGTATTAGTTTTCATTTAAAGGAAAATCTCGGGGCGCCTGGGTGGCTCAGTCAGTTGAGCGTCTGACTTCAGCCCAGGTCATGATCTCGCGGTCCGTGAGTTCGAGCCCCGCGTCGGGCTCTGTGCTGACAGCTCGGAGCCCGGAGCCTGTTTCAGATTCTGTGTCTCCCTCTTTCTCTGACCCTCCCCTGTTCATGCTCTGTCTCTCTCTGTCTCAAAAATAAATAAACATTAAAATTTTTTTTTAAATTAAAAAAAAAAGGAGAATCTTATGTCATTATTTCTTCACCAACTGATAATTTTTTTTTAAATACACTCTAACTAGGATCCTGACCTCTGACCTCTCCTCCCTAGATCCTCTGTGGTTGTAGGTGGACTTGATTGGGTGTGAGATATGGGGGAATGTGGGGTTCTTAATTGGAGAGGGATGGCCACATTGATCTTTTCTCCACGCAGGAACATTGTAGATCACGTTAAAGTAAAAGTCACGTCTCTAAGGATCAGAGACCTGATCCAGGGCATCAGAGTGGGGAGGACCCCCTGGGGACCCCTTGTCTAATTCTGTGTGATAGCAAGGGGGGGTCTGAAGCCTCAGAGGGAGGAGCTATGGCTATTTGGGCAGCTGGAGGATGGGTGGGAGCGGATAGGGCATCCTCTTAGAGGGATCCTGTGGGGGACTGGCTGTGGGACAAAAGGTGTCCCTTCCTCACCCCCCACCCCCCCAGAGGGTCCACAGGGCTGAGACTCACACAACTGCTGGCATGGAACACTTGCTGCTGGTGTAGAAATACTCCTGGAGGTGGGTGAGCGGCAGTGGGTGGGAGAGGTAGGCAAAGCAACAGGGGGTGGTGTCCGAGGCATCTGGGAGGAGAAAGAAAGGAGACCCTTGTGTTCATTGCTGTTGCACATGGGGTATTGTGCTGGGTACGTTATCTTGGGTAGACTTTTACCCCCCTTTGGTTGAAACTGAGGCTCGGAGAGCTACGGTCACTTGGCCATGGGCACATAGTAGCAGAGTGGGGATTCCAACAGAGAACTGAGAAGATCTCTGCAATCCCTTATCTAATCCTTGAGTCTTGCTTGGACCCCTCCCTCTGCACCATAACCCCCTGCCTTCAGTTCTGCGGACATGCTGGGCTTCCTCCTGGCTTGTCTTGGGAACTTTGCCCTTATTCTTGCCCTCCTGGGATCCTCAATGGATTCACAAGTTGCTTTCTTTGAGAGCTACGGTGGGGTAGAGGGAGGTTTCCAAAACTCACACTTCATGGCTCAGCCTCAACCCCTAAGAGGGGCCTGAACATATGTATTGCATCCTGGGAGCTTCTGGCTGAGGAATGGTAAAAAGGGCTCTGAACAGAGAAGGAGGACTTTTTCTTGGTCCGTTAATTCAGGATGACCCTGGAAAGGGTCAGTTGCCATTTCCCAGTAGAGTAGGAGTGTTTAAGGGCCAGGTAGAACTGGATTTGAACACCAGTTTCCCCACTTCGTAGCTGTGTGACCTCAGGCAAGTTACTTAACTCCTCTGGGCCTCTGTTTCCCCATCTGTAAGTCAAGCTCAGCCACTAAAATAGTAGCCTCAAATATTAAATTATGTGGTATATAGAACAATCAGCCTAATAATTGATCCGTACCAGATTTTTAAAAAATCCTCTCCCAAGTCCCACTTTTTCCATCTATGAAATGGGGACAATATGACTGTCCCAGGAAGGTTTTACTAATGCTTAGAAGTTTCTTAGAAACCCTGCTGGTGATAGGCATGAGTTAGCTGTGTTTTGAGGTCAGTTTAGGCTACCTCTGACTGCTTATACCTCTGGCATCAGTCCACACTCAGCACTCGAAGGTCTTGGATGTAGACCTTGAGGACGGAAAAGTTGAGCAGAGGGTCCCTGCCATGAAGTGGCTTAGAGATCTATCAGGGACAATAGATCCTTTACTGTGTAAAGCAGTATATAGGAATGTAAATCATAGGGTTCAGACAGCATAAATACTGCAGTTGAAAAGAGGGCAAAGTCTGGGCCAATCTAAAGGTCTGGCCCCAGGGGCTGCAGTGGTCAGGACTTGACTTACATGGGGATGCAGAGGCAGGAGCGCAGAAAGCGGCAGCAGTGAGGAGGACTGCAAAGGCAGCTGGGGAGACCTTCATGGTTCTTTCTGGGTGGAGGCTGCGGGAGATCCACCCGCTGTCTCAGAATCCTCTGCAGGGATTCTCTGCAGCTCAGACTGGCCCTTTATAGTCAGGCCAGTAGAGGGGGCACCACCCCAAGGGGAGTTTCCAAAACAGTAGCCACACACTGGTTGATATCATAAGTGAAATTGCACAAAACGGAAAAGAAAACTGAAATAGGCTCCGGAAATTTGAGCTCGCTCTCTCTTCTCCTCACTGTCTCTGATCCAGAGTGAGCTCATCGGTTCCTCCAGAACCGCCCTCCAGGGCAAACCTCCATTTGCCATCCAGAAGAGCTAGTATAGGCATTTGTGGTGGAAAACCTCTTTCTTTGATGGCATCCTCAGCTTCCTCTTCTAGGGTAGGGATCCTCATCAGAGGTCAGGACACTGCTTCCTTGGGGTCAGAAGAGGGCAGTTAGGACGGATTTGAAACAACTGGGTGTTTATTTGGTTGCTTTCAAAGTTAATTGCTCTTGCATTACAGATCTGTATTTCCCCTCTCATCCATGGAAGTGTGTTATTTATAAAGTGCTTGATTGGGAAGGGGAGGGTTCTCTGACATATAGCCCCAAAGGAAGCTAGCCACTATTCTAAAGGCTTTACAGGTGTCAACTCATTTACTCTCATTGTGCCCATTTCCCCCATTTTACAGATGAAGACATTCATCTGTAAATTCTGGGATCCCATCTCGTTCCTAAGGTCTTCTTCGGTACAAAAGTTACAGAATTTGAAAGCTGCAGAGGACCCTAGGGATTATTTCTTCCATGTTCTTCAATTGCAGAGGGGAGGAGAAGTAACTTGCTAAGAACACACAGCCAATGAACGATGGGATCAGAACCTGGGTGCCCTGGTTCCTGCGTCAGTGCTCTGCCTACTCAGTACTGCTTACGTGAAAATCTTAGTGGTTGGGGGGGGGGCATTCTTGAACTGAATCCATGAAGTGGTCTTGATTAGAGACAGGGTCCTTACTCCATTCCAAAGACTTGGGCAGAGTAAATCTTCATCAATTCCTAATTTGGATAATTCAGAATAGTGACAAGTTGACATCTGAATTATCTAAGAGAAAATTGTCTATAAACAATGACAAAAGCAAACACATTTTAAAAAAGTGTAACTTAAGAAATGCAACCTTCTAGAATGTTTTCTTGCTAGCTCTTGTGACATATGTAACTTGGTATCTGAGGGTGACTGAATCACCCAAAAGGGAACGACCTTACCTCATTTCTTCCTCACAGTGACTTTGAGGAAGGGTGGTTATTCTCATTTTATAGAAGAGGTCATTAAGGTCCTCAAAGTCACATGGCTGATTAGTGGGATTGAACCTGGGTGCTTCTGATGACCAGACTCCAGTCTTTTCCACTGACTCATATCAGGCCACTAACAGTTACTGCATCCCAAGTTGGTGCCAGGTGCTACTCTAAGCTTGTCATAGGAAGCCTCTCCTTCCTTCCTCATGACTCATGAACTAGGTTATAATAGAAACACAGTTTTGAAAAATGTGGCCATCTCATTTAAAGAAATCCATTGCAAGTACTTTGGAAACATTCATCTATCTACATACAAATGGTCTGCTTGTTTGTTTGTTTTTTTTAAATTTTTTTAATGTTTATTTATTTTTGAGACAGAGAGAGAGCATGAACAGGGGAGGAGCAGAGAGAGAGGGAGACACAGAATCTGAAACAGGCTCCAGGCTCTGAGCTGTCAGCACAGAGCCCGACGCGGGGCTCGAACTCATGGACCGTGAGATCATGACCTGAGCCAAAGTCGGACGCTTAACCGACCAAGCCACCCAGGCGCCCCTGGTCTGCCTGTTTTAATTGTTCCCCTCACATAGTTCCCTTAGTTACCAAACATGTGGGGGGGGGGGGGGCTGTGTAGCCTGGTGGCCAAGAGCAGGGGCTTTGGTATTTTTCCCATTTTTTAGACAGTCTTTGGCAAATTACGTTATCTCTCTGGTTTTAGTTTCCTCATCTATAAACCAGGGATGATAATTATGGTCCCTCCACAGCTGTTGAGACAGTTAAGTTCCCATAAATGTGTTCATGCTTGTAAAGCTCTTAGTACAATGCCTGACACATTAAGTACTTAATAACATTAGCTATTATTATCAGGTTATTATTAAGAGTAAGAAAATGGCAGTCCCTTTGGGATATTCTATACTTCAGGCTTTTTAAAGTGTAGATCAGGCTCCCAAGTGATATGATTAGTGAGCTTTATCACAGAAACTGTGTATTTTGAAGCAGATGGGTCAATGGAGGCTTAGAGAGGTTAAGTGACGTGCTTAAGGTCACATAGTCTGAAGTGGTAGAACTCGACATTGAACCCAAGTCTTAGACTTTCTATCACACTGCACTATTTCTAGAGAAATCCTAAAACTTCTGCTAAGGTTCAGTTTTTCCATGTGAGTTCCATTTCTGTTTCCTTTTTCTGATCTCAGTTTCCCTTTTTGAGGAAGAAAGCAAAGTATTTTCCTGGATACCAAATATGCTGAGTTGGGACACTAGCTGAGGTAAGAAGTGAGGGGAAACCAGAGATGGACTAATATGATCCTCATCTTTATATCCTGATGACCCTTTCTGGTTGTGTGTGTGTGTGTGTGTGTGTGTGTGTGTGTGTGTTTGTGTGTAAAAGGTAGTGGGAATGGGTGGGTGGGTGGGTAGGGTGTTGTGTTGCTGAGCAGGAATAGGCAATGTGTATGTCAGGAGTATGTTTCTTTCCTTTTGGTGGTTCCAGTGGATTGTGGGGACCAGAGAGGGGGAAGACCTTAATTACAATTCTATTTCTACCCCTCACTACCTCCTGTGCAAAATCACATCTGGACTCATGGAATCAGTATATTCTTTGGTTCTGAGGTACTGATTCCATGAGGAAATCAAAGTGCCTATGGAAAGTAAATGGTGTGGTACCTGGTGCAGGGTGCGTATTCAACGAATGGCAACTATCCTTATGATTCACCCAGCATTTTATGTTCCTGAAAACTAGGGACGCCTGTCTGTGTAACCCACACACGGGTGGTTGAGAGGATCAAGGAGAGTAATGACTGTGGACGTGCTTAGGAGACTGTAAGGTGAGATACAAACATCACGAAGCCCTCTCTGCCCTTCCCCCACCTTCCGCCGGTATGTCTGGTCTACACCTGCTCAGTCAGTCCTTCTTCACCTGTAAACTGTTCCTGTGAACTGCTGTGAGCCAGGCACTGTTGTAGATGCTGCAGACAGCATGGTGAGCAAGTCAAACACCTGCCCTCTGGAGTGTGTGTGTGTGTGTGTGTGTGTGTGTGTCTGTGTGTGTGTGTGTGTGTGAAAATAACAAGTAAAAATATCCTCCTTTATTGTAAGTCACCTTGGCACTGGTCTTTTCTTAACTCCCTGGACACAGTAACATCTTACGATTTTTGATTTCTAGTCATTTTTGTATTCTCCCCCTGCTTTCCACCAAACTCTAGGACGTGATAGACGCTGAATTCATGCTGGTTTAGTCTTAATAACCTCTTGTAGCATCTTAAGTGAGTACCTGTGCTCTTTAGAGTCGGATTGCTAGATTCACACACAGTGCTATTGCTAATCAGGGCCGACCTCGAGCAGATTGCTTACCTTCTCTGGGCCTCAGTTTCTTCATGTGTGAAGTGAAAGATTGGTTCCAACCTGTGTTGGGCGATGGGGCCCTTTAAGAATCTGGTGAGTGGGGCGCCGGGGTGGCTCAGTCGGTTAAGTGTCCGACTTCAGCTCAGGTCATGATCTCATGGTTCATGGGTTGGAGCCCTGCCTCAGGCTCTGTGCTGACGGCTCAGAGTCTGGAGCCTGCTTCGTATTCTGTTTCCCTCGCTCTCTGCCCCTCCCCCACTCGTGTGTATGTGTGTGTATGTGTGTGCGGGTGCTCTCTCTCTCTCTCTCTGAAAAATGAATAAACATAAACATTAGGGGTGCCTGGGTGGCTCAGTCGGTTGTGTCCGACTTCGGCTCAGGTCATGATCTCACGGTTCATGGGTTTGAGCCCCGCATTGGGCTCTGTGCTGACAGCTCAGAGCCTGGAGTCTGCTTTGGATTCTGTCTCCCTCCCTCTCTCTGCCCCTCCCCAGCTCGCGCTCTGTCTCTCTCTTAAAAATAAACAACATTTTAAAAAAATGAATCAACATTTAAAAAAATGTTCAAAGAATCTGGTGAGAGCTGTGAATGCTTTCCATAAACATGTGGAGGCCTACGCAGACACACACACCTGATTTTGCATGAATGAGGTTCACAGACCCAACAGGCTCATTGACGGGCCTCTCGAGTCCACGGAGCTGGTTGTCATCAGCCCCCACTCCTCCTGCATGTGAGCACATTCCTCGCTACAGCTAGACACATGCTGTCTTCTGCCTAGCACAGCCCTCCCTCCCCCTCCTGGCCCAGTCTCCCTTTTCCTCTTTCATTCCCTCTTTCCCTGAGCTCAGCTGGCTGCTTGCCCAGCTTCACACGGTGACAGTGACGTTAGGAAACCAAAGGCAGGCAAAGAAAGTGAAACCTCATTCCCTCTGGATTCCAAAGTTTTTCTCAGACCTGGAATTCCCCTCACAACACAACCATGTGTGTGTGTGTGTGTGGGGGGGTGGTGCGGGGCGCAGCTCTGGTTTTTCTGGCTGCTTTAAAAAAAAAAAAAATGTCCAAAGCAGGGAATCCCAGGGAAGCCTGAGGCCAAGTCATTTCCTTTGATTATTTCCATCTGCAAATTGGAGAGTTGCTCCCTGGCTGCATCCCTCCTGTGTCCTTGTTTACAAATACAAATCCCAGTTTCCTCACAGGAGCCAGGTAGCTGCTCCCTCAGCCCTGTCTCCACAGGGCGCTGCCTGGGGGAGCTGCTCCGGCAGTGCTGTTGGAGGGTCTGTAGGGCAACATGGAGGACTTGCCCAGCTGGAGGCTGGATTCCAGCCCCTATCCAGGACTCTTTCTGCTGCACCTTGCCCTTGCTTTGGGTCTGGCTCTGGTTGGTTCTGTGTGATTCTATTCTACACCTCCCCCTCCTCTCCCCGTCACCTCCTGTGCATTTCACCAGGTCAGGGGTACTAACCGTGACAACTGTTTTATAGTTTCAACCACATTCAGGCTGGAGGGCTGCAGCTTGGCCTCCCCCCATGCTTCTCACCTCCACCACACAGAACAGTGTCTGTGTGCACCTGCTTGTTTTCTGCGAGCCGGAGACCGCGTGTGGTGTGATCGTTGATGTGCTCATCGCCTCAGGTCACTGGAAGAGCCCACCGCAAGATGCCTCGGGGATGGGGCAGCCCGGGGAGTGGGGCCCAGGGAGAAACACTGGTTCTTACAGAGTTGCTGAGTGACAGGTGATCTCAAGTCCTAATCCTCCTGATGCTTTCAAGTCGGCTTTTTGTTTTTGTCTTCCTCTGCTCATTTGTCAGAAGGGGCCCCTTTCTTTGCGCCTACTCCCAGAGTATAACTGCCTCCTCCTTTCCACTGTCCCCACCTCCAGGGGAAAGCCTGGTGGAGAAGGACAAACCTGGGGTAGAAGTCAGACAGATCACCTCCTCTCTGTATGGCTTTGGACAAGCTATTAACTGTTCTACAACCTCGGTTTCCTCTCTGGAAGTGGGGCAAAGAATGCCCAGCTCCAGGGACACCTCAGAGGATTAAACGTGCCAATCAGTTAACTGTCCAGCCCCGTTCCTGGCACAAGAAGAACGGGGGTAACCGTTCCTTCTGTTTCTTCCTCCAAATGTCCAGGCTCCAGTGCTTCTCCCCTCCACGTCTCCCCCTCCCAGTAGGGGTGTTCAGCTCAGTTCAGCGTTAAGGGACATGGGGGTGGGTGAGGGGGAGTTGACGGTGTTTTCCGTTAGTCATTAGGCACTGTGCTGGACACTGTAGGCATTATTTCACTTATTAGGAAGAAAACGTGTAGAAATCGGTGATGACTCAGGCCTGCCCTAAGCTTTCCCACCTTCTGTGCATTGGACTTCAGAGACTTCGCCTCCACAGTCTGTCCCTCACTGGAACTCTTTCTTGCGCCGGGCTTGGCTGTGGAGTGAGATACGCCCCACTCCCCTCCTTTTCCCTTGCTGGCTGTGTCCGCAGCCATCATGCAGACCCGTTTTCCAAAGAGTGTCACAGACAGGCTTACAAAGGAAGTGACACAAGTTTCAGAATCTTACAGGACTCTTGTGGTTGTGGTCTGAATTCTGCCCCTTTTTTGAGCTGGCCTTGGGAAGCCCCTTCTTGCCTGCTGCATCCATTCTCAGGGATGAGGGTCCCCAGTCTCTTGCTTCTCCTGTGTGCCACTTCCCTCAGTCCCTCCACCGGCCCCCCTCAGAACAGATGCCTGTACAACATTCAGGTTACTATAGGGACCTGAGAACTTCCTGAGGCATTGACATTTTTGAGGACCTCCAGCCTGGGTGAGGAAGTTCCCTTGGGGAATTTCCTTGAAATGGAATTTGGAAATTCTGCACCTTAGTCATTCCTTGTAGAGGCAGTTTTCAGCAGTGAAAACAGAAGGGACTGGGAATTAGGACCTCGAGTTTTAGTCCTAGCTCACTTGAAACCTAGTGAGATTTTTGGGAATCATTTTCCCTTTGTGGGCCTTGGTTTCCTCATGTAGGAAATGGAAGGCTTTCTCAGTTAAAAGATACAAGGCTAAAGGAAATCTAGTGTACCGGAGGAGATTTGGGGGTGGGTGTCCTGTTGCCCCTAATTCAGTTCACATCACTCCTCTCGCGGTGAAGCTGAAGGGTTATCGTGCCTTCTCTCCCTCCCATCCTTCCAAGGCCCGGGACTCAATACTTAGTTCATAAAGTCCTTCCTGAGGCAGAGCTGCATTTATCCACTTCTGTTCCACCCTACCATTCCTCCACCATCCATCTGTTGTTCATCCACTCATTCATCTTGGTGTCTGTGCCATTTAAGATTCATTGTTTATAAATACAGAAAACAACTTTGGCTAACATAAGCAGGAAGGTAATGTACTGGTGGGGGGAAGTTGAGTAGCTTGTGGAGTGGATAAGACATTGGAGAACCTGACTTAGAACAAGAGTGGTAAGAAACCAGAGAAGCTCTGGGTGTTGGGGCAGCAGGTAATACCTGCCAGTCTCATCAGGGTACCACTGTTGAAATCATCGTACTCCAGCCATTCTTCCTACCCACTTCTCAACCTTCACAGTCCTGGGGAGGCAGATGACCAGCCAGACTTGTGTCATTTGCTTGCTTTTTGGCTGGGGGAGGATAGGGCACCTGGTCTTCAGTACCACTGAGACTGTATACCATGGGGGAGAAGCAGTTCTGCTAAAGGTGATATTTGGAAGGCGTAATGGATGCTGTGTAGAAAAATTAAAACATAAAACAAATAATCAAAGAAACAAACTAAACCGATACTCCACCTACCCATTCACCCACTATTCATCCATCCATCTACTCATCCATCCACCTACCTATCCATCACCCTTCTCCCAACTCCCCATCCATCCACCCATCCATCCTTTCAGCCACCTTTATTGAGCATTCCTGAGGTCATGCCAGGCACTTAGATATACTACAAAGCCACCCATCTGAAACACCCCAAGAGTCTCCTTAAAAAGACTTCTCTGTGGAGCTGAAACAAAGCTAAGGATCTAGGGAAAGGAATTTATGTATATCCATGTATCACAGGGTCCCGAACAACATTGCTAGGGACAGGGTGACTCAGTCTAGATGTGGGCAGATAAGGGATGGTTTTTGTGGGTGCCTCATCCTGCCAGGAGATTGCTTATCATGGGGGCAGAACAGACTGTGGCCAGATTAGACACCAGAGAACCTGGATCAACCTCTAGTCCTTGCTCCTCTGGAGCAGTGGGCAAGTCATACCTCCCTTTCCTTATCTATGAAGTGGGAGGAATTAATGTAAGAGTCCCTACCTTGCCTAACTCAGAGCACTGCTGTGGAGGTAAAATGAATTAATGGATGTGAAAGCACTTTCCAAGTACAAAGACAGAGAACTGTTTTCACCATGCTTGCTTCTATTTCCAGAGTGGCTGATGATAACACCCACGGCTCATGTGTTACCCTCACTGTGTTCACGCCCTCACTGTCCACCACCGAGCGGTAACCATGGAGAGGGTCTGTTGAGTTTTTCAGTTCCTTAGGCTGGTGGATGAATGTCCACCCCAGAGAAGTGGAAGATCAAGGCTCCATGGGCCCCAAGTAGGCTGGAAAGAGCAGCTGGTGAGTGTGTATGTGTGGGAACAGGTCCTGGTTTCCTGTGGGTGGGAATGAAATGACAAGTGGAAGCCCAAACCATGTGGGTGGCCCAATTATTTTCGGCTCACAATAGGAAGGAACTGGGTTCTCCAAGTGTGGCGGAGTCAGTGCAGGAGGCTACAGCTGAAATCAGAGGGTGAAGCATGCATGGTCTGAGGGAATTGGCTCCAGACTGACAGGGTTCCAGGCCGTGACCCTGGGTGAGGCATGTCAGCTCTCTGAGCCTGTTTTCTCATCTGTGAAATGGGTGGCTTGCCCGCAGGGAGCCGCCTGTTGGGCGGGCCTGCCTGTCTGCCCCTCAGCCAATCTCCTCCAGCTAAAGAACTTTCCTCATTTAAAAAGCACTCCCTGTGCTGCATTTCATTGGTGGTGGATGACACGTTGCTGCAACCTCAATGGAGGGAGGGCAGTTTGGCAAAATCTATTAAAAACCTAAAAACATATTGTATTTAATAAGCCCTAGCAATCCTACATCTAGGAATTTATCTTACACATATACTCACATGTTTAAGGGACTGATTAATCCTGGCACTTCCGTATAATGGAGTATCAGGCAGCTACTAAAAAGAGTGAAGCTGGTCCCTACATGCAGCTATGGAATGATCTGTAAGATACACTAAGAAGCAAGGGACAGAATGGCTTGTGTAGTGTGTTACACATATAAAAAAAAAATAGAGTCAACTATGCTTATAAATGCATAGATTCTCTTTTGGAGGCTCCTAAGAAATTGGTAACAGTTACTTTCCTTCCTGGCTAGGAAGGGTAGTGGGAGGAGGGACAGGAGTAGGAGGGAGACCTTATTTTCATTGTATATTTTTTTGTATCTTTAGAATTTTATATCACGTTCATTTCTAATGTATTTATAGAGAGTCATCTGGCAGGCTGTGCCCAGATGTCTGGGGGAGAATTACCATGGAGTGTCCTTCCCAGTCGTAGTCTCTTTTATCCCTCAGTCCAGTGAGAGAACCAGTCCGTGGGGTTCTCTGAGATGGGTTGACTCACCCAGGGGCTCATCTTGGCACCTCTCTTACCCCACCCCTAATGACACCCTTCATCCCATCAGGGAAGTGGGTTTTAGAATCACATTTTGACACTTAGGTGCCTTCCCCAAAGAAGAGTGACATTTGATCATTATCTCCTCTGACAGAGGGTGTTTCATAGTGGAAACTCACGAGCCTTGGAGTTGCTCAAGCTTCGGTCCAAATTCTAGCTTCTGCTGCTTACACTGTGAAAGTTCAAGAGATTGCCACGATCTTGCTAGATGGTTCCCTCCTCTGCTACTGAACTCAAGGTGGGGCAGGGGGCACCATGAGATGAAGTCATTGTATACAATGTCTGGCACGTTATGAGTGCTCAGGAAATGGTAGCAGTTGTGTCTCACTGTCACTGAGGTCATTTCAGCCAGCTGGGCCCTTTACCATGAAGGAGGGAAGAAATAGTAGTGATTGGAACCGCACCCAGCTGGGCAAACACTGATGGCCCCTCTGGGCTTGGCCCCTTGCCCAGTGATGGTGGAAAAGGCACCGTGCCAGGGGTGCCTGTCAATCAGATGGTCTGGGAGGGCCTCAAGTTTGCAGTTAGAGAGAGAGAGAGAGAGAGAGAGAGAGAGAGAGAGAGAGAGAGAGCCTCTCTGCAGGTCTGTGGTCTGGAGACAGTGAGGGTAGCCCCAAGGTGACTGTTTTGCAGGATGGATTTGGCACTGGGGTTCTCTGTGGAGGCTCTCTTGTCAGAGAAGAGGCTGACTTGGGAAGGAGCAAAGGTCCTGGAGGATGGGATCTGGGACCAGTAGGGACCCTGGAAGCAGGGGTTCTTATCTTCTGTCTCCAGAGATGACCTCACAGTGTGGGGATCATTCTCTCCTGCCACATAGGAGTTGTTCGAGAAATGGATTCGCCTCCTTAGCTATGGAAACACAGTTCCTTCTCCCAGGATGAGCAGTGGTGGGGAGCTGAATTCTCGCCTGGTTGTTGATTCACTCAGTGACTGTTATTGAACTTTGCTAGGCCTTGGTTTCCTTGTTTGTGAAATGGGGATAATAATATTACCCACTTCACTGTGAGGATTCAAAGAAACATGTGAGGTGTCACAACAATGCTGTTTTAGTAGAGCTGGCTGGTCTAAAATGAGGGCAAAAATCTTAGTGAGGGTATGACTCTTTGGCTTCGGGGGAAGAATGTTCAGATGCATGTTTCATTATAAAAGGAGAGATGCGGGAGACCCCCTAATTCACCCCACCCTCCCCTGCATTGCTTAGAGAGGGCTAAATTGTTCTGCACAAGAAGGAAATAGGATTGGGAGTTGCTCCTGGTCAGTGTGAGAGCCGTTGTGGGGTTTTGAGGGAGAAGAGGGGAGATGTGCAGGGCCCCAGCCTTGGGAAGAAAAATCAGGCCGGGGGAGAGGAAGTCCTTCTGGCAGGGAATGGCCAAGGAATTTTAAGGCAGGGATCTTTATGGCTAATATCCTAGTTCAAGTTCTCACCTAAATTATTCTGTGCTACATTCATGCTACATCATATTTTGAACCCATCCTATTTCCAAATGTCCAGTAAACATCTTTTGATATCCAATAGCCTTACATCAGTGCTGTTCTGGGAGAATGAAGGAATGAGGGCGCCGGCCCATGTGGGGAGAAACAGCAGGTGAGGAAATGGAGGGTCAGTGGAGGTGGAAGTTGGAGAAAGGGGTGCCAGGTTAGAACGTGAGACTTCGGTTCTCCTTGGAGTGTGGATGGGGTCTGACTCATGACTGCTTGCAGCATCTGAGGTGGGGGATGGAACAAAGGTTTCTGATATTCTGGTGAGGCTCCGGATGGTCCCATAGTAGAGGCTGCCAAATGGATGCTTCAAGAAGGTGGAGGACATGCTGGGATGCAGGCACATGTGGGCTAGATGGGGCCGAGGCAGCAAGGGAGGAGCCACAGGCCCTGCCACACCCAGAGAACAGACCACAGGTTCCCCCAGCTGTGGCACTGTGGCAGTCAGGAGGGCTCAGGGGCAAGGCAACATGAGCCATACCTCAGCACAACATCAACTGAAGCCGGCAGGACGGGAACCACGTTCCTCACCCTCAGCCAGGGCCACGAGGCAGCTTAAGTGCACCCTGAAGCCATCTTGGGAGGTAAGCAACAGCCCCGATGAGAAGTCTGCTACTCCACACTGGCTGTGAATATTTCCCTGAAGTGCCACTGCTTTATTCCAGGGGAGATGGCTTCCCTTAATTGTCATTGTTGGTTTCGTCCACCATTCCAGTGTGATCATTTACTGAAAATAAAGAGAACAGCTTCTTCAATGTATGTAAGTTGTAACCCACACATTTTGACACGGCCACGTGATTGATGCTGAAGAAGCACCCCCTGCTGCCACATAGACCCACACCGCCCAGCGAGAAACCACTCTTTCATCTTACAGGCTCTGGCTGCTTTCTAGCCTCAGCACTGCAGACATTCAGACCACTAGGGTCTCTCTTCAAAGCCCCAGTTAACACTTCTGAAAACAAGGGGGACTCTCCTTTTTGTGTCCTGCAGCTGTCCTTAGGTTGCCTCAAACCCCTTGAGGAGACTTGATTTCCCCCCAGGGACCAGGCAGGAAATACTCAGAAAGTAGGGTGTGGAACTGTTTTCTCAAGAAGAGAAAGAAGAGAAATGGCAAACATGGAGGCTGAGGCTGAGGCTGAGTCGCAGTGAGGAAGGGCTGGAGTCCGGCGTTTGCTCTTTATTGTTCTGTAGTACTGGTCCTTCTATACTTCTGGTAAGTGGGCATAATATTAGATATTCTTCCCACAAGGCTCTTTGGGAGGTTTAAGTGAGTTGACAAAGAATTTAACAGTGCCCTGCACACTGGAAGCACTCCATACAACTATTGTGATTATTTTGATTATTCCCTCCCACCTTCGTCCTTTTGGTCCATTCTTTTCCCCTCTGCCCTCCACTTTCTCTATGAGTGCCGTTTTCTATGAGTGCTGTTTGTGAGGAAAGGGGAACTCTCCAGTTGGAAGTGAGGGGCTGGTATTGGAGGTAGAGAGCCTCGTGAGTAACACATCAGGGGCAGCCAAGTCAAAGCATCGTGGACTTTCTACCTCCCTCACCTCCTCTGCTCCTTGGAAACCAGCTCGACCTGTCTGATCCCGGGAAGATGGCTTAACTTTTCTGAGCCTGTTTCCTTGTGGGTATTATGGGGATGGTTCTGTACTACAAACTGTGGCTGGGATAATTAATTGGCAAGCTCTGTGTAATGGGCCCTGCAGAATGCCTGGACACGGCAAGCGCTCAATACGTGTAGCTGCTTCAGCTAAAATCAGTATTGAAGCTTGACTGGTCAGGCCAGCAGCCTGGGAGTCACTCTTGACTTTTCTTTCTCTTGCACCTTTCTTAGGTTAGGATTCCCCAGAAGTGACCATGAAATAAGGGTTTTAGTGCACGTACTTTATTGGGAGGTGATCCCAGGAAGTTCCAGTAGGAAAAGTGATAGCCAGGGAGGACTCTCAGGCAGAGTGGCACGTGCTTGCAATAGAGGGGTTGGCCAGGTGTTGCATGGCCTAGATTAAAAAAGATGAGCTGTGCCAGTAAGATTCCTCTGTTGGGGCCTTGGCAGTCAGGAATCAGAGAGACTGGGCAGTGGGGGGCATGGTACCCCTAGAAGCTGAGCCCGGAGTGTAGATTTTAGAAAGATAGCCCACAGGGCCCACAGGGAGGGCTGGGTCAGGCACGGACAGGTCCCATCTGGGGGCCTGGACTCAGACACAGATTTGGATTCTGGCTTGTTCACTTGCTAGTTGTGTGAGCCAGAGCAAGTTGCTTATACTCCCTGAACTCCGCGTGGTTTTCTCATATGGCTGTAAGATGCACCTGGCCTGCAAGGTGGAAAGTAGGATCAAGGTGGCATGTGTAGAGTGCCACTGATACATAAAATATAGCCAGTGAGTGTTTTCCCCCTTTTCATTTCTATCTGCCCCCACCTCTTGCTGCTTGGAGCTGGACAGTGACAGGGTTGCAGGGTCAGAAATGAGTTTGGGAACAGATGTTCCTCAGGAAGTGACAGGGAGAACTCCAGCTAGAAAAGGGGAAGCGGAAGCCCTTTCATGACTCAGAACTTCCACTTTCAGGGTCCAAGGCAGGGTTGAGAGGAGAGTTCCCTGCCATTGTGAGCTGTAGGCAGACAAGCCCAGAGTTTGTCACTCAGTGGGGGATTTCTGGAGAGGAAAAGTCCCCCAAGAGGCTGGCAGGGAGTCTGATCTGCAAGTAGGTGAGAAAGGAGGTGGGTGGGTACTCTACCAGTCCTACAGCCACAGACTGCCTGCTGAGCCCAGGAAGGAGGCGGCTAGAGGTCCCACTCTGGTTCAGCCTCAGGATTGTGTGTGGGATGTCTGTGGTCAGACCAGAGTCACAGGGAAGCCACAGTGGGAACACCCTCAAGCTGACTCCTGCTTCTTTCATAGGTTTCCATGCCAGGGACACGGGGTAAGAAAAACGTAATGATGATTATGCAAGTAAAACACTAACATAGAAAAGATACAAATCATTATAACAGATTCGATTAATGCAGAAATACCCAGAGTTGTAGCTGGAATCTTCTAAGTCTACAAAGTCAGGTTTATAGGAAAGAAAACTTTGCTCCTATAACTTAATTTGATGTGTTTGCATCCTGCCCTTCTGCTGGCCTGATGGGAAACTTTAACCTCAGCCTTTCTGGGGTGTGCCTGGGTGTTTGGAGGGCCCCTATGATGATCTGTCCCCACAGGTTACTGCTGAGCCTTCCTACCTGGGGTTACTATGGCCTATGGGTCTGATGACATTCTGAGAGTTTGGGGTCACACTTGAGGACATGGAGACCTTCCCCAGGGCTGCTTTGCCCCACCTGCCTGGACATTGTCCACAGCTCTTTCTTTGGGGTCCCCCTGCTCCCTGGCCATCCTGCTGGGATACCCGCCTCTCTCCAAACCAAACCAGGACTCTCTGGCTTGGAAGAAATCCACACTCCTTACTAAGTCTGGTGAAGACATTAAAAAAGATTACTTTGAATACTCTTTGGCCTTTCTGTAGAGGACTTAGGCTTTTAGAACACACAAGGCAAAGAGACTCATAGTTTTAGTCACTGCCCTATGTCATGTCTCCCCTGAGACATGTGGAGGAACTGCGTGGTGTGGATCACCTGTCTGAATGACGAAAGGGAAGAGGTGATAAAAATAGGAAAATACCTGAAAAATGTCCAACCAGAGAATGAAACTTGGAAGGCTGTCTTCCAGCAGCCCTCCCTTATCCAGAGGAAATGTCTGAGTAGTTTGAGCTGCATTTCTGCGCATGCGTATTTGGTACTCAGAATTAGTCTCTCGGAGTGCAATGCCCTCTATGTAGACCTAGTGGTATTTCTCTACCTCCTCCCCAGTGCCCTCCCACGATGCCCTTTAAAAAATGCCATGTTAGGGGGGCCCGTGGGTGGCTCATTTGGTTAAGCCTCTGACTTTGGCTCAGGTCACAATCTCATGGTTTGTGGGTTCGAGCCCCGCATTGGGCTCTGTGTTGACAGCTCAGAACCTGAAGCCTGCTTCAGATTCTGTGTCTCCCTCTCTCTCTACCCCTCCCCCCGCTTGCGCTCTGTCTCTGTCTCTCTCAAAAATAAAACATTAAAAAAAATTTTTTAAATGCCATGCTAGGGAGCAGTAGAGTATAGCCCAATAGTCAGGTCTGGTTGCATCAGCTCCCTCTGCACAATCATGGCTTTTTCCTGATAGATACATTGTTCTCAAAGGAGCAGCATAAAATTGCTGTCTCTGCTTTGCCAATGCTCTCAGTCTTCCAAACCTAAAGTCCTTATTTAAACAACAACAACAACAACAACAACAACAACAACTCTTCAGGGATAACTTCTATAAAGTGTACACAACTTACAGCTTGATGGGTTTTTAACAAACATGTATATCCTCATGTAGCTATCACCCAGATGCAGATAAAGAACATGTTTGGCTCCCCAGAAGTTTTCTTCATGTCTGTTGTGAATATCCCCCAAAGGTGACCACTGTCTGACTTCTAGGACTGTCCTGACTATCCCTGAACTTCATATAAATGGACATATATAGTATGTGCTCTTACAGGTATGACTCTGTTGCTCCAAATCATGTCTGTGCAATTCACTCACACTGTGTTTACTGGTGGTTTGCTCTTTTTCATTGCTGTGTAATATTCCACCGCATGGGCTACACCACAGTTACTAAAGCTGAACGCAAACTTCTCTGCTTTCAAGTTTCCCTTCCAGTCTGTGCTGAAGACAGAACTTCACAACACAGTTTGACTTGAGCCCTGCTCTCTGCTCCTCTGCTCACTCTTCTGGGAGTGAAAGGGGCAGGGTTTCCAGTTTCTCTACCTGGCTACATTAGACATTTCTCCTTCTGAGGAGGTGTTCATTGGCTCTGCCTTCTTTCCTGGGGCTATCTAACAAGGGGCAGGTTTACTGGGGAGGAGCTGTAGCAAGGTAAGCATTGCTGCGGAGTTTCTTTGGGACTCCTGATTGGTCAAGGAGGTTGGAGAGAGAGGATCTGGAGGAAATCTTGGGAGGGGCTCTGGACTTTCACAATGCTGTGGTATTGGGGTTATACCAAGTTTAATCAGATCTTCTAAGGGCTGGGGTCTTGGTTATATATAAGGATACCCAAAGACAGGAGTCCCCCTGGTTCTTAGCTCAGTTCAAAGCAGGGCAAGCTGGATTCACTTGGAAAGGACATGGAAAGGGCCGGCTGGACTAGTAGGGGAAGCAGGCCTGGGCTGCTGGACTGGAGAATAGGATTTCACTTGGGAGGTCCCTGTCCCTAGGAGGCCCTAGCCAGAGGGTACCTGACAGGCTGGGTGGCCTTCTGGGGACATTAGGGAGCTTCTGACGGTCCTAGAGCGGCAGACAACTATTTCTGGACCCCACTTACCAGTGGGACATACCCTACTGATACCTTCTAGAAGATACTGGGGAGGGAGGAGTTTGTCTGCAGAGGCTGGGATAACTGGACTGTGGTGGGTGTGGATACCTCTCCTCTCCAAAACTTTCTGCTTCTAGGCTTCTTCATTCAAGTGTCCAATTCAAGCCTGACCTCTCCAGGCAGTCCCCCACAATCCATACGTACTCTTACCTATTTTTCAAAACTTTCCTTTTCTTAGGATGGTATGAATGAACAATACAGCAAATGTATTAGCTTCCTAAACTTGCTTGCATTTCAAAACTGAATGCTTGGCCCCAAAATTGAAGCACCAATAGATGGATGATTGGCACATGACAAGTTGATATGACCCTGGTGAGGGATGGGTGGGAGGGCTCCTTATCATGACCACAGTTTCTTGATAACTCCCCCCCCATTCTCCCATGCAATCCCCCTGTAGCCCAGATTACATGATGACACTTTAACCTAGGTCACTATTTGCCTGAGTAAATGACTTAGCCTTGTCAATCCCAACTCAGCCTTTTCTCTGATTAATCTTCCTGTATATATTTGGGAAAGGTGGTTTGTTCAATATCTGCCCTTGTGTCATCTCCAAAAGAGGCTGCATCTCTGTGCTTTCAGCAATATGAAGGGTCATCAATCATTTTGCTGCTAGTCAAGGCTGTGATTCTTGTCCTCCTCCTCTCTCTTGAGGATCCTGTTACCTCCACTTGGGCATCAGTGGAAGGGCTTATTGATTTTTGGTTGAAAGAGGCAGAGATCCAATTCATATGAGCTTAATCAAAAAGGAGACTTAATGATTCATGTAACTGGAAAGTGCATGAAAGCTTCAGGTCTAGCTTGATCCAGAAGCTTAAACAATGTCATCAAGGGTTTCTCGCATTCCACTTTTCATCTCTCCTTCTGTGTGTTGCCCAATTTTCTACTCCTGAAGATGGGCTTCCTTTATGCAGAGGTGGGACAAAGCCTAGGTGGTTCAAGCTTTTCATCATCCTAGCTCAGCCAACCCCAGTAAAGAGTGTGCTTCTTTCTTCAAGTGTTTGTTACTAATCTTAGGTAGGGACTTGGTCTGGCCCTGTGTGGGTTGTGTACCCACCTCTTGGTCAAATCTTTATGGTTGGGTGTGGGAGATGTAGTGGAGACAGACAATCCCATTAATACCATGCAGTGGGTAGACAAAACTGTCCACATTTACTGTGAGGTGTGAATATGGGTAGGGCACACTTCTATCTACTACCCTGACCCTCTATTTCCCCTAATACTACTGTAACCAAACTAATGTGAGATCACTCCTTGGTGAGTCACAGATGAAAACTACACCAGGTAGACTTGTTGCACAAAGTAAACTTTATTTGTAGCAAATCAGAAAGTCGAAGAGTAACTTCCAAAGCTGTGACTCTCCAAGCAAGGGCGAATGGGTTCCTTTGATTTAGGAATGAACATTGAAATAGAGGAGCCTTGTCATTGCATGTGGACGTAGGGCATGAGGTGGCGCACGTGCCTTAAGGACACGTGTCTATACATTCATTACGTGTTATGTAAATGAGGCCTATGCTCCTCCTTGGGCAGAGATTTTAGTATTCTAATTAGGTGAAGGTAACCGTGGGTCACTTCTGACTTCTGAGTATAAGTCTGCCTGACAAATTGTATGATCTTTGATATTTGAGCTTGGCCTGAAGGGGTCAATGGCTTAGTCTTTGTTTTCCCTGAAAAGGTTTTCAGAATGAGCAGTTGCACTTGACCTCAAACCCACACCACAAAAATTAGGAACTCAATCCATGCCTGTTGCCAACTCCAACTTTTTAAAAAATTATTTTAAAACTTTTTGAACGTTTATTATTTTTGAGAGAAAGAGAGAGCAAGCAGGGGAGGGGTAGAGAGAGAGGGAGACACAGAATCTGATGCAGGCTTCAGGTTTTGAGCTGTCAGCACAGAGCCTGACAAGGGGCTTGAATTCACAGACTGCGAGATCCTGACCTGAGCTGAAGTCAGCTGCTTAACTGACTGAGCCACCCAGGCAGCCCTACCAACTCCCAACTTTTAATGCCCCTCCAAAACCTGCCTGCTTGTGTACGGTCTCTTGTGCTCTCTGCTGCATTTAAAAAATATTTTCTGGAGATTCTAGCTTTTATTTGTAGGACGATCAGCTTATTGGATGTGTTTGGTGCACATTTGGTGTGTTTGGTGTATCTGTTCTGCCTTGGTGTGGATTGAAAGCCTCAGCTCCCTGGAAAAGGGGAGAAATCAGGGAGGTGGAAAGGCGTGGGCACCAGGAGGAGCCATCTCAGCAGCTGGGTTTATGCATTATGCACCAGCTGATCTTGCTTCATAGACACAACCACGTGTCTCAGTGAGCCCTTGAAGGAAATCAGAGTCTAGTCATTGTCGTTCTCAACCACTGGGTGGCTCTGCCCACTAATTTTCCTAACACCAAGTCAGGCTAGAATTGCTTTGCAGTGGCTGCAAACCCTTACCCTCCAGGACCCAGCTTAAAATGCCATCTCCATGGTGGCTCTTCCTGTCCTGACTCACTGCCAGAAGGACTCATCACATTGACTTCTGAACACACCTTCTGCCCAGCCAGCCCAAGGCCTTTGTGTGAATTTTCACAAATAGACATTTAGTGAAGGCTACTAGGTGCAAAGGGTAAATCCAAAGTGGTGGCTCACGCCTCCAAGGCAGCCTTTTTCAACTGACTGCAAAGATATGTGTTGGATGTAATGGATTAACTTCTCTCCTTTGCATCTAGGGTGGTGCTAGTTATGCATCATCCTTGGGAGAATTGAGAAAATAGTCTCACAAATCATTTGTGTTCTGTGGTTCAGATGAGAAACCCTATGTTATAGAGTCTGTGGGGGGAAGGCTCCTTTTCTGGGAAGAACATGAGGGAGAGAGAAAGGGAAGCTCTGCGTATGTGCTTTAGGGTGAAAGCAACTGTCCTCACAAACCACTTCTTGGTCCTGCCATTCACAACATGGTTCCTTTCCCACCAACTCTTCCTCTGCCACAAGGGGCAGTGTGGGAACTGAGAGCCGTCATCTTTCCTTTACCAGCGAGAACCTCTGGATGCAAGCATTCTTTCTCTGGCAGAGGAGCCCTAAAGTACTGACCCTGCTATGAGCCAGATGTGAGACTGGACCCTCTGTGTATGTTAACTGGTGTGATTTGCATAATAACCTGAAATTGTGGGTGTTTTGGTCTCGGTTTTACAGCACAAAACCGATGCTCAGAGCAGTTGAATACTTTGCACATCAACACACAGACACGCTCTAAATTCTCACATTAAAAAAAATTCTCCCTTGAGCCCATACCCGTTTCTGGCTCCAACCCTGAATTTTGTTTCCTTTCACAAAAAAGTTCTTAGTAGAGTTCCTTATGGAGCATCCTAGTCCCTACTTCTACAGCCCCATTCTCTCACCCCCTTTGGTAGGGCTTCTGTCACTGCTCATCCAGGTCACCGGATATTCCTGAGTTGAACACAGTGGCCATCTCTCTATTCTTCTTTTATCTCTTGGTAGCACTCATCATGTTTGACCACTCACTCTTTCTTGAATTATTTTCTTCTCTTGGCTGCCAGATGACCACACTCTCCTGGACTTCCTGCTATCTTACTGGCTTCTCCTCCCTCCCATTTATGTGAGACTCCTGCTCTGTTCTACCTCTAAATGTCTGAGGGCCCTGGAGCCCACTGCTCATCACCTTCCTGCATGACCCCATGTGGTCCCATGGCTTTATATCTCCAGCTTGGCCTTTCCCTGATGTTCCAGACTTACACAGCCAGTCCCTTGCTCAGCGTGGCCACATGGATGGATAACTAACAAGTGTCTAAAAATTGTCATGTCCCTATCCTGATTCCACTCCTAACTTGCTTTTCCCCCAGACTTCCTCATTTCTAGAAATTGTGCCAACATCCACCTAGTTGCTCAAGCCCTAATCTTTCTCAGTATTTCTTTTTAATTCTGTCCCCCAAGCAGTTCTCTAATTTGCTCATTTTCCTCTACCTCCACCACTTCCTGCCTGGCCCCAGCCACCGTCATCTGTAGCCTGGGCTGCTGTGGGGCTGTGCTGACTGGTTTCCCTTGCCTCCAGTAATCCTTGTCTGCATAGCAGCCAGTTTTCTTTAAATAGGTGGATCAGATGATGCTACTTGGCTGCTTAGAAGCATCCCCAATGGCTTCCCACCTCCCAGTGTAAGTCGCACACTCCTTAATCTGGCTGACAAAGTACTCCTGACATGCTCTGCTTTCCTCGTTCCTCATCCCACTCTCCCGGCTGTATGCTCCAGACATACTGCTCTCGCGGACCAAGCTAGTTCCTGCCCAGCGTTTTGCACTGGTTCTGTCCCCTGCCCAGGAAGTTTTCTTCCTCACGCGGCTGATTCACTTTAGTCATTTAGCTGTTGGGTTACACACATAACCTCCTCGGAGAGGCCTTTCCTCACCACCGAGTCTGAAGTAGCCAGCCTGGCGTGTCCCTGGATCTTGAGAACTGCTTGGATCTTTCCACCCCCCACCCCAAGTTCTACTGTCTAGGGGAATCCAAAGTTTTTGCAAGACTTCTGTGACTCTCCAAGGACTTACTTCACACTTCTCAGTCTTTAATTCCTTGTTCTAGGGCCCTGGCCCTTTCTCACATCTATGTTAATCTTGACGGGGAGTTATCCCCCTTTGTAATTTCCTCCCAAACCACTCACATCAAGTATTCTGAGAGCTACATAATTGATGGGACTCTTGAGAGTGCCAAGGAGGAGAGGGGGCCCACTGTTCATTGCTCTGGATCCAGCCCCTCCCCCCAGGGCCCTCTCCCCACCACTCTCTGGCTCTCAAAGGTAAAACAGTCCCTCCCCTTGGTTTACTCCTTCCCCTGAAGTCTTGGCCCCAGTCTGTAGTCCTGTCCTGGGGGAGTTTCCTGCCTTACCTGGGCTTACTGACACATTCTCTTAACAGAGGTTGTTTCCTCCATGAAAGGGATTCTTGTTCTTGCTGCTAAGAGAATAACAACATTTCCATTTTATTATAGTGCTTGTTCCAGACCCTGTAGTTGGGGATTGTCACAACAGCCCTATAAGGTATCAGTTCCACTTTGCAGATGAGGAATCTCAGCTCAACGAATTAGAGGCTGATTAACACCAGGCTCCGGAGAGATTCAGTATCCCTCCCTGCATCTGCCTGTTGCTTCCTCAAAATCTTGGCGGGAGTCAAGGGGTAGGTGGATGGAGGCCAGGCTCTCAGGAGCCCAGACCATGGAAAAGGAGGCCCTCAGGCCTTGAGCTGTGGCTCTTTTTGTGGGATGGATCCATTTTTCCCTACACTTACACAATCCTCAACCTCACCTAGATCAGAAGTTTCTTCTGTTTAAAATATGGCTCTCAGTTCTAACGCCAGATCTGCCAATGACTTGTAGTGCAGCCTTGGGCAAGTCACTGTTCCTCCTCTGAACTTTAGTTCACTTATCTCACAGTGAGAGAAAGCTCCTTTCTGTCCTACGTCCTATGGTCTTAAAGAAAAGTCAGATGCTGGAATATATGACTCATCTACTGAACACTTGCTGTGTGCTATGTATTCTTTTAATCCTCTCAGCATCTGGAGGGAGGTCCTGTAATTGACCTATTTTTACAAACATCGAAACTGAGGGTTAGAAGGATTTAGTTGTCCCAAGGTCTGCCCCAAGTGGCAGAATTGGGTTTTGAACCTAGACTTACCTTTCTGAACTTGGAGCCAAAGCTTTTAAACCATTGCATCAGTTAGGTCCTGCTAATACTAGTTCAGGCTGCTGATGACTCTCAATGGTTGCTCACACACATGCATACACATATGTACTCTCTTGTGGGGAAACATGTGTACATCTGGCCTATCTTTGGAGGCCTCTCTGAAGGCCAAATACCATTTCTTTTTTTTTTTTTAATTTTTAAATTACTTAAATTATTTAAATTAAAAACATTTAATTATTTTTATTTTTTATTTAAGTCCAAGTTAGTTAACATATAGTGTAATAATGATTTCAGGAATAGAATATAAATATTTCAGGAATATGTAGTGATTCATTACTTACATATAACACCCAGTGCTCATCTCCACAAGTGCCATCCTTAATGTTCATCACCCATTTAGCCCATCCCCCCACCCAGCATCCCGCCAGCAACCCTCAGTTTGTTCTCTGTATTTAGGAGTCTATTATAGTTTGCCTCCCTCTCTGTTTTTATTTTATTTTTGCTTCTCTTCCCCTATGTTCATCTGTTTTGTTTCTTAAATTCCACATGAATGAAATCATATGACATTTGTCTTTCTCTGAGTTATTTCACTTAGCATAATACCCTCTAGTTGCATTCACGTTGTTGCAAATGTCAAGATTTCATTCTTTTTGATCGTTGAGTAATATTCCATTGTGTATATATATACCACATCTTCTTTATCCATTCACCAGTCAATGGACATTTGGGCTCTTTCCATACTTTGGCTATTGTCGATAGTGCTGCTGTAATCATTGGGGTGCATGTGCCCCTTCAAATCAGCACTCCTGTATCCTTTGGATAAATACATAGTAGTGTAATTGCTGAGTCATAAGGTAGTTCTATTTTTAATTTTTGAGGAACCTCCATACTGTTTTCCAGAGTAGCTGCCCCAGTTTGCATTCCCACCAGCAGTGCAAAAGGGTTCTTTTTTCTCTGCATCCTTGTCAACATCTGTCGTTTCCTGATTGTTTCCTTCCTTGCCAACATCTGTCATTTCTAGTTGTTAATGTTAGCCATTCTGACAGGTGTGAGGTGGTATCTCACTGTGGTTTTTATTTGTATTTCCCTGATGATGAGTGATGTTGAGCATCTTTTCATGTGTCATCTGGATGTCTTCTTTTGGAATCCTTTTATGCCTTTTGCCCATTTCTTTACAGGATCATTTGTCTTTTGGGTGTGGAGTTTGATAAGTTCTTTATAGATTTTGGATACTAACCCTTTATCTAACAGGTCATTTGCAAATATCTTCTCCCATTCTGTTGGTTGCCTTTTAGTTTTGCTGATTGTTTCCTTTGCTGTGCAGAAGCTTTTTATTTTGATGAGGTCCCAGTAGTTCATTTTTGCTTTTGTTTCCCTTGCCTCTGGAGACATGTCAAGTAAGAAGTTGCTATGGCCGAGGTAAAAGAGGTTGTTGCCTGTTTTTTCCTCTAGGATTTTGATGGCTTCCTGCCTTATGTTTAGGTCTTTCATCCATTTTGAGTTTATTTTTGTGTATGGTGTACAAGTGTTCCAGGTTCATTCTTCTGCATGTCACTGTCCAGTTTTCCCAACACCATTTGCTGAAGAGACTATCTTTTTTCCACTGGATATTTTTTCCTGCTTTGTCAAAGACTAGTTGGACATAGGTTTGTGGGCCCATTTCTGGGTTCTCTATTCTGTTCTATTGATCTATGTGTCTCTTTTTTGTGTGTGTGTGCCAGTACCATACTGTCTTGATGATTACAACTTTGTAATGCAGCTTGAAGTCTGGAATTATGATGCCTCCAGACTTGGTTTTCTTTTTCAACATTGCTTTGGCTATTCGGGGTCTTTTCTGGTTCCATACAAATTTTAGAATTGTTTGTTCTGTGAAGAATGCTGGTGTTATTTTGATAGGGATTGCACTGAATATGTAGATTGTTTTGGGTAGTATCGACATTTTAACAATATTTGTTCTTCCAATCCATGAGAATGGAATGTTTTTCCATTTTTTTTGGTGTCTTTAATTTCTTTCATCAGCTTTCTATAGTTTTCAGTGTATGGATTTTTCACCTCCTTGGTTAGGTTTATTCTTAGGTATTTTATGATTTTTGGTGCAATTGTAAATAGGATTGATTCATTGATTTGTCTTTCTGCTGCTTCATTATTGGTGTATAGCAATGCAACCAACTTCTGTGCATTGATTTTATATCCTGTGACTTTGCTGAATTCATGTTTCAGTTCTAGCTGTTTTTGCTGAAGTCTTTTGGGTTTTCCACATAGAATATCATGTCATCTGTGAAGAATGAAAGTTTGACTTCCTCCTTGCCAATTTGGATGCCTTTTATTTCTTTTTGTTGTCTGATTGGCGAGGCTAGGACTTCCAATGCTATGTTGAACAACAGTAGTGAGAGTGGACATCCCTGTCGTGTTCCTGACTTCAGGATTCCCTGTTTTTCCCCATTGAGGATGATATTAGCTGTGGGTCTTTCGTATATGGCCTTTATGATCTTGAAGTATGTTCCTTTTATCCGTACTTTCTTGAGGGTTTTTGTCAAGAAAGGATACTGTATTTTGTCAAATGCGTTTTCTGCATCTGTCGAGAGGATCATGTAGTTCTTATTCTTTCTTTTATAAATGTGATGTATCACAGTGATTGATTTACAGATATTGAACCAGCTCTGCATCCCAGGAATAAATCCCACTTGGTCGTGGTGAATAATTGTTTAAATGTGTTGTTGGATCTTGTTTGCTAGTATCTTGTTAAGAATTTTTGCATCCATGTTCATCAGGGAAATTGGTCTGTATTTCTCCTTTTTAGTGGGGTCTTTGTCTGGTTTTGGAATCAAGGTAATGCTGGCCTCATAGAAAGAGTTTGGAAGTTTTCCTTCCATTTCTATTTTTTTGGAACAGCTTCAAGAGAATAGGTGTTAACTCTTCCTTAAGTGTTTGGTAGAATTCTCCTGGAAAGCCATCTGGCCCTGGACTCTTGTTTTTTGGGAGATTTTTGATTACTGATTCAATTTCTTTACTGGTTATAGGTCTGGTCAGATTTTCTATTTCTTCCTGTTTCAGTTTTGGTAGTGTATATGTTTCTAGGAATTTGTCCTTTTCTTCCAGATTACCCATTTTATTGGCATATAATTGCTCATAATATTCTCTTATTATAGTTTTTATTTCTGTGATGTTGGTTGTGATCTCTCCTCTTTCATTCTTGACTTTATTTATTTGGGTCCTTTCCTTTTCTTTTTGATCAAACTGGCTAGTGGTTTATCAATTTTGTTAATTCTTTCAAAGAACCAGCTTCTGGTTTCTTTGATCTGTTCTACTGTTTTGTTTTGTTTTTGTTTTTTGTTTTTTGTTTTTGTTTCGATAGCATTAATTTCTGCTCTAATCTTTATTATTTCCTGTCTTCTGCTGCTTTTTGCTTTTTATTTGCTGTTCTTTTTCCAGCTCTTTAAGGTATAAGGTTAGGTTGTGTATCTGAGCTCTTTCTTCCTTCTTTAGGAAGGCCTGGAAGGATATATACTTTCCTCTTATGATTGCCTTTGCTGCATCCCAGAAGTTTTGGGTTGTAATGTTATCATTTTCATTGGCTTCCATATATTTTTAATTTCCTTTTTAACTTCGTGGTTGGCCCATTCATTCTTTAGTAGGATGTTCTTTAGTCTCCAAGTATTTGTTGTCTTTCCAAATTTTTTCTTGTGGTTGATTTCGAGTTTCATAGCATTATGGTCTGAAAATATGCACAGTATGATCTCGATCTTTTTGTACTTGCTAAGGGCTGATTTGTGTCCCAGTGTGTGGTCTATTCTGGAGAACATTCCATGTACACTGAAGAAGAATGTATATCCCACTGCTTTAGGAGGAAATGTTCTGAATATATCTGTTAAGTCCATCTGGTCCAATGTGTCATTCAAAGCTATTGTTTCATTGTTGATTTTTTGATTAGATGATCTGCCCATTGCTGTGAGTGGGGTGTTGAAGTGCCCTACTATTTTGGTATTACTATCAATGAGTTTCTTTATGTTTGTGATTAATTGATTTATATATTTGGGTGCTTCCACATTTGGCACATAAATGTTTACAATTGTTAGGTGTTCTTGGTGGATAGACCCCTTAATTATGATATAATGCCCTTCTTCATCTCTTGATACAGTCTTTATTTTAAAGTCTAGATTGTCTGATATAAGTATGGTTACTCTGGCTTTCTTTTGTTGACCATTAGCATGATATATGGTTCTCCATCCCCTTACTTTCAATCCGAAGGTGTCTTTAGGTCTAAAGTGGGTCTCTTGTAAACAGCATATAGATGGATCTTGTTTTCTTACCCATTTTCTTACCCTATTTTTTTTTTTGATTGGAGCATTGAGTCCATTGACATTTAGAGTGAGTACTGAAAGATATGAATTTATTGCCATTATGTTGCTTGTAGACTTGGAGTTTCTGGTGGTTTTCTCTGGTCCTTTCTAATCTTTGTTGCTTTTGGTCTTTCTTTCTTTCTTTCTTTCTTTCTTTCTTTCTTTCTTTCTTTCTTCCTTCTTCATCTTTTCTCCCCTCAGAGAGTCCCCCTTAAAATTTCTTGCAGGGATGGTTTAGTGGTCACAAACTTCTTTAATTTTTGTTTGTCTGGGAAAATTTTGTCTCTCCTTCTATTTTGAATGACAGCCTTGCTGGATAAAGAATTCTTGGCTGCCTATTTTTCTGATTCAGCACTTTGAATATATCCTGCCACTCCTTTCTGGCCTGCCAAGTTTCTGTGGATAGGTCTGCTGCAAACCTGATCTGTCTTCCCTTGTAGGTTAAGGACTTTTTTTCCCTTGATGCTTTCATGATTCTCTCCTCACCTGAGTATTTTGTGAATTTGAATATGACATGCTTTGTTGATGATTGGTTTTTGTTGAATCTAATGGGAGTCTTTCCCTAGGTTAGGAAAGTTTTCTGCTATGATTTGCTCACATAACCCTTCTACCTCTATTTCTCTCTTCCTTTTCTGGGACCCCTATGATTCTGATGTTCCTTTTTAAGGAGTCACTGATTTCTCTAATTCTTAAATCATGCTCTTTTGCCTTAATCTCCCTATTTTTTTATGCTTCATTATTCTCCATAAGTTTGTCCTCTATATCACTGATTCTCTGTTCTGCCTCATCCATCCTTGCCATTGCCGCATCCATTCAAGATTGCAGTTCAGTTACAACATTTTTTATTTCATCCTGACAAGATTTTACTTTTTTTTATCTCCATAGAAAGGGATTGTAATCTATTTTTGACTCCAGCTAGTATTCTTATTATCGTGATTCTAAATTCTGGTTCAGACATCTTGCTAGTATCTGTGTTAGTTACGTCCTTGGCTGTCATTTCTTCCTGCTCTTTCTTTTGGGATTAACTCCTTCATTTCATCATTTTGAAGAGAGAAAAGGAATTAATGTGGTAGAAAAAATTAAAATTAAAAAAATATTGAAGTTAAAAAATTAAAAACAAACACCCACAAAAAAAATCAAATAAATGATGCTAGATCCTAGGTGTGTTTTGGTCTGGGTGTTGAAAGCGGCTTGATAGATTAGAGAAAAAAGGGATAAAAAGAAAAAAAAAAGGAAATCATTTGAAAATTTGAAAAAATGAATACACTGAAGTAGACTAAAATGAAATGATGGAAGTAAAATAGAATTTGAAAAAATGTACACAAAAGTAAAAAATATAGTAGAAAAAAATAAGAAAAATATTTTTAATAAAGTTTGACAATAAAAATGAATTTTTTCTCTTTATGTATTCAAGAAAAAGAAAAGAAATGAAAAAGAGAAAAGAAAGAAAGAAAGAAAATTGAATAGTTGGACCAGCTAACAGACTGAAATACGACTGAAATTATTTCGTTTTCCCCTGAAGTCAAACTATGAAGCACTTTATAGTCCATAAACTAAGCAGGCAGTGAGACTTGTGTTCTTGAAGAGCGAGGTTGGCCACTCTTGAAGAGCGAGTTGTGCAGGGCTTAGTGTAATGACTCGGTTCTCCACTAGATGGCACTGCTAGCCTACTGGGGTGGATTGTTGTGGTGCTTGTAGGTGCATATGTGCATGTGTGGGAGTGGTGAAAATGGCACTAGTCTCTAGTATTGGAACTCTGTTCTCCCCTATCAGCAATCGTGCACTGTCCTTTGTCTTTGTCATCCATCCACTCCCCGCTTCCACACTGTCCATGACCAAACCCCAGGCAGCACCCCCCTTCCAAGTTTTGTCTCAGATGTGGCTGCCTTCCCCAGCCCCCCTTCTTAGGGACTGTGGCTTTGACCTGTTCTGCTCCTCTGCAGAGGGTCTCACTGAGCAATGGCTGGGTGCTGACCGCACCCAGGAATGCTTGCGGGACCGTGCTGCTGCTGCCCATCAGCAGACTATAGCCGGGTGCCAGCCCACCCCAGAAAACGTTTGCAAGACAGTGTAGCAGCAGTGCCTCAGGGATTATGGAAAATCACAACACACATCTGGCACCAGGCTTCATCCCCAATGACCTTGTTCCAACATCAGCAAATGTGGCCATTCTCTGGGGTCTACTGGGCCCAGGTGGCCTCACAGCCTCTACCAAATGTCCTTTCAGCAGTGGAACTGCTTCTCCCTGTGTGGCCCAAGAACCTCCCGGACCCCGCTCTGCTCCTGGGGATTCTCCCTTCCCACCAGAACACCACCAGGTATCAAGCTGCGGAGTTTCAGACTCTGTGCTCCCCCTGTTTACAGTCTTAATGGAATTTAAAACCCCTCCTTTCTCCTTTCTCCCTTTTTAGTTCAGTCCCTGTGGCTGTTTCCAATTTTCCACTTTCTCTCCAGCTGCTTTTGGGGAGTGGTGCTTTTCCCATAATCTCCCCCGCCCCCATCTCCTTCCTCTCTCCACATGCAAAAGTGGCTCCCTGCCCTCTGTAGCTTCTCTCTCCCCAAGTTCATCTCTCCACGCTGTGTACCTGCTGAATTCTGTGGTTCAGGTTGGGCAGATTGTTGTGTTAATCCTCAGATCAGTTTTCTTGGTGTGCAGGATGGTTTAGTGTTGGTCTGGCTGTATTTCATGGATGTGAGACACACAAAAAACTTCCATGCTCTTCCACCATCTTGAAAGATCTTTAATTTATTTTAAATTTATTTTTAAATTTATATACAAGTTAGTTAGCATATAGTGCAACAATGATTTCAGGAGTAGATTCCTTAATGCCCCTTACCCATTTAGTTCATCCCCCCTTCCACAAACCCTCCAGTAACCCTCTGTTCTGTATATTTCAGAGTCTCTTATGTTTTGTCCCCCTCCCTGTTTTTATATTATTTTTGCTTTACTTCTCTTACATTCATCTGTTTTGTATCTTAAATTCCTCATATGAGTGAAGTCATGATATTTGTCTTTCTCTGACTAATTTCATTTAGCATAATACCCTCTAGTTCCATCCGCATAGTTGCAAATGGAAAGATTTCATTCTTTTTGATTGCTGAGTAATACTCTATTGTATTATCAAGAAAGGATACCACATCTTCTTTATCCATTCATCTGTTGATGGACATTTGAGCTCTTTCCATACTTTGGCTATTGTTGATAGCACTGCTGTAAACATTGGGGTTCATGTGCCCCTTTGAAACAGCACACCTGTATCCCTTGGGTCAATACCTAGTAGTGCAATTGCTGGTTCATAATGAAGTTCTATTTTTAATTTTTTGAGGAACCTCCATACTGTTTTCCAGAGTGGCTGCACCAGTTTGCATTCCCACCAGCAGTTCAAAAGAGATCCTCTTTCTCCACATCCTCACCAACATCTATTGTTGCCTGAGTTGTTAATGTTAGCTATTCTGGCAGGTTTGAGGTGATATCTCATTGTGGTTTTGAATAGTATTTCCCCAATGATGAGTGATGTTGAGCATTTTTTCATTAACCCAGCTAGTATTCTTATTATCATGGTTCTAAGTTCTAGTTCAGACATCTTACTTATATCTGTGTTGATTAAATCTCTGGCTGTCACTTCTTCCTGTTTTTTTTCTTTTTGGGGGGGGGGTGATGGAGAATTCCATCCTTTTGTATTTTGGAGGAAGAAAACAATTAATAAAATTAAAAGTAAAAATTAAAAAATTAAAAACAAAACAAAAATCAAATAAAAGAAGCTAGATCCTAGATGTGCTTTGGTCTGCTTGTTGAAAGAAGCTTGATAAAATAGAAAAAAAGGGAAAGGAAAGAAAAAAAAGGTAAGAAAAAATCTAAAAGTTAAAAAAATTTATAGAATAAAATAAAATAAAGAAAGTTAAATAGAATAAAAATAAAATAATAAAATAAAGTAAAAAAATAATCATAAAGTGTCCTTTCTGTATCCAAGAAAGAGCAAGAAAAGAAAGAAAAAAGAAAACAATGCAAGCAAAAACAGAAGAAAGAAAACAAATAAGTTAACCAGCAAACAGAATGAAGCCTGAATGAAGTTACATCCAGTTTCCCCTAGAACTGAAACTATGAAGACTTTTATAGTCTGTAAACTAAGCAGGTAGAGTGACTTGTGCTGGTCTTCTAGGGGATGTGCTTGGAGGGCACAGTTGGACTGGGCTAAGTGTAATGGCCCTGTTCTCCAGTAGGTGGCGCTGCTTAGCCAACTAGTGGGTGGATCTGTGTGCGAGCTTATATGCGCTGGTGCGGCAGAGATGGAAATGGCTTCATCCAGCTCTCTAGTCTCTGGCACAGGAACTTTGCTCTCTCACCCACCTGTAATCAAGCACCCTCCTTTGTTTCAGGCCTCCGTCCACTCCTCGCCTCTACCCTGTCCATGTCCAAGCTGTCCACCTGCCAGGCGGCCCCTCCCTCCAGCTTTATCTCAGATGGGTTGTTTCTTATTTTATTTAAAAAAAATTTTTTTTACATTTATTTATTTATTTTTGAGAGACAGAGAGAGAGAGAGCATAAGCGGGGGATGGGCAGAGAGAGAAGGAGACACAGAATCTGAAGCAGGCTCCAGGCTCTGAGCTGTCAGCACAGGGCTGGACGCGGGGCTCAAACTCACAAACTGTGAGATCATGACCTGAGCCGAAGTCCGACGCTCAACCGACTGAGCCACCCAGGGGTTGTGTTTCAAAATCCCACATTTCAGAGACCCCCAGGGCTTGGACCCACCCTGATTCTCTGGGGGAGGATCTTGCTGAGCAATGGGGGGGGGGGTTGCCATCTTGCCCCAGAAAACATTCATGCTATCGACAATGGCAGAAGTTCAGGGATTATGGCAAATTACAACACACCTGGAGCCAGGCCAAATACCATTTCTTACAGGCCAGCCAAATCCAGCCCCAGGACATCTGGTCATCTGGTTCAAATGCTCATGGTGCAGCAAATGGCTGTACAGAGAAGGGACATGTGGCCAGAACTCTCACCTCCACATAAAATTCCCAGAATTTTTCCTCATGTTTTGCCTTCCTGTCCTACCCATTGGTTCCTCCATGTTGCTGTGTGTGGTCTCCTGTTTTGAGCTGAAGGCCTTTCTCTGATATAGCAGTGAAAACCACCTACTGTTCTAGGCCTTATTTTCCATTCCCTCCCAATTGATCACCCACGTCCCATAAGGCTGACAGTCAAGTAAGCTGGTTAGGTGTAGGTTTATGTGGATGAGGTCTTTGCTTTAGGATGACCAGGGTTAGAAGACCCTTGTGTGTCCTGATGAGGAGGGCCTTTGTGTGTGTGTGCATGTGTCTAAAGCCAGGCATCTATTTACCTTGAAAAGATGAGGAATAGCCCTCTTTGAAAACAACTGAACGTACCTAAGAAAAGTATGTCCAGTTCTGAACTGTTAGGAGTTTCTGGCAAGCTTTGTATTATGTGCTGGGGTGTGAATTTGACTTTGTATATAGATTTTCAATTAGGCTTTTAGACTGACATCTCAACTCTGAACTGTGATGGATCAAAAAAAAAAAAACAAGAAAAAAAAGAAAAAGAAAAAAGGAGAGAGAGACAGAGGCAGAGACAGAGACACACACACAGAGAAACAACAAACAACATTTCCTTTCTGGCTTGCCAGGATCCTGGCCCTGGCCTGTGCTTCCTGTTTTCAGCTCCATCCTGTCCTTTAGGCTTGTGAACTCTGGTTCCCTGGTTTTTGACCCTGGTGCTGGCTAAGGACTTTGAAACTTCCTGCTGCCTTGGTGTACATGCTGAATTTGTTCTGGTTCCTGTGTCAATCCAAGCCCTGACATCCCTCCATGTCCACTTTGGCCTCTGCAAGCAAAGATCTGAGCCTGACTATGTTGTATTTGTTAGTGATTCTGTTGTCCCTGGTTTGTGAGCTACTAGAGGGAGAAATTTGATCATGTTCAGTTGTAATGCCTCAGCTCTGATAGCAAGGAGGATGGAGAGAAATTTCTGGGTCAAGGAGCAGGAACCTCCAGGCCAGGAGGTTCTAAAACATGTACCACTTCCCTGCTGTGGAGGGACAAGGGCAGGAAGCCTGTGGGTCAGAGTCTTGGACCCTTACCTGTCTCTGAGGCCCTGGATGGTGACTGATGGGCCATTGTACAAGTTAAAGTGCTTTTGGCACCAGTAATGGAAACCAAGATCCGCTAAGTCTAGCTAATGTCAAGAAAAGGGGGTATGGATCCTCAGATGTCCACAATGGATGAATGGATACACAAAATGTGGTGCATACACACAATGAAACATTATTCAGCCTTAAAAAGGAATGAAGCCCTGATGGGGCTGCAGCATGAGCAAACTGGAGATACTGAGATCTATACTTCTCTTTTGTGTTGGGGATCTAACAAAACCTCTGCAACAGGGACAAAAATTATTAGCATGTGAATATTCCCACTCTGGTTGCTAAAAAAGAAATGTTTTAAGAGAAAAGAAGAAGAAAAAGAAATCTAGTAAAGGGATAAGGATGGACAGGAAAAGTCAGGAGTTCTATCAGGCATTTCATGAGTAAGGGGCCAGAGATGTGGCAGGTCGGAAGCTGGCCATAATTATTTAGGATGGCTGGTGTGCAGGTGGGAGGGGAGGCCCCAAAGGCAGAGCCAAGAGAAAGATGTGAAATACATATTTCTGTGTATTGAGAATGTATTTATCCCCACCTCCCTTAACTTTGGCATTTCCTCTGGAGATTGAGAAAGTGTTTGAAATACTTTTAATTACTTTTTGCATCAGGGGCCAACTTCTCTCAATACCACTGTCATCCAGACCACATGGCCACCTGCATTTTCACAGGGTTGCATTTTTCTTTCCGGAACCTGGACTCCCACCGAGGCTTCAGAGCTTCGAGCTGGGGTCGGCCTTCCTATGTTCTAATACTTTTAACCTGGGCCAAGTTCCTGGGAGGCAGCAAAGGTAGATTGGGATCCTTGATGTACTCTTGGACCCATTTGTTGTTGGGGTTGGCGCAGACCTCTCGATTCTTTTTGGTGACAAAACTGTGGAGGCAGAGTTAGAATGTCAGTGAGCATGGAGTAGGGTGGGGGTCCAGTCTACACTCCCCCATTTTTAGCTCACCGGGGGCTCACCTCATACTCTTTACTGCATCCCTAGGCCTCCCCCATCTGAATTCCCTCAGTAGGCCTCCCTCTCTGGCTTCTAGACCTGGCTTCATTGTCCCTGTTTCAGCCTGTTCCCTGCTCAACCAAGATGCTTAGGCATGGGTACCATTATGGCTGTCATTTATCAGTCCACAAAACTATAAGTGGCAACATCAAGAATTAAACTCAGGCCTGGGGCTCATGCGTGGTTCAGTAGGTTAAGCGTCCAACTTTGGCTCAGGTCATGATATTGCGTGGTTCATGAGTTCGAGCCCCGCATCAGGCTTGCTACTGTCAGCGCAGAGCCCACTTCAGATCCTCTGTTTCCCTCTCTTTCTGTCCTCTCCCACTCTATCCCTCTTTCTCTCTCTCCCACAAATAAATAAATATTAAAAAAATAAACAACCGAGGACTTCCCTGCGAGATTCGAAGCCCAAGCCCTTAAGCACAACTCCCCTGCTTCTAACATGGAGACTTCTTGGTTCTGTGCATCTCATTCTGGTCCCGGTTCCCCTTCCCCCTCCACAGAAATGTCTGCAGGGGATGCTTACATGATTGCTGGCAGGTAGCAGTTGAGGGCCTTTCTGTATCCCACCACCAATTTCTTTGGCAATACTTTCTCATGATACTTCAGGCAGCAGGTGGGAGAATTGTTCACCGACTCAGGAATTTCTGAGAGAATCACATTGAAAGCTGAACCAAGTAGGCATAGAGGGAGCCTGTGGTTGCCTACCTTCATCTCCCACCCATTGCATTCCATACTTCTGATGGCAAAACCATCTGTTAGCAGGGACTGATGATAGCTTTATGGGTAACAGAGAACATGAAAAAAGGAAGGGGGGGGGTGGACATACATCTAGAACCTTCAGCTTCTGAACTGAGTTTCAGCAAATGCAAGTGACTTGGTTATTCATGTTTGCTGGTGAGCCAGGGCTTGATTTGGCCAACACATATTGAGCTCTAAGGGGGCAAAACCCTGAGGAAGACACCATCATTACTCTGGAGCATCTCACTGTCTAATCAGAGTGAAAAGGGAAAGTGAAATGAATTGTGGAAAACAGAATGAGGGGTACCTACCCCAGCCTGGGTGGCTGAGGAAGAAGTCCCACAGCATGTAGTGCATGGCTTGCTTCTTGAAAGATGAGTGGGATTGAAGCAGATGAAAGGGTTGTGGGATCTGGAAGAAAGGCATGAAGGCGTGGGGGAAGCCGAGTGTCTGGGGAATGCTGAGCCACTACAGATGGCAGCAATGCAATGTGAGAAGAAAGAAGAGGAGACAGAATTGGAGAGGGAAGGGGAGACTAGCACACCTTCTGAGCTGTGGACTGTATCCTAGCAGCATTAGAGGGGCTGAGGTCAGCGAGGAGGGTGAGATGAGCAGTGAGCCAGAGAAGTTAGGGTGGGAAGAAAAGTGTTCTGTTTAGGCTTCGGGTCAGACATCTGGAATCGGTATCTTGACCAAATGATTTGAAGTATGGGCAAATTAAAAAAATCTCTCTAGGTCTCATCCATTAAATTAGGGTAAAAATATGCTTATATGTCCTAGGATCATCGTGAGGGTTAGTTGAGAAAATGCTGGTAAAACCCTTAATTCAGAACATAGTAAGGCTCAGTCAGTGCTTGTTACAATTAAGAGTAGATGATAGTAATTGACCATTTTTCTTGCCTGGAAATGCCACTTCCCCCCCTCTTTTTGATGCTGTCAGAATGCTGGCCTTGGTTGGTTGTTAGTGCTGTGTTTCTCTTGAGCTCCCCTGACTACTCATCAGTTGGGACATCAAACAAGAGGGCAGGTAGAGACCTCTCCCAGCCCCCAAAACTGCAGAGTGCAGATCCCTTTGCCGCCTGACCCTTTGCTTCCAGCTGGTGGCCAAGATTGGAATATCTCAAGAGTACCATTTGGCTGATCCATGCTTTGGGTGGGCCATTTTCCGAAACTTTTTTGAAGACTGAACCCATCGTAGTGGTCTGTTTGACCTTCCCTAAGGGCAATGTTACCTCCTGCCACCCACCAGATGCAGCTCTGCACATAGTGACGCCCATGACCCTGGTTCTCAAAGCAAAGATGACAAAGTCCAGGGGGCATCTTGAGAGCATGTGGGCAGAATATGTGGTGTGCATGACCGTTGTTCCCCTGAGAGTTTATATGCCAGAGTCCGACCAGACCACATGCTAAAGGTAGCCTTAGGGAGAAAAAAAGGGGCTGGGGCACATGGAAGTTGGTATGTGGAAAGTCTGAGTGGCTTGGTCTCTTTCTTGTTGCCAGGTCCTCACATATGATGGTTGAGGCAGGGATAGAGAGTGGGAAAAACAAACCTTGTTCTCCATAGGTCCCAAGCATCCTGTGGCTCCCAAAACCTTTCAACCCCTTTCTCTTTTCTATAGCCTTTATTTAAACCCAGGCTGGGGAATGGGGACAGAGGCCATGAAATCCTGCACTGCACACCTGGGCATCCCATTGGGCCTTCCTTTGGCTGCCATGATAGTCCCAGAAATCTGTGCCAGACACTACAAGGAAGAGTATCTAGGTTCAGACTCCCCACCCCTGGGCTTGGCCCCAAACATCACTTCAGCCCCCTTCCCAGTACCTTTTGTCCTGCTCTCTCAGAGCACCTGTAGCTTTTCTTATCCAGCTATCTTCCTGTCCTCCTTTTGTTGCTCATGTTTATTCTCGTATCTCCTATTACTTCCTTGGCTCCTCCTAAATGATCGCTCACTATTCTCCAACTTTGGGATTCCTGACATGACCTTGACCCAGCTTCCTGGAACTGCCTGATGACCCCAGAAGGGATCTAGATACCAGCCCAGCTCTCCTTGCAAAGGAGAGAGTTTGAGGAGTGTGCTTGCAGGAGGGGAGAGGGCCCATGGCTGATGACGGAGACCTGACAGGACTCTTGATGTCACCTCACTGCCAGCTGCCCTTTCTCATTCCAGCCCTGCAGGGACAGGTGGACTCACTTGACTGGCCGTACAAAGCCGGAGTGGTGATGAGGATGAGGAGAAAGAGGGCAGCCACAGAGAACTTCATCCTCTCCGGGGGACCCTTTAGCTTCAGGGGAGGCTGGTTGTCCACTCTGACTTCACAGCTGCTCTCTGTACTCTGACCACTTCAGAGTGGGTGGAGGAGAGAAGAGGTGCCTCCCTCTGTTTGCCAAAAGGAAGGGTGGGGCTTGGCGCAGAGTTGAATTAATAAGTTTTTTTTTAATGTTTATCTATTTTTGAGAGAGAGAGAGAGAGAGAGCAGGGGAGGAGTGGAGAGAGGAAGGGGCAGAGAATCCCAAACAGGCTCTGCACTGATAGCCGTGAGCCCAAGGGGGGGGGGGGCTCAAATTCATGAATCATGAGATCATGATCTGAACAAAAGTCAGACCTTCAACCAATCTGAGCCACCCAGGTGCCCTGAATTAATAAGATTTAAATTCACCAGGAAAGGAGTAGAGGAAGGGAACATGTGGTTCACGTGTGCTGTGTGTCAGCCACCTTATATAGACGCTGTTTGACTTAATTCTCACCATAGTGAAGCGGAGATTATTATTCCATTTTATAAATGAGGCCACTTGAGGCTTAGAGAGGTTAAATTCTCCCAGGTCACAGAGATGAGAGGCAGTTCTGCAAACCAGATCCGTGTGATTTCACCACATTACCTGCCACCATCTCTATTTTGGGGAAAGGGGGAGGAAAGGGGGTGGAACCACCCCAGTACCCTCAGGTGATCGGTCTTTGGGAGGGTGAAAATAAAGCAGGATTAGAGAGATCACAGACTGGAGTGAGGATAGGGTTTAGGCCTCTGAAAAGGATGCCTCCCATCCCCAGTCTAAGGACACATGGCTCAACTCACACCTTTTCCCGTCACAGATTGTGTTAGTAATACTGAGAAAAAACAATGTGCGATCCTTGAGTCCTCATTTATTGCTGAGGTCTTTGGCTTATTCGTTAACGTTCTTTTATCTCTTTGGACCTTGGACTCTGAACCACCTTTAGATCTAGTTGGCCAGCCCTCCTGCTTGCCTGCGGTATGGGTTTATCCAACCAGCTACCGCGGCCAATCACGGCAAGCAGAGGGCGCTCCAACCCCACGCACGTGATAATCTCTTCGGTGTTTCTGAGCTTCTCGGCCAGGGGCCTTGACTGGGGCTGACCTGCCCCTCCGCGTCTTCTCTCTTCAGACTGCCTCAGGACCCCATTCCAGGGATTGAAGGTAGAATTCAGAGAAGACATGGAAGATATAGGGGATTTTGGCAGGCGCTTTAGAGGCATAGTGGGGTGCGTTTCAGTAAATGAAAGTAGACTGAGGCAGGGGCGTATGAAGATCCTTATGGGGCTTGCTGTTTTGCATGACTGCTCATGAATAGGGAAAAACTATATAATGCATTTCGTCCTGGTGGGTTCAAGGCAGTGGTGGTGACACTATGGCTTTTTAGGACGGCAGTATGTATGTATTTGGGTACCCCCTTGACCATTGTTTTTGGAGGTGAGGAGGTCTGAGGAAGCCTGGTTGTACCTTTAGCATATAAGTATCTTCTTGGCCCTGGTGTGTGGAAGATGGTGGCCTGGGAAGGGTGGGCACTGTACCTACACTGGCCATGCTCTTACTCTGAGGAAGAGGATCTCCTCCTTGAACCCCGAAGATGGGTCTGAGAGCTTTTGGGGGCAGCTGGGTATTATTCATGGAGCATAGCATCCTCTTGATTCCTGTATCTTTCTATCCAACCATCAGTCCATCCATTTCCTGAGTACCTGGTATGGGCCAGGCTTTCTGTTAGGCCTTGGTGGAGGACACAAAAATGGGCATAACAATATAGTACAACCTGATGTATGCAAGTGGAGGGGGAAGGGTTGGATAAAATCATTCTTATCCCAGATAGCTGGGAACAAGGGCCTTGGGAGCAGCACAGAACAAAGGACTTTGAAATTTGGCTGCTACGAAGACTTTATGAAGATTTACCTGCAAAATCAGGTGATAGTTCTTAGCATTACACTTGTGTAGCTTATATAAATAAGATAATACACTTAGACTGTTTAGCAGACTGCTTGAAAGGTAGAAAGTGGTAAGGCAATGGTATCTGTTATCATCATGATGATCATTATGTAAAGGTGGCCTTAGCTTCCCGCCACCCCCATCACAGGCCTGACCTGTTTTTTTGCATCTAGGGCTGACCACATTTCTGTAGAGCAAAGCCTGATGCCAAGAGTGCTGCCCAGCTGGGCTCCAAAGAGTAGATCTGGTAGAAATGAATGAGGACAGGGAGGGCATAAATTCTAGGTCTTTAATTCAAGGCAGGGCAGCTCCCAGAAGGTGTCTGGGGCTGAGCATTGGGACTGAGAGGGGGACCTTGGCCTCTTCTTCAGATGGCCAGCTCATTTCTCCTCCAGGTCCTTGATGTAGTCCTGGACCCAGACGTCACTGGGGTTGGCACATATGGAATGGCCCTTTTTGGTGATGAAGCTATGGAGCGAAAGGGAGAAGGGTTATAGACTCAGGCATCAAGCAGTGAAGTGTGAGCCGGTCAGCCTCCCAGATTCCTCACCCATCTAGGCTGTTTCTCCTTTCTTTGTCAGAGGCAGCTCAAGACCAGTCTCCTCTCTGAGACATGCTCTCCAGCCCCTCAGGGCCCCTGGACCCATCTCCATGCTTCTCCTGCCCCTGGAAGTGCCCTTCTGCCTTCCCTTCCCCTCCCCTGATGCCTCCCCATGCATGGGCTCAGCTTCCTCCTGGTTCCCCACAGGCTCAGCCAGGCCAGAAAGCCCCCAGGTTTCCCCTCCACTGCCTATCACTGCACCTGAGAGGTGCTTTGGGGAGTCCCCACTCCAGTTCCTCCCTATCCCCCAGGGCTTGCAGGCTTCCTGTCCCCTGGTATATGGTGTGTGGGTGCCACCTACACCACTCCAGGCCTGGAGCACTGGCTGCTGGTCTCATAATAACCCATGATCCGATGACGTGCGATTGCCTGGGCAATGTAGTTGAAGCAGCACTCGGCCGGGTGGTAAGGTCCTCCTGAGGAGAGAGCAGGGAGGGAAGTGGACACTGGGTTCTCTGCTAAAAGCCAGAGCTGCTGGCTGCTTCTGCACTATAGAGGGTGGAAGAGGGAAAGGAGGAGGAGGTGGCCTCACAGAATTTGGAGGGAGGGTTGTGCAGACACTCGGTCCTCCGGCTCCTCTCTCTCTCCTCCTGCATCCACAATCACCCTCTTTCCTGTTCTTCAACCTCTCCTAGAAAGACTGGCTGATGACCTTCAACTCCAGATTGAAGATTAGCAAAGCCCAAATCTTCTCAGTGAGTACACACCATCCCTGTGGGGCAGGCTCGCACAGGTGTTCCAAAGAGGAGGGATATTCGGAAGAAATGCCAATAGAGACAGGGACACATGCCAGCTGGGAGTGCAGACCCAGCCCTTCCCAATCTGGGAGATTGGGAAAATGGGGTTTTGCCTGTGTCCCAATTAAACCCCTGTCCTGCAAAGAAGGAAGCCAACACCAAGGCCCAAGGACCCCAAGGGAGTCAGGATACCCAGGTCCCAACCTCTCTTGCCTTTGCTGGCCATATGCCCATGGTAACTTTGTTCCCCTCTCTGTTTCCTCCTCTGTCAATGAGCCTGTTGGACTGGATTGGTGGTTTTTACACTGAGTTTCTGGGGGTCTTGGGGCTCTGGGGACTATTTCAGAGGTACTGATGCATTTGGGAGTAGTTTTAGAGATAGTATCCCATTCAGCCCTTTTTTGCTGTGTCTGAGTAAGCTTTTGCTGGAAGAAAGGTTCCCTGGTCTAAAAAATGTTAGACATCACTGGATTAGGTGAACTTTTCAGTTACTTTCTGATTTCTAAAATTTCATGGCTCTTATAGCAGGTGCAAGAGAGTGACTGGAAATAATCCGTTCCTTCAAGCTTCAATTATGGAGGTAGCAGGAAGGTTACTTCAGAACGAGGGCCCTGGAGAAACAAGTAGGCACTGCAGTCACGGAGTGGAGTGTTGGGGGTGTGCATGTTATGTGCTCAGCCTGGACAGAACCCTGCGTGTGTTGGCAGTGGCCTCTGAGGTTGCAGAGGGGCAGCTGGATGCTTGGGTGGGAAGGGAACAGCTGGGTCTTTTATCCAGTTCCATTCCAGGTAGCATCCTCTGTCTCCAAAGAATGGAATAAGGGTCCACTGGTTCCTGAGACCAGTCTCAACCTATTCCTCTGAGATCCACACATCTTCTCAGAGAGGCAAGTCAAACTGTCCAGATTACCACTAATTTTAGACTGGCTTTATTTCAACAACCCCCTCTATTTCCTCCCAGTTTCTGAGAAGAAGCTGAGGTAAAGATGAAGGGTGAGGCATGGTTTTGGTTGTGTGTAAAGGCAGCTCATCCTAAGAAATAAGCTGGAAAAAGGTGACCGAGGCGAGACCCCCACTGTTGTGGTCGCCCTCAGCCCATACCTAAGCAAGGTCACACCTTTGGGTAGGGCTGACCCTGGAAGCCGGCAGCCCCAATCTCAGAGGGCAAGCAGACAAATGGCTCCTCTGTATCCCTGGGGATAATGTCCCCCAAATGAGGTGGGCTACTCTTACTTAATGGCAAAGAGAGATGAACTGAGGGAGTGGAGAGGCAGGTTCACTCCATGGCCTTGGCAGGAGGGGGGACTAGTCCCGGGAGAGTGAGGACAAAACCAATTTCAGAAGATCCCAGACCTCCTCCTTGTCTCTCCAGCAACTTTACTCCTGCTTCTTTCCTCACAGGGGCCAGGATGGAAGGAAGACAAGGTATTGCACTCACGTGAAGAGGATTTAGCCGTGGACACCAGGGCACCGGTGATGAGGAGGAGGAGGAAGAGGGAGATGGCAGCCATGGAGACTTTCATCCTCCTGGGTTGAGGGAGCTGCTGCAGGAGGAGAACTTGCCTGGTAGGGGCTTCTGAAGCTCCTGGGCTGAGGTGGTGGTGAGAAATGACCTTCAAGGCAAAGTATTTCTTAAAATAAGGGAACCAAGATTACAAAGGGAAGTAGGAAGCAGTGATGCCTCAGCAATTTCATATCCTGAACATTTGTTGAGGGTGGAGTGAGGGAAGCATGGAGAGCCAAGATTTCAGGGAGGAAATTGCCTTCTATTCCCAGTGGCAATACATTTAACTCCTTTGATATAAGCCCTTCCTTTGATATAGGCTACAGCACAGGGCCTGGGGGTACTGTTGCGCACTTAGTTCAAGATCTAAAGGCTGGGATGTGGCCTGTGACCATTTGGGGAGGTTCAGAATCTGTTTGTCTGGAGATCAGAGGTGATTTAGGGTACCAGGATGAGGTCAGGAGCTCCCCATGTCCAGTCTCACTCATCTGGACTAGGAACTCCTCACTTAAACATTTAACCAGAACCTCCAGCTCCCAGACTCATTGCTACCCTCTCACCGTACCCTGGGGTGAGGAAACACTGTGATGCTCAGTAGATAATTTATTTAACAAACATTACATAACAGCTACACACACCAGCCACTGTCCCAAATGTTTTATGAATAATAGCCCATTTTATCTTAAATAAGCAATGGAGGAAACTGAGGCACAGAGAGCATAAGTAACTTGCCCAAGCTTTGACAGTTGATAAGTGGAATCTGGGTTCAGACCCAGGTAGTCTGGTTCCCAAGTCTGTGTTCTTAACCACTATGCTGTGGAGAAACCTGGGGACCCCAACTGAGCTGTCTCTGAAAGTGATCTGGCTTTTCTACAAAGCCTCTAGTCTTAGCTCTTTCTGATCTCGGGTGTATCCCTTTAGGACCTTCTCCTGGCTTCTGACTTTTGTCACAGAGAAGCTTGATGAATACCTAGAAAATGCTGTGTTCAGGGATGGCCAGTAGGCTTCACTGATTAACAGTGGGCTGGAGTTCTGCGTTGCATAGTATTCCAAGGCCGTGTCCACACACCTCAGAAGAAGTGCTGTGACTAACACATGCAGCTCACGTGCTATGTATTTGCCATCCTTAGATTGGTCTAAACTGGCCATTTACTGAGGAGGAATTCAGGCTCAAGAAAGGGCCAGGGACTTGCTCATATTTATAGGATGAGCGGGGTGCAGAATAGATCCACCTCTGCAGACTCAGTCCAATGGCCTTTACCATGTTCAGCTCAGGGGCCATTTTGCTTACTGTTGCATTTAGAAGGCTGTTTACATCTCCTCTCCTTTCCTAGACTCATCAGGGCAGGGAACATCTGTTATTTATCTTTGCCCATTCATAAAGAGCCTAACACAATTTGTAAATACATGTTTTAGAAGAACCATGAATAAAGTACTTGAGCTGGTCTAAGTATGTGCATCTCACAGGAAATGGCTGAATTCTCATGCTGAGGTGCCAAGACAGCCATTTATTAGACATGTTCTGTATTTGTTATCATCAATAACAAAACTATTTAAACTGTTCAAATCAAACAATCTAAGGAAATAAGTTGTTTCTGGGGAGAATATGAGTTGGAAGGAAACAGTGTTTACTTTGTTTTCATGGCGACTTAGCCCACTTGCCAAGTTGTTGCTAGGAACCTTACAGGAAACCTCTTGATTTTTCAAGCAGTTATTAAGTTCCTACCTACATTAGTCTGTATATACTAATTGCTAATAAATAACCCCTAAATCTCAGGGGATTAATTAAATGAAGGTTTATTTCTTGCTCATGTCACAGTCCAATGTGTGTGAGCAGTGGAATGAGGGTGTGTGTGTTGGAGAAAGCTGTTTCTATTTATGCATGTATTCAGGGACTAAGGCTTCTTCTGTCTGTAATTTCCCCAAGTTTCAACAATAGGTCTCTAATTTTGCTACCATAGTGGAAAGCAGAAGAATTGGGAGGTTTTTATGTAACAGTTGTGGGAATGATATAAATTGCTTTCACTTATACTCTGTGGCCAGAATGAAGTCACCTGGCTCCAATTTAATGACAAAAGTATGGAAAAAATATATCGTCTGTGTGTCCAGGAGGACAGTGGGATGGGTTTCATGACTGCATCACTTCTTTGCCACAATATCAAATTCTAGGTACTGGGCTATACTTGCAGTGTGGGAATGAACATGACCCTGACCTCAGAGGAGTCATAGCTTAAAGAAGGACTCAAAAAAGTAAATGAAAACTGAAATGCAGTGGGATGAATGTAACTTGGTAGGAACATAGAGGTCCTAAATGTTCTGTTGCCCACTGGTAAGTATGCAGTACCTGTTTAAAAAATATTGAAAATAGTTCCCAAAGCAAGACATATACATTGATTTAAAAAATCAAATAATCCAGAAAGGTGTGTGGAACATAAATTCTCTGAGTTCTTGCTTGTCTGAAGAAGTCATTATTCATCCCTCATACTTGATTGATATTTTTTGCTGGGTATAGAATTCTACACTGAGAGTATGAGAATTTTTTCTGGAGTGGAACTTTATTTGTGGTGACCTGATTTTTCCTCTCTCTCTAGATTTTTTTTTAGGTTAATAGTCTTTTTACTGGAAAAAAAAGACTAGCATTTATAATTTGAAATGGACGTAAATTGAATTTCTTGAACAGCAGTGATGATGATTGTGCTGAAGTCTATAGCCACAGCCCACTTTGCTGGCTCCAAGTCATGGTTCAAAAGATTTCAAAAACAGAGTCCAAAGGTGCTTCCCTGGTAAAGGTTTCTTTTAAAAATTTGTGTGAATGGTGACAGCCTGACACCCATTTTGCTCTAGCACAATGTGGTCAATACTAAAGCAACACATGCAGCATGTCACCAGGATGTGTTTCATCATCACCATGGGTCAGGGCCCATGGAAGTACAAGAGGGCCATCCTACTAAGTGGGGCTATGTCTAGACAGTTTAGCCTTCACCCATATTTCTGCACAACATCCTGAAGTGAACCAATTTTAAATGTTTGTTTTCAGTGAACCAGCTATGACAATTTATACTAACATATTGAACTAGAACTTATTTGAATAGATTTATAAATTTTCCTTCCTTCCTTCCTTCCTTCCTTCCTTCCTTCCTTCCTTCCTTCCTTCTCTCCTTCCTTCCTTCCTTCCTCCCTCCCTCCCTCCCTCCCTCCCTCCCTCCCACTCTCCTCTCCCTTAACTTAGGCTTCCTGTTCAGCATGGAGCCCAATTCAGGGCTTGAACTCATGGCCCTAAGATCAGGACCTGAGCTGAGATCCAGAGTTGGATGCTTAATCGACTGAACCACCCAGACACCCTCATTTTTCATTTTTAACACAAATGCCTGACTCTGCTCAGTTGTCAAGCAGCATGTATGAAAAACTGGCCAACCCAATGTATTAGTCATTAACAAATGGAACTGCAAGGGCTCCTCCAAGTACTTTCATATTGTTAAGGTAGTACAAGTATTTATATTGTAAAACTGATGGGTAGATTGATCTTCAAAGGACAGGACCACCAACCAATACATGCAGATTTTGTGTGTGTGGACAGAAGGTACCTTTGATATTCAGTTTTGCTGTATGGAAACAGAACAAATAAATTAATTTTTTTTTTTTGGCAAGAGGTAAGTAAAAGATTCATTTTCTTCTAGAGGGGGAAAAGAAGTTGAAAGTAGATCTTCATTTGTAGTCCTCATCTGTATAAATTATTTATTTATTTATATATTTTTAATGTTTATTCTTGAGAGAGAGTGCAAGTAGGGGAGGGGCAGAGAGGAGAACAGAGGATCAGATACTGGGTTCTGTGCTGAAAGCAGAGTCCAATGCAGAGCTTGAACCCACGAACTGTGAGATTGTGACCTGAGGCGAAGTTGGATGCTTAACCGACTGAGCCACCCAGGCACCCTTTGTATTTTTTTATTTTATAGAGAGGGTGCAAGTGGGGGAGAGAGGCAGAGGGAGAGAATCTTAAGCAGGCTCCATACTTAGCATGGAGCCCAACTCGGGGCTCAATCCCAAGACTCTGGGATCATGACCTGAGCCAAAAACAAAGTCAGATGCTCAACCAACTGAGCCGCCCAGGTGCCCCGTACAAAATCTTCATAGTTGTTTGTCCATCTCCATCAGTATCTGGCTCTCTGATCATTTCACTGAATTCTTCATCTGTTAGTGTTTCTCTTAAGTTTGTCATGACATGACATAGTTCTGCCACACTGCTGTAACTATTGGCATCCTTGTCAAAGACTCGGAATACCTCATGAATTTCTTCTTTACTGTATGTATCTTTCATTTCTAACCATCAGAGTAAAAAATCCTGGGAAGTCAAGGGTGCTGTTACCATCAGCATCCATCTCATTGATCATATCCTGCAATTTGGGTTCTGTTGGGCTCTGACCCAACGACCTCATGGTGGTTCTAAGTTCCTTTGTTGTGATGGTGCCATCACCGTCTTTGTCAAATAGGGAGAAAGCTTCCTTGAACTCAGCAATCTGTTCTTTGATCAGCTGATCAACCATGGTGAGAGCGGAGGGTGGAAGAGCAGAGGGAGCCAGGGTGGCTGCCCCAGTGCAGGGGCTCTGACAGCAGGGGACGCCCCACTGCTGCTGCTAAGGTGTGGTGTGCACTCAATACTGAGTAAACCGGCTGTGCCTGTGAGGCTGCCAGCACCACTGCCCCTCTCTCTAGGAGATTTTAGGATTTCTTATTTATCCTTTTTTTAAAAATTTTATTACTTTTTGGCACAAGAAGATGATCCAGGCTCATCTTATACTTTGCCCTAGCTCTGGGAACCTGCCATTTCTCCAATGAGCCCTGGATCCCATTAGTGAAGGATGGTTTTGAAAACCCAGGATCTGGGTGCTTACGGTGCTCATTGCTATGGGAAGGGCATTACTTTTAGGTCTGAGCTCTTAGTGGACAAACTAGGAAATATATTGAAGTATATATGTGTAAATGTGTGTATAAACTTGTATCTATTTCTATTATATCAATTTCACACATTTGTAGCAATTGCTACGTCATTGGTCTAGGTAAATGAAAAGCCAAAAATTTATACCAATACATTCAATTCCAAGTCAACACACAGGGTTTATTTTAATCTTCCCTTTTTAAGTTTCTCTCCCTACTTTAGTAGTGAGAAATCTGGCTCCCATTAACCTCACTATGTTTACTTTGAACTGTCCCCTGTATGTAACAAATCTTCTGGCCATACTGGCTGTGTCTTTTGTCCTGGTCATATTGGCCTCAAGCATGTGGGTCATGCCCTCTGCCCCTGCCCTAGCTGAGTCCTCAGGTGAGCCCCCTAGTTCACACTAAGAGAATGAATACATGAAGAAAAAAAAAAAGAGAGAGAGAGAAAAGGGAATGAGCTATATATTACTTCTAAAATTTACACTGTGGTTCTAAAAGTAAAATAGTAAAAATATAGATGTTTCCATTTGCTATTTTATGCCTTGATGATTTCTATGCAGCTTTATTAAGTTTTTTTCAACTTTTAAGCACATTTTTTCTAGCTGCTATGCACAACTCCTAAGGTTTTTACTTTAAAAAATTCAACATTGGCTGTCAGACTTTTTTTTTTAGCCATGTTTAAACTTTCCCCAGTTGTATATTTCTTAAAAAAAATTTTTTTAGAGGCACCTGGGTGGCTCAGGCGGTTAAGTGTCTGACTTCAGCTCAGGTCATGATCTCGCAGCTTGTGAGTTCCAGCCCTGCATCAGGCTCTGTGCTGACAGCTCAGAGCCTGGAGCCTGCTTCAGATTCTGTGTCTCCTCCTCTCTCTGCCCCTCCCATGATCATGCTCTGTCTCTCTCTGTCTCTCAGTAATAAATAACTGTTAAAAAAATTAAAAAAAATTTAACGTTTATTTATATTTTAGAGAGACAGAGCACCAGTGGCAGGTGGGGGGGCAGAGCAAGAGGGAGACACAGAACCTGAAGCAGGCTCCAAGCTCTTAGCACAGAGCCTGATGTGGGGCTTGAACTCACAGACCGCAAGATCATGACCAGAGCCGACGTTGGATGCTTAACTGACTGAGCCACCCAGGTGCCCCTACTTGTTTTATAATTAGACAGCTCTGATGAGTTTCATCATAAAAAAAAAATCAAATATCGACACAAGAACTGGCCCATTTCGTTGTTTGTTCTTTTTTTTTTTAAAGCTTATTTATTTATTTTGAGAGGGAGAGGCAGATAGGGAGAGAGAATTCCAAGCAGGCTCCAAGATGTCAGCACAAAGCCTGATGCGGGGCTCGATCTCATGAAACCGTGAGATCATGACCTAAGTGGAAATCAGCATTTGGACGCTTAACTGACTGAGCCACCCAGGTGCCCCTGTTGTTTGGTCTTGAGAAGACCATAAAGATTTATTTTTTCAACTCTTTGAAATTATTTTTTGGTTACTAACAAAACATGTACTTTTTATAAAAGTTGCAAACAGTGCTCAAGTGACAAAGTCAGAAGTGAGAATTCCTCTTCAAATTCCCATTCCTCCCTGTAGCATCAGGATTACCTGGGAACTTGTTAGAAACACTGATTTGGGGGTGGGGCATTCCATCCTCCTGAATTAGAATTTCTGGGAATAGGATGAGGAAACTGTGTTTTAACAAGCCCTCCAGATTATTATTTTGCATGCTAAAGTTTCAGAAGGCCTGATGTGTAGTATAGCTTTGTAACTGGTGTGCTTATACAGTTGACCCTTGAACAACGTGAATTTGAACTGTGCAGATCTACTTACATGTGGGTTTTTTTTTGGTACCGTACATATTATACATTAAATACGGTTCGGTACTGTACATATTTTCTATTTCTTATGATTTTTTTAAACAACATTTTCTCTAGCTTACTTTATTATAAGAATACAGTATATGATACATATAACAAACAAAATATGTGTGAATCAACAGTTTATGTTCTCAGTCAGGCTTCGGGTCAGCAGTAGGCTATTGGTAGGAAAGTTTTGTAGAGTCAGAAGTTATACTTGGATGTTTGACTGCATGGAGGTCAGTGTCTCAAGACCTGCATTGTTCAAAGCGTCAGCCTTTGGGCTGCCTGTATGGGGCCTGAGGAGGTCTGAGCCCCAGGCTCGTTGCTCCCAATATCAACAGCCTCATCATTTTAATCCAGTGTTGCATAAATCTCGGAGATTTAGTGATGATGAATTATATATATGATTCTTGCACACAGATGTCATTGTTTATTCTTATTTTCAATCTTCTCTATATACTGAAATATTTTTGAATGGCAGGAATCTAGCTTGTTTTGTTCTCGTGGTTTTCCTGATGACTACCACAATGTCGAACATGAAGTAGCCACTCAGTCATTGTTTGAGTGACAATAAACATCTGTTTCAGGAATCCAGAGAAAAGGAGATGGGTGCTCTGGCTGCGATAGTGAGGGAGGGTTTTATGGTGACATCTACACTGAACCTTGCAGGCTGCACTGAGTTTAGCTGGGAAGAGTTGAGAGGAGGGGCAGAGGTGCCACAAGAAAGCAAGGAAGCAAAAAAGGAACATGCTGTTTCTGAGGACTTGTGAAAATAGAGTATGTGAGTTTTATGTAACTGGCCTAGACATAGCATGCCATCGTCCCCTCCAAGACCCCAAAGACCAGAATGACCAGATGCTCGGTTAGAAAGGAACATCTCAGTGTCTATCCCTCATTTCTGTTCAGCTGCCATTGTCATGACCCAAAGCCTTGACTAGGAGACACTTGGTCCTCTGCCATCTGTACTGCTCTGTGGGTCTATGCTCTCCATTTCATTCTACTGAGCTAACGACTTGGCCAGCTAGAGAACCCGATGACATCACACACACACTCCTCCTGGGTGTAGCACAGTTTCAACCCAACAACTTTTTGAGATTTTTCAATGAGGATTCACTGAAGCCAAAAAGTTGCTGTTGTGATCATTCAGTCATTGATTCTAGGGCTCAGTGGGCTGGTGTTAACTCAAAGGTGCTGAACCCAAACAGAATACAGTGAAGTGAAGAGAGCAACAGGAGAGATCATAAATGAATCAAAATATAAGCCGGAACCCTGAGCATCTGTGTTTGCCTCTTCCACCTCCCCAAGTCCCATGGAAATGGCAGAAGAAATATGAAAATGAAAATAAGTTTGTAGTAGCAGAGGAAATCAGAAAAGGTAACATCAGCTGACCGTAAGATGAGACATTTCTGTTCTATATAAAAGACATGTGCGGGGCGCCTGGGTGGCGCAGTCGGTTAAGCGTCCGACTTCAGCCAGGTCACGATCTCGCGGTCCGTGAGTTCGAGCCCCGCGTCAGGCTCTGGGCTGATGGCTCGGAGCCTGGAGCCTGTTTCCGATTCTGTGTCTCCCTCTCTCTCTGCCCCTCCCCCGTTCATGCTCTGTCTCTCTCTGTCCCAAAAATAAATAAAAAACGTTGAAAAAAAAAAAAAAAAAAAAAAAAAAAGACATGTGTCAGCTTGATGGCAAAATAAGGAGGCTGAAAAACTTGTTTCATCATACAGGTGAAGGAGATCATTGACAGAACATCTTCTCAGTGGCACCCTAGGTAACACAAAGGGCAGAGTCAGTGGATGTTGGGAAAAGAAACTACGACTTTGCCAGTCCCCGTTTCAGGACAGATGGGTGTGGGATTTGCCCCAGGATAAAGCTACAAGTACAGTTCTCTAAGTAAAGAAGGATATCTGCTTTGGGAGTCTTCCAGAGAGGACGATGGGCCCAAGAGAGAACTGGGCAGTACCCAGGACAACCTCTGGTCAAAGACAAGAAAGAAATCCCACTGCCCCACCCCCTAGAAACAAACCTCTCTGACAACCTCAGTGAAAGCCTGACCAGTCCCACTTCCTCCTCACCCACCTGAGCCAAGGCCCCCCATCATCGGAATCTGCATTAACAACCAGGGAACTAGGGATTTCCACTTAGGTTGAGAAAAGAGAAAGGCATCTCTGAAGGTGTGAAATTTACCAAGGCACAGGTCCACCAACTAACCTGCCTACCTTTCTTCCTGCACCTCCTAAAATGGTACCTTGAAGTGAGGTCCTTCCTAGGACCACCTGCATAAGAATCACCTGGAATGCTTGGTTAAATTGGGTACATCTGTGCCCTACCTCTTATTCTCCAGTCATCTTCTATCCACCCCTACTCCCAAATGATGGAGTAAAAGAAACTTTTCTACACTGAAGTCAAACCTTTAAAATGAGCTATTTTAGCAGAGAGGATAAGGTAAGACATAGTGTGAATGTGTATTTGATTGCTTTAGAGTGATAATAATTCCCAGCTTTAATCATTATCTCAGGGGCACCTGGGTGGCTCAGTAGGTTAATCATCTGACTCTTGGTTTCAGCTCAGGCCATGATCTCATAGTTTATCAGTACGAGTCCCGCATGGGGCTCTGCACCAACAGTGTGGAGGCTGCTTGGAATTCTCTGTCTTCCTCTCTCTCTGCCCTTCACATGCTTGCTCTCTCTCTCAGAAAAATAAATAAACTTAAAAAAATCATTGTCTCAGGTTTCTTCTTCTAATAGTGTTTATTATTACAAAGGATATTTGGTTATCGATTAGTTTTTTTTCCCTATAGCTTTTTATGGCAAATCACCCAAAAAGTAAGCATAGGTTTTAAACTTTTTTGGAATCAAAAACTGTTTTGTTGTTGTTTAGAGTTCAGTGTTTTCTTCTGAATTTTGAGACAGTTGACCTAGATTTATGAATTACAAATATAAACATATATGCTTTAATGGATATGAATGTAAAATTGATATTCACTCCAACTTTGAATGTTTGTCTTAATGTCCTTTACCTTTAAAGAGGAAATCTTTTAGGAAGTTATATCTACTGAGAGAAAACATCCAAAATGTAGAAATAAGGCAGGAAAAGGATGACTGCAGACAGCTCCTCCAATGTCATTTGGAACATTGTCCAAAAGTCCCACCCCAGGGTTCCTAAATCTGCAGGGGGAATGTCCTCTTGAGTGATGTTCTACTTACTATTGATGGGGCCCCAGACTTTGTGAAATTACATTAACATGCAAATATTTATCTAGCACAAATGTAAATGATTTTTGTCTAGTAGATAAGATAATTCCCCAAATCACAGTTGTATTGTCTTACAGGATATTACCCTGTTTTTCCCTGACTTAACATTTTAGAATGCCATCCCCAGTTAATGATATAAGTCTCTGTTCCACAGATGACCTTTGGCTCCAATTTATGGTTCCCTCATTAAATAGGTTAAGTACATTTTGGACACATATTCAATCTATGTTTGAATGAGTTTGAATGTTTTTAGCTTTTAAAAAATTCTCTTATGTTTCATTTCAAAAAAGAACGCAGAATCCAGTTTTCAGCAATTCCTATAGTTTGTTTTTCCTCTTAAAGTTCAAGGAAAGCTACATTGGATACTCTTTATTAATGCATTGCTTTTTATAACCAGAGCAGAAAGAACAGTAATTATTGCTTTTTAAAAAAATAGGCCAAGAAAATCCCAGGAGGTAGTTGGGACAGGAGAAGTGGAAATAGGGGTGGCTGGCACCTAGTATCCCTTCTCCTCAAGCAAGCTTCCTTTTTCTCAGGTCTGTATCATTAGTTCGACTTCAGGGACCTCACGCAATTCTGAACTCCCAAATCAAAGGGGTTGGCACAGACACGCTGCCCCTTCTTGGTGAGGAAGCTGGGGAGCAAGGTGGAGAAAAATTACAAACTAAGGGGGGTTCAGCAAATAGGGATGGGGAGCCCCATCCTCCCTGGCCCTGGGATCCCTCACTCAGCCCAGCCTGTCCTTTTCTTTCTCTGCTGCAGGGGCTCAGGGCACTTCCTCTCTGAGACCCTGCCTCTGCTGAGATGCCTTAGTGACTCATGGGAGTCTCCTTGGGCAGCCTTTCTTCTGTTCTCTCCTTCTGTCTCCAGCCTCCCTCTTCAGGAACATCTCATACCTGATGCCCTGCAGGATCCTAATTAGGACACGTGCCTATCATGACCTGGCAGGATCCATAGGGTGGGTGGGACTTTTCTAGATACCTGTCCCTCAGGTCCTCCCCTCCCAAGACATGGCTGGTGAGCTTGGTGCTTACATGACAGCTGGCTGGGAGCACCCGCTGCTTGTTTCATAGTAATCTTTCATGAATCCACATCGGATTTTCCGTGGAGTATATTGGGTGCAGCAGTCAGAGGGATGGTGAAGGCCTGCAGCAAGGGGAAAGGGTCATTTAGGGACTGGGTCTCTTTTTGAGGAAGACTAGATCCTTTTCCCCTTTCCTCCAAAGTCCTGGGGAGGGTGAGAAGGCACAGGACTTCAAAGGGAACCTTCTCTTCCTCAGCCAGCACTTGCTTCCCTCTCCTCAGGGCTGAGCTATGTGTCTGGGGACACCCAGGCAGGGCCACAACAGGGCCATGACCATTTCTGAAAGAAGAGGAAACTTCTGATGCCTGCAGGAGGCATTAGAGATCACCTGCTGTCCCAGGGGCTCCAACTCAGGAGACAGCTGGGTGGAATAGAGGTCACCCCTAAAATTCTATCCCAATCTTCCTTGGGATGTTCGCCACCTTCAGGATCTTTCCCCCCTTGCCCCCAACCCCCACCTCGTAAATGAGGTGTTTTGAAGCCACTGGGCAGACCTGTGCAGCTGCTGCTTTTAAACACAAGCTATAATATAACATATACTTTTACCTTGCAGATGTATCAAGGTTTCATGAGGACGTATTGCCACCATGGGTTCTATTTGGGAGAAACAAGGGAAGAGAAGTCACAGAGGCAGCATTGCCCCAGTATCTCCACCAGTCTCATTCCTCAGCCCCGTCCCCTGGTAGGGAGGTGACGATGCTGGACCACTGGACACTGTCTGGGTTCTAGGTCTGCCTCAGGGCCCATTGTCTCTCTTAGGGCCCTGAGATGTTTCAGGAAACTCTTGAAATTGTTTGGGATGTGAAATCATCCTGTTGACTTTGAAATACAAAAAGCAAACCGAGGGGCGCCTGGGTGGCTCAGTTGGTTAAGCAGCCGACTTCGGCTCAGGTCATGATCTCGCGGTCTGTGAGTTCGAGCCCCGTGTTGGGCTCTGTGCTGACAGCTCAGAGCCTGGAGCCTGTTTCAGATTCTGTGTCTCCCTCTCTCTGACCCTCCCCCGTTCATGCTCTGTCTCTCTCTGTCTCAAAAATAAACAAACGTTAAAAAAAAATTTCAAAAAGCAATTCGTAAATCTCATATGAATAAATCAGTTGAATTAGCTACATAATGTGATACAGCCCACAATACTTTCTGTATATTTCCGGAATCCACAGGGCTCAGGAAGCAGAAACATTTTTTATTAACTGATTTGGTGGCACAGTGCCACCCAGGGTGAAGAGAAGCTATTTATAATCTTTATTTATCCCATTAGCATAAATATTTGTACGTGTTTGCTGCAAAAGTACTACTATGTTTGATTGAAGTACACTTCCCCAGCTCTGCCAGGGATGTTAAGTAATGTCCAGGTATATGTTGCCTTTTAAAAAATGATACTTATTGCATTGCAAATGTGAAATATACATAATAAACATTTATAATTTTAAGCATTTTTAAAAGTGCACAGTTCAGTGGCATTAAGCATATTCACATATTGTGCAACCATGACCACAATCCATCCACAGAATGGTTTTCATCTTGCAAAACTGAAACTCCTTACTATGAAGCAATAACTCCCATTTTTCCTCCCCCTGAGCCCCAGGCCACTACCATTCTTTCTGTTCCTGAATTTGACTACTTTGAGTACCTCGTATGAGTGGAGTCATACAGTATTTGTCCTTTTGTGACTGGTATATCTCACTTAACATAATGTCTTCAATGTTCATCCATTTTTTAGCCTTTATAAGGCTGAATAATGTTTCATTGTATGTATATACCCCATTAAAAAAATCTCTTCATTTGTTGACGGACACTTGGGCTGCTCTTACCTTTTGACTGTAATGAATAATGCTGTTATTAGCATGGGTTTACACATATCTCTTCATGTACCTGCTTCCAGTTCTTTTGGGTATAATTTCAGAGTGGAATTGCTACATCATATTCTATTACTACTTAATTTATTTTTATTTTAAAAGTTTATTTATTTTGAGAAGGAGAGAGCATGTGAGCAGGGAGGTGCAGAGAGAGAGAGAGAGAGAGAGAGAGAGAGAGAGAGAGAGAGAGAAAGAGAAAGGGAGAGAAAGACCGAGAGAGAGACAGACAGACAGACAGAATCCCAAGCAAGTTTCATGCTGTCAGAGCAGAGCCCGACTGGGGGCTCAATCTCCTGAACCGTGAGATCATGACCTGAGCCAAAACCAACAATCAGATGCTCAACCAACTGAGCCACCCAGGTGCCCCTATATTACCTTTTTAAAAATGGAATAATTCTGCATTCCAAAACACATCCAGCGCCAAAGTTTTCGATTAGGGATTGTGGACCTGCATTATGCTAACTAGTCAAACCCAACTACACTTTTAGCTTATTTCTTATATAGTTACATATGAATTCTATTCAAGGAGGCATGCACTGAGGCATGCATGAATTCTGTTTAAGGAGGTATACTTGATATGTTTGCTATGAGGTGTGTGGTGCTTGCAAAATAAAATCTTCAGTGGTCTTGTCTTTCCATAGCAGCCTCCTAACTAGCTCAGACCCTCATTCTACCACTTAATAGTTGTGTAATCTTGAGCAAGTTGTCTAAATTTCTTATGCCTCAGTTTTCTCAACTGTAAAATCAGAATAATGATAATAATATATGCAAAACTATACAAGTTGTCGATAGTCTACCCCACAGGGTTGTTAGGGGGATCTAATGTATTAAGTCCATAAGACACTTAGAACAGTGCCTGCTTGCATATAGGAAGCACTAGATAGTTATTTGTTAAATACATAGAATGGTTAGGTGACTTGGGTGAGTCACTTTTCTGGCTTGTCCCATTTCCTCTTCAAAATGATAGTTTTACACTAGATGGTATGTAATCCTTCTAACATTGTAGAATTCTATGCTTCTTTCTACAAATTTACAATTTTACTACACTTCTTTTGATTTAGCACTTAACCACCCTAGTTCAGCTAAGAGAAGGTATCAAATAATTCTGGTCATGAAAAGGGAGAGGATTATTTCCCTTAGGGGGACCAGTCATTTGTACAGTTTTTCCCAGAGACCAAAGGCTGCAGAGGGAGGTCCACACCCTACTGCTGCTGCTTTTAAACAAGTGGCAAATTCACATCTGCGTCTGGGACAGGGAGCAGTCACAGGAGGACAAAGGTGTCCTTTTGTGTCTCCTCTCCAGATTGCAAGTTACCATGGAGCTTATCACCAGTGAGAAGGCTCACTGAACTCACCATGAAGGGCCTGGACCTGGGCTCCAAAGGCAGTAGCAACAATGAGGAAGGGGAAGGCAGCTGCGAAGACCTTCATTTTCCCAGTGGAAGGTGAAGCTGGTCTGGGGACTCCTGGCACTGTGCTCTCTGATTCCCTGGGATCCCAGTTCTGCTCTTGTTTTTATAAGAGAGGAGGATCAGGAAGTCACAGGGCAGAGGGTCAGAATTCTATTCTTTGGTTATACAATAGACAACATTCTATTTCTGAAAAACGGAACAAGTCTGAGAATGCAATAGGAAGTAGAGGGCAAAGGTGCCTTCATGCTTTCCCAACTGCCCAGTGGATACAGGCACAGAGAGTGACTATTTCATGAAGGACTCTTCCTCCAGGAAATTCATTTCATCCTTGATGTTGCAGTGTTTTCCTCAAGAGTTAAGTACCTTCAAGTGGGCAAATAGTTGGTAAACTGGTCATGAGATTCCTTATGCAGACTCCTGATCCTTGGCCCTTCTCTTTGTTTCATGCCCCATATCCAAGCCATTCATAAACACTGTTGATTCTACTTTCAAAAACATATCCAGAATCTCATTATTCCTCAGCACCTCCTCTCTCTCCACCTGGTCCAGGCTACCCTTGTCTCTCACAGAGATTCTTGCAAAAGCTTCCAACTTGTCTCTTTAATGACTTTATGCCCTTCAGGTCATTCTCAGCAATGCAGCTGTAGTGACCCTGTTAAAATATCAATCAACTCTGGTATCTTGTTCAAAACCCTCCAATGGCTTTACAAAAAAAAGAAAAGTGTTTATTTACTTTTGAGAGAGAGAGAGAGAGAGAGAGAGAGAGAGAGAGAGGCAGAGAGAGGGGGAGACAGAATCCTATGCAGGCTTCTCACTGTCAGCACAGAGCCCAATGTGGGGCTCAAACACAAGAACTGTGAGATCATGAACTGAGCCCAGACCAGGAGTTAGACACTTAACTGACTGAATCATCCTGGTGCCTCCTGTTTTTTAAAAAAGTGTTTATACTTTATTTATTTAGTTTTTAATGTTTATTTTTGAGAGAGAGAGCCTCCAATGGCTTTTTAATCCCACTCAGTGTAAACCCCAATCCTTTTAATAATCTGCAAGCTCCTGTGTGATATGTAGTTTGTAGTCGTGACCCAGTGTGAGAAGAGAGATGATTCATTTTCAGAAATACCAAATAAGAGCTGTGCTGTCTTGTTAAAATAGGTTTATAACCTATTGGAAATATGTACGAACCCTACCCCCCGCCTCCAACAATGGAGTCTCACACCCTTAGACACTTCACTTCCTGGTTCTTCTTCCCCTCTCCATTTCACAGGCTTATTTTCGTGGGCTTTGCAATGAGCATGTGCCAAAGAACTGAAGTCTCTGTGTCACCTCACGGAATGTGCATTTGTTCCAATCAGACTACTTTTTGCCTTACATGGGCATAGGCAACTTTGGGTAAGGATGTAGCCTCTGTATACTCAGCCAATGAGGAACCAGGGGAGGGACTTGCCTCTGTATACTCAGCCAATGAGGAGCCAGGAGAGGGACTTGCATGCTAGGAGATAAATTGCCTGCTGTAACCACCCCTGGTGTGCCTATCCATCAGACACCGGCTCTTGCAAGAACGTTGATTAAAGCCTTGCTTCACTGTGCTCTGAGTCTCTGTGTCCTTCCTTTGATTGGGTCAGTGGGCTTATTTCTCACACCCAGGCAGCCCCAGGTTGGCACACAAGCATTGGCTCTTTTGGATGATGAAACTGAGAGGTGAGAGGCAGAGGATTAGGAGTGAAACCTCCCTTCAGCTATCCTCCTCATGGAATCCTGTAAACTTCTAGATTAGGGCCAGTCTCCTTTCTGAGGGATTGTCCTCTATTCCCCAGGACCCCAGACAGTGTCTTCCTCAGTGATTCGTGTGCCCCTCAGCTGACTCCCCTCTTCATCTTCTCCCTCCCAGACTCAGGCCCTCTCTACCCACTGGGATAGGCACCCACACCCATCTCCCTGTGGGTCCAGCCCAGGCCAGAAGGCTACAGCCTCTCCCTGTGTCTGTATACTTGGCAGGTGTTCAGAAGTCTACGCCTCCCCCTGGAAAGTACCCACTCAAGCCTTGCTGGCTTCTTATCACCACGGAAGGTTAACTGCTTCAAGGCAGAAAGGACAGGTCTTAAAAGAACGTGTCACAGACCATGTGGGATTTTCTGAGAGACAGAAGAGAGACCATAGGTGCAACCTTTGCTTCTGCCTAGAGAAGGGTGGTGTGAGGCTGGGCCATGTCCACTAGGAGACCTGGACCTGCTTCTCTGTTTGTGACAGCATAGGGATGGAGGAAGGAGGAGGCAGCGGCATACCATGGAGAGGGGATGGCCTGGCCCCCTTCTGGATGCCTATTCCTCCTTCTATTTTTAAGTTTATCTTTTTCTTTTTTTTTTTTAACTTTGTTTATTTTTGAGAGACAGAGACAGAGAGAGAGAACCAGAGGGGCAGGTGCAGAGCGGGTGGTGGAAAGATCTGAACTGGGCTCTGTGCTGAGAGCAGAGAGCCCCATGTGGGGCTCGAGCTCATGAGAACTGTGAGATCATGATCTGAGCTGAAGTCGGATGCTCAACCAACTGAGCCACCCAGGAGCCCCTAAATTAATCTTTTTCTAATACCTCTCTTCCTTCTGTACTAACCCCTCCTGTCCACTCCTTCCCTCAGACCCTCCCAAAGGCTGGACTATGCCTCTGTGGGCACCCAGGGCAGGCCACAACAGGGCAGACCTGTCCTCCATGCACAAGGAAGCAGTCACTACCATTTCCCAATCCCTCCAGGCCTCAGGAAGATGCTGGGTTGGGAAGGGGAGGTTTGTCTGTATCCACCCAGCACAGCAGAGCATTCACCGTGAAGCAGGAAGACCAGGTTTGTCTTTGTTTCTGCTTCTGAAAGCTGTGTGGCCCTAGAGAGGACACTTACCCTTGGTGGGCCTCTGTCCTTGAAACTGTGAATCACACCAGACGGGGCATTGCATTGGGTATCAGGTGTTGGTCCATGTCTATTGACATAACTAATTGCTAAAATTCCCAACCTTTGCACAATACAGGCAGATGTTACCAGTATTACCCTGTTACAAAGGGCCTGATGAGCCTTTGGAAGTGTAAATGGCTCATGGAAGGTCACAAGCTGGTCAGTGACAGAGCATCCAGAATGGAAGCTCCCTGAAAGCATGTTTGGAAAATGGGTGGCACAGAAGACGCTCTGAACGAAATCATTGACCAGGTGTATAAACAAATGAATGATTGCTTGATCAATGAATAGGCCAGGAACCTACATCTGTCTGACTCTAAAGCCTATAATTGTCCTCTTATGTCTTATCTATACAGTAGTAGTTACTTTAACAATAGTTGCCATTTGTTAATTCCTTACTATGGGCAGGGATATAACTAGGGTGTGGTGAGTGGAGCACTGGTTTTGGGCACAAAAGAGGGCACCAAGAAAACTCGATACATCAAGATAACTAATATTAAAACATTTTAATGTTTGTTTATTTTTGAGAGAGAGACAGAGTGCGAGCGGGGAAGGGGCAGAGAGAGAGAGAGAGAGAGAGAGAGAGAGGGAGACACAGAATCTGAAGCAGGCTCCAGGCTCCTAGCTGTCAGCACGGAGCCCAACGCGGGGCTTGAACCCACGAACTGTGAGATCCTGATATAAGCCAAACCCAAGAGTCGAATGTGTAACCGACTGAGCCACGCCAGTGCCCCGAGATAAATAATATTTTAATAAGATATTTTAAAAATGAATATGCCAAAGAATCCACAGCGAATACAAAATCAAAGTTTTGAATAAAGACAGGATTATTAACAGTGCTGTGCTACAGCACACTGGAACCTGAGGCAAAAGAAAAATTAGTGGGAGCTTCCTGTTAGAATATTCACCCACCCATCCATCCATTAACAGACTGAGACACCCAGGCTCAGTATTAACTAAGTGCCCACTGTGTGTTCAGCCTTCTGCTTGGCACCAAGAATACCATGGAGGGCCAAAAGATCATGTCCCTGTTCTCCTGGAGACCTATGTTAAATAAATAATCACACAAATAGACATATACTTACACATTGTAATAAGCAACACTTTGAAAGGAATATATTGCTTCTCTAAGAAGAGAACTTATGAACTGAGAACTAAAAAATGAGCAATGTTAACTAGGTTGAAAAGCAAGGAAAAGAGAAATACAAGTAAGGGAAATAGTTTATGCAGAGGTCCTGAGGTGCAAAGTCCTAGCATATGTCAAGGACTGAGTATGGCTGCATAAGGAGTACCTGATGGGGCTGGAGAGGCAGACTGGTGTTAGATTGCACAGGGCAAATAGGCCATGTTGTGGATGTGAGGTTTATTCTGAGGCCAGTGGGAAGATTTTGGTGTGTTTTAGGCAGAGAAAGCATGATGGGTTTTACACTTCGGTGAGCTCACTCTGATAGTCTGTGAAGAATGGGTTCAGGGTGAACAAACCAGTGACAAGGCCATTGCTGTCACAGTCCTCCAGTGGGAAATGATCAGGGCTGGGCTCAGTTGCATCCATGGGAATAGACAGGACAGGGTCTCTTAATGATGGGGGATACTGGGTGGGACCCCTACCTCATTGCCAAAATCGGCTGGGGGTTGGGGACCAGATAGATGCTTCTTATGCGAAGAGGAGGTCTGGAGGAGGAGTGGTTCCACATTCCTGGAGAGGCAAGATCCATGTCTCTGTTCCCTCGGAGCTCATCACGCAGATACCCAATGGGAACAGCCACTCTCAGCTGCAGCTTTGTACTCCACAAATCTAAGTGCCTTTTCTCCCTCCTGTGACCCTGCTGTCCTCTGTCCCAGGTGGGCCAGGTGGCAATGGGCTGTCTGTAGGATTACAAGTCTCAGGTTTCTATTAGCATCCCTGACTGCCTTCCTGCCTTCCCAAGCCCTATTCTCTATTTGGCCCTGAAACATCAGACCTTTACCTGTGCCCAAGAGCTTACTGCCCCATTCTCCCCTGCCCTCCCTTCCATCCTTGCTGGAAAGCTTGGGTGGCCCCAAATCCCAGAAGCCACTAGCTGTTCCACACCTCATGTCTGATAGGATTTGGTTTTGGCTTTTCAAAACCTGTTAAAGCCTTGGTTAGTCATTCACACTTCAGTATGAAAAGAGACCCTGAGAGCTGATTTTAGGATGGTACCTGAGGAGAATACAATTGAAGACACTGAGCAACTAAGGACTGGGGGGCAGTGGGGATGCCCTAAAGAGGCCTAATGAGGGAAGCTGAGGGACACAGAGACAGATTCTACTGGTTTCCTGATTTTCCCCTTTACCAGATTGGCAACTTCCCTCCTCTTTCCAAAAGACATGTGGAAAAATATGGTAAATATCACTCATATGGGCACAATACCACCTTGATACAGATCGCAAAGAAGGTTCATTGTAACTTTTTAACCTTTGAACTCACATTGAAAGTATCAAAGTTGGGAGGGGGTGGAAAGGGGTAAAAGAAGGTTTCAAGAGGCTGTGTGGTAATGCAGTAAATTCTACTTCTCACAGGGCAGGCTGGAAGTGTTTTTTTCTCTACACCTAATGTTAGAAAGAGGGGCTTCAACCAGGTGACTCAGCAGTTTGCAGGATGCAGTGAACAGCTGTCTGACTCAGGTCTAGAAAATTTGAAGGAAGAGAGATGGTCTGGCCAGCTGCTTTGAGGGTGGTACAGAGGGAGAGCTGTGGCATTGGATGGTTTGCTCAGGGCAAGGAGTGTGGGTTTCCCATGGGCTAGGCAGGCATAAGCCTTGAGCCAGAGGAGGGGCCAGTGCAGGTCATCTGAGGTCCTGTCCAAGGGGACCACCTGGAAGGAAGAACAGCCGTCTGCAGGGAGAAGGAGTTAACACTGTCTTTCTCAGGGCTGACAGGTACCAGCTGTAAGTGGGTGGGTGGTGGGCATTATAAGAGAAAGGGTCAGTTTCAAATTCCTGCCAAGTCCAGAGCATCACAGCTAGATGTCCGGGACAGACCAATCAAGTAGGAACTTTCTAGTTCCCCTCACTTCATTTCTATTGAGTTAAAATTTACCCTTTTAAATCCAGTGGTTTTTATTCACAGGGTCATGAAACCATCACCACTATCTAATTCCTGGACATTTTAATTGCCACTCTTGGGAATAAAAACTTGTTCTCTACCGACTTAGGTCTGGTGATCAGGAGTCTGTGACCTAATTGACAAAAGACAGATTATCAGGTGGAAAAGTTTATTGCACCCGTGGGAGTGCTGTATCTAGAGAGAAGCTCCCCCACACAGCTAGGGATAAATGTTTATATACCAGCTGAAGGCGGAGGGGAAGGTTAGTGCTTCTAGGGATGGAAGGTTCTGATGAGGCTCATTTACACAGGTTTTAAAAAATTTTTATTAAAAAATTTTTTTTAAGTTTACTTATTTTTGAAAGAGAGCAAGCAGGGGAGGGGCAGAGAGAGAGAGAGAGAGAGAGAGAGAGAGAATCCCAAGCAGGCTCTGAGCTGTCAGTGCAGAGCCCATTGTGAGGCTTGAACTCATAAACTGTGAGATCATGACCTGAGCCAAAACCAAGAGTCAGATGCATAATGGACTGAGCCACCGAGTGCCCCTCCACAGTTTTTTTTTTTTTTTAATGACCTTGGAGGTGGGGTTGGTGGCAGCTGACTCTGATAAAGGTCCGCTTTAGTCAGTAAGGGACATTCAGATAAGATTCTTCCCGCGTCTGTTGTAGCTCAGATGTTTTCGCTTTGAAATAGTCTTTATACCATTTCTGGTGGATCACTGGTCCCTTCGCCCCCCCCAAATAAACCCTAGGCCCATTAGCACTCACCTTCATTTTCCCCTCCCCACAGCTCCTGGCAACCACTAATCTAACTTTCTGTCTCCAGAGATTTGCCTGTTCTGGGCATCTGATATAAATGGGGCCATACAAGGCCTCACCTTTTCTATCTTCCAGCAGGGGAAGCACAAGGGCTGGGTGGGGAAAGCCCTCTGGCCCTGACTACAGGCTTTCTGCCTGCAAGATGCTCACTGAGGTGAGATTGACGTGGAACTTTCTTTACATGGGACTTTAAATTTTATTCATTTATTTATATTGACACTGTGTTTTGTGACTTAAGAGACTGCAGAATGGTTGGTCTTATTTGAGAGCAACTAGGAAAATCATGGGGACTGCTGTGAGTTTTATCCAGGAGCTGAGGACAGACTAGCCCTTGGAATTCAAGACTGAGGAAGAGGCTGCTGTGTAGTTTGCTCCCCAAAGTTGTCCCCATTCACGGTATCCGTGACACATGCACAGGGGCTCTGATCTATGTATATCATGGGACATCTGTCTCTTCCTGGGAGAGAGACTGATGCCAAATGCTTCCCAGTGGTTCGCAGGTACCTCCTCATGGGCTGCTCCTGGGAAGCCCAGCCCCTTTAATGTCCCTGAGACCCTTCTTTGGGCTCACGTGGGCCTCAGCACCACCTAAACACCCTTAAGCAGACCTGTCCGCTTCTCACCAACATTTCCTTACCGCCCCTCCTTTCCCCCTATATTTGCCACAGCACTTCCTGTCTTTGGATCCCTGGAGGTTCAAAGAGGAACAAGAGTCCCAGACTCACCAGCCCCATCCCTGCCTGGGAAATTGGTGTTTCCTGACTTTTTGATAATTGTGTCCTTCCAGTTACATAAACCTCAAGATACGTGGTCAGATTATTGCTTTTGCTTTACTGCAAAGCTGTAGAGCAAAAGCCAAACCCCAGGATCTAGAGAGGAGTGATGAGTTTGAATCTTAGACTCTGGGCCTTTTCCCTTGACAACGAAGCAAGATTCACAGGGGGAGGAGGACTCTTATAGAATAGACTCCCCTGCCTCCCGAGTTAGAAAGAGTATGGTGACTCTCTGGACACACAGAGGGCAATAGTGCACAGTCCCTGCACCTGGTTTAACTTTAGTTGGGGTTGGAATTTACAAAATGTCCTTGAATGCCATATTGGCAGTGAGGGACAGGTGACAAGGGAATAGCATCCCTCCAGAACGTCGATTCCAAAGCTCAAAACTAACATTACTAACTTGTTTTGCTACAAGTGTCATTGAACCTCTCTGAATGAGCTTCCACAACCTGTGAAAAGGAGCTTGATGATTTCTCTCTGATTTGGTAGTTTTGTCTTGTTGGAATAAATGTATAGTCCTAGGATGGGGTTGCTCCTGCCCGCTGTGCCACCTCGGCAAACCAACTAGCCTGTTCCTGGAAATGCTGCGCTAATGCAGAATGCCCACTAAGCCTGTCCCATGCCGAGCCAACTGTGGTAAGGTAACTACTTCCCCATGCACCAAGCCTTTCCCTGTACTTCCCCCAGAGCCTCTCTCCCTGAACGTTGTCGGGAGAACAGCCGGAGAAGGAGCCTTTCCATTGCCTTATTCACAGGAGGCTCCACTCTGCTCACGGTGCTTCTTAGCCCTGTCTCAGCCCTCTCGAGCCTCACATAAGGAGCCGAGAACCTGCCGGATGTGAAAGAACAATTCTGTGGCTCCAACCACTGATTTTGGAGACCATAACACAGTTTAAGTTATAGCAGTGATGAGAGAAATAATTTTTTCAGGACACAAAGAATCTTCTTTACTTCAACTTTTTATTTTATTTATTTATTTATTTTTAAAGTTTATTTTGAGACAGAGACAGCACGAGTAGGGGAAAGGAGAGAGAGAGAGAGGAGAGAGAGAGAGAGAGAGAATCCTTGATGGGGGCTCGAACCCACGAACTGTGAGATCATGACCTGAGCCAAAATGAAACCAAGAGCTGGATGCTCAACTGACTGAATCACCCAGGCACCCCTATTTTATTTTTTTTAAATGTTTATTTATTTATTTTGAGAGAGAGAGAGAGAGAGAGAGAGAGCAAGGGAGGGGCAGAGGGAGAGGGAGAGAGAATCTCAAGCAGGCTCCAAGCTGTCAGCACAGAGCCCAATGTGGGGCTCTATGTTACCAACCATGAGATCATGACCTGAGCCAAAATCAAGAGTTGGACACTTAACCAACTGAGCCACCCAGGCGCCCCTTAACTTTTTATTTTAAAATGAATTTAGACTTACATAGAAATCGCAAAAACAGTACAGAGAGTTCCTGTGCAACCTTCCCCCAGCTCCACCCAGTGACATTTACCAAACTTTAGTACAACCACCAGAACTAGGAGATTGACAGTAGAATGGTATTATTTTTTTTTTAATTTTTTTTTTCAACATTTATTTTTTATTTTTGGGACAGAGAGAGACAGAGCATGAACGGGGGAAGGGCAGAGAGAGAGGGAGACACAGAATCGGAAACAGGCTCCAGGCTCCGAGCCATCAGCCCAGAGCCCGACGCGGGGCTCGAACTCACGGACCGTGAGATCGTGACCTGGCTGAAGTCGGACGCTTAACCGACTGCGCCACCCAGGCGCCCCTAGAATGGTATTATTAACTAAAGAGATCTTATGAACATGTCAGCACTTCTTACATGCACTCATGGTTTTTTCTTGGTGTGTAATTCTATGAATTTTGTCACATGCATAAATTCATACAAGCACCACCACAATTGGGGTATAACCCCATCATGCCCTTGCCCATCCCCTGTGATCTGTTCTCCCACCACTGGGATTTGTCCCCTCGAGATAAATAAATGGAATCATATGATATGTAACCTCTGATACTGGCTTTTCCCCTCCACTTAGCCTAAAATTGTTGAGCTCCATCCAAGTTATTGTGAATATCAATAGTTAGCTTCTTGTTTTGGCTGAGTAGTATCCCATGGTGTAGATGTGATGCAGTCCTAGCATTCATCCATTGAAGGACATTTGGTTTTTTTCCAGTTTGGGGATATTACAAGTAAAAGCTGCTATGAATATTTGTGAATGGTTTCCTTTGTTTTTAAGACTAATTGTAGCTACACCAAAAGCCTTTTCTCTCCCTATATGAATAAATTAGCCTAAAGTTTCCCATTGAAAAAAGTGCCAAAAAAAATCAGAAAAATAAACCTTCCCTCCTCTGCTAATAGTATTTAATATATTAAGTATAATATTAGCTATATTAAGCCCAAAATCTTCAAGAAATTTTATAAGCTTTTGCTTTTCTGTTATGAATCAGACATTAAATTCTCATGAAGCAAAATTTAAGGTAAACCTGAAACTGAAAACCTATTTTTTTCTCTCAAGATTGTGATTCATAGTTTATGATGACAACAAGGTGCTGGGGTAGAATTCGTCACTGATTGATTGACTGGTGAATTGATTGGTTGATTGATTAAATTTACAAACAGTTATTGAGTACCTATTAAAGCCCAGGACAAGACAGAATACAGAGGTGAGCAAAAAAGAAACATGTTCTCATGGTAGTAGATAGTAACGAAACAACTACCCAAATAAATCTCTAATTACAAATGTGGTAAGTGATCTGAAGGAAATCCCAGGATACTCTTTAAGAGAACAACTGGAAATCCTAAACTAATCCAGTTTAGGCATCAGTTTGGGCATCAGGGGAGGTGTCTACCTAGGAATTGCCATTTAAGCTAACATCTGCAGAGTGAGAATAAGCTAGGGACCAAGGTTCCTCCAAGAGGAATCTTGAGAAAACTTGTGAAAGATTTTGAAATGAACTACCCCCTCCCCCCAAAAGATTACTAGATATCCTCTCTGGGGTACTCTTTTGAGTTATCTGATTCTATATGGAATCATCCCTTTCATTGTCTTTGAATTATTTTTTGACCCTTTAAGTTAGAGAAAACTAACAGTGATGCAAAAAAATGATTACCTACAGAAATGTAAATGAATTTTTCGGATGGAATTTCATTGATTATTGCCATGTGGATATTAACCAAATTTGCATCTCTTTGTACATTTATTTCAGCTTTTCTGATAACTAATAAATGTGTGTGTTTGAATTCTCCATCGCATTAATTTCTGTGTATGGTGTAAGGAAGAACCCAACTTTATTCTTTCACATACTGGTGAAAGAATAAACCCAGTTATACCAGCACGTTTTGCTGAAAAAACTAATCTTTCTCCATTGAATTGTTTTGGCACCAGGGTCAAAAATCAGTTGACAATAAATATAAGGGTTTATGTCTCGACTTTCAATTCCATTTTATTCATCTGTGGTTTTGTCCTCATCCCAGGACCATACTGTCTTGGTTACTGTAGCTTTGTTGTAAATTTTGAGATCAGGAATTGTGAGTGCTCCAGCTTTTTTTTTTTTTTTCAAGATTTGTTTTCCTGGTCTTCTTGGTCTCTTGTATTTCCATATGAATTTTATGATCAGCTTGTCAATCTCTTCAAAAAAGCTAGCTGGGATTTTGATAGAAATTACATTGATCTGTAGATCATTTGAGGAAGTATTATTATCTTAACAACAGTAAGTGTCCTAGTCCATGAACATGAGACATTTTTCCATTTATTTGGCTCTTTAGTTTCTTTCAATGATATTTTGTAGTTTTCAATGTACAGTGTTGCGTTTCTTTTGTTGAATTTATTCTTAAGTATTTTATTCTTTTTGAAACTATTATAAATGTAATTATTTTCTTAATTGGTTGTTCATTGCTAGTGTACAGAAATACAATTGATTTTTGCATATTGATCTTGTAGCCTGCAATTTGGCTGAATTCATCTATTAGTTCTAGTAATTTTGTGTGTGTATGTGGAATTCTTTGCATTTTGTGTGTGAAAGGTCCTTTTTGAATCCTCTGAACTGGAATAGTTGTAATGTTTTACTCTTACCTTTATTAATTAATGAATGTCTAAGTTTATTTGGACTGCTAAAATGAAATACCACAGACTGGGTAGCTTATGCACAATTGAAATTTATTGTTTGCAGTTCTGGAGCCTGTAAGTCTGAGGTCAATGTGCCATCATGATTGGATGAGGTTCTTCTTCTGGGTTGCAGACTTCTTCTATCCTCACGTGGTGGAAAGAGCTGGGGATAATTAAACACTTTACATTTCTATTGTGTAAGGTAGGCAACCAAAGTGTTTCAAGCAGGGGAGTGATATGTTCTATTATGGTCTATAAAAAGATCACTCTGCAGAGAAAGGACTGGAAAGGATACAGTCAAGAGGTGATGCCATATGTCAGGTGAGAGGTGGTGCAGAAAGAACAAATGGGTGAATTTGATATATACGTTTTGGAAAAGAAGGCAACTTGGGGATTGATTACATGTTGATGAGGGATAGAGAAGTTGACTCCCAGGTCCCATCACAAATGTCAGGGTGGATGGAGATGCCTTTGATAGAAATATGTAGGGAGCCATAGCACCTGAGCTACAAAAAGTATTATCATGGTATTGAGGTTTTCACCTTCTTCCTATTACTAAAGAAAGACACAAAACTTGCCCTCCACCTCATATCTCCTCTAAGAACCTTTTCTTTGCTCAGCTAAACACACTTCCCTGCACAGAGGAGAAGTGATAAACTTATTTTTGTGTTCTGGGGGGAGATACACATCTCATTCGATTCACAAAGCAAACCTGGAGATGTTATTATTGTAGGTATGGAATCTGAAGGTCAACGAGGACAAGTAGCTTGTTGGGGTCACATGGAGTCCATGGCCAAGTTCACATATGAAATCAAAATGTCTGACTCCAATGCTCACACTAGGAATGTTCTTGCTAAAATCATTAACTTTGTAACCTTGGGCAAATCTATTTACCTTTCTTAGTCTTGTTTTTCACACCTGTAAAATGTGCCAAATAACCCCTATCTTACAAGATGTCTTGATGAGTAAAGCAGTATTTGTAAAGGATTAATATAAAATTCCTCTGTGTTTGGATTTCCAAAAAGCAAGAATAGACTATTGGCAAAGCTGCCTCTTTCTTTGCCTTTTGTCATTGACATTTCCATTGCTCATGCTTGTTTTCCCTTTCCTGTCTCGCTACAAGTGTGTGCCCACTCTCCTTGCCCCAGGGGCACTTGTTCTGATGTATTCAATGTGTACCTTTGTTGAGATGTGTATTCTTGAACACTAAATAATGCTTTGTGGGATTTTAATGTACATGGATGATGAAGTGTGATAATCTCAATCTGTCCTCTTTTAAACAACTCAGCAGTGGCTGGATAGAAATCCAGTGCGTTGAATTTTACTGCTTCCCACTTTCCATTGGATGCATACCCTTTCTGTTCTGCATTGTTTCCAATTTCTTTTTTTTTTTATTTTTTTTAATGTTTGTTATTTATTTTTGAGAGAGAGAGACAGATAGACACGGCATGATCAGGGGAGGAGCAGATAGAGGGAGACACAGAATCCGAAGCAGACTCCAGACTCACAGAGCCCGACGTGGGACTCGAACTCATGAACCGTGAGATCATGACCTGAGCCGAAGTCAGACGCTTAACCAACTGAGCCACCCAGGTGCCCCTCCAATTTCTTTTTATTTTTTTTAAAGTTTATTTGTTTATTTTGAGTAAGAGAGAGAGAGCAGGGGAGGGGCAGAGAGAGGGGAGAGAGAGAGAGAGAGAGAGAGAGAGAGAGAGAGAGAGAGAGAATCCCAAGCAGGCTTCCTAACACAGGACTCGATCTCATGACCTAGCTGAAATCCAACGCTTAACCGCCTGAACCACCTAGGGTACCCCTGTTTAGTACAATTCCTAGGGGTAAACTCTGGCCTGTGCCTGAGATGACCTTAATGCTATCCTCAGCTTTACCAAATCTTAGGTTTCTTTCTGCCTGTAATCCCCTGGCCTCTCCTTCTTAGAGCATTTACTTTAGAAAACTTGAAACTGTAAAATCATTCTCTGCCTCTTTGAAATATATAAAAATCTTCTCCCAGGATCTTGTCAGTTTTACTATCCTGGTAGGACCAAGTCTCAAGGACTTAGAAACCATTGCTTTGAAAGGTAATCATCAAGGAAGACAGCACCCCTGTAATCCCAGTCTCTGTGGGACTGTGGGAGCCTAACTTCAATAGGTGTCAATTAGCAAACACTGACTAATCACAGAGAAGCACCTTTACAAACTCAGGAACAACTCCATGCGCTGGGTGCATCCCACAGATCCATCTCCTGCTAAGGTCCTTCACTACTTTTCTTAGCTCACCCCAGTGTTTCAGAATCCTCCTGCCCTTTGTTTCAGTTGGGCTTGAGTTCATTCTCTCTCCCCTATTGTAACAGTCTTGAATAAAGTCTTTTTTTTTTTAATTTTTTAATGTTTATTTATTTTTTTTTTGAGAGAGAGTGAGAGAGCGAGAGAGCATGAGTGGGGGAGGGGAAGAGAGAGAGACACACACAGAATCTGAAGCAGGCTCCAGGCTCTGAGCTGTCAGCACAGAGCCCGACGCGGGGCTCAAACTCATGAAGTGAGCTGAAGTCAGACGCTTAACTTTTTTTTTAGTTTTTTTAAATGTTTATTTACTTTTTTCTGAGAGAGAGAGAGAGAGAGAGAGAGAGAATAAAGTCTTGATTGCTTGTTTAACTTTGTCTAGGGCAAGTTTTTACTTTGACACTGCAAGTCCCAGTGGTGGGAAAGGGTAGGACAAAGGCATCTGCCCATAGTGGCTCACTGACCCATCTCCAGGACTCCCACCCTCCTCTGGCTCCTGCTCTCCCCACCTGCCGCCCAGAGCCCCGTGCCTCCACCCCTGGTTCCTCCTGTGTGTGTCCAGGGTTCTGGCCTCCTCTGCTATGTTTGATCTGTTCATGGCACTCTGTTCATTTTCCATCTTCAAGAAATTTGATGAAAACCCTAGACTATTCACCTTTCTTCCTGCCATACTCTTTGATTTCTTCAAAATTATTATTTCAGTGGTGTTTGGATAGGAGAAATTCTAAATTGAGGAGTTCTTGTCTGCCACTTTGAGCTGAAACATGCTCTTGATTTCCAAACTGGCTCCAAGTGTTCTTTCCCTTTGTAAAGAGATCTTTGAACCCAAATTCCTGCCAAGCTAACAAGAGCCTATCAAAAATATCAGAAAAAGCAAACAATTACCCATCACTACTGGTAATGAAATAAACTAACAGCAAAAGAAAATAATGGAAAATTTGGTTTGCACAGCTTTTCTCAAAAAAAAAAAAATGTTGGTGTATGAACTTCCATAAAGCAAAAAGGAGTCCAAAACCCTCAGTGAAATCCCAATTCCTTATCTGATGGTGAGATACTAGAGCCACCTGCAGGTCATTTACCCATGTACTCATTTCTCCTTCCTTATTGTTGAGTAAGGGGGTGGAAAGACACATTGTGCAGCAATACATCATGCAGGCACAAAGCTAGGTTATGGAGGAAAAACTTATAGTGCCCCCCCAACCCCTTTGTCCCATGGAGAAGCATTATTGGACCAGTCACACCACTGGATGCACCATGGAGAGTGTTGCTGGAAAGATATTCTGCTCCTGAGTTTCTTCACCAATTTATAAGGAAGTTAGGAGGGGTCAGGGAGAGCCAGCTGTTTATACATAATCGGAGCTGTCTGGACTGGTCTTGCTGGGGAGAAAAACATCTGGAGCTTAGATGCTGGTTGTCTAAGGACACTTGCATAGGTATCATCTTATCCTAGAAAGTAAATATTTTAAGCTTTGTGGGCCATGCAAAGTCTCTGTCACATCTGTCCAGCTCTGTACTTATACAACAAAAGCAGCCACAGGCAATATGTAAATAGATGGGCATGGCTGTGTTCCAATAAAACTGTATTTGCAAAAATAAGCAGCAGGCTGATGGCCTCTGACTCATTACCTAGTATCTTGGTAAAATCCAGCTCATTTTTTAGAGTAAAAGTGGGGGTGGAGACATGCTGCTTAGGTCATCATCAAAGGGTTTGCCACTCCTAGTCCACCCATCCAGTACTCCTTTGCCTCATGGGACTGATGGTCTTGTGAAGGAGAGAAACATTAAAGAAATTATCATGTATAATAAATATGTAATTAAAAAGTATGATAAGAGCTATGAAGGATTAGTTGTGGGATTTTATGAAACAGTGTGACTGGAGACCAAACTTACAGTAGGGGCTAATGCAAGTCTACCCTAAGGAAGAATCATTTAACTAGTCCTAAGTGATGGGTGAGGGCTGGCCAACTAAGGGTGGGTGGAATGGAAGAGGGAATAACATATACAAAAGCTGTGGGGCAACACTGAGGATAGTGCATTTGAGGTAATAAAAGAAAGTCAAGTGTGGCTGGAGCACCAAGACAAGGTAGAAAGTGGTGCAGGATAAGCCTCAGGAGACAGGCAGGGGCCCCATTGTGGGGATATCTGGCAGGATATGTCATAAGGGTTTTGGATTTTATTCCAGTTATAATGGGAAGCTCTTAGAGGATTTTCAGGTGGTTGCAGTGGAGAATTGAGGGGATGGGGAAAGAATTGAAGTGGAGAGCTCAAGTGGAGTATATTGTGGTCATCAGGGCAAGAGATAAAGATGACTTCTGTTGGTGTGACTTTGTTCATGTCTGCAGATGAAGTTTGTGTAGGAATCTATTTGCAGTTACTTTCATTTTTTAAATGAATATCATTTCAGTGGAACAACAAATTAAAAAATTGGTTTCCTATAAGCTTTTTGCTTTACTCATCCTACTTATGAAGTTAGAATTTAAGAGGTCCTTGATTAATGCTTAATCAAATGGTATAGACTGCCCTCAAACAATCAGTCCCATTTACCAACTTTGTTGATTAATTTTTTGTGAACAATTTAAGCTACTTTTATTAATTTAATATATTGAATTAAAAATTTTTTAATGTTTACTTATCTTTGAGAGTGAGAGAGGAGCAGAGAGAGAGGGAGACACAGAATTAGAAGCAGGGTCCAGGCTTTGAGTTGTCAGCACAGAGCCCGACGCGGGGCTTGAAGTCACGAACCGTGAGATTATGACCTGAGCCAAAGTCAGACACTTAACCGACTGAGCCACCCAGGCACCCCAATTTAATATGTCGAATTTTTAAAAGTACTCAACATGCCTGATCTAACATTCAGAATCTTCCAAAGCACTTCACTCCTGTAAGTAACACATTAAAATTAGAAATGAAGAAAAATCAAGTTGTGTTAAACATTCCAGTATTCTCCACTAACTCAACCAAATTATTTCACCTCCCACCTCAAAATCACAAGTACAAAATAAATGATTTAATTACACATTTTATATTGGAATCACAAGGATAATCTGTAATGGACCCCAATATACCATATTAAAGGTATATTATATACACTTTAACTTCCAAATAATATGGATGATTCCAATGATTATAAATGTATTTCTAATCTTTGTAATATTGAGTATTAATATTGTGCTTGACTTTCATATTTCTACCTCTGTTTAATGATAACCATTCTGTGGCTTGTCCACTAGGGTAAGATTACTGGGCCAGTTATTTATGGTCTTCACCAGATCACTGACCCAGCAGTGGGTTGAGACCTGGGCTTGCACACTTCACGGGTGACTGCACTCCATCATGACTGGGCACATGGAGCTCTATCTATTTTCATAGTCAAGATGACAACAGGAGACTTGGAGTTCACTTCCTTTAAAATGGGTTAGTGGCTTCTAGGGTTTTAAAAATTTATTTATTTATTTATTTTAACACTTACTCATTTTCAAGAGACAGAGCATGAGCAGGGGAGGGGCAGAGAGAGAGGGAGACACAGAATCTGAAGCAGACTTCGGGCTCTGAGCTGTGAGCACAGAGCCCAATGCAGGAGTTGAACTCATTAACTGTGAGATCATGACCTGAGCCGAAGTTAGATGCTCAACCAATTGAGCCACCCAGGTGCCCCATTCTAGGTTCTAATTATACCCTCGAATGATTCTTCTGTGTTATGATGTAGACAGAAGCCAGTGTTTTTACTGACAATGTAGCAAATATTCCTCATAGCTAGGCTAGGTTTTGTCATTTCATTAGTTCTTTAGGACATTTACTACTGTCCTCTTTGGCACTAAAGATGCTTTAATTTTTTTTTTTGTTGTTTATTTTTTTGAGAGAAAGAGAGTGAGAGCATGTGAGTGGGGCAGAGAGAGAAGGAGAGAGAGAATCCCAAGCAGGCTCCACGCTGTCAGCACAGAGCCCAAGCAGGGCTCAATCTCACAAACCATGAGAACATGACCTGAGCCAAAACCAAGAGTTGGATGCTCAACTGACTGAATGCCTGGCCATCAGTCCTTTAGATAGTCAATCTGTAATTCTTTTCTCTGATCTGTGTGGATGGAATTTTGTATCCCCTGCTAAGGCAGTGTCTGGCTTTCTTCAGCAATTTCTTTCTGTATAATTGAATCCTGAATTTTTGTGATCTTTCTGACTGGCCATCACTCTCAGATGCCTGATTGGATTCTGTATACCTGCCAAGCCCTCATCTGCTTCTGAGGTACATCATGAGGTCATGCCAATGAGGGCTTGGACTGGGGTGGTGATGAGGGAGCCAAAGTAGATGGATTTGAGAAGGATTTTGCAGAGCAAAGAGATTTGTTCGCAGATTGGAATGGGGGTGGTGGTGATGAGGGTGAGGGGTTTTAAGGCTAACTTTCTCTTTCCAGCTTTAGTAACTTGGAGAATGGAGATTCTATTTCCTGAAGAGGGAGACATGAAAAAGGAGCACATCACGTGGCAGTTGTAGTTCCACATTTACGGGACACTCTCTATCCATCTCAGCTCCCTGCAGAGCCAAGCATCCCAGATAACTAAAGAGCCACACCTGAACGGCAGCAAGAGTGAACTGCCCTTGTGCTCTATTTTCTGGAACCTCTTCTGTGAAGGTCATTAGCTGTTATCCCCCAGCTGAGAAGAAGTGCTCTTCAAGAGGGAGTTGTTCCAAAAATTCTCATGGCAACCCTCCCCTCTTTAGGCTTGTTTCTGAGCTTGAGTGACCCCATCCATCTATCCATCCATCCATCCATCCATCCATTTGTTCAACAGTGCTTACTCTGTACCAAGTCCTTTCTAGTCACTGAGGATAGAACAAAATCTCTGCCCTCCTGAAGCTCACATTCCAATTATAAGAAGACAGATAAACATAAATAAGTAAATATATAGTAAAATTCAAGTTGGTAAGTGCCATGGAGGTAAAGACAAAAAGTGGGGAAGGAGGATTGAGGAATTGTGTGTTTGTGTGTGTGTGTGTGTGTGTGTGTGTGTGTGTGAGAGAGAGAGAGAGAGAGAGAGACAGAGAGACAGAGAGAGAGAGAAAGAGAGAGAGATGCTATATAATATCGGATGTTCAAAGAAGGGTTTCCTGATAAGGTGGCGTTTGAACATGACCTGAAGGAAGCTGACCAGATGTGGAGCATGAGTATTCTAGCAGTGGGAACAGGCACAAAACCCTGGGGCCTGGATCCTGCCTGTTATGTTTGTCAGGACCACAAGGAAGGCATTGAAGTGGAGTGGAGGAAGCTAGGGAGAAAGTAAGAGATGACGTCAGGTAGTGTGGAGGCTAGTGGGCAAATCATGCAGGATCTTGTAGACCTTGTAAGGACTTTGATTTTGATTCTGAGATAGAAAACCATTGTGGCGGGCTGGAGTTTGAGCAGAAGAACAGAGTGACCTGACATGTTTGTGAAAAGTTTCATTGGATGTTCTGTTGAGATTACAAGCATGGAGACTCTTTGGAGGCAAAGAGTCTTTCTTGGTGAAAGATGGTGAGTGGTGGAATAGCAGTGGAGGTGGCAGTGAGTGCTCAGGTTTTGGATGTACGAAGTACAAGATACGTGAGGTGGGAAAGAAAAAGCAGAATCACAGATTACTACAGGATTTTGTTCAGAGCCATTGGAAGGATGGAGCTTCCATTTACTATGATGGAAAGACAAAGGAGGAGCAGATCTGGGGACATTCTGGAGTTCGGTTTGGACCAATTTTGAGAAGATATTAGACAGCTAAGTGGAGACATCTCGGCTGGAGAAGTATAATTTTGGAACTTGGCAGCATATAGGGGAATATGGAAGCTATGAGTCTGGCTGAGATCACCTAAAGAGAGAAGACCAAGGAGGGTTAGGAGGACTATACTCTAAATGGACTTTATAGTAAAATAGGAGTAATGAGCTTGACACCACAGGGAAGTGGGTATGGTTAAATGATGTGTATGTAGAGCACTTGGCACAATTCTTGGCACGTAAGCTCCTTCCTTCCCTCCTATAGGCAGACAGGTTCACTTCACTGGGGGCCAGATGGCTGTGGTTACTTGGAGGACTATGAGTCCCAGGACTTTGTGTTTCCACTGCTCCATCTACAGCCTATTTGACTGGTGTGGTCCTCCTGCAACAGAGCGTCACTGTCCCTTTACCCAATGCACTCTTTCCCATCCTTCCCAGAGACCCCAAACCCTCCCCACCTCCTCACTGATTCTTGTCCCTTTGGCTTTGGGATTTGAGCTCCCTCAAAGCTTTGATCACATTTTAGTGTGAGTAGAGGTGCAGAGAACTGGTTTCCAGATGGGAATTGAGTGAGAGGAAGCCCAGGTGCATTAGGGCTCTAAGGGTTGGAATTTGGAAGAGCGAGAAGCAGTAAAGTGAGGAAATGGGCCTTGACAAGAGAATGTGAGGACACCTAAGATAGACTGTTAATTTCCTGCCTGACAGTATAGGGGCCCCCCACATCCTATACCACTAAACTCACGGATGTACAGAGATCTCTGACCTATGGTGTCAAACAGTATCCTTCTTCCATAGGAGCTTAGGATTGAGGCAGAAAGCCATGGTATGTCTTCTCCAAGACCTGAGTTTGGGGGGGCATGACCTGGACTACAGCAGCATCCCTGAGCCCCTTCTCTGATCTGTGTCCAGTGTAGTGTGGCCAGGCTGGCATTAGCCTTGGCATCCCCAAGAGCAGAGCTGAGTACCTCCCACCTACCTCCCTTTTCCTCCTTGTACCACACAGAGCTCTGCCACACCAGGCAGCAGGGGTAAGGCCCAATCGAGCAAATGAAGAGATTGCAGGACCTCAGGGTTTGGGGTGAGTGGCTTTGGGTGTGGAAGAGAACGGGTTGCTATTTAAACTAGGTCTGCAGGGGTGGTGAGAGAAGTAAATACTTAAATGGCAGAGGTGTGGGGAAGAGCTCTGAAGGAACTTACATGATCCCTGGGCTGGAGCACTGTTTATGGGTTCTAGAATAATCTGCCACAAACCGGATAGGGATTTTCCGCAAGGTGTAGTTGAAACAGCACGCAATGGGCTTTAATTGAACTGGTTCTGCAAGGTGGAGGGCCATGTGATGCTGGAAGCTTCTCCACAAGGCAGCTTAGATCTGTATCTCTATTGCCCAGAGCATCAGAGGAAAAGACCAGACTAGAGCACCTGGTAGAGGGGCGGGAGTGGGGGCTAGGGTATGTCCTCTCCTCGGCCTCTCTTTCTCTTTCCCCTGTTAAATTATCCTTCTGTAGGGCCACCTGGCATGCTTGGTTGGTAGGGCGTGTGACCCTTGATCTCAGCGTCGTGAATTTGAGTCCCATGTTGGACATAGATATTACTTAAAAATAAATTTATCTTCCTCGAAAACCTCTCTTCCCTCCCTACTTCCTTCCCTACTTCCTGTCCCTCCTGACCTCTTCTCTCAGACTCTCTCCTAGGGTTGGGATGACTCTGGTCAAAGCATTTCCAATTTCTTTCTTTCTTTTTTTAAAATGTTTGTTTATTTTTGAGAGAGGAGGGAGGGGGAGAGAGAGAGAGAGCACGCAGTGGAGGAGGGGCAGAGAGAGGGAGACAGAGGATCTGAAGCCAGCTCTGTGCTGACATCAGACAGCCTGATCTGGGGTTCCAACTCACAAACGGTAGGATCTTGACCTGAGCCAAAGTCGGACACTTAACGGCCACCCAGGCTGCACAAAGTGTTTCCAATTTCGGACAGTCTTCAGGATTTGGGAATAAGAAATCAGAATTCCTGGGAATTCTTAAATCGTAAATTAGTCAATTTTTTTAAAATTGAGATTTAATTGATAATAAAACATTGTATTCATTTTAAATGCACTGTATATTTTCCATAACACTTCATTTTCATGTTTTTAAATAATAATACATGACCATATACTAAACAATGAATCACTTCTCCGTGATCGGGTTGTACTGAAAATTTCAGAGCTTTTCTCTAAAAAAAAAAAAAAAAAAAAAAAAAAATTAAATGTAAAGTAATAAATGGTGTCTCTAAATGTTATGACAAGATTATACATTCAATAATATGTCAAATGTCCTCTAGCAGATATAATCGATAATTGAAAATATGAAAAAAGGGAATATTAACACAAAATAAATGTCACGAAAAATTATTTAAAAATTGAAAAAAACACTACTACTTTTTAATATTTAAGGTATTTAAAAGGGGGTGGGCACCTGGGTGGCTCAGTTGTTTAAGCATCTGACTTTGGCTCAGGCCATGAACTCACTTTCATGAGTTCAGTCCCACATTGGGCTCCGTGCTGACAGCTCAGAGCATGGAGACTGCTTTGGATTCTGTGTCTCCTTCTCTCTCTGTCCCTTCCTCCCCCATCTCAGAAATAAACATTAAAAAAATTTTTTTTAATATTTAAAAGTTATCATTCAAAGATGAAATTTTAAAAAACAGAAATCATTAATTTTCCTATTTGTAGTCTTTATCTTTGTTTTGTAACAAATATTGCAAATGTAGAAACATTTTTTTTCCATTTTGTATTGCTGTTGGCCAAATTGTTCAAAGTATGTCCAAATGCATCTTCAAGCTGGGTGTTTGTGTCTATAATTTTTCATACAAGTTTGTTTCCTTTTTAAACAATGGGCATTTCTTGTCTGTACTGACTGGTTTTTCCAAAGTGATATTGCTTTAGATAATTTAGAGTTTGCATACGAATTAGCAAACATTTCTGGTTTCATGTCCCAGGATTCCACAACGTTTACATATTTTTTCTTTGTATTTCTCCTGCCAAAGCATTTGTAAAGAACTAGAGCCTACAGCAATTGTCTGCCAAACGCCAGATAATGTCAACATTATTGTTCAAATAACAATATATTCACATCCTATAGCAAGAATCACAGTTGAAATTTGCCCATTGAAGGGCTTATTTTGCTTTCAAAAAATTTTTTTGGAACAGCAGTTATATGATTTGCCCTGAGTATATTTGGTATGCAAACTCATTAGCATTCACATAGCAGCAGACAGGGCCATGGACGCATACTTGTGACGTGGCTATGGCTTCAGCCTGTTGGATCCTGACTGCTTCTACCTTACAGGCTCCTGTCCGGGTTTCCCAAAATGCTGATCTTAATTTTGAATTCTGTGTGTCGCATTTCCCATTCTTGCTCTAGATGTCAGTAGATTCCGTTAAATCAGTTAACACTTCTATGTTGATTGTTAAGCTTTAATTCATGCAGGAGAATTATAATACTTTCCCCCATTTTCCCAATTTCTCAACTGAGTTTTCTTGGGGCTTGGGATTTGGAAAAACATAACTTTCTAAGAAATACTGGGAAGGAGTTGCCATATGAAATTTCTAGTGGATGCCCAGGGTAGGGCACAACAGAGCAGGACTGGTCCCCTCCCTCCGAGAGGGTCCTCCTTCATGGGCCTCGGAGAATGATAGAAGGAGAGGTTTGCAATGTTATGAGGAGCAGAGCCTTGGCTACAAAGCAGGAAAACTACACTTGTCCTTGTTTCTGTTCCTGAAAGCTGTGTGACTCCAAACAGGGCTCACCCTTTCTGAACGTGTATCCTTAAAATAGCAAATATCGATGGGGCAAGCACTTTGTATTGATATATAGTGGTGATTGTTACAATAAAGGCCTTATTACCCTTGCATAACAGATCAAGAATCTGAGGCTCAGGAGGCCTGAATGAGGCAGAGAAGGTCACAGAAGGTCACAGACTGACCAGTGCAGAGCTTCCAGACTGAGACTCCCTGGGAGCAGAGATAGTGTGTGCCTCTGTCCATCACCGTAGCAATGAGAACTGGATTTAGGGGAAAGCATTAAGGAGCTCTATAGCTAGCTGAAGTCAAAATTCCTGGAAAACCGGCCATCATGCCTTGGACTAGTAGGGAAGTCAAAACAGAGTCCTAGGACTAAGTGTATTTTCATCTCCGATTCTGGTTGAAATTCAGCTCTGGAGAGCAGTTTCCTGGGAAATGTCCCCCCAGGGCCCTTCTGTGGCCAGCCCTCTGCAGGGAGGCAACCATTCCAGTTTAGGGTGGAAAGAACAGTGAACTGGGGGATAGGACGCCTGGGGTCTAGCCCTGCCTTTAAAAAAATTTTTTTTAACATTTATTTTTGAGAGAGAGAGAAACAGAGCATGAATGGGGGACACAGACTCCGAAGCAGGCTCCAGGCTCTGAGCTGTCAGCACAGAGCCTGACATGGGGCTCAAACTCACAGACCATGAGAGCATGACCTGAGCCAAAGTCGACATTTAACCAACTGAGCCACCCAGCTGCCCCTAACCCTGCCTTTTTCAGTCACCTGCTGACTTAGAGTATCCCACAGATATTTATTAAGAGCTTACTCCATGCCAGGGGTAGCTCTATGCTGTGAACGGAACTAGACAAATCTTAAGGGGAGAGGGGGAAGGCTGATATGGGGCTCAAATGCCCCCACAGGCCAGGCTGACAGCAGGTCGATATGACTCCGGCAATGGGGACTCCCAAGACCTGGGAGCTCATCCCCTGTCTAAAGGGACGGCACCCACCATCTCAGTTTCAGTGTAAGGTTAGCTTGTGGAAACTTGGGCTCATGTCTGGTAGGTCTTTCATATTTGCAAAAGAAATGGGAAATACAGATTTTTAAGTGCTTCCAATTTTTAAATGTTGGAAACTGATCAACGTGTTGTAAAACCCCATCTATGCTATGAAGACAGGTTGATTCTTTCCAGCTTCCTCTCTCCCAGCCTATGCTGATGCGTGGACTCCCTACAGGAGGGGGCAAAGCAGATAGCTTGGAAGGTGCTGGATCAGCTTCTCTCTGCTGGGTACCCAAGGGTCAGGGAGGCTGAATTCAGAGGCAGGTTTTCCTCTCCCCAGAGGAAGCAGAAGTGCCCAACCAGGAATGGGGAGATACCCTTGGTAAAGATGCTGTCTGTTTTTCAGGGACCCGTAGGCAGCCTATTCTGGACCATCTCTGTCTTCTCCCCACAGCTCCCTGCCCTCCAACCACTGTGCTGTCTTTGTTAGAGGAATGAGAGTAACAGGCCTCACCTTCATCGGCCTCAGAGTGGAGGGCGAAGACAATGAGGAGGAGAAAAGCCAGCATAGCCAGGCTGCCCCTCATCCTTCCGGTGGCTCACCAGCTGCAGAAGCAAGATGGGGCCGAAGACTCCTGGGTTCTCTGACTCTTTGAAATTTGGGCTCCGACTGTCCTTTATAAAAGGTTGCTGGTCAGGAAGTCACGAGATAGAAAAATCTGAGATTGCATGTAAGTTTTGTTTCTTTGGAATTATGACATGTGATGACATATCTAAATATGAGAACTGAGTCAACTTATTCAAAGAGAAGTAGAGGCAGACAATGACCTCAGGTTTCACATTTGGCTTACATCTTGTATGTGGGGGTAGGGGAAGACCAGAGACGAGGGCTTTGGGGTAGAAACTATCCTTCTTTCCTGCTCCTCCCCAGGGAGCCTGGTGAAGCCTGCTCTTCAGGTCCTTAATTAAATACTGGTGTGTTGGGGGATGTCCGTGGGAGGAAGTCAGACAAAGAAAGTAGTAGGAGATGGACTTACAAGTGAGGAAGAGAATAAAGCAGAGTGAGGTCATAGAGAGAGCCAGGGTCTGAGTGGTGGTTGCTTGGTAAGCCTGGCTAGGAGCTTATTCAGAGGAGGTGTCATTACAGCTGAGACCTGCTTGTTGAGAAGGAGACTCGCACAAATCAGGAGCCCACATGTCTTGGGGAAAGGGAACAGCAAGGACAAAGCCCCAAGGTGGGATAGGTTTGTGCATCACGGGGGGGGGGGGGGGACAGGTGGAAGAGCAGGTGACAAGAGTGAGGGAGTAAGGGTGAGTGATTGGAGATGAGGTCCATTGTCCAGGTCCTTTTGGTCCTGTCTCTCCACAGTTTATATCTCATTTCACTACTGTCCCATCCACACAGGCACTGCAGGCAGTGACAGAGCAAGCCAGCATGGCTCGTATTCCCAAGAGCCTTCAGTCGCTATATCCTGGAGAGCAGGTGGGTGGGTTCAACAGGAATATGTAAAGACTTCAGTCTCCCTCCTTTAGGTGGATGCAGAGGATTTCAGCTGCCTGCTTTCTCCCGACATATGAAGAATATTAGTGGGGGTCTGATCTCCCCATTTCTTGTAAGTTAAGAGAGGTGGAGGTACCTAGAGGGATGCCTCTGGTGGCTGTCTCTCCTCCCTATGGGCTACTGTGTGTGCACAGGAGAGGGCAGGTGGCAGACAGTGGCCTTTGCCCCCTTGGTTAGCAGAACATCAGATGGGAGGGATGGGGGGGACACACATGGACAGGAGGGTGGAAGAAGCTGATTTGTACCATTGTTTGGGTCACCATTCTGAGTTACTGGTGACACTGACTCATGTGCCTTCTATGCTCTGGTAAGCAATGTGCACCCTTCTCTTGGACCTTCAGTCCTGCTTGACTGACTCTGCTTTCCCTATTCAAAAGAGAAGAGCTGGACTGGGGAGGGGGACTTGGGGAGGATTAAGGCTCCAAGGTTTTACTTTTTTTGGTAAAGTTGTTTTTTTTTTTTACATGCTGGAGCACACAACACTGGTGTGGCCCACGATACACTGTACCTTAGTTTCCTGAATTACTGTTTCCCCAGTTGGTCCTGGGGCACTTTTGTTGAATGCCAAAAATCAGAGCCTCTGTCCACAGCTCTTTTCAGCCCACTCTTCCTCAGATGTTCATTGATTGCTACTGGAGAAGGCAGTGGGGTTCATTTAGCTGGACTTGGCCCAGCTGAACACATGCTGACTTGCAGTGAGCACTTCCTTTTTAAAGTGCCAACAAAGGGTTTCTTCCCAAGAACTGCATAGGTGTAGAATCTTGCCCAGAACAAAAGTGGCTGACCACTCTCAAGTCCATCCATCTTTCCACCTCCGTTTTGGGAAAGTTGCTTGCCATTTGCTTGTCACCAATGTTTTACAAGCTCTCTGCCTCCCAAGGATCCACAAAGGTGATCAGTCTCTATCCTCTTTTAGCTACTTCATGCAAGCCAAGGAATGAAATGTCATACAATCTACCCAGCCGTCTTGGGCTTTTGATTTATTCTCATCTATGTGAATTATACCCTTTCTAGGGAGGGGCAAATAAAAACTAGAGACTAAGAGTTCTGTTTTGTATCTTCCACCTGTTCAGCTAACACTCTTTGTTCAAAATTAATTCATTCATTGACTCATTCATGTATTCTGTAAATAATTATTGAATGCATACTATGAGTTGAGCATTGTCTAGGAATCAGAAAATTTTTTAATTAATTTTTTTGAAGTTTATTTATTTATTCTGAGAGACAGAGTGAGCGGGGGAGGGGCAGAGAGAGAGGGAGAGAGAGAATCCCAAGCAAGCTCCACACTGTCAGTGCAGAGCTTGACATGGGGATCAATCTCATGAACCATGAGATCATGACCTGAGCTGAAATCAAGAGTCAGATGCCTAACAGACGGAGCCACCCAGGCACCCCTAGATTTATGGGGTCTTCTGTATAGGGTCTTCTGCAAATGGAAGCAAGCAATGGGCTTTTGACACTTTTCTCTTAAAACAAAGGCTTTCATCATGATTCATTGTTAAAAATGCCACAATATGGAGAAATTTAGAAAATAGTTAAGCAAAACTAAGTAAGCAGAAATCCCCTGTGATCCCACAGTCACATTTTTATATGTCTCTTTGTCTTTTCCTCTACATGCTGTCTCCCTAGCTGACTTCACATCAAATAAACCAATTTCATGACCCGTGCTTTGACACATTGTGAACCATTTCATTTCATTATAAAATTGTATGTGTAGTGTAAACTAATTTCTAACAAAAATGGTGTGTGCTTTTTATAGAATTTTGAAGAAAAGAAAAGAAAAAAAATACCCTCAGTTGTAACACTATGAACATTTTAATGTGTAGCTTTCTGGTCATTTTCCTATACATCATCATACACATTACATACATATACAATGAAAAATGGGGTCATGCTTAAAATGTTCTTTCCTGTAACCTGGTTTTTATAATTTTATAATTATTTTTACTTAATATTGGGTAGCACAAAATATGGCTTGAGAATAAAGAGACACAATACAACATCACTGCACCTGGCATCCCATGGGCCCCTCTGCATTTCTATGCCCTTCGAAGGAAGATCACTTCCTTTGAGTGATCTCTCCCAAACATTGTTTATATGTTTATATGCATTCTGGCTTTTCTTATGGTTTCACTATGCATATTTGAATCTTAAACAATGTATTTTTAGTTTTGTCTGTTTTTGAACTTCATATAAGTAGAATCATTATATGCATTCACACACAGCTTTTTCTCTCTCTCTACCTTATGCTCCTGAGGTTCACCCATGCTACTATGTGTAGCTTTCATACATTTACTTTCACTCCTGGGAATAATTCAGTGTATGGGGATACACAGTGTGTTTTTCATTTGCTTCCTTTTATGTTTGCCAATGTCACCATGGCCGCCATGTTTCCTGGCATAAGTGTGTGAGAGTACATATGGGAGTTATGGGGAGTGGGGGCGCTGGGTCTTTGGCTATGCACACCCTTACTGTACCCAATGTCAATAGTATTTTTCTTTTCTTTTTAATTTTTTTAATGTTTATTTTTGAGAGAGATAAAGTGTGAGCAGGGGAGGTACAGAGACAGAGGGAGACACAGAATCCAAAGCAGGCTCCAGGCTCTGAGCTGTTAGCACAGAAACTGTGCTAGAAACTATGAACTGCGAGATCATGACCTGAGCCGAAGTCAGACACTCAACCGAGCCACCCAGGTGCCCTGGCAACAGTACTTTTCAACATGATAGGACTGGTCCACACTGGTAGAAGCAGTGTGTACCTGTCAGTCACTCCATAGCCTCCCCAATATGGATGCTTTCACATCTAATGAAATTTGGAGGGAAGGACACAGGAGGAAGGAAGGAAGGAAGGAAGGAAGGAAGGAAGGAAGGAAGGAAGGGATGTAGGTAAACTTCATTCTTTCTAAACTCAGAACCTAGAACTGGGTACTCTGAGCCAATACATATTGCTGGTCTGATGAATTTCTTACATTGTCTACCTAGACTCTGCTCATTACAGCCACTGAAATCCTCTGTGTGACTGAAGGAGGAAAGGTGAGGGGCAGTAAGACAGAGCCAGGTGACCTCCCAAAACATTTAGTAAGTAACAAAATTGGAAATTGAAAAGGAATTATAACCATAATGTAGCACGCATAAATTTAAAACAAACATAATCAGAGCGCCAGACCATGTCTGGAAGCAGCTTCTGATGTTTCCTGGCTCAGGTCCCTGTGCCCAAATCTGTTCACATATGTAGTTCTTTCCTTGCTGGGTCCAGACTCCTTGGGGATTGAATTCCAGTAGCTGATGGGTTCCTGGACCCACACATTGCTGGGGTTGGCACAGACCTTTCCAGTCTCTTAGATGGAGGAAGCAATGGTGAGAGGGAGAAGTATATAAAAAAGGAACAATTCCACAACAGAACGTCTGAGAGATTGCATCTCTCTCTGCTCCATGTCTCTTTCTGTTCTGGAGATCTCAGAGCCAGTCTCTTTCAGAGCTAGGCATATTCCCCCAGCCCTCGAGGTCCCTAGACCTTTTTTAATTGTTCACAGAAGCTGACTTCCCCTCCTCTCAGCTCTTCCTTGATTCCTCGTGGGCCCTGGGCCAATCAGAAACACCTCAGGGATCCCTCCCTGTGTCCTGCACTCCTGGCAGGGCCCACCTGTCTGTGTCTCTGTCCATTCTATGTCCTGCAAGGACATTCTATGTCTCCCTGGGATGGGCAGGAGGACTGGCCCAAACATGGCCCCAGGCTGGGAGCATGAGCTGCTGGTCTCTAACAGGACATATGTGAGGGGGCCAGTGAAAAATGTACAGAAGCAGCAAGGGCTTATCAGTAATGTTTCCAAATGACCAATTTTTTACTTTGCTGACTTTTTTCTTTGGTCTGTTTTCTGTTCATTGTTTACCACCAATCTTATTATTTTCTTCCTTCTACTTACTTTGGGTTTAATCTGCTCAAATTTTCCTAGCTTCTTAAGGTGGAAGCGTTATTATATATTTCACACCCTTCTTTGTTGTACAAGGAAACATTTAAAGCTATAAATTCTCTTCTTGGTTCTGCTTTAGCTTCACAATGCCAATTTTTAATATGTTTTCATTACCATTTAGTTCAAAATGTTTTCTTGTTTCCCTTGTGATTTCATCTTTGGTGCATAAACAATTTAGAACTGCATTCTTTACTTCCAAATATTTGGCATTTTCTATATATCTTGATTGTTATTGATTTTTTTAAAAGTAGGCTCCATGCCCAATGTGGAGCCCAACATAGGGCTTGAATTCACGACCCTGAGATCAAGACCTGAGCTGAGATCAAGATTCAGATGCTTAACCGACTGAGCCATCCAGGTAACCTGATTGTTATTGATTTCAAATTAAGTTCCAGTATGCTCAGAGAATATACTCCCACTTCTGTTAGCAAACTTCAGGCTTTTTTCAAAGTAAAGTGCCATATTTGTTGTATTTATGTTAACTATTTAAAATGTGTAAAACTATGCTAACATTTTTATTACATTCTTATTTCTTTTTTGTGTGTCACTGATGAAGTGTTTCAGTGTTGTGCCCCAACTCTGCTTTCCCTAAGCCCTGTGGTTTTTATTGCATGATTTTGCAGAGTGCAGTGGTTTTTAAGAATGTACATGTCATGTTCTTGCAGAACTGACTGTATCACAATTTGTTTATCCACCCACCACCCGATGGACATTTGAGTTCTATTTTTTTTTAATATATGAAATTTATTGTCAAATTGGTTTCCATACAACACCCAGTGCTCATCCCAAAAGGTGCCCTCCTCAATACCCATCACCCACCCTCCCCTCCTTCCCACCCCCCATCAACCCTCAGTTTGTTCTCAGTTTTTAACAGTCTCTTATGCTTTGGCTCTCTCCCACTCTAACCTCTTTTTTTTTTTCCTTCCCCTCCCCCATGGGTTTCTGTTCAGTTTCTCAGGATCCACATAAGAGTGAAACCATATGGTATCTGTCTTTCTCTGTATGACTTATTTCACTTAGCATCACACTCTCCAGTTCCATCCACGTTGCTACAAAAGGCCATATTTCATTCTTTCTCATTGCCATGTAGTATTTCATTGTGTATATAAACCACAATTTCCTTATCCATTCATCAGTTGATGGACATTTAGGCTCTTTCCATAATTTGGCTATTGTTGAGAGTGCTGCTATAAACATTGGGGTACAAGTGCCCCTATGCATCAGTACTCCTGTATCCCTTGGATAAATTCCTAGCAGTGCTATTGCTGGGTCATAGGGTAGGTCTATTTTTAATTTTCTGAGGAACCTCCACACTGCTTCCAGAGTGGCTGCACCAATTTGCATTCCCACCAACAGTGCAAGAGGGTTCCCGTTTCTCCACATCCTCGCCAGCATCTATAGTCTCCTGATTTGTTCATTTTGGCCACTCTGACTGGCGTGAGGTGATATCTGAGTGTGGTTTTGATTTGTATTTCCTTGATAAGGAGCGACATTGAACATCTTTTCATGTGCCTGTTGGCCATCTGGATGTCTTCTTTAGAGAAGTGTCTATTCATGTTTTCTGCCCATTTCTTCACTGGGTTATTTGTTTCTCAGGTGTGGAGTTTGGTGAGCTCTTTATAGATTTTGGATACTAGCCCTTTGTCTGATATGTCATTTGCAAAAATCTTTTCCCATTCCGTTGGTTGCCTTTTAGTTTTGTTGGTTGTTTCCTTTGCTGTGCAGAAGCTGTTTATCTTCATAAGGTCCCAGTAATTCACTTTTGCTTTTAATTCCCTTACCTTTGGGGATGTGTCGAGTAAGAGATTGCTACGGCTGAGGTCAGAGAGGTCTTTTCCTGCTTTCTCCTCTAAGGTTTTGATGGTTTCCTGTCTCACATTCAGGTCCTTTATCCATTTTGAGTTTATTTTTGTGAATGGTGTGAGAAAGTGGTCTAGTTTCAACCTTCTGCATGTTGCTGTCCAGTTCTCCCAGCACCATTTGTTAAAGAGACTGTCTTTTTTCCATTGGATGTTCTTTCCTGCTTTGTCAAAGATGAGTTGGCCATACGTTTGTGGGTCTAGTTCTGGGGTTTCTATTCTATTCCATTGGTCTATTTGTCTGTTTTTGTGCCAATACCATGCTGTCTTGATGATGACAGCTTTGTAGTAGAGGCTAAAGTCTGGGATTGTGATGCCTCCTGCTTTGGTCTTCTTCTTCAAAATTACTTTGGCTATTCGGGGCCTCTTGTGGTTCCGTATGAATTTTAGGATTGCTTGTTCTAGTTTGAAGAAGAATGCTGGTGCAATTTTGATTGGGATTGCATTGAATGTGTAGATAGCTTTGGGTAGTATTGACATTTTGACAATATTTATTCTTCCAATCCATGAGCAGGGAATGTCTTTCCATCTCTTTATATCTTCTTCAATTACCTTCATAAGCTTTCTATAGTTTTCAGCATACAGATCTTTTACATCTTTGGTTAGATTTATTCCTAGGTATTTTATGCTTCTTGGTGCAATTGTGAATGGGATCCGTTTCTTTATTTGTCTTTCTGTTGCTTCATTGTTAGTGTATAAGAATGCAACTGATTTCTGTACATTGATTTTGTATCCTGCAACTTTGCTGAATTCATGTATCAGTTCTAGCAGACTTTTGGTGGAGTCTATCGGATTTTCCATGTATAATATCATGTCATCTGCAAAAAGCGAAAGCTTGACTTCATCTTTGCCAATTTGGATGCCTTTGATTTCCTTTTGTTGTCTGATTGCTGATGCTAGAACTTCCAGCACTATGTTAAACAACAGCAGTGAGAGTGGGCATCCCTGTCGTGTTCCTGATCTCAGGGAAAAAGCTCTCAGTTTTTCCCCATTGAGGATGATGTTAGCTGTGGGCTTTTCGTAAATGGCTTTTATGATCTTTAAGTATGTTCCTTCTATCCCGACTTTCTCAAGCGTTTTTATTAAGAAAGGGTGCTGGATTTTGTCGGCATTTTCTGCATCGATTGACAGGATCATATGGTTCTTCTCTTTCTTTTTGTTAATGTGATGTATCACGTTGATTGATTTGCGAATGTTGAACCAGCCCTGCATCCCAGGAATGAATCCCACTTGATCATGGTGAATAATTCTTTTTATATGCCGTTGAATTCGATTTGCTAGTATCTTATTGAGAATTTTTGCATCCATATTCATCAGGGATATTGGCCTGTAGTTCTCTTTTTTTACTGGGTCTCTGTCTGGTTTAGGAATCAAAGTAATACTGGCTTCATAGAATGAGTCTGGAAGTTTTCCTTCCCTTTCTATTTCTTGGAATAGCTCGAGAAGGATAGGTATTATCTCTGCTTTAAACGTCTGGTAGAACTCCCCTGGGAAGCCATCTGGTCCTGGACTTTATTTGTTGGGAGATTTTTGATAACCGATTCAATTTCTTCACTGGTTATGGGTCTGTTCAAGCTTTCTATTTCCTCCTGATTGAGTTTTGGAAGAGTGTGGGTGTTTAGGAATTTGTCCATTTCTTCCAGGTTGTCCAATTTGTTGGCATATAATTTTTCATAGTATTCCCTGATAATTGTTGTATCTCTGAGGGATTGGTTGTAATAATTCCATTTTCATTCATGATTTTATCTATTTGGGTCATCTCCCTTTTCTTTTTGAGAAGCCTGGCTAGAGGTTTGTCAATTTGGTTTATTTTTTCAAAAAGCCAACTCTTGGTTTCGTTGATCTGCTCTACAGTTTTTTTAGATTCTATATTGTTTATTTCTGCTCTGATCTTTATTATTTCTCTTCTTCTGCTGGGTTTAGGCTGCCTTTGCTGTTATGCTTCTATTTCCTTTAGGTGTGCTGTTAGATTTTGTATTTGGGATTTTTCTTGTTTCTTGAGATAGGCCTGGATTGCAATGTATTTTCCTCTCAGGACTGCCTTTGCTGCGTCCCAAAGCGTTTGGATTGTTGTGTTTTCATTTTCGTTTGTTTCTATATATTTTTTAATTTCTTCTCTAATTGCCTGGTTGACCCACTCATTCTTTGGTAGGGTGTTCTTTAACCTCCATGCTTTTGGAGGTTTTCCAGACTTTTTCCTGTGGTTGATTTCAAGCTTCATAGCATTTTGGTCTGAAAGTATGCATGGTATGATTTCAATTCTTGTAAACTTATGAAGGGCTGTTTTGTGACCCAGTATATGATCTATCTTGGAGAATGTTCCATGTGCACTCGAGAAGAAAGTATATTCTGTTGCTTTGGGATGCAGAGTTCTAAATATATCTGTCAAGTCCATCTGATCCAATGTATCATTCAGGGCCCTTGTTTCTTTATTGACCGTGTGTCTAGATGATCTATCCATTTCTGTAAGTGGGGTGTTAAAGTCCCCTGCAATTACCACATTCTTATCAATAAGGTTGCTTATGTTTATGAGTAATTGTTTTATATATTTGGGGGCTCCAGTATTTGGCACATAGACATTTATAATTGTTAGCTCTTCCTGATGGATAGACCCTGTGATTATTATATAATGCCCTTCTTCATCTCTTGTTACAGCCTTTAATTTAAAGTCTAGTTTGTCTGATATAAGTATGGCTACTCCAGCTTTCTTTTGGCTTCCAGTAGCATGATAAATAGTTCTCCATCCCCTCACTCTCAATCTAAGGGTGTCCTCAGATCTAAAATGAGTCTCTTGTAGACAGCAAATAGATGGGTCTTGTTTTTTTATCCATTCTGATACCCTATGTCTTTTGGTTGGTGCATTTAATCCATTTACATTCAGTGTTATTATAGAAAGATACGGGTTTAGAGTCATTGTGATGTCTGTATGTTTTATGCTTGTAGCGATGTCTCTGGTACTTTGTCTCACAGGATCCCCGTTAGGATCTCTTGTAGGGCTGGTTTAGTGGTGACAAATTCCTTCAGTTTTTGTTTGTTTGGGAAGACCTTTATCTCTCCTTCTATTCTAAATGACAGACTTGCTGGATAAAGGATTCTCGGCTGCATATTTTTTTCTGTTTAGCACACTGAAGGTATCGTGCCAATCCTTTCTGGCCTGCCAAGTTTCAAAAGAGAGATCAGTCACGAGTCTTATAGGTCTCCCTTCATATGTGAGGGCACGTTTATCCCTTGCTGCTTTCAGAATTTTCTCTTTATCCTTGTATTTTGCCAGTTTCACTATGATACGTCGTGCAGAAGATCGATTCAAGTTACATCTGAAGGGAGTTCTCTGTGCCTCTTGGATTTCAATGCCTTTTTTTTTCCCCTAGTTCAGGGAAGTTCTCAGCTATAATTTCTTCAAGTACCCCTTCAGCACCTTTCCCTCTCTCTTCCTCCTCTGGGATACCAATTATGCGTATATTATTTCTTTTTAGTGTATCACTTAGTTCTCTAATTTTCCCCTCATACTCCTGGATTTTTTTATCTCTCTTTCTCTCAGCTTCCTCTTTTTCCATAACTTTATCTTCTAGTTCACCTATTCTCTCCTCTGCCTCTTCAATCCGAGCCGTCGTCGTTTCCATTTTGTTTTGCATTTCGTTTAAAGCGCTTTTCAGCTCCTCGTGACTGTTCCTTAGTCCCTTGATCTCTGTAGCAAGAGATTCTCTGCTGTCCTCTATACTGTTTTCAAGCCCAGCGATTAATTTTATAACTATTATTCTAAATTCACTTTCTGTTATATTATTTAAATCCTTTTTGATCAGTTCATTAGCTATTGTTATTTCCTGGAGATTCTTCTGAGGGGAATTCTTCCGTTTGGTCATTTTGGATAGTCCCTGGAGTGGTGAGGACCTGCAGGGCACTTCCCCTGTGCTGTGGTGTATAACTGGAGTTGGTGTGTGGGGCCGCAGTCAGACCTGATGTCTGTCCCCAGCCCACCGCTGGGGCCACAGTCAGACTGGTGTGTGCCTTCTCTTCCCCTCTCCCAGGGGCGGGATTCACTGTGGGGTGGCGTGGCCCATCTGGGCTACTTGCACACTGCCAGGCTTGTGGTGCTGGGGATCTGGCGTATTAGCTGGGGTGGGTAGGCAAGGTGCACGGGGGCAGGAGGGGCAGGCTTAGCTCGCTTCTCCTTAGGTGATCCACTTCAGGAGGGGCCCTGTGGCAGTGGGAGGGAGTCAGATCCGCTGACGGAGGTTTGGCTCCGCAGAAGCACAGAGTTGGGTGTTTGTGCGGAGCGAGCAAGTTCCCTGGCAGGAACTGGTTCCCTTTGGGATTTTGGCTGGGGGATGGGAGGGGGAGATGGCGCTGGCGAGTGCCTTTGTTCCCCTCCAAACTGAGCTCTATTGTCCAGGGGCTCAGCAACTCTCCCTCCCTTTGTCCTCCAGCCTTCCCGCTTTCTGAGCAGAGCTGTTAACTTATGACCTCCCAGACGCTAAGTCGCGCTTGCTGTCAGAACACCGTCCAGCCCCTCCGCTTTTGCCAGCCAGACTCGGGGGCTCTGCTTGGCCGCGAGCCGCCCCTCCACCCCGGCTCCCTCCCGCCAGTCCGTGGAGCGTGCACCGCCTCGCCGCCCTTCCTACCCTCTTCAGTGGGCCTCTCGTCTGTGCTTGGCTCCGGAGACTCCGTTCTGCTAATCCTCTGGTGGTTTTCTGGGTTATTTAGGCAGGTGTAGGTGGAATCTAAGTGATCAGCAGGACGCGCGGTGAGCCCAGCGTCCTCCTACGCTGCCATCTTCCCTCTCTCTCCTTGTCTTCCTAAAGCAGGGCCACCGGCAATAGCAAATTCTTCCAGGCCAAGAATAAATCTAGTCTTGCTGCCTTCCGCTGCCGGGGACCGTTTTCTGTTCTTTGCTGCAAATGGGGAGAGCCAGGAACCCAACAGCCGCCGGAGCCCGCAGCCCTGCTCGTGGCCCGCAGTTGCGCCTGGGGCGCCGCCGCCTTGACTCAACAGTCTCGGCTCCTGGAGGGCGAGTTCTATTTTTTAAAGTTTATTTATTTACTTATTTATTTGAGAGAGACAGAGGCAGTGCAAATGTGAAAGGAGCAGAGAGAGAGAGGGAGAGAGACAGAATCCCTAGCAAGCTCTGCACTGCCAGCACAGAGCCTGACGGGAGGGCTTGAACCCATGAAACCATGAGATCATGACCTGAGCCAAGGTCAGATGCTTAACTGACTGAGTCGCCCAGCACCCCAAGTTCTGTTTTGAATAAAGTTTGGGGATAGGCTCCATACCCAACATGGGGCTTAAATTCAGGACCCTAAGATCAAGAGTTGCATGCTCCACTAACTGAGCCAGTCAGGCACCCCTGTTTGGGGATATTTGAAATAAACTGTCATAATGACTTGTGTACAAGTCTTTGGACATGGAGATGAAAATTGTGGGAAATCAGAGGGAGCAAATGTAAAGGTCTTGATGTGGATAGAGCCTTGACCATATCTTCAGGTAGGAGAACTTGGTCAGGAGCTCACTCTTCATTTGTACTCCAAGTCCCTGGTTACTTTTGTATTCAGTGCCACCAAGACTTGCTCTGGATGGACATTTATTTTCAATTCTAATAGAGTTGCTAGGAAGGATAATGGGGAAAAGGAAAACGTTAACTTTTTTTAGAAGCAAAATTATAGAATTCAATACACATAGGTATGCAATATGTCTGTTATTTTCTTTGTATGAAGAATATGAATCCTTATGTAAATTGTGTATATCTTTTCTAAAATTGAAGAAATAGTTGTAGATTCCCTGTATACAAAATAGAGTTCTGTTGTAATCTTATGAGTAATTATTCTCCTTTATTTTCCAGCATTAGGCAGTGTCACTGCCATGTGTTGCCTTGGAATTTTCTGTGTCATTTAACTGGGTGTTGACTGGGATTCATCCTGTTACAAAGTTGTTTCATTCAAAAAAGACCATGCTATATATACCCCTCCCGTGGTGATATACCCCTCCCGTGGTGATATTCCCTGATGATGGTAGGAATACCCCTATTCCTCTCCCCAGCCTTCTAACCTATTGAAGCAGGATATCAGAGAGAGGGGACAGGAGAGAATCATTTCCCAGGGCAATGACTATTATACTTGCACTGCCCCCCTAAATGTGGATGAGAGAACTCCTAGGGGAATATTTGTAGAGATTGGAGGTGCCATCTAGGAAAGAGGAGTCTTCTCGCTATTCAGTTAGAGTCTACATAGAAAATGTATTTGTTGCTGTGCCCTGAGTGTATCTGAGTAAGGGAAGGGAGACAGATAGATGGCAGGCAGGGAAGACTGCCTGCACTCTGACTTTTGGCTTGAGGAGCATTAGCAAAGTGAAGATGCAGTATCAGGTAGAGGGACTTGAATCATCTTGCTTTTGCACACCCAAGAGGATGATGTCCTGGTTAGCTGGAATCAGAGGGGACGTTAGGTTAAGTTTGTTCCAGGTGCAACAACACCTTGGGAGATAGGGGTCTGATGGTTAAGAACACGGGACATGAACATTCCATCACGGCTAACTAATAGCCGTGGAGAAGTTAACCTAACCTCCCTGAACTTCTGTTTCCTCATCTATGATTTGGCTCAAGAACAGAATAAGCATCACATTGGTATTCTGAGGACAAAATGAGTCAGTGCATGAAAGTTCTTAATTCATATTAAATTCAATAGAAGTAAGCTATTATTCTTAAGAAAGCTTGGTTTCTTTAAAAATGCAAAGATGCACGTGAAAGAATGTCTTGCCCTTTTGTTCATGTCAAGCGCTGATTTTACTTTAGAGAATATAATTTATGGTTTAATTTATAACATGTTTCAGCTCTGGCTTTTTCTGGTTGATATCGCCATTGTAAGATGAGGTGTCATTACAGTGGCATGTTTTATTATTTTTTCAGTCTTTTATCACTTCTTCAATTTGCTTAAACTTCCCCTTTCATCCCTCCCAATCAGTATTATTGCTGTTCAAGAAAACAAGCAGCACAATGGCTAGAAGTCCAAGGCTTACTTTTAAACAAACAAAAGCCTGTTTGTTATTCACAAGGTTATACCATAGTGCAAAGACCAAATACTTACTGAGAAATGAGTATTTAAAAACTCTTGTTTGTTGATGGATTTGCTCAAATATCTAGAGGGAAGATTTAGTAAAACCATTCAACATCACCTTGCGTCACCATGCACTATGTGACTTCTCAGAGAAAACATTCAATAGAAAACATAATTCAAAATAAAAATAAAGATGAAATAATTTAAATAAACAAAAATTTAAGTAGGGAAGTCTCCAGAGTTTGGTTAGTGGGACATGGGGTTTAAACCCATGAAAGAGGGGTTCCAAGTGCCATTCTTCTGGCTTAGGTCCCTGCTTCTCAATCTACTGATTGATTTGGCTCTTTCTTTCTAGACCCCTCAGATTCAGGACTAGGTTCATGATGGGCCCAGGCATCACTGGGGTGGGCCCAGGCATCACTAGGGTTGGCACAGGCCAGCTGGTCTCTTTTAGTTTGGAAGTTAAATGGATGGAGGAGTCAGAAAGATTAAGGAGGATATATATAGCCAGCAGGGAAATTTCTGAGCCCACAGTGGCCCTTCCATCCCTCTTTCTGACTTGACATCTCAGGGTCTGTCACTTTCTCAGCAATCAGCTCTCATACTTCAAGGCATCCAATTTCCTTGAATATCTCATGAGGATCTCCTCCTACATTTTCTCTCCTACTATTAGTTCCTTTCCCCTCTTCTCCTGCACTTGGTCAGCTTCTCCTGGTTCCATGTTGGCCCTGGACTGGCTCAGAAAACACCTGAGGGTCTCTTCTGTATTTGTGGTGGGCCAGAGATCTAGATACTCCTACAGTGGTGCCAAGTCTACCTCCTTCTACCAATGCATCTACCTCTTCTCTCCAGGGCTTCCCCAGTTTGTCACCAGGAGTGAGCAGGAGGAATGCCCTTACGTGTCACTGGGCTTAGAGCACTGGGTGTCGGTCTCATGAGAGTCAGCTACAAACTTTTGAGAGCACCTCAGCTCAACACCAACTGTTGGACAAGGCATAGCAAGAGACTCAAATTATTTATTTATTTATTTGCTTGTTTTCATTTCAAATCTATTTTTTTATTTTTAATTTATTTTTGAGAGAGAGAGAGAGACCATGAGCAGGAGAGGGACAGAGAGAGAGGGGGACAGAGGAACTGAAGTGGACTCTGTGCTGACAGCAGAGAGCCCAAGGTGGGGCTTGAACTCACAAATGGTGAGATCATGAACTGAGCCAAAGTTGGATGCTTAACTGACTGAGCCCCCACCCCCCGCCCCGTGCCTCTATTTATTTATTTTTGAGAGAGAGAGAGAGAGAGAGAGAGAGAGAGAGAGAGAAAGGGAGTGGGGAAGGAGCAGAGAAAGGGAGAGAGAGAATTCCAAGTAGGTTCCTCACTGTCAGTGCAGAGCCTGATGGGGGGCTCAAAACTACAAACCATAAGATCATGACCTGAGCTGAAATCAAGAGTCAGACGCTTAACCACCTGAGCCAACCAGGTGTCCCAAGACTGAGTCATTTGAAAGCCAAAGAAAATCAACTTCTTATCCCTGGCCCTAACCCCCAAAAGGTCAGAAGGTACTAGGAGCACCTGTGTGGCTCAGTTGGTTAAACATCCGACTTCAGCTCAGGTCATGATCTCACAGTTGGGGAGTTCAAGCCCCCGTGTCAGGCTCTGTGCTGACAGCTCAGATCCTGCTTTAGATTCTCTGTTCCCTGTCTCTCTGCCCACCCTCCTCCACCCCTCTCTCAAAAAGAAATAAATAAACATTAAAAAATGAAGGAACTAGAAATATCTAGCATTTCTTAAAGTTGGGGAACTCAAATGGGGCATGTGCTCTTTTCCTAGAAATTTCCCTGTCTCTATCTCTCTGTTTTGGTTTTTATTCTTAAGGGAACTTAAAATGTCTTATCTGGCTTTCTGCCTTCTTTAGAATGGAAATTCATCTAGCCCAGGATGTCACAATAGAACAGAGATCAACCTGGGATATCTCTTATGTCACCAAAACAAGTGGGCTTTTGAGAAGAGCTGACATGACTCTAAACTTACTTACACCAATGGGAAATAAATAGACCTGGAGTGTGCCTCTTGCCAACAGTTATTCAGTGAATTTGGTTTCAATTATTTTATATATAAAGTGAAACTTACCTCCTCTGCTCGCTCTCTTTCTCTGAACTACTTGGTAGAATATGATATCCTGGACCTTTTTGGAAGAGAGAACAGGGGTGTTCAAAACCCCATGTTGAATTCTCTATTATCACTTGAGTGATCTTTGTCATTGGGAGATTTTTGATGTAGTCTTACCTGCGACCAGAGAGGGTAACATCTGAAAAAGGCAGAATGGATAATAGACTGACATGGTATTGAGAAGGTCTGGGAGCAAAGGGTCATGGTGAGTCTCAAATGCCTCCATGATGCTGGGCAGGCAGGAGATTCTGAGATCAAGCATTGGCACAGATAAGACAAGATTTGGGCACTTGCAGCTGGCCCCAGTTTCAAGCCATTACCACTTCTCTTTATAGAAAGCCCCATGGCATCAGAAGATGGAAACTGGGGGTAAAGGGAGGGGCAGATTTTAATGATAGTGTTGGTGTCATGCTGTGAGTTGCACAAACCAGAGGTTGTCAACACCCTTTGGTTAATGCACGGGTTCAGAGTATCTGCAAAAATAGTTCAACTTCTCCATCAGTTGGTGTACTTCTCAGAAAATTGTTTGCTACTTCATTAAGAACGTTCTGAAGAAATTGTTTCTCTAGTCGGTGGGTGGCCAAGAGCTGATTTCACCACAGGTCTCCTTGCAAAAATAGATATATCTGTAAACTGTGGGCTGGTTGTTACTCTCTCATAGAGCAGAAGGTGCTGATGCTATTTTACAACTCTCTGGCCACACAGATGTGATATAAATTATGATGCCACAGACTATCTAATAATAAATAACCCTCACCTCTGGGCTGGAAGGTCCATTTTGAGGATGGCTTCCTCCATCACCTGTCTGGCACCTGGGCTGGGCTGGTTGAAAGATAGGGTCAGCATGGACCATCAACAGAAGCTGTCTGCATGTGGCCCTTCCTGGATGGCAATCTGTCGGCTCAAAGATGACTGTTTCTGGTGAACAAGGTGGAAGGTGCATGACCCTCTATAACCTAGCCACAGAAGAAGTCACATATTGCATCTCCTCTGCTGTAATGGAAGCAGTCACAAGCCTGTCCAGACTCAGTGAGAGGGGACCTAGATCCCGCCTCTCATGAGAAGAATGTCAGAGAAATTGTGGCCATGTTTTAAAGCCACTACGATATCAGAGCACGTTGGTGGCTCAGTGGGTTGAGTGTCCGACTCCTGATTTTGGCTCAGGTCATGATCTCATGGTTTGTGAGTTTGAGCCCCACGTGAGGCTCTGCACTGACAATGCGGAGTCTGTTTGGGATTCTCTCTCTCCCTCTGCCTCACCCCTGCTCACATTCTCTCTCTCCCTCTACCTTTTTTTTTTTAAGTTTATTTATTTTGAGAGAGAAAGACATAGAGAGCGCCCAAGCAGGGGAGGGCAGAGAGAGAGGGTGAGAGAGAGAGGATCCCAAGCAGGCTCTGGACTGTCAGCACAGAGCCCCATGTGGGACTCAAACCCATGAGCTGTGAGATCATGACCTCAGCCTAAACGAAGAGTCCAACGCTTAACCGACTGAGTCACCCAGGTGCCCCTCTCTAATAAACAAATACACATTAAAAAAATTTAAAACCACTACGATATCATTTTATCTGTAAATATTTGTATTAGCTCCTTATTGTTGCTGTAACAAATTACCACACACTCGGCAATTTAAAACAACTCAAATTTATTCTGACCATTCTGGAGGTCAGAAGTCTGAAATGGGTCTCACTGGGTTAAAACTAAGGTATTTGCAGGGCTGCATTTCTTTTTGGGGGCTCTCAGGGAGTATCTATTTTCTTACTTTTTTGGCTTCTAGAAGTTGCCCACATTCTTTGGATGTAGCTGGCAATGACTCAGGTCTTTTTCACATTGTGTCACTCTGACACTGACACTCCTGCCTCCCTTATAAGGATCCCTGTGATTACATTGGGTCCATTCAGATAATCCAGGATAGTCTCCCCATCTCAGAGTCAGTGGATAGCAGTCTTGATTCCTGCAGGGTGTGTAACATAAATTCAGTTTCCGGGGATTAAGACATGGACATCTTTGTGGGGGTGGGGGGAAGGTGACATTATCTTACCTACCTCACTATTTCAGTCTATATATTTAAAAGTAAGGATCAGGGTACCTGGCTGGCTCAGTCAGAGGAGCTTGCAATTCTTAATCTTGGGGTCATGAGTTCGAGACTCACATGGAGTGTAGATATTACTTAAATAAATAAAATTAAAAACATAAAAATAATGATGAAAAAAACCACAGTCACAATACCATTGCATATTTACCATCCATATATCCTCTTCATTGAAATACTCATTCATGCTTTTTCCCATTTTCTAATTGTATTGTTTGTTCGTTTACTGTTGAGTTTTGAGAGTTCTTTATATATTCCAAATACAAGTCCTTTGCCAGATCTGTGGTTTGTGGATATTTTCTCTCACTCCATACCTTGTCTTTCACCTTGTTGACAGGATCCTTGGAAGAGCTACTCTAAAATTTTTATGAAGTCCAATTTATCAAATTTTCCTTTTATGGGTCATACTTTTGGTGTCAAACCTAAAAACTCCTTGCCTAGTCTTAGGTCCTGAAGATTTTCTCCTACATTTTTTTCTAAAAGCTTTATAGTTTTATGTTTTACATCTATTTTGAGTTAATTTTTGTGTAAGTTGTTAAGCTGAAGTCAAGATTTTTTTTTTTTTTTTTTTTTTTTTTTGGTCTATGGATGTTCAGTTGCTCCAGCACCATTTGTTAAGAGGCTATTCATCCTCCATTATTTTTTCCATAAATATTTGACAGAACTCGCTTATGCAGCCAGCTAGGTATGAGGTTTTTTCCCTAAAAGAATTTAATTACTGATTTAATTCCTTAATAGAAAAAAGACTATTCATATTTTCCATATCCTCTTGTTACATAGCCTTCTTGTATCAGTCAATTGTATTTCTGAGAAGGGAGAAAAGGGACTACATTTGAAACCAACAGCAAAATTTAGCAAGCATGTGCTAGCCTGAGCTGGGGAAGTGACTTGGGTTTGGATTTTCAGGGTGCTTGATCAAAGAAGCTGGAACACCAGACTGGATAAGGAGGAGCTTATTGACTTGGGAGTACTCCTTGGATACAGGTTATAACTACCTGGCAAGGATCCCAGGGATTAATAAAAATTTGCTGCCAGGAAAGCTCTGGAAGCCTGGAGAAAGCAATGGATCATGCTGACTGAAGTTAAAATACCTGACTTGCCATGACAGATGGAGGAGAAAGGTTCATAGAGGTGAGCATGCTGGAATGGATATATTGTGTGAGGCTGGAAGACCCACCAGATTGTGTTCCATGGTAAATCCCAGAGACCACACTATCCACCGAAGCCATCAGGATTCACTGTTAAGAGGGCACTAGCAACTCTAAAAAGCTCTGTGGTATCTCTCCTCTGCAGGCTAGGGCTGATGGGAGGAGTGGCTGCATTAAACTTGGCCCATTGATAGCAACTGGGATGATGTCTTCCCTCTTTGAATCTTCGAAAGTATATCTTTGATCAGTTTTGTAAAAATTTTAGCCATTATTAGTCTTCTCTCTCTCATCTCATTTTGGGATTCCAATTTACCAGATGACAGATACCTTCCTCTAGCCTCTATGTCTTCATATTCTCTCTTTTGTATTTTCTATTCTCCTGTTTCTCCTTGCTTCATTTTGATAGGTTTTAACTTTATTAACGTCTCTTCTGTTGTATTTAATCTGCTCTGAATTTTTATTTCAATTATTGCATTTTTCAGTTCTGGAATTTACTTTTGACTTTTGCAAATCTGCAGTCATAGTCATTACAGTTTTTAGTGCCTTGCCAAAAAGTTCAAGCTTTGTCAAGCTTTTTGTTCACTAACATCTAGAATCGTGTTTTTGAAACTTTCAGAGTTTCAGATTTTGAGACCACCCAGGCACCCAGGTGTCCAAAGATGGCCCTCTCTCTGTTTAGAGGCTGGTTCACTTTTTTTTTTTTAAAGTGTTTATTTTTGAGAGAGAGAGAGAGAGCACGTGAACAGGGGAAGTGCAGAGAGAGAGGGGGACAGAAGATCCCAAACATGCTCCCCATTGACAGCAGAGAGCCCCACGCAGGGCTTGAACCCACCAACTATGAGATCATGACCTGAGCTAAAGTCAGATGCTTAGCTGACTGAGCCCCCCAGGCTCCCCAAGTGCTGGTTCACTTCTAATTTACTCTTACTTCTAAGGCATCAGCCCAAGCAGAGAATGGTTTCCTAAGGTCTCTTCACTGGGGCAGCCCTGGACTCTTCATTTTCCTCAAAAATGAAAATGTAAAAGTGTAAAAGGTTCGGATTACCTCCCCTGTAACCTCTCCTCAATTGCAAACATCTTTAGTCTAGAGGAGATCTCTAATGTCAGGCTCACATCTATGGATTTCCGTCTTTTCTGGGATCTTAGACCAACAATTCCTTACTTCTTGCTTGCCTAGCTTAGGCTCACTCTTATTAGGGAATTGTGCATTCCTGATAACTCTGTTTCAGGTAGAACAAGGGCACATTAAGAGAGGGTTAATTAAGGGCTAATTAAGAATGTGGTACTTGCTCTGGTCTGCAGGCTTGATTCCAATGTTACTAGCTGTGTGACCTCAGGTGACTTTCTTAAACGTACTGAGACTGTTTCCTCATATGTCAAAGGGAGATAATCAGTATGTACAACACAATGATATTTTGAAGACTAGAGAATGCATGTAAATTCCTTGGTACAGGATGTGATGTGGCTCATAGTGAGTCCTCAAAAACTGTTAGTTTTTATTCTTAAGAAAGCAGAACTTAAGAAAATGCATAAATACGCATGATTGAATGCCTTGATTTGTTGTTCATACAAGTGGCGGTTTCCCTGGTGCATATAAATCTGCATTTGTTTTGAATACTTTGCTTATTCTTCAGCCTATGAGGAATGTGTCACCAGCCTAAAGCCTGGTATCATTAGAATGACACTTATCCTTTTTCTCTTGTCTTCCCTTCCTCCTCAGATGTCCTTAAATATTCCCTCTCATTCTTTCCAACCAATGAAACGGCTTTGTCAGGAAAACCAAACCAAAGCAAAGAATAGTCAAAAGTCCAAGATTCGCCTAAGAAAGCAAAAATAATCTTTATTATTCTGACATGTGTAGCAGAGTATAGGGCTCATTAAAAACTCAATATGCATCTATTGATGGATTTGGTCCAGTGTCTACTCAGAGACAGAAGAACAGTTTTTCACTATCACACTGAATATGGCAACCACTGTATGACTGACTGGGAAGAGACTTGGGGATAAGGGGGTGTCATATGATTGCTCAGAGAAAAACACCAAATAATAAAACAATTTATAATATTTAAATAGCTTAACTAAATAAAAGTTTTCAGAATGAGGTTAGGAGAAGGGAGAGGGAATTTCTGGAGTTGTGGCAGCAGCTCTCTGGTTCAGGTCCCTGCTGCTCAATCTACCCACACCTCTAACGGGTTTCTTCTTGACCATTTGGATTCTCCTCCAGGCCCCTGATGTATTCCTGGACCTAGGCATTGCTGGGGTTGACACAGAAATACTGTGTCAATTTGTTTGGCAACAAATCTATGGAGAAGGCAGAAGTATTATATAGAGAATGAGTAAGGACATTCTTGACCACCTGTGGGCACTTCATCTTCATCCCTGTGGGCAGCTTAGGGCTGGTCCACCTTATCAAGCATCATGCCCCAAACCTCAAGGATTCCTGGTTCCCCCCTGAGTGATTTATGGAGATAACTCAGGCCACTTCCTTTCTGCTGTTTCTTTCTTACTTCTCTCCTCTCTCTTTCTGGGCATGACCTCCTTGGCTCCCTGCAGACCCAATCCCATGCCAGGAAACAGCCCAATGGCCTCTCTGTGTGTCCTGCATGCACAAAAGGCCCCCAGAAGACTAGGCCTTCTTAGGACAACTCCTTATCTACCAGCTGGAGCACCCCCTGCTCTGACTCCTGTGAACACTCCCAACCCCCACATCTTGTGTCTCCCCAGGGCTAGGCAGGAGGACTGATACTTCCATGACACCATGTTTGGGGCACTGGTCACTGGTCTTAAAATAGGCAACCACAGTGTTGTGGGAGATCTTCAGGGATATACAGGCAAAGCAGCAGGGGGATGTGGTGTAAACCTTATCTGTGAGGGAACAAGAATAGCAAAAGTTGCTCTGGAGCCCAGGCAAGTCTGAGAGGGTCTGGGAGAGGTGAAGAGAGATAGCATAACTCAGAGTTGAGGCATGGGAAACTGGAAATAATTTGGCTTTTTAATTAATTTGTTTGTTTCTCATTAAATTCCCTAGTCTTGTCTCTGGATTTGTCTATTTTGGTCTCTATCTTACTCTGCAGGGAACCAGCCTATAGAGTGTCTACTCCCTTATCCTAACTTTCTTTAGGGTAAAAAAAATTTTTTTAATCCATTAAATCATATGGAAACTGAGTGAAAGTTGGAACAATTTTTATAACTCTTGGGAATTGCTGAGGTGATTCTAAAATTTATCAGCACCAAAAAGACCTCAATAGACCTAGATTCTACCTCATGTTAATAATCCAATAAACTAGACCTCAGTGATCTCATCTGAGAAATAGGGTAACCTCTCCTAACTTCCATTCTGCAGCCTTGATCAACGGACTCCTTTTGAACCCTTCTGAGGAAAACAACCACATCATTTTGAAAGCCCACTTGAGGCTCTCAAATGTCACATGATGGTTCTCAGGCCACAGCACTAGGAAGGTGTGGATCGACTTCTGGCCAACATATGGGGAGCAACTGTTGAAGGCAAGTGGACAACAGACTCACTTTGTGCATAAGAGCAGGGGGCCATGGTGCAGAGGAGGACAAAGATGGCAGGCACGAGGCCCCTCATGATGTTGGACAGGCAGAGCATTGTGGGCAGAGCTGAGATGGGGCTTGGGAGCTCACTACTGCCAGACTCCTTCTGGGATCTGACCTATGTCTATTCCTTTTTATAGTCAGCCTTGGGCCATGGGAACACAGAAACTGGAGGTGGTGCCTAAGCAAGACATTTTAAGTACAGTGTTGTCATGGGAGTTCTACAACCCAAGGTTTCCTTTAGTTATAAGAGAGGTTTAAGTTGCAAACAAGAGTGGTTCAATTACTAATTTAATTGGGGTGCTCAAGAGGAAGTTGTTTATCCAGATGGGGGACTAGCTTCCTTTCATAAAGCAGAGTGTTTTTTTAAATGTTTATTTATTTTTGAGAAACAGAGAGAGACAGAGCATGCGGGGGGGGGGGGGCAGAGAGACAGAGAGAGAGAGACACAGAATCTGAAGCAGGCTCCAGGCTCCGAGCTGTCAACACAGATCCCCATGTGGGGCTCTAACCCATGAGCCTTGAGATCATGACCTGGGCCGATGTTGGGTGCCCAACTGACTGAGCCACCCAGGCGCCACATAAAGCAGTGTTCTGATGAACTTCCACAGTGATTCCCAATGTAAATGTGACAGGTGTAATAATGTCATTCAGTGTCAAGCAGTATAAACCAAGCTTAACTACACCCTAAGGAAAGAACATAATTGGAAATCCTGGAGCTACAAGAATAGTAAAAGTAAGGATTATCTTTTCAGTAATTGGTCTATTTATCAAATACTCCTCATAGACCTGCAATGAAGTCCGGATTTTATACTGGATGAGGGTCAGCAGTCTTACAAATGTCCATACTCTTTCAACCAGAAGCGACTTCTCAGACTCTATCCTAAAGAAATGAACTCATCAATGGGAAAAATTTTAGGGACAATGTTATTTGGTGCAGCTTACCTATAATCAAATAATTAACACCAAACTATATATTCCACGGTGTTGGAATAATGAAGTTAATCCACTGATGGACCATTAGCCAGCCACGTAAACAAATAGAATGACAAAAATACTTGATGTTTACTATTAAATATTAAAAAGATAGATGCAAAATGTTAAATGTAAATTTGTTTTAAAAGTCCTAGGAAGAGGAGTGCCTGGGTGGCTCAGTTGATTAAGCATCCACCTTTGGCTTGGGTCATGATCTCATGGTTTGTGAATTCAAGCCCCACATGGGGCTCTCTGCTGTTAGCGCAGAGCCTGCTTTGGATCCTCTGTCCTCTGTCTCCCTCTCTCTCTACCCCTCCCCCACCACTACTCTCTCTCTATCTCTTTCTCTCTCAAAAATAAATAAACATTTTTTTAAAATCCTGGGAAGAAAAAAAAAATCAGAAAGAAATAAAACCCTCTGGCCATGCCTGTCTTCTCCGCAGCCCATGTCCATGGAATGTCTCTCCTCTACATGACCTGCTTCTCTCTGGGAAAGAGGAATGATTTTGACATTATATAAGGAGAGGAACACTAGCTGTTGGTGTCACCATAATTGTCAACAAATCTGGGACAGATCTGGAGAGAAAGAAGAAAAACTGCAGGACCAGTGTGATATCTACCCTCAGCATAAGGGAGAAGCAATTAAGAGTCTGAGAAAAGTGAGTCAACTTCTTCCACCCTCTGAGGGGCCCAGTGGGAAGTTGATGGAGAGATGTCACTGCTCAGAGCTGCTGAGTGGGACACAAAAGGAACCAAGGAAGCAAGGCATTTCTTGTTTGCCTTGAATTTTTGTTTTGAATCTCTGTCTTATTCTCAGTCTCTAGCTCCCTCTTGAGGGAGTATAGCTATTGGAACCATGAGCTCTTTCTCCACCTCTTTTGGGGAAACTTCATCTGGTCTACAGAAATATTTCCCAGAAGACCTCATCCTCTTCTTTTTTTTTTTAATATTTATTTATTTTTGAGAGAGATAGAGAGACAAAGTGCAAGCTGCAAGTGGGGGAGGGGCAGAGAGTTAGGGAGACACAGAATTTGAAGCAGGCTGCAGGCTCTGAGCTGTTAGCACAGAGCCTGATGCAGGGCTTGAACCCATGAACCGTGAGATCATGACCTGAGCTGAAGTCTGGTGCTTAACCGACTGAGTCATCCAGGTGCCCCCAGACCTCATCTTCTGTAAGTCAGCAAAGGGTGGAGTTTCTTGGGAGAACTGAGGGAAATCTGCCACTAGACCTGGCATCTGCATCTTGTTAGAGACTGAGCTAAGCCTCAATTTTCCCAGCTACAAATGGGTTCTAACCTTCCTCTGCCTCTTGGATCCAGATACAGGATAGATAAAACCCCTTGGGAAACACCCTAGAACATTTTGAAACCTTTTGTGATGTTCTTTGCTTTCATTTAGGGACTCCAGCTATAGGACTTAAGTGCTATGGTTTAGACATCTGTCCAGACCATTGGGACATAACCCTAATAGCAAAAAGGGTAAGGGTTGAGAGTCTTATGGTGCAGATAAGACTGTGAGCTGAGGAGATGGTCAATAAGGGCAGCTGTGGAGACTTTAAAGATGTTGGGCACAGAGGAGTGTGGGCAAAGCCAAGATGAGACTGGGCACTTGCTGCTGTCTGTATCCTTTTGGGGTCCAAGCCATGTCCTTGTCCCTTCATAGGCAACTCTGGAGCATGGGAAGCCAGGGGTTGGGGATGGGCAGAGAAGTTGTTGTATGGTGTCATGTTATGAGTCACATATGACATATGTCACTATGAATCACATATGCTAGGGCACCTGGTGTCACATGAAGGCTCAGGGTACACAAGAATAGCTCAGTCACTTGCCTGTTAAACTGACTGTGTGGAAAGGTTTAGGACAGTGACAAGAGGTGAGATGTCGTGTGTTAGAGCTCTATGTGCATGGAGAGATCTACAGATTAATGATTCCTCCCACAGAGCAGATCTGATGCTCAGCCACAGCTCTTCTGACCACACAGACTGACATCTATGGTGATGCTTTAGCATCCTGGGCACACAAGTCACACTTAAACCACACCCTGGGTGGAAAGGACCATGACATCACGTTGATCAGAGCGCTTCTAAGAAAATCATTAACCAATGAAGGGGAAACTAGGAGTTGTCACCAGGGGACCAGGCTTAGCTGGTTCCTTCTACTAAGGGCAGATATGTCTACAAACTGCACCTCTCGCTTTTTGCGTCCACAAAGCAGACATGTCTGATGCTCTTCAGTGGTGCTTTGACTGCACTGATGTAATATATATAATGATATCATGGAGTGTTATGTAGCTTGATCTATATTTGATCCAGGTCCAGATGGACAGAATGGAATCAGGGAAGCCGGGGCCACAGGCACGGCAAGAGTGACAAACCTGCTTTTTCTTCACTGTTTCATTCACCAAGCACTCTCAGATCTCTATAATATACCATCACTGGGTTTGACAACAGGGAGTAAAAATGAACACACATTAGATAATGGGGTATCTATACAGATCAGGAGCCTTAAGTGTCCTTACTTTTCGGCCCTGAAAGTCAACAGCTAGGAAAATATCCTATGGAAATAACTTCACTTATGGAGAAGGTTTTATGGGTTAGATGTTTAGTACAGCTAATTTACAAAATAATTTAAAATTAAAAAACTGGAATCTGTCCAAATGTGCTTCAATAGTGCATGATAATATTAATGCACTGGGCTCATGGTTGAATAAATTAGGCAGCTCTTAAAAAATACTGGAATGATTTGGGAAAGTCTTATGATGTTAAGTATAAATAATAAAAATACAAAATTACATTCATATCATGATTACAACATTGCCCCTCACCTCCCAGACACACAGTAAAAAAAGTAAAGAAACAAGTTAGCAAACTGAATTATCATAAACCTAGAAAAAAATTACACTTGAAAGAAATAAACCAAAATGTTAATAGTGGTTAGGTTTGGGTAATAACATATTTCCTATTTTCCGGGAAAGAAATCTTACTCAAATTATGCCTCAGAATTCACATGTGCCACAGTAAGACAGGAAGAATATATAGGCAAACACCCACATCCTTACTGGCACTTGCCTTGCCATCTACTTAGCTTTCAGAAATAAAATAAGTTTTAATCTTTTCTGTATTTTATATATTTTCAAATTATCTTTTGCTAGGGTGCCTGGCTGGCTCAGTTGGAAGAGCATGCGACTCTTGATCTCGGGGTCATGAGTTCAAACCCCACATTGGGTGTAGAGATTACTTGAAAAATAAAATCTTTAAAATAAAATTATCTCTTGCTACTTTGGGGGTGATCTACAGTTCACATTACAAATCAAGTACAAACACCCAATTTGAATTAAAAACATTAGTAATGTTGCTTTTTCTCTACTCCTATGAGACTCCCTTCTACAAATGTGGAGAAGACTTTGTGCAGACTTGATCTCTGAGCAGCAGCAGCCATTTTGTAACCATGAAGTGATAAGCTCCACCTCCCCCCAAAGAAAAGCCAACAAAATTTGGGGGGAAATAAGAAAAGAGTCCCTGATGATGTCATTAAGCTTCCAGACAAACCCCGGAAATGCCATCTTGACTTTACATTGAGGAAACAGGAAATGTTCTAGGATTTTTGAGGAACAAGGACTTCCTTTGAAAACTTCTTCACTTTCTTGGGGCACCTGGATGGCTCAGTTGGTTAAGCATCTGACTTTGGCTCAGGTCATGTTCTCATGGTTCATGGGTTTGAGCCCTGTGTCGGGGTCTGTGCTGACGGCTCAGAGTCTGGAGCCTGCTTCCAATTCTGTGTCTCCCTCTCTCTCTCTGTTCATCCCCCACTCACACTGTCTCTCTCTCTCTCTCTCTCAAAAATGAACATTAAGAAAGAAAATGTCTTCAATTTCTCAGTTACAAGAGATGAATACGCCACCGCCGATTTAATTGTAGGTCCCTTTTATTTTCACTTTTTTGCTTTTAGGGTCCTTTTTAAAATTGTTACAAATAAGCTGTGACAAACACCATTATGCACACAATGTTCTTCATCTTTGTGTTTATATCTGTAGGATAGATACTGGCAGAGTACTTTGCTGGTCAAAGGGTAACAACAGTTTAAGGCTCATCATTCACTTAGCCCCCCAGTTAGCCCAACTGACCCAGGGACCAGCTGTTTTGTGTGAGCCTCAGCCTTTTGATAGTGATGCTGTGAGCTACAAATACCTGGGGTAGGTACTGCTTGTGGTGAGCCCCTCAGACATTTCCCCGACTGGAGCCAATGTTGTGACTGGATCAGCCCTTATGGTTCTTACGATTGTAACAACCACAGGGAAATTTTAAAATACAAGGTTTATTACTCATAGGGGTACACGGCATGTCTGACGGTCACCCAGTGAAGTTACTGGTAGAGAGAATAGAGTGTAGACCTGGTGTTCTGCTTCTTTTGGCGTTAGGGGTGGGATGCCTGGGGCTTTGTGGGTTCACTATTGGTAAATGTAAAACATAAGAGCAGGAATTAGAGTGCAGGAAGGGAAAAGCAGAGTGGCTCAAGTGGCCAGTGATATAGGTTACTCAGGCCTCTCTGAAGGGAGAAATTTATGGACGGGGCAGCCTGGCTCTTTATCTAGTGGTGTCACAGGCAGTGAGTCTTTGAAATGGGTGCCTCAGCAATCAAAAGCTTACATTACAATCAAAAGAACACTTAGGTTACCATCAAAAGAGCTAATTGCCAGGCACTTATACTACCTGATATTGCAGAGATTTGTACACGTTTGATGATCCAGCCAAAGTCTGAAAGGCCAGCCTCAATTTTGCCCCTTGGTAGCTGAGGCTTCCCCAATTCTGCTTGTCTCCACCTGGGGTGTGTTTTAGCATGGAGTGTGTTTTTCAAGACTCCATGGCGTTGTCACCTGTGTCACATCGATGCCATTTGAACAGCTGGGGTGCATATCAGAAGGCCCTTTGGGTGAAATGCTTGATGGATGGATCTGCTCTTGTGAGAAGGCGCCAGCTAACTGGGTCACACCAGCATCACACCTCCTCTCACTGTGAGAACCATTTCCTCCTCAAGTAGGCAACCAAACCGTTGTTGCAAATAACCTGAACCTTTGTGGCCACCCAGAGCTCTCCTGGCTTTATGCAACTCACGCATGACACCAACACCAACGATTTAAAATCCACCCCACCCACCTTGGTTTCCTCAACTTTCTATCTTTTAATGCCCTGAGGCTGCTTATAAAGAGAAGACATGGCTTAGACCCCAGAAGGAGGCAGTGGCTGCAAGTCCCCAGTGTCAGCTCTGCTTGGCTACTGCTTGATCTCACACTCTGCTGCCCAGCGACATGGAGGTCCCCAAGGCTGCCCTGGCTGTCCTGCTTCTCACCGCGACACTCTGTTCCCAGACCTGCTCTTCCTTTTGTGAGTCTGGCTTCCCTTCTCCCTCTTGCCCTGCCCTCCTGCTATCTGCCTGTGGCTTGGACCACAAGGCCAAAGTCTTGTGGCTTAGCTGCTCCAAGTAGAGAACTTCAGAAAGATCTCAGAGACTATTTCCTGAGGATTTTCTTTCCCATGAGGTTTTAGCAATTCTGTTGTCCAGCTCTGGGAGAGAGTGGGAGGAAGTCCCTTTCTAAGGGTAGGAAAATGGACGCCCAACTGGGATTTCGACAAGAGGTAGAATCTGTGTCCAACTGGCTCCCAGGGGTGTGGCCTTGGCTCTCCTCATGAATTCCAGATGCAACTACCCAGGGAGAGGCAGAAAAGGAGTAGTTTGTTTAGAAAACTCAATTCCCTACAGAGAGACAGAGAGACCCCCAAGCCAAGATAGACACTGAAAGAGAGACACAGAAATAAAAATGTCCAGGAAAAGATCTCTTCCTTCTGGACTCTTTGTACCCACATTGCCACTCCAGAGAAATACTGTCTTCTTCCAGTTCTTCCTGACCCTCAGGGAGTGGCTGGCTTGTCCTTTCTTCTGAAGAGTGACTTAGGGTCTTTCTGTTCTGTCTCTCTCAGTTGGTGCCGACACCCCCACCTCCTGCTGCTTCGTCTATATCTCCCGGCAGATTCCACGCAAATTTGTGGTCGACTATTATGAGACCAGCAGCCAATGCTCCAAGCCCGGTGTCATGTAAGGCCCAGTCTTCCTGCTCAGCCTAAGGAAGGAGATGGGAGGTCTGGGGTGAGGCACCCCTTGAAGGACTCAGCCTTCTGAGACCCATCAGAGCACAGTATGCCAAGGGAGGCCACTGCCATGTTTTCTCACCTGGTCTGGTGCCTGTAGGGAGTCCTGGAAGACCTGTCCCTGGACAGAGGGAAGAGAGAGTTGAGGTGACAGTAAGAGGTTGGCTTTCTGAGTGGACTCCCACTGGAGACCTAGAGAAGGTCATGATCCCCAAGATTGAGGGCACATTTTGTGAGCATATAGATAGACCCTGAGAGGTCTGAGGCAGAGGAGGATGGAGGGGTCACAGTGGATCCAGGATTCCCCTGCTAGATTCTTCAGTATGTAATCCTTCCACCCTTCTCCACAGCTTCCAAACCAAAAGAGGCCGGGAGATCTGTGCTGACCCCAGGGAGGCCTGGGTCCAGGAATACATCACCAACCTGGAGCTGAATGCCTGAGTGGCCTAGAAGCTACAAGAAAGGTGTTACATCTATGTGCAGACTGGGGGACAGTCACCTGAGCCAAGGCAATGACCTTGGAACTCTGGAGGCACCTCTCTCCTATGGGTCACACCCCCACCCCCAGCCACACGCTACAGCCCTTTTTAACTTTAATTTTAGTTTTTGTATCTTATTTAACTTTTGTAATTTATTTCCATTGTTGAATTGTGTGATGTAATAAATATTTCTGCTGACATCTCACAACATTCTCTCCACCTCCCCACGACCCTCCCTTTTCTGTTCTCACACTCAATATGTGGATCAGTCAGCAGGATTGGCACTGTCTTGTAGCTGTTGTATCATATATATCAAACAACAAATGTTTACGGGGTGGTTTTGCCCAGCACGGCTCTTCAAAATATTGAAGGTCCTTATATAAAAGGTAAACCAGCATTTTCCTTGTGATGACTCCATTGATTGTGGTTTCCCAACTAATCAGAGCCACAGGTTGAGAAGAATACTGGGAGTGGGGGGAGTTTCGAGACCTCTGAAGAGGGACAGAAACCACAAGAAAGGGACAGTGTACCAATACTGTGGTGCCAGACACTTCCTGGAGATACTTTCCTGGAAAGTTGAAACTGACTCATTGTTTTATCACCAAATCATAATTGATGCAATCTAGGAAATCTTTCTACTTAAATGAATACCAAGATGACGCACACTGTGGTATATATTAGTGCATGTGAGTTCATTTTCATAAGTGAAGCTTTCTTCAGAATGATGGTTGATGTCCATTGAGGGCTTAGCAAGTGCTGGGGGATTGGGAGCCTATGTCAGTGACACTCTGGCAAACCTGCCTGCAAGGACTACCTACCTGCCAGCTGGCTGAGAGCCCTGATCAGCTTCTCTGTTGTTCCACGCTCTACTTTCTGGGAGAATATCTCCATAGCCATATCTGAGGGGAGGCTTGGTGGCTACAGTGATCAGAATTATAAATAAAACTACAGAATGAATAATTTTTTAGTGTATGTCCCATGCAACCAATATTTGGGATATACTTATAAAAATTATTCATTGTATATCTGAAATTCAAATTTACCTAGGGATCTTGTGTTTTATCTGGGAACCCCACTTAGGGTGAATACTTTTATAGAGGCTGTCTATTTCTTGCTGGATATAGATGCCTAAGGGTTGGATTAAGTTCAAAGCAGTGCTTTTCAACCTTGATTTCATGTTGGAATCACTGGGGAAGGCTTTCTAAAACTGCAGTGTTATGAGTTTAGTTCAGGTTTAGTTAGGTGAGGCTGGGCATCAGTGATTTTAAAACTCCCCTGGTGATGTTAACACACAGTCAGTTTGAGAACCACTGTTGGGGTGTAGTCACCAGCTGTTTGAGCCAGCCTTTGGGGTTTCAGAGTCAATATGGCTCCTTTCTAATTTTTCAAGGCTTCTGATCTGGTTTGGGTCACTTCCACTGGATGGTTATTTGGATGCAGAGAATCTGTCAGTCAAGGTCACTGCTAGAAGTGGGTTCAGAATGCCCCTCTTGCAGCACAGCGCTAGTCTTCCCTTTTAGAGACACACCCTCTCCCCTGTGTCACTGACTTCTATCTCCACATTGCCCTCTGCTGCTGAAACAGTGCCATCCATGGGTATGACCAACTCCCTGCCTCTGGCTGCATCCTAGCTCTTTCTTCATGAAGAATATGATTGTTCATTTTGTCCACAAGATAAATATTTAAAAGGAGGAGGGGTTCTGCAAAGAGGATGGATCTGACTGTTTCTGGGCCCTACTTTTTCATCCTTCCTAATCTCCCATCTTCCCATTTCTGCTTATACTAACATCACCTTCCAGTGGAGAACTCTGCTTTTCTAGTCGGCAAGCTCCAGGTCACTGGTGTGCAATCAGCTTGGTGTGCAGCAGCAAGCAAAAAAAGGGCTTCTCTTAAGGAAACTATTTTTTCCCCCTCTCTGCTATCAGACACACCAATTTCAAAGTGAGCAAATCTCTTTCTCAATGGACTTTACTGATTTATGTAATAGTCAGTCTCCAACATCCTGAATTTTCCTGTTTGATGCAACCATACTAAGAAGATGGACATACTAAGAATACATAATAGGCCATGGGGGTAACCAGCTGGAGGTGTCCTCACTGACTTCGACCTCAGCTTCTTCCCTCAGCCAATTATACGTTCGTTGTGGGGTGTGTGCTACTTATGGCACTGCACCAGTTAGGGATACTTTGAGTTATAGTATCAGAGAGGCTGACTCAATCTGACCTAAGGGATAAAGGGAACCTGTTAGCTCACGTAACTGAAGCTTCAAGAAGTAGATTAGCTTCAGGAAAACTTGATCCAAAGCTTTGGATACTTGGTCCTCAAGTATGATGATTAACCATGTTTCTTTCTGCATTTGTGATTTCCCTTCAATTTTAGAGCTTCATCTTAGGATAAAGCTGTAAACTGAATCACTTTGCTTGTAGGCACTTTCAGGTTTTACAAATTACCCCCGTGAAACCCCTTCATTGGGCTTTGAGAGGAGGAAAGGGGATGACCTTACCTTCACAAAGGTGGAACCCACTAGGCTAGCCATTCTATTTCCTTTCTGTCTCCCCTGAGAGTTAGCAAATGACATTATTCATCAGGGAACTATGCACACAGAGGACCCCTGAAAGAGAGAGACAGAGACAGAGAGAGAAAGAGAGAAGGGGAAATAGGAGGGGGAAAAGAAAGAAGTATTGGGAGCAGCTGTGTTTCTACCACATGGACTGAGTTTCCCACTGGATTCCTAGAAATAAGATAGCTAGATTAAAGAGTATGTACATTTAAACATTTGGTAGGAACTGTGCCATTGCTCTTTGAAAACCCTATAAAAAATTCCACTTTTTGATACAAAAAAAATAGATCATTTAAAACAAAATGAAGCAAGTATGCCTTATCAAAAAAATTAATATATGCTTGCATTTCTCGTGTGTATGTTGAATTTCTCCCTCTTAAATTTTACAACAGAGACCATGGCTGAGTCTACCTTTCTTATACTTAAAAACATCATCTAGGCCAGAAGTCAGCAAACTTTGTTTACAAAGGGTAGATAGTAAATGTTTATGGTTTTGCAGGCATACAGTCTCTATTGCAAGCATCAACCCTGCCACAGTAGTGGAAAAGCAGCCACAGACACTATGTGATAGAATAAAACTTTATTTACAGAGACAGGCATCGTGATGGATTTGTTCTGAGGACTATAGCTTGCTAACACTAATCTACATAATCTAAATAATTTGGCATTCACAATAGAAGTCTTGTTGTGTATATTGGTTGATTATTTTTTTCCATCTCTAATGTTAGCCACTGCTTTTGTAGAGCATGGATTCTAGGAAACTTATATCCAGGTAACATATCTATTACTATATGCACTTTATTAAGAAAAGAGTGGTAAATCATTGTTGATGAATTCACTGGTTTTTGGTCCTCTGTCTGCATGTAAAATCACTTGAAGTTTCACTAAAAGTATGGATCTGTAGATCCAAACCCAAGGAATTCTACTGTGAGCATTTTTTAAACTTAAAAAAAAATTTAAGAATGTGTATGTACTTTTGAGAGAGACAGAGAGACAGAGAGACAGAGAGACAGAGAGACAGAGAGACAGAGGTGAGTGGGAAAGGGGCAGAGAGAGAGAGGGAGACATAGAATCTGAAGCAGGCTCCTGGCTCTGAGCTGTCAGCACAGAGCCCGACACGGGGCTCAAACCCACGAACCACGAGATCATGACCTGAACTGAAGTGGGATGCTTACCTGACTGTCACCCAGGTGCCCCCTATTGTGAACAGTTTAAACAACCATCCCTGGTGGTTCTGGGATGCTCTGAGAAATGCTGGCACAGGTTTGCATCTTAGTTATTTATTAGCTGAATGACCATGGCCAAGTTGTTTTAACTCTCTGAGCTGACATTTCCTCTTCTGTCAAATGGAAACCTTGGTGAAATTGTTAGGATTTATAGGACAGTGCATAATTCTTAAGAAATCTTGGTTCATGAGAAAAATAAACTTAAATACATGAATTTTTATTAAGAATGAATATACTTAGTACATATACATTATGTGCTAGGTGCATAATATTTTATAGAATAATCATTTTTTTCTAACATAATGTTTTATTTTTAACTTTCAGGAATATGTAGATACTGGTATAATTGTCATTTCCTTCCTGCTGTGTTCTCCTCTTCAGATTTTCCTACTCTTTGCCCCCATAATTTTTCCAACCAGAGAGCCTTTGTCACAAAACAAAACCAATAGAATCACCCGAAAGTCTGGTTTGCTTTTAAGAAATTCCATTATTTCACACGGCTGAACACAGAAGTGGTAAATAACATTCTATAAATATTTGTTGGTTGATGGTTTTGAAACAGTTTCCCCCTTGAAAAAGCTAAACATAAGCACTCACCTATACCCTATGTGTCAACCACTGTGTGATTGGAGGTGGGGTGTGTGTGTGTGTGTGTGTGTGTGTGTGAAAGAATATGGCAGGATCTCTCCCTGCAGGTGGCCAAGAATGCATGGAAACACATTACAAAAATCAGTCTAAATAAATTTAAGTTGACATCAAGAAGAGGCCCAGAACCAGCACTTAGCACAGTAGCTTCAGGAGTTGAAGGAACATTCCCTGGGCTCAGGTCCCTGCTACCTAATCTGCCCACAGATGTAACCAGTTTCTTGTTGCTTCCAGGTCACTCAGGGTTCAGTGCCAAGGTCAATGATGTACTTGGCACTAGGACTTGATGGAGCTAGCACCAACCTCTGGCCTCTTTGGCTGGGAAGCTGTGAAGAAGGATAGAATTATAAAAATTGAGGAATCAGCAGGAGATTTCCTGATCCCTCATTGATCCCGCTGACCCCTGCTCTGTGTTGGGAAGCTGAGAGTCTGCCTACTTTCTTGGGACTATTTCCCCAATCTCAGATTCCTAGACCTTTCCCCAATGACTTAGGGGGTCTCCTCAGGAATTCTCTCCCCTATCATTTCCTACTCTTTCTTCTCTGACTAGGGCAGTTCTTCCCTGGCTCCCAGGTCCCAGGCCAGATTAGAGAACACTCCCGTGGCCTCTCCTTGTGTTCTGCCACTGGATAGGACCTCAGAGCTCCGGGTTTCCTAGAATGGAATCTGCTGATGCCTTTGCAGGCTGTTTCTTATGCAAAGTACTACTGGCTCCATTCCTGCATGTCCTGCCTCTCCCCATGGGCAAGAGGACCAGCCCTTATGTGGCTCTGGCTACTGGTCTCATAATAGTCACCTATCATTTTGGTAGGGATCTGCCAGGGGACATAGAAAAACAGCAGATGCTTGAGGGACTTTGACTACTCTGAGGAAAGGAGCAGCCTGAGCCCGAGTCATTTTTCATTGGAATAAGTGAGCCATCTCCTTCTGCCCAATGATAAAGTCAGAAGAAAAAAGATGAAGCTAGCATTGTTCAATAGTAAGAATCCTCTCTCTCTCTTTTCTGAGGTTTCATCTTGTTCTTTAATTTGGAACATGTTCTTCTGTTTCCTTACTTTGCTTGACTCTGTGTTTGTTTCTACGTATTAGATGAAACAGCCACCTCTCTGAGTCTTGAGGAAATGGCCTCATGTAAGAGAGGAAACATCACCCAACCTCGCCCCAGCTCTTGGTATCTCTTGAAACTTTGTGAGTCTCCAAGCATCCAGTTTTATTTTTGATAGCTCTTGGTTGCTGAAGGCATGCCAAGACCTGTCAGTGTCCCAAAGGAGAAAATCCCTGTAAGCCCCTAGGTTTTTTTGTTTGCTTTTTTTTTGCAGACATAATTCCCTTATAATTAATACTTCCTAGAAAATGGAGTTTGATGTTACTTACAATTATGTCAACATTCATAGAAGCTGAACATCACAGGCATATGGGTGGGTGTACTATCATCACAAAATGCCTCTACTTCCCAAGTAGTTTTAAATTTTAGCTATGGAGGCCAGTTATCTCAGGCCAAAGTACCAGGGCAAAGAAACAGGGTTTTACAGAGAGAGGGTGTGTGTGTCTGTCGCTGTTTGTGCAGTACCCTGAGTGTGGTAACCTCCTCTCCCCAATTGGTAGTCTCTGATGCTATAGTCCCATGAGACCAGAAATGCACCACAAAAACTGGGATGCCAGTGTGCTGCTGTGGAGCCAGGTAAAGGGAGAGGGCAAAAATGGTGCCTCCATCTGGGAGGATATCCTGATAGACCCTGCAGTCTGGGTGCTTTGCTGGGTTTTCCAGTTTGCTCAACACTTTGGGTCTGGTGGATTCGAGGCCTGTTGGTTTTCAAAGCCAGGTGTTTGAGGCTCATCTCTCTGGTGCAGGTCTTAACAGTTGGGGTGCCTGATGTGGAGTAGGGTCCCTTAGCTCCTCAGGGAGAAGCTCCTGACTGAGCATCACCGTGCAGGGGTGGGAAGCGGGTGAGGGGTGGGAAGTTTATTGTGAGATCATGTCTCAGTCTCTCCAACCCACCTCCATGTGACTTTTCTCATTTGCCCATGTAACATGGCTGCTTAGCTAGTTTTCTGGTCTTTTTAGAGGAAATTGTCCCCTGTGTAGCTGAACACTCGGTGTATCTATGGGAGGAGGTGAGTTCAGGATTTTCTTGTGGTGCCATCTTGGACTGACAGACTCCTCTACCAACTGTTTTTCCTCTAGTCTGAGGTTTGGTCTCTATCTCTCTCTGCAACTAATGGAACAGTCTGCCACTTGTTCCAGTTTTATTGGGGAAACTTAACCTTGCTGGAAGAGATTTTTCCAACAAAAGACTGTCTTTGTAAATCACCTATAAGGAAGTACTGGGATGAGTTTGTTACTCAATTGATCACTGGGAAGCAATTGAAGCTGGATTCTGCCTCCTGTTGAAAACCCACTCAGTCTTCCTCTTCCCAAAACAAGACAAGTCCCCATCCTGCCCTCCAGGTACATAGACTAGGATGCTAAAACTCCTTTGGAAAGAAGAGCTGCCTGAATAGATAGCCCAGGGCATTTTGAAAACTCCTTGGGAAATTTTCTATTTTGCTTGGGTACTGCTATCCATAGGACTTTGGCGATATGGTCTGACCCCAGCAGAGAGAAGGACTGCAATAGGAAATAGCAGCAGGAGGGTCATGAAAGGCAGGCTGGGAACAGAGGGCCATGGTGAGGAGGACAGAGGGGGCCCAAGAATGTGGGCCAGAACAAGGCTGTCTGTTGCCAGCCTTCTTCTGGAGTCCCCCCCACCCCACTGCCCCCGCCGGGTGAGCTCTGGACCCTGGGGAGATGGAAACTGAGGGTGATGAGAGAGGAAATTTTTAAGCATAGTGATGGCTTATTGAATTGTATATACAAGAGGGGTCTTGGGTAACCACAAGGCTCAGGGTATTTGCAAGAATTGTTTGAGTGCTCAATTGACTGGGGCTGTTTATAGGGAAGTGGTTTCTACAGCAAGAGGAGGTGAGATGCTGGTGTCATCCCAGGACCACACTTAGCTGGGTCCTTCTCACTAGAGCTCTGTAGTCATAGTTTCCCCGGCAGGGCAGAAACTTCTGTGTTACTCCATAGTTGTTCTAAATTGATAGATGTGACATGCAATGATGCCATGAGTCCTGACCAGCACACCCAATTTAAATCATACCCAGGTGGACAGAGCTCCATGAGCAAAACCTGGGCTTCAGGAGCCATTGAACATGTAGGCAGTCTTTCCAACACTGCTCATTCCAGAGATATTCCACAAGGGCCCCTAAATGCACAAGGCAAATGGCATAAAGACATGTTGGATGTGGGCACTGATACACACAAGGAATCTTAAAATGACCTTAACCTTTGACCTTGATAATCTATGTCTAGGAGTCCTTTTCCTATGTAAATGAATTCAAATATGGAAAAATATTTGTACATTAGAACATTTGGTCTCCACCATATTGATAGCAATTCAAATTTGGGCCAAGTTTAAGTCATCTGCAATATGGAAATAATGACAAAAATCATTGCATCTTCACTTGATTTACTGTTAGGAAGGCTTTACAAATAGTGCACTGTCATGGGAAATGCTTATGTTATGATGAGGTAAAAAAAATGCAAATTGGCTTATTTTCATCAGGACCCATTCAGTGTGTTGGGATGTGGTCAATCCCATATGATATTTTTTGGGAATGCTGTTTCCAGGAAGGAAGGGAAATAGAAGAAGTAAGTATGAGGTGTCCCCTATCATCTATGCCTTTGTCCATCCAATATTAAATGATTCTCTTCTCTTCCTCACTATGGGCAAGCTCAGTAATGGTGGCTCATTTTTCTGAGAGTTCTCTTCTTTTCCTCATCCCCAGTCTGCTGTTTATATGAAGCAGCATGGGTGGTGCTTGTGGTAGGGCCCGCTCTACCCCACTTAGTATGTCCTGGAGTGGACATGCAGCATGGGTTTTTGGTGGTTGGTTTTGTACCCTGAAGAGCTTAATGCTCTTTAGCCTCCCATTTGAGGAATGGTCATTTATAAGGCAACAGGAAGCACACAAGTCAGTGTCTTCTTAAAAGTAAACTAATTCATGGGGCGCCTGAGTGTCTCAGTCAGCTAGGTGCCTGACTGTTGATTTCGGCTCAGGTCATAATCTCATGGTTCATGGGATTGAGCCCTGCATCCTACTCTGCACTGACAGCACAGGGCCTTCTTGGGATTCTCTCTCTCCTTCTCTCTCTGCCGCTCCCATGCTCTCTCTGTCTTGCTCTCAAAAATAAATAAATAAACTTAAAAAAATAAAATAATGCAGGAAGGTAGAAGATAACAGTTCCTAACCCAGAAAGCAAAGGATATAAAGCCCTCATCACATATAAAGTGTTAGCGCCTTTCATATATCAGGAAAAAAGTGCACTGGAAAAAGGCAAACATATTACAGCGAACACATGTTTTTTTCTGACCAGCATCTATTTTACAACCCTCCTGATAGAAACCCACTTTACCTTCTTGTCTATAACGCCAGACTTTAAGATTACATGACATTCATCTAACTCACAGATCCAGTTATGTGCCTTGATTAGCTTAAGCAAATCAATGGAACACATCCCCATGGCCACAGAGACTGGTTAGAAATTGTGTTTCTGATGTGAGGGTCAATCAAATCCGAAACAACTTAGGGATTTTCTTCAATGGGGACCGAACCTCTCTTCCCTGTGGACAATGAGCAAGGATTCATGTAACGCTGGAAGCTACTGGCAGCCATCCTGGGACTCTGACATGGATGAGAGATCAGAGAAGAAAATAGGACGGTGGGAGGCCACAGGGCTGCTTATATGCAGCCTTGCCTGGAGCCAGTACCCTTCAGTCTTGGGTCCATAAGCCTCATTTATTCAAGCCTCTTTAAATTAGGTTTGTTTGCTTGTTTTCCTCCTTCAAACTACCAGCACTTCAGAAATGCAGAGACCTGTGTCTATGCAGAGGTAGAGGGTCTGTTAAAAGTAACAGCTCCCAACTGAAGTGTGGGATTGACTAAACTGAGGTAGGAATTTGCCAAGGACCTCGTTAAGTGGAAGTGGTTTTTAAACCTTGTGTGCATGGGAATTATCTGGAGCCTTGTGAAAACAGATTGCTGGGCTCCACCCCCTACAGACAGGAGAGGGAAGTGCTCAGGATTTGAATAAAAAAAATATTTTTATTTATTTTTGAGAGCACACAAGTGGGGGAAGGGCAGAGAGAAGGGTACAGAGGATCTGAAGTGGGCTCTGTGCTTATAGCAATGACCTCGATGTGGGGCTCAAACTCACGAATCGCGAGATCATGACCTGAGTCAAAGTCACACACTCAACTGACTGAGCCACCCAGGTGCTCCAGAATTTGCATTTTTAATATTTTCCCAAACTGATATTCATGCTGTTGTCTGGGCACCACCATTTGAGAATCATCCTTACATGGCTGAACAGAGCACTATCATCTCTTGGTGCTAAGGCTCTGTGCCACCTACGAAGTTTGCAACATTAAGGAATTTGATAGGAAAGGGTTAAATATTGAACTATAATAGCTACTTCTTGCATCCATCAGTGAACTCCCTTGAGAGTTTAGGCTACATTGAAATCACCTTATCTGAAATCAGAAAAGGACAAAATTCAGCTTTGCTAGAAAAGCTTTTCCAACCTGATGACTGAGAGCCAATAATCTGGAATCTCTAAGTGCTAGAAATGCAGAGTTTTCTACTTAAAGCTAAAGTTGGTGCAAGCAGAGGCAGGGAGATGAGAAACAGAATAGGAAAGAACCTATTTCTGCACCTCTAACTCCCCTTCCCCACCTTCTTCTATGAAATATTTCTCCTCCTTACTTAAGGAAGACAGTCTGCTCTATGTGAAGGTACAGGGAAGATGTGGCTTGGGGTGAGGCATCAGCTATCTGTCACTTCCCCACATTGCCCCACCTCTGCCGGGGCCAGAGGTGTCACAGTGACTGCAGTACTGAGGCCTGTGCTATGAAGCACACATTCCCACCCTCAGTTAACATGCAAAAATATCACTGGACAAGCTCTCTGCTTCTGGTTATCCAACCCATGGAATTGATCAGAAGCAGAGAGATCAGAAACCTACCATCATTAGAAGGGTGTTACATCATCAAGGAAACCACAAGACCAGCCAGAAATGACCGTTGATTGCTCAACCCCTAAGGCAACCCCAGGCTCGTAGCTCACACTGACAGGAATAGGCAGTCCTCAGAAAAGGGTTCCTCCCCAGTGCACTTCTCAGATGAGTCCAGGGAAGTCAACCTAAGAGGCTGACCAAGGATCTCAGTCACATCTCAGTCTCTGAAATGCCCCATAAGCTGGTTAACAATGCAATTGCCATTCTTCTTCCCGCCCGGCCCCCCATGGGGGTCATTGTTCTGTTTACTCTGTTCACAAAATTTGTATTTAAGGCAATGTTGGACATGGTTAAGCTTTTCATTTGGCTTTGGGTCTCTGGACCTGAAGAAATCATTCAGTGTAAATAAGCAGATATTGTTTGTCTCAGGATGCTGGGACACCAATAGAGAAGAAACGGTGATAGCTTCATCGCTTCTTTGGGAACAAAGTCTCTCATTATGATAGTACTTCACACTTGTTATGGGTGTCGGTGGTAATGGTGTTACAGGAACAGGGCCCCTCATGGTGGAAGGGGATTGTAAGACGTTGCCTGAGAGGAGCTTTGTGTGTGGTATGAGAGCTTTGTGTGTGGTATTGTATTTGGTATGAAAGTCTTGGGCAAAGGACTTGTTGGTTGCATTGCCCTCATTATATAAAAGCCATTATGGCATCAAAACTGTTATGACTTGTCACCATGAGCTCTATCTTCTCTGTGGCAACTCAGAATCACCAGCAAGTTATTCCAATGGACAGAATATTACCTATCAAAGAATAGGGTCAAAAGAGGCAGGAGAGGTAAGCAATGCATACTCACTGAAAAATAAAAGGGAAGGGCAGAAAATAAAAAGGAGAAGTGTCCATTCTTAAAAACTAAATAATCTTCATTTCCTCTAAGAAACCACAGTTAGCTACTTGACATGTAGCTTTCCAAATATTTGCCGTCATAAATACGTATGTATATATTACTTAAAATTTTTTTAATGTTTATTATTTTTGAGAGAGAGAGAGAGAGAGAGCACAAGCAGGGGAAGGACAGAGAGAGAGGGACAGACAGAATTTGAAGCAGATTCCAGGCTCTGAGCTGTCAGCACAGAGCCCGATGCAGGGCTTGGACTCGCGAGCTGTGAGATCATGACCTGAGCTGAAGTTGGCCACTTAACGGATTGAGCGACCCAAGCACCCCTATATGGCTTTTAAAAATAAAACAAAAATAGGGTGTCTAAGTGACTCAGTTGGTTGAGCATCCAACTCTTGATCTTCGCTCAGGTTATGATCCCAGGATTGTGGGATTGAGCCCTGCATTGGACTCTGGGCTGCATGTGGAACATGCTTAAGATTCTCCCTCTCTCTCTCTCCCTCTGCCCCTCTCCCCAGATCCTGCTCTCACTCTCTCTCAAAATAAAAAATAAAATAAAAATAAAACAAAAGTAATATTATTCTATACATACAGTTCTATATCATGCATATAGAGTATATATGCATATATTAGATGTAAACACACTTTTTGCACATAGAATTATGCATATTTTCCAGAGATGTGAATGTGTATTATTCTTTTTACTGACTGAAGAATTTTCCCTTGATGGGCATCTCAATTGTCTACTGATTTACTCCTTAGCTGATGATTGTTTCCATTAGTTTGCTGTTTACAAACCATGCTGAAAAGAATATCCTTGTGCCTGCATATTCCTGTCCTTTAGTAGTGCTGCTACAAAACACATTCCTAGAAATAGAATTAGGGCAAATGGTATCTAGGTCAAATAGTATGTGCATTTTAATGTTTGCTTAATAGGAGCATTTAATTGTACTCTAAAGAGTCTGATCACTATAATTCTAAGCCAATTTTGGAAACAAAAATTAGATTATTTTAAACACAATGAAATCATCATGGCTCATAAAAATTAATACATGTTTGGTTTTCATACAAGCCTTTTGAATTTCTCTTCTGCAGAAAGGGCTCTATCTCAGTGTGCATTTGTTATAGGTATAACTATAAATGGGGCAACCCATCTATTAAGTACCTCAGCTTTCATGTTAAACCTATAAGCAGGTTTGTAGTATAAGCCTACATGCTCCACATGTAGGCTGGTTGTCTTTTCCTTCTCTAACAGCCATTTACTTTGTGGAGCATGGATTTTACAGAAATAGTGTACAATATCCCTGTTACTCTCTGCAAATAATACACTGCATTTGGAAAAGCATAGTGAGAACCACTGAAAGGGTCAGCAGGATGATGAGGTTGGTAGAAATATAAATTCCCAGGTCCATATCTGACATGGATTCTGATATGAGTGTCTTTTAAAAGAATTTTTTTCATGTTTATTTATTTATTATTATTATTTTAACTTTATTTTTTATTTTTTAAAATTTACATCCAAATTAGCATATAGTGAAGCAATGATTTCAGGAGTAGATTCCTTAATGTTCCTTGCCCATTTAGTTCATTCCCCCCTCCCACAACTCCTCCAGCAATCCTCAGTTTGTTCTCCAAATTTATGAGTCTCTTCTGTTTTGTCTCCCTCTCTGTTTTTATATTATTTTTGTTTCCCTCCCTTATGTTCATCTGTTTGGTCTCTAAAAGTCTTCATATGAGCGAAGTCATATAATTTTTCCTTTGTCTGACTAATTTCACTTGGCATAATACCCTCCAGTTCCATCCACGTAGTTGCAAATGGCAAGATTTCATTTTTTTTGATTGCCGAGTAATACTCCATTGTATATATATATACATCTTCTTTATCCATTCATCCATCGATGGACATTTGGGCTCTTTCCATACTTTGGCTATTTTTGATAGTGCTGCTATAAACATGGGGGTGCATGTGTCCCTTTGAAACAGCACACCTGTATCCCTTGGATAAATGCCTAGTAGTGCAATTGCTGGGTCGTAGGGTAGTTCTATTTTTAGTTTTTTGAGGAACCTCCATACTGTTTTCCAGAGTGGCTGCACCAGCTTGCATTCTCACCAGTAGTGCAAAAGAGATCCTCTTTCTCCACATCCTTGCCAACATCTGTTGTTGCCTGAGTTGTTAATGTGAGCCATTCTGACAGGTGTCAGGTGTCAGGAGAATCTCATTGTGGTTTTGATTTGTATTTCCCTGATGATGAGTGATGTTGAGCATTTTTTCATGTGTCGATTGGCCACCTGGATGTCTTCTTCAGAGAAGTGTCTATTGATGTCTTTTGCCCATTTCTTCCCTGGATTATTTGTTTTTTGGGTGTTGAGTTTGATAAGTTATTTGTAGATTTTGGATACTAACCCTTTATCTGATATGTCATTTGCAAATATCTTCTCCCATTCTGTCGATTGCCTTTTAGTTTTCCTGATTATTTCCTTTGCTGTGCAGAAGCTTTTTATTTTGATGAGGTCCCAGTAGTTTATTTTTGTTTTGTTTCCCTTGCCTCCAGAGACGTGTTTAGTAAGAAGTTGTTGCGGGCAAGATCAAAGAGGTTTTTTGAGAGAGAGAGAGACAGAGTGCGAGTGGGGTATGGGCAGAGAGGGAGAGAGACACAGAATCTGACACAGACTCCAGGCTCTGAGCTGTCAGCACAGAGCCCAATGTGGGGCTCAAACACATGAACGACGAGATCATGACCTGAGCCAAAGTCGGACACTTAACTGACTGAGCCACCCAGGTGCCCCATGATATGAGTATGTTAAACAATCGTTGCTTGTGATTTGAATACAGATGGATGGTGTTTTGGGACATAACTTTGCTAGTGTTTAAGAGTGAGTCTATAGTTATATCAAAGTCTAGTTTTGGAACTCAGTTGCTCCATTTACTTTGCTGTGTGATTTTGGCCAAACTGCTTAACCTTTCTGAGCCCAGCTGGAGTTTACTCTTGTATCAAATGAGGATATTAACAGTACTTAAACCGTAGTGTCATTGTGGGGATCAAATGGACACTGCATAAAAGCATTCAACCTAGAATAGTCTCAAATATGTTAGTAATTGTTATTAAGAAACCTTGATTTAGGGGCACTTGGGTGGCTCAGTTGGTTAAGCACCCAACTCTTGATTTTGGCTCATGTCATGATCTCACAGTGACATTGAGCTCTGCATCAGGCTCTGTGCTAATAGCACGGAGCCTGCTTGGGATTCACTCTCTCCATCTCTCTCTCTCTCTGTCTCTCTGTCTCTCAAAAATAAATAAATAAATAAATTCTAAAAAACTTTTTAAAAAAACCTTGATTTCTATGCATTATGCACTATGAATACTTTTGCCATAATATCTATTGCCATAATAAATTTTTCTGTAGTATGTACATTATGATTTGATTTAGGAAACATTCTTAATTCTAACAATCTGGAGATGTGGCTTCAGTGTAAAGCAGAGTATCTCTGTGCTCACTCCCCTTCCATCTTTTCCAATTTCCCTTCGTTTTACATCTGCCTAGTTTTTGTCTTTTGACCAGTGATTCCAACTTCCCAGATAAACCAAACCAAATTCAATGTCAGTTTTCTTTCCAAAGACCATCTTTATTATTTCTCCAGGCTGAACACATCCCTGAACAATACACATATGTCAGTCTGGTGGCTTTGGTGCCACTTCTGCCTAGAATAAACTATGACAGTCACCGAAGGGGGGATGCTGAAGATATCTTGGGATCTCTCAGAGCAAACAGTCCCAAACAGAGTATGACATTGAAAATAAATAACAAAAATTAAATAATATAAATAAGTTGAAATTTAAGTTAAAAGAGTTCCAGAGTGTGGCTGTTTGGCAACAACCAGCCCACATGAGAGTTAGATGTGGAGGTTACAGCAGTGTTTCCAAGGCTTGGACCTCTGCTCCCTGGTCAGCCAACTGAGTTTCACTGGGTTCTCAAAGCTTCCAGGCCATTCAGGCACTCAGCTCCAAGTCAGTCACATATTCCTGGACCCAGGCTTCACTGGGGTCAGCACAGACCTGCCGGCCTCTTCTGGTTTGAAAGCTGTGGAGGGAGGTAGAAGGATTATATACTGAGGGATCCAGCAGGAGGATCTTGGGCCCAGTGTGGTCCCTCATCCCACTCTCTGTCCTGGGCAGCTCAGGGCATGACCCCTTCCCAGGAACCCTCTGCCTACCTCAGTCCAGAGATCTGCTCTCACTGACTCAGCACCCCCACCCCCAGGGGATCCCAATGACCACCTCCTTTTTCCCTCCCTTCCTTCTGGGCTGGGTTAACCCTCCCTGACTTTGCAAGACCCTGGCTGGGTCAGGTCACACTTCTGAGACCTGGGTCCTACATACTTATTGGCTGCAGAGGGCTGAGCCATTCCAGGATGGCACTTCTGGCCAGTCTATGCCCTTGGGTGCTGCCCCTACTCCAGACCCTCCCTGTCTCCCCAGAGGTGGGCAGGAGGACTGGCACTACTTACATAACCCCTGGCTTGGAGCATTGGCTGCTGGTCTCAAAGTAGTCGGCTATGAACTTGCGTGGAATCTGCTTGGAGACATAGGAGAAGCAGCAGGCAGTTGGGGTGTCAGCACCAACTGTGGGGGAAGAGAGAGAACAAGCCTGGATCACGGTTCCGAAGGGAAAGTGAGATCTGAGATTGGATCCCTTGAGATCGGAGGAAAACAGCTTTGCTCAGGGTGTGGGCTGGGGGACAGGGTCACTGGCAGGCACTGGGCATCTTTGCCTAGAAATACTCCTGCCTCTGTCCTGGTTTCTGTCTGTATCCTTCTTTCTCCTTGACTCTTTGTTGTGGGCTCTGTTTCTCGATGTGATCCAGACATCCAAACAGACTGCCCTCTTATCTCATCTCCCTCCAGAAATTTTGCCTGGTTCAAGAAGTTATCCCCCAGCTAAAGAGAAACTTTGGACATCTCTCATATGACGTCCAAGGGACAGAACTCCGGGGGACCTAGGGTGAATGAAGGGAAGAATGACCCCCACCCTGGGAGGTCACCAGATTGGATCTCGCCTCTTGCAAACTTATTTGTCTAGGTCCCTATTTTGCCATCTGTAAAATGGAACTGGAACTCCCCTATTCCACAGCTAAGACCCCTTTAATAAAGATGAAAATAAAAGTCTTGAAGAGAAAGGCATGATGTTTGGTAGCCCTTTGAGAAGTTCTCTATTTTCTCTTGGGGGCTCTTAAGGTCACAAGACAGAAATAGATGTGGTCCAACTGTGAGGACCGAGAATGGGGACAGCTGCAGCAGCAACACAGACTTACATGGTGCAGAGAAGACCTGACTGCAGAGGGCCATGGTGCAGAGGAGGATGGCGAGGGCAGCCCCAGGGACCTTCATGATGCTTAGTAGAAGATGGGGTGTGGCTCCTTTGTCTGCAGAGATGGATCTGGGTGCTCACTGCTGCCTGCGTCCTTCTGGAGGGTGAAGCCATCTCCCCCGTTCTTTATAGGCAGCCCTGGTGAAAGGGGAAATGGAATCCGGGGGTGGAGAGGGAAATTTTTAAGCACAGTGGTGTTGTCACGCTGAGTGTTGCACAAGTCAGGGTCCCGGGAGACCACAGGGGTTCAGGATATCCAAGAATAGCTTCTCTGAGCTATAAGTTTCAGCCTGCAACTCATGACCTATTCTGGTTTCTTGTGAGGAAATGGTTCCTCTCACCCCCCAACAACCATGAGCAGGAGGAGAGGGCTGTGTGTTGACCCAAGGCTATTCTTAGCAGGTCCCTTCCCATAAGAACTGATCTATATGTGAACTCTCCAGCCCTATCCTTCCCACACAGTTGAAACTTCTGTGCTTCCTCAGCTGCTCTGACTGCACGGTGCGGCAGAGGGCGGCACATGCCTCTCTTGGATGCAGGGAACTGCACTGAGGAATTCTCGCTAGGGAACTAGGAAGCATGAGGTCTTTCTCCAATGCCTGCAAAGTCATCAGACAGTCACTGAGTGACTAGAGGCACTGGGTTAACACTAGAAGAGGATCAGAAAGCTATATTAGATGTGGGTGTTAATATGTCAGGAGCCTAAAAAAATTTAGACCCGGTAACCTAGGAAATGTATTTCTAGAAAGAGTTCTAAAAAAACAAACCCAAACACGGAGGCATTTTGAAACATAAAGATATCTGGCTAAGCATCATTTAGGATTCTAAAAGAAGAAAACCTAAATTTTCCTCTATTAGGGAATGATAAAGTAAATGCTAGGTTGTTTCTTATTAAGTCCTTAAGCTGAATGAAGTGAAATAGCGTAAATATAACATCAGAAAAATTGTACAAGATGAAGAGTTATGCAAATATATGTATATACGTATATCCACATGTATATGACAAATATTTTAACCATATATATATATATATATAGGTTATATATGTAAACACTAGGCATGGAAAAAATAAAAAGATTGAGAATAAATGCCCCAAAGTATCAATAGTAGTTATATTTGTGTCTATGGTCTATAGGTGATTAATTTTCTTTTGTTTTCCCCTTTTTCTGGAATTTTTTTTTTCATTTCTTTTAAAAAGAAAGTGTATTACCTTCCTGGTCAGCCTATCAATTTATGAACACATTTTGTTTTAAAACATTTACCACATCACCATTTGGAAAGTAAGTTGTTATCGATTGTCTAATTTGAAAGAAAATTTTGATATACTAAAGTTTCTGTCCAATGGCCTTTGTTAAAGTGAAGTCTTGATTTCCATATCTCTGAACTATTTTAAGGAATCTGTGTGATATTTACATAAATAATGTCAAATTCAAACAGCTTTCTTATTCTTTCCAATTCATAATGTTAGTCATGTGAAAGGGTCGAGTTTCTCAACCAGATCTCTATATTTTTTCTATCTTTTATTATTTTATTATTATATAATTAATAAATGTAACTCAAATTTTATAATGAGAAATATTTAGTTATTTTTTTAATTAAAATAATTTTTTTTTAAGAGAGAGAGCACCAGGAGGAGGGAGTTATGAAGGCTTCACAGAAGAGATGGAACTTTGCTTGGGTCTTTAAAGGTACACAGGATTTAAACATATACGAATGAGGTGGCAATAGAAGCCAGCTGGTGCAGTCACAGGTGTGGGCTTGCTGGTTCAGAGGGAAAAGTGAGTGGTTCAGTGTAGCTGCTGTGTGGTGGAGCAAATATGGACAATGAAGCTAAACTGGGGTCAAACCAGGAGGGCTCTGAAGTCCCCCAAAAGGGACTAGAACAGGGGGGAAAGAGGATATAAGCAAAGCGAGATCACACCATAGGAATTCTGTCCTTCCTGTGTCTGTAAAGTTCCTGTTCTTAAAACACATGGTCTCTCTTTTTATCCTATCGCTACTATCGCTAATGCTCGTCCTGAGAAAGGCAAAGGCAAGATCAAGGACAATGGCAGGTTTCCCTGGGGCTTCAGCTTCTAAGTGTCTTCACTTGTTACTGTCAATTCCAAAAAAGGAGTCTATCACTTGTCTCATTGGAAACTCTAGACCACAGACAGTGCCTCTGCCTCACCCCACCCCATCTACCCCAGTCCTCAGTCGAAACCCTGAATTGCACTGCTTCATTCACTTCTTGGGGAACCCCCTTCAAACTTGTGACTCAGTTTCTGAGCATTGGATTCTATGAGTTGGGAGGGCCAGAAAAAGGAAATGGAAACTGCTGAATCAACCACTTTCCTGATAATGGGCCTTACTATTCACCTCTATAATTGTAGCACTCACCCCATTGCATTATACTTATTTATGTAATTTTCTCTCCAAATATTTAGACCATTTTAAAGAATTTTTTTTAATGTTTTTTGTTTATTTTTGAGACAGAGAGAGACAGAGCATGAAGGGGGAGGGGCAGAGAGAGAGGGAGACACAGAATCGGAAGCAGGCTCCAGGCTCTGAGCCATCAGCCCAGAGCCCGATGCAGGGCTCGAACTCACAGACTGCGAGATCGTGACCTGAGCCGAAGTTGGACGCTTAATCGACTGAGCCACCCAGGCGCCCCAACATTTAGACCATTTTAAACTGAATTCATGTCACATCTTGTTGGTTAATTTAAACCAAATGGTAGCCCATGATAATTATAACATGATGAATTATCTGTCTATTCCTTATACTTTTGTTCTTTTTAATAAAGGTACTTTACTGAATACAAAATTTTCTCTTAGTGTTGATATATTTGTAAGATTTTCCATATCAACCCCCAAATCAGAAAATAACCATTCGTCATATGTGCCTTTACTGGATTGGAAAATAATATACTTGTATACAAAGTATGTGCTTAATACGCATTTGTTGAACAAATAATATAAGGGGGCCTTTGGATGGTTGAATTGGTTGAAAGGGTCTTAGAAATTTCCTAGGGGGTAATTTGATGTCTCCAGGTGAAATGACTTTCCCAAGATCACACAGATGGAATTGGTCAGTTTTATATTTCACTGTCATTTAGCAAGGTATCTCCAATGATAACCACAATGCCTGACACACACTGGAGCTTAATATTTGGTGAATAAATGAATAATTTGGTGAATGAATGATTTGACTGACAGTGTGTGCTATGTCCAAAGTCCCGCTATGGAGCTGAAATACTAAAGGAAGGAAATAATCAGAAAGGTCATGGTGTTGAGGGATTGATCTTTGGTGGAACACCCAAAATTTCTGAGATGGTGGGGACAGAAAGTAGCTAGCAGTCAGCATGGTGGATCCTTCGATCTGGAGGGGCTTACCTGGTGTCCTAGATTTCTGGCTCATTCTAGTCTCTTGGAGGCCCTACCCCAGTTCAGCAGAGCATCCCAGCCACAGGTACAGGGAATCCTGGCTGAACAATTCATGTTCTGTAACATCACTGCCATGTCCTGCTCTGCTTACCTCCTCACTGCTTCCCATGCCCTGGCCCTGCTGCATTGGTTTCCTTCCAGTTTCTGGCTCTGTGGCTCTGCTTCCCTGGGCATCAGTCTCAGCTTGCTCTCTTCAGCAGCAGGGGCTCCATGGGTGGGTTCACTGGTAAGGATGAATTGTTTGACCCAGTCTTGGCTCCCTTTTTTCAGGTGTGGCCCCACCTTTTATGTAGGCAGAAGCTATATCCCCGGGGACCCCTTCTAGCATCCTAGAGAGACAACGTCTCATTGATGTAGCCCCTTGTTTCTGCAGCCAGACCATTTGCGGTCTTGAGATCTTCTTGTCATTTTTTTCTGGCCATTTTGTGTGTGCAGTAGATCAAGGCATACCTCTTAGTATTGGATTCGATCCATCCCCATCCCTCTACTCCCCCTTTTATATTGTCCACTCAGTAAAAAGTATCCTCACCTCCTGAACTTCCAAGCCAGAAACCTGGGAATCACCTTTGCCTCCTCCCTCCTCCTCATTTGCATCTGTTCAATCACTGACTCTTATATTGGAAATGAAGTATATCTGCTTCTCACTGTTCCTACTGCCACTGTCTTAGGTCAGGCCCTCATCATTTCTTGCCATGACAGCTGCAAGAGTGTCCTGTCAACTGTTTTTTCTTCCAGTTTTGCCTCTCTTTAATCTGTCCCATCATGTGGCATCCGAAGTGATTTTCCTAAAGCTCAAATCATCTCTATCTATCTCTGTTGAAAGTACTTCAAATACACTGCATTATTTCCAGCATGAAACAGAAGCTTCTCCTCTGTGACCTGACCCCTGCCTCCCTCTTTGGTCTGTCTCTTGCCACCTTCAGATTTCCTGAAAACTTAGGCTCCACCCTCTGAACTGCATGCAATTCCTTAAAAGTGCAGGCCTCTCCTCTGCTTTCTATGAATGAGGTGTCACCTTGTCCTGGGAAGTCACAGGACAGAGTGAAATCCTGTAAGTATGGGTACATCCCATCACAGCTGTGGAGATTAACAGTTACAGCAAATAAGGAAAGCCACTATTTAATTAATTCCCTTGATTTGCTAAGGAAAAGAGGAACCCATGGATTCCACTGTTCATAGACATGCAGAATGTAAAACTGAAAGACATTTTACATCATAATAACAGAACTTTGGTTTTTAAACTTTTAAGGTAAATTTATAATAAGCACATTTCCCTTATGCTCTGGAGGCAGACCTCCTTGGTATCATTTCTAAATCTGACATGTATTATCTGTGTGTTCTTCTGTAGGTTACTTACCTCTCTGTGCTTCATGTATGAAAGGGGATAATAATAGTATCTATTTCAGAGGACCCCTGAAGGACTTAGAATATGACTGACTCATGTAAGTGTTATGTAAGTGTTAGTTACTATTATCATTCTCTGAAATATTTTAGTTAATTTATTTCATATAATAAAAAAAAAGCACAGGTCTCTTGTTCTTTGCCTGATGAACCCCCACCCTACACTCTTTGCCTGGGTAATCATCCTTCAGATCTCAGCTAGATTTATAATAGAGAAAAGTTAGAACAACCTGAATGGGCTGACCTAAGTAACAGAATGGTTAATTATAAAAATGTTAATAAAATTTTGGTATATACATGCAATGAAATATCATGCATGCTAATTTTGAATAACTTTTGTGTTTTTAATGACATGGAAGAATAAAAGTGGGGTGCCTGGGTGACCTTGGTTGACCATCTGACTCCTAATTTCAGCTCAGGTCATGATCACAGGGTTATGGGATCAAGCCCCACATTGGGCTCTTCTCTGGGCATGAGGCCTTCTTATGATTCTCTCTCTCTCTCTCTCTCTCTCTCTCTCTCTCTCTCTCTTTCTCTACCCCTCTCTCCTGCTGCAGCTTTCTTTCTAAAAAAAAATATAGAGTAACAAAAATCAGATATATTAGTTCAAGAAAGAATATTACGTAATAATAGTAAAATACAAAATCATGTTCAGAATGCTGGGTACTTTTAGTTTTCTTATTTATGCCTTCTTATATTCTTAGTGACTATATATATTTCCTATTAAAAAAAAGAGCAAACCAATTTAAATTAAAAAAAAAAACAAAACTCAGGCATTGCTTTTTTTGACATTTTACCACCACTGTCCAAAGCATGTATTCCCAATGCCTGACACAGTGTCCATAATATAGTTGGTATTCAATACAGTTTTATTGAATTATTTTCTTCTCTTGTTGGATATTCTTTGTGACCAAACTAGAAAGAGCTTAAAACAGGTATATAAGCACTATTTGAAGGAAGAAAGATGCTTTGTAAGGAATACTAAAAATTTTCCAGACACTGGTGAGGTTTTAACTTTTTCTCAGGAATTTAACATCCCCTAAAGTCACTGACCTTCACCCTTGACAGCAAAAAGCAGGCTATGGTGGGTGATGAAGGCCCATTTCCTCTTTAAGAGGAGTGAGGCTGCTGGGTTATAGTGTGGAGAGTGACTGTCCTTGATGAACTGCTTCAACCAACTTCCTGTCCTACAGATTCCATCCTGAACCCTGCACCCTGGATAACTTTGTACTTGTTTCTTCAATCTACAATACAGTTTCTGTTCCATTTCCCCCAAGTGACTTGGCTACCATATTGGCAATACTGAAGGATTTACCCGTATTGGGTTATTATCTTGGCAAAGTGACCATCCAGCTCACCTTGGCTTTCCAGTCTCAATATTCACTCACAAGAACTTCTCGAGTTTCAGACATTCCACATCCTTGTGGCTTGTGCTCTTGGCCCTGACACCCAATGGTATCTCCAGTGCTCATGCATCTCAGTACTTTCCTTCTAGAGGGGCACAGAATGTTGGGATTGACTTCTTCTGTTTCCTGCTCATCAGCAGCTTTGTAATCTCTTCTGAGAGTCTGGTACCTTCTGAGACTTCCTACAAGTGTGATCTCAGAGGGTCACACCTGCAAAGGAAGTTTGGTTATCTCTGGACCAAGAGTTGGAAAACTTTGGATCTTGACACACATCCTGTATGACCTTGATTAAATCTTTTAATTTTTCTGGGTTTGTATTCCTAATCTGTACAATGACAAAACAGACTGGGATCAAATAAAACCATGGATGTGGATATGCTGGGGAAAATCAAAAGCATCAGGACCTTTGCAAAGTCATATTACTGCTGTGGCTAGTGGTCTTGCTTGTGGCCTGGGGAGGCTGGGAGGACAAAATGACAAAACAGATGTGAAAGTGCCCCAAATGGAATTATTAGCACAGTGCCATTCAAGGGTATAGAAGGAGAAACCACTAGGTTACCATGAGTGAGAGGAAGTGTAGGGCTTCCCCGTTTAGGAGCGAGGGGGTAGCCCAAAGAATGTATATGGAGCTCCTGGAACCATGGTTAACTCCTGCTGCCCCTTCTCACAACCCTGAGTTGGAAAAAGTTGAGTCCTAGAGTAGTATCCTTTATGGTAAAACTACTGAGTATGTGGGTTGAGCACAGAAGAAAGAAGAGAATTACACCCCATCAAGAATGGGGAATCACATTTTGGATACAGTTTTTCAGAATTCCCAGTTCCTTCTTACTTCATTTAGCTAAATGCAGTTCACATGCTGAGTCCATGTTACTTGTCACATCCCCTCCCACTAAAACTGGTAGTTTGGGCTGCCTCTGAACACTTATTAAGCAAGTGTTTATTGAACACCTACTGTGTACACAGAGATAAGCATAACATGGTTTCTGCATCAAGGAGCTCCCTTTTTAGTGAGAGAGATAACCAAATTAGATATGTTATAGGTGACATGATGGAGGTAGTTCTGAAGGAACACTGAAGGAAATATGGGATTCAGTTGTAAGAGAGGTCAGGAAAGGTTATCTAAAGAAGATGAGCACTTTTCTTTGTTGTGTATTCAAGAGGGATTTGTTCTCATTCCCTATTATTACTTAGAAATAGCCTCAATGTATAAGCCCCAGAGGCCATTGATTCAGCTAAACATATTGACACAAGCCTTTGTACTTTTGGTGTGGAATTTCGCTGGGTATGAACACAGCATTATTGTTGAGACCTTCATGAACAGAACATTTTACTTTCAGGAGCCAAATATCAAACCAAGGCTAAGAAGCAAAAGTCAACAGTCAAATTCATTGTGTGGCTCAATGCAGACTAATTACCCCTCCTTATCTATTACTATTCTCGGGCTGTTCCAGAGAAGACACCTTCATAATCCTTCCACAGCTTGAAGATCAGCACGCCCCACTCATTTAGACAGAGGACTCCATGTCAGGTGCTCCTTCTTAGTGCACAGTGGGGTTTAAAATTTTTCTGATGTTTATTTAATTCTGAGAGACAGAGAGAGACAGAGCATGAGTAGTGGAGGGCAGAGTCAGAGGGAGACACAGAATCTGAAGCAGGTTCCGGCTCTGCACTGACAGGCTGACAGCAGTGAGCCTGATGTGGGCTCAAACCCACAAACCTTGAGATTGTGACCTGAGCCAAAGTTGGACTCTTAACAACTGAGTCACCCAGGTGCCCCAGTGCACAGTGGGGTTTAGACTTGATTGGAAACCATTCATTTACAGCCAAGGGATGGCCTTATCCATCCTTTGGACTCTCTGACATTTTGTTTCTACCTCTGATGTGACACTTAGCTTATTTCATCTCATGGCATAGTTATTTCTGTCACTGTCAACATCATCACCAGACTAAGAAGTCTTTGAGGGAAGATCTAGGGATTCATTCAGCTCTGTCTGCCCTGACACACAGCAGATGACTAGTCAATTTAGTTGAATGGAAATTCCATGAGTAACAAAACCTTTAGTTTCTGGGGAACATAAGGCACATCCTCCTTCCCTTAAAGAAAGGTGCTTGATGCATGGACATAAAACTCCATCAACAAGGAGAGATCGCGAGAGATACTAGCATATGTGGGGATCACAGAACCTTAGAGTTGGGGAGGGAGGTCTTGATGGAGATCAGAACATTTGAAGAAAGATTTGCACTAGGAAGAGGACAGAAGGGATGGAAGAGAGAAGTACAGTTTGTGTGTGTGTAGGTGGTGGTGGTGGTGGGGTGATGAGGCAGGATGACATTGTACTTTATTTAGTGACTCTGAAGTACTCCAAGATGTTGTTCTGACCCCTCCTATCCCACACTTCTACAACATGCAGGAGACCTGGGTCTCTCCTTTTACTCTTCATTCTTCTTTCTCAGGGCAGAGGCAGGTAGCCAGGTGGGGCTGGGGGTGAGCAGATGGGTCAGCGTGGTTGAGCGGACCATGGATAAAGATCTTGATTCAACCACCCTAATTGTCCCTACTTATCTCACTGTATTACTGCATTACTGTATTCCTGGTCTTTGTAAACTTCAGGTGGTCACCTGCAGGTCAACAGCAGCTTCGCAACAAGGCAAGGATTTACATGGATGCAAGAAATTCCCTATGGATGCTTGGGGAACACCCATGTGCTTACATTACACATTTTATCCTTAACATGGATAAGCTCTTTGCTAGGTATATCCAATCTCATTTTACACTAGAGGGACATTCTTTATCTGGGTCTTCCAAACTTGATTCTTCCTGAACTTTTTTCCTTTTCTATTGTCAGTCCAAGAAAACATACTGAAATCTTTATTTCTTTTCTGTTTCCTTCTTGTTCTAGGACAGACTGACCCAAACCCCTTTTCTGATTTCAGCCCTAATAAGATGGGTCTTTGTGTGTGGCATGGCCCCTAGTGGTCAACATTTTCTCTCATTGTGGTCACATTTTATATTTGTCCTGGAGGCAAAACAGTGGAAATAAAATGGATTTTAGAATCAGATGAATCACAGTTCACATCTTGGTACTGCCACTTAACAGCTATGAAGCCTGGAGATAGTGAATTCTGCTCTGTGATCCTCATTGCCCCACGTGAATAATTACATTCCTGCTCAGGGTTACTGTAGGGTTAGTGTCATGTGTATGCGACAGCTTGGCCAGTGCCTGGCCTATAGTAAATCTCCAAAAAGTAGAACCTATAAATGTTTCTGAGTTGCCCTGCTGGGTCCTTCTGCGCACTCAATGCTGGACCCTTTATTTATGCTCAGGGAAACATACAGGACACTAAAGTCACTCAGCTCAGCAGAAGGAGGCCCAGGAATAGTACATGGAGTCCTGGCTGCCCTTTCGTTCTTAAGGCCAGGCTTGCAGCAGCCCTGGAAAGACTGTCATGAAGCCTCCAGTTTCTGAAGGTGCCAACCACCAAGAGCAGCATGGTTCTCATCTACAAGCCTCTTCTGGTAGGTGTGAATGTTTCATCCTTCCTCTTGGGTTTACAATTCTCTCCACAGTCTTGATTGCTGTCTTTGGTGTACCACTTCCCTCTATGGTACAGCCCACTTCTTCTCCCTTCCTCCCCCCACTCCTCCGTGATAACATAACACTGAGGAAGAGAAGTTGTGAAGAGCTCCTCACTCTCAGCTAGCTTCAGTTTCCTTATTGGCACCATGACATCATCTCTACCCTGGAAATTCCATTGCCTGCCTGTGCCTACAACTCTGTCCCAGGGCTCAGAGTTCCTATAAAGAGGGGTTCCCAACTCAGTATCAGCACAGAGCACAGTTGGGTTCTGAAGCTTCTGGGCTCTGCAGTCTCAGCTCCAGGAAAGCCTCTCCTCTGCCGAGACCATGAAACTCTGTGTGACTGTCCTTTCTCTCCTTGTGCTAGTGGCTGCCTTCTGCTCCCCGACGCTCTCAGCACCAAGTAAGTCTACTCTTCCAGCCATTACTTCTAGAGTCATGATGTAGGTAGTGCTGACTTTTCTAGTTAGGGCTGATCTAACAGTGGCATCTAGAGATTGGACAAAAGGGAGCTGGGAAGGTTTCCAAGTAGCCTGCTATTAAATGTAGAATCTAGTAAACAGTCAGTAATAGTCAAGTTCCTGTTTTCTTAAGAAATAGTAACCAGTAGACTAATTTAAGTAAGTTCCTGTCTCTTTCTGTGCCTTGGTTTCCCCATCTGTAAAATGAAGGAAGTTATACACATGCCCCAAGACTCAATCCAGCTCCAATCTTCTAGAATTCTTTCATGACATTCTCTTACAATCTTCTATTTAGAATAAGACTCCTACTTAGGGTGGGTGGGATTGGATACAAGGTACCATATTTTGGGATCTGGTAGCTCTACAGAGATGGCCACCGAATATCTATGATTAGAAGCCAAAATTAACAGGTCCTTGTAGAACTTCTATCTTACCCCTGCTTTTCTTTCCAGTGGGCTCAGACCCTCCCACCGCCTGCTGCTTCTCTTACGTCCTGCGGAAGCTCCCTCGAAACTTTGTAGTGGATTACTTTGAGACCAGCAGCCTCTGCTCCCAGCCAGCTGTGGTGTGAGTATCAACCCTGGGGCTGCTCTGAGAAGCAAGGGTGAAGGCAGGATTAGAAAGGGAGCTTGTTGGGGGAGGCTGGAATCAAGCAGTAGGGAGGCAGTTCTCAGGGCTGAATGAAGCTCTCCCAGAAGTCAGTGAGGATCAAGTCATGAAGTCACCTGCTGAGTTGTGGAGGGGGCTAGGTGGGAGCCAAGGGAGATGAAGGGAGTTTCTGGAGGAGGAAGGCCAGGAAACTAGGAAAAGTAAAAAAGATGGCAGGAAATGTGGGCTGATTTTTTAAACCATGCTTAGAAAAACATGTGGAAAAGTCATCGTTAAGGGCAATAGAGAATGAATGGGGAGATGTGTCCATATTAATTGCAAAACTCATTTGTTCTTAATCTGGGCAACCCAGAAGATGGAGCTAAATCCAGAGGAGAAGTAAAAGGAGTCTAGTTCTAGCACCACTCTAGGAAGGGTTTCCCATCTATTAGAGCTGTCCAACATGAACCATGGTCAAGCAAAGGAAGTTGTCTACTACAGGCAAGGTCCCATGGGATTCTAATCTGTCCATTCTTTGTTCCATAGATTCCAAACCAAAAGGGGCAGACAAGTCTGTGCTAACCCCAGTGACTCCTGGGTCCAGGAATACATGGATGACCTGGAACTGAATTGAGCGCTCCAGTCCAGGTGCAAGAGGTATCCAGGGAAGGTCACCTGAGTCGGACGTTTCTCAGTGAGACACATCTTCTCCACGCTCATGTTCTTCTCAGTAGCCGGTTCCTTCTCTTAATTTAATCTTATCATGTGCTGTATTATTGTATTTGGAGTCGTTTGTATTATTTGTTTTGCCAAAGGATACTTGTCCCCTATGGGGATGGTCCACCCTCACTCTTTCTCTGGTATTGTAGACATATGGATAATGCAGCTGATTCCATGTGTTTTCAAAATAAAATTTCTTTAAAAATGTAGACAATTTCTTTGCATTTTACTTTGATTTGGGGTGAAGGATATTGCCTGGTATTATGAATAGGGACAAACTAGTTTCCAAACACAGTAAGAATGAGCAATTACTGAATGCTTAATTGGGCTAAAATGTCTAAAGACATGACCTCATTCAACACTCTCTTTTATTTATTTATTTATTTATTTAAATGTTCATTTTTTAGAGAGAGAGAGAGAGAGGGAGAGAGAACGCGCGCGCAAGTGGGGGAGGGGCAGACAAAGAAGGAGACAAAGAATCTGAAGCAGGCTCCAGGTTCTGAGGTGTCAGCACAGAGCCTGACAGGGGACTCAAACTCATGAACAGTGAGATCATGGCCTGAGCTGAAGTCATATGCTTAACCGACTGAGCCACCCAGGCGCCCCTATTTATTTATTTATTTACTTACTTATTTACTTTTTAATTTACATCCAAGTTAGCATACAGTGCAATAATGATTCCAGTAATTCATCCCCTATGTATAACAACACCCAGTGTTCATCCCAATAAGTGTCCTCTTTAGTGCCCCTTACCCATTTAGCCCATCCCCCCACCCACAACCCCTCCATCAACCCTGAGTTTGTTCTTTGTATTTAAGAGTCTCTTATGCTATGTTTGTCCCCCTCCCTGTTTTTATATTAGTTTTGCTTCTCTTCCCTTATGCTCATCTGTTTTGTATCTTAAATTCCACATATGGTAAAGTCATATGATATCTGTCTTTCTCTTACTGACTAATTTCGCTTAGCATAATACCCTCTAGTTTCATCCACGTAGTTGCAAATGGCAAGATTTCATTCTTTTTGATTGCCAAGTAATACTCCATTGTGTGTGTGTGTGTGTGTGTGTGTGTGTACCACATCTTCTTTATCCATTCATCCATTGATGGTCATTTGGGCTCTTTCTGTACTTTGGCTATTGTTGATAGTACTGCTATAAACATTGGGGTGCATGTGTCCCTTCGAAACAGCATACCTGTATCCCTTGGATAAATACCTAGTAATGCAATTGCTGGGTCATAGGGTAGTTCTATTTTTAATTTTTTGAGGAACCTCCATACTGTTTTCCAGAGTGGCTGCACCAGCTTGCATTCTCACCAGTAGTGCAAAAGAGATCCTCTTTCTCCACACCCTTGCCAACATCTGTTGTTGCCTGAGTTGTTAATGTGAGCCATTCTGACAGGTGTCAGGTGGTATCTCATTATGGTTTTGATTTGTATTTCCTTGATGATGAGTGATGTTGAGCATTTGTTCATGTGTTGGTTGGCATCTGGATGTCTTCTTCAGAGAAGTGTCTATTCATGTCTTTTGCCCATTTCTTCACTGGATTATTTATTTTTTGGGTGTTGAATTTGATCAGTTCTTTATAGATTTTGGATACTAACCCTTTATCTGATATGTCATTTGCAAATATCTTCTCCCCTTCCGTTGGTTGCCTTTTAGTTTTGCTGATTGTTTCCTTCACTGTGCACAAGGTTCTTATTTTGAAGAGGTCCCAGTAGTTCATTTTTGCTTTTGTTTCCCTTGCCTCTGGAGATGTGTTGAGTAAGAAGTTGCTGCGGCTGAGCTCTAAGAGGTTTTTGCCTGCTTTCTCCTCGAGGATTTTGATGGCTTCCTGTCTTACATTTAGGTCTTTCATCAATTTTGAGTTTATTTTTGTGTATGGTGTAAGAAAGTGGTCCAGGTTCATTTTTCTGCATGTTGGTGTCCATTTTTCCCAACACCAGTTGCTGAAAAGACTGTCTTTATTCCATTGGATATTCTTTCCTGCTTTGTCAAAGATTAGTTGGCCATACGTTTGTGGGTCCATTTCTGGGTTCTCTATTCTGTTTCATTGATCTGTGTGTCTGTTTTTGTGCCAGTACCATACTGTCTTGATGATTACAGATTTGTAATACATTTTGAAGTCTGGAATTGTGATGCCTCCAGCTTTGGTTTTTTTTTTTTTTTTTCCGGATTGCTTTGGCTTGTCTTTTCTGGTTCCATACAAATTTTAGGATTGTGTGTTCTAGCTCTGTGAAGAATTCTGGTGTTATTTGCATAGGGATTACGTTGAATATGTAGATTTCTTTGGGTAGTATTGACATTTTAACAATAATCATTCTTCCAATCCATGAGCATGGAATATTTTTCCTTATTGTGTGTGTGTCTTCTTTAATTTCTTTCATAAGCTTTCTACAGTTTTCAGTGTATAGATTTTTCACCTCTTTGGTTAGGTTTATTCCTAGCTATTTTATGGGTTTTGTTGCAACTGTAAATGGGATCAATTCTTTGATTTCTCTTTCTGTTGCTTCATTATTGGTGTACAGAAATGCAACCATTTCTGTGCATTGATTTTATATCCCGTAACTTTGCTGAATTCATGGATCAGTTCTAGCAGTTTTTTGGTGGAATCTTTTGGGTATTCCATACAGAGTATCATGTCATCTGTGAAGAGTGAAAGTTTGACTTCCTCCTTGCTGATTTGGATGCCTTTTATTCCTTTGTGTTGTCTGATTGCTGAGGCTAGGACTTCCAATACTATGTTGAACAACAGTGGTGAGAGTGAACATACCTGTTGTGTTCCTGGCCTTAAGGGGATAGCTCTCAGTTTTTCCCCTTTGAGGGTGATATTAGTGGTGGGTGTTTCATATATGACTTTTATGATCTTGAGGTATGACCCTTCTATCCCTACTTTCTTAAGGGATTTTTATCAAGAAACGATGTTGTATTTTGTCAAATGTTCTCTCTGAATCTGTTGAGAAGATCATGTGTTTCTTGTCCTTTCTTTTATTGATGTGATGTATCGCATTGATTGTTTTGTGGGTATTGAACCAGTTCTGCATCCCAGGAATAAATCCCACTTGGTCATAGTTAAAAGAATAATCCTCTTAATGTATTGTTGGATTTGGTTGGCTAGTATCTTGCTGAGGATTTTTGCATCCATGTTCATCAGGGAAATTGGTCTATAGACCTTTTTAGTGGGGTCTTTGTCTGGTTTTGGAATCAAGGTAATGCTGGCTTCATAGAATGAGTTTGGAAGCTTTCCTTACATTTCTATTGTTTGAACACCTTCAAAAGAATAGGTGCTAACTCTTCTTTAAGTGTTTGGTGGAATTCCCCTGTACAGCCATCTGGTCCTGGACTCTTGTTTTTTGAGAGAATTTTATTACTAATTCGATTTCTTTCCTGGTTATGGGTCTGTTCAAATTTTTTATTTCTTCTTATTTCAGTTTTGGTAGTTTATATGTTTCTAGGAATTTGTCCATTTCTTTCAGATTGCCCAGTTTATTGGCATATAATTGCTCATAATTGTCTCTTATTATTGTTTGTATTTCTGCAGTGTTGGTTGTGATCTCTCCTCTTTAATTCTTGATTTTATTTATTTGGGTCTTTTTCTTTTTGAGCAAGCTGGCTAGGGGTTTATCAATTTTGTTAATTCTTTCAAGGAACCAGCTCCTGGTTTCATTGATCTGTTTGTGTGTGTGTGTGTGTGTGTGTGTGTGTGTTTCTGTTTTTGTTTTTGTTTTTGTTTTTGTTGGGTTTTTTTTTTTTGTTTGTTTGTTTTGGTATTGATAGCATTGATTTCTGCTCTAATCTTTATTATTTCCCATCTTCTGCTGGTTTGGGGTTTTACTTGCTGTTCTTTTTTCCAGCTCTTTAAGGTATAAGGTTAGGTTGTGTATTTGAGACCTTTCTTCCTTCTTTATAAAGGCCTGGATTCCCTCTTATGATCACATTTGCTGCGTCCTAGAGGTTTTGGGCTGTGGTGTTATTTTCATTGGCTTCCATGTACTTCTTAATTTCTTCTTTAACTTCTTGGTTAGACCATTCATTCTTTAGTAGGATGTTCTTTAGTCTCCAAGTATTTGTTGTCTTTCCAAATTTTTTCTTGTGGTTGATTTTGAGTTTCATAGCATTATAGTCTGAAAATATGCATGGTATGATCAATCTTTTTGTACTTGTTGAGTATTGATTTGTGTCCTAGTATGTGATCTATTCTAGAGAATATTCCATGTGCACTCGAGAAGAATGCGTATTCTGCTGCTTTAGGATGAAATGTTCTGAATATATCTGTTAAGTCCATCTGGTCCAGTGTGTCATTCAAAGCCATTGTTTCCTTGTTGATTTTCTGTTTAGATGATGTGTCCATTGCTGTTTAGTGGGGTGTTGAAGTCTCCTACTATTATGGTACTATTACCAATGAGTTTCTTTATGTTTGTGATTAACTGGTTTATATATTTGGGTGTTCCACATTGGGGGCATAAACGTTTACAATTTTTAAATCTTTTTGGTGGATAGGTCCCTTAATTATGATATAATTCCCTTCTTCATCTCTTGTTACAATATTTATTTTAAAATCCAGATTGCCTGCTATAAGGATGGCTACTCCAGCTTTCTTTTGGCAACCATTAGCATGATAGATGGTTCTCCATCCCCTTACTTTCAATCTGAAGGTGACTTTAGATTTAAAATGGGTCTTTTGTCCTACTAAAGAATGAATGGGTCAACCAGGCAATTAGAGAAGAAATTAAAAAATATATGGAAACAAACGAAAATGAAAATACAACAATCCAAACGCTTTGGGATGCAGTGATGGCAGTCCTGAGAGGAAAATACATTGCAATCCAGGCCTATCTCAAGAAACAAGAAAAATCCCAAATACAAAATCTAACAGCACACCTAAAGGAAATAGAAGCAGAACAGCAAAGACACCCCAAACCCAGCAGAAGAAGAGAAATAATAAAATCAGAGCAGAAATAAACAATATAGAATTAAAAAAAAAACTGCGGAGCAGATCAATGAAACCAAGAGTTGTTTTTTTGAAAAAATAAACAAAATTGATAAACCTCTAGCCAGGCTTCTCAAAAAGAAAAGGGAGATGACCCAAATAGATAAAATCATGAAAGAAAATGGAATTATTACAACCAATCCCTCAGAAATACAAGCAATTATCAGGGAATACTATGAAAAAATATATGCCAACAAACTGGACAACCTGGAAGAAATGGATAAATTCCTAAACACCCACACACTTCCAAAACTCAAACTGGAGGAAATAGAAAGCTTGAACAGACCCATAACCAGCGAAGAAATTGAATTGGTTATCAAAAATCTCCCAACAAATAAGAGTCCAGGACCAGATGGCTTCCCTGGGGAATTCTACCAGACATTTAAAGCAGAGATAATACCTATCCTTCTCAAGCTATTCCAAAAATAGAAAGGGAAGGAAAACTTCCAGACTCATTCTATGAAGCTAGTATTACTTTGATTCCTAAACCAGACAGAGACCCAGTAAAAAAAGAGAACTATAGGCCAATATCCCTGATGAATATGGATGCAAAAATTCTCAATAAGATACTAGCAAATTGAACTCAACAGCTTATAAAAAGAATTATTCACCATGATCAAGTGGGATTCATTCCTGGGATGCAGGGCTGGTTCAACATTCGCAAATCAATCAACGTGATACATCACATTAATAAAAGATAAGAACTATATGATCCTGTCAATCGATGCAGAAAAAGCATTTGACAAAAGTCAGCATCCTTTCTTAATAAAAACCCTCGAGAAAGTCGGGATTGAAGGAACATACTTAAACATCATAAAAGCCATTTGTGAAAAGCCCACAGCTAATATCATCCTCAATGGGGAAAAACTGAGAGCTTTCCCCCTGAGATCAGGAATACGACAGGGATGTCCACTCTCACTGCTGTTGTTTAACATAGTGTTGGAAGTGCTAGCATCAGCAATCAGACAACAAAAGGAGATCAAAGGCATCAAAATTGGCAAAGATGAAGTCAAGCTTTCGCTTTTTGCAGATGACATGATATTGTACATGGAAAATCCGATAGACTCCACCAAAAGTCTGCTAGAACTGATACATGAATTCAGCAAAGTCGCAGGATACAAAATCAATGTACAGAAATCAGTTGTATTCTAATACACTAATAATGAAGCAACAGAAAGACAAATAAAGAAACTGATCCCATTCACAATTGCACCAAGAAGCATAAAATACCTAGGAATAAATCTAACCAAAGACGTAAAAGATCTGTATGCTGAAAACTATAGAAAGCTTATGAAAGAAATTGAAGAAGATATAAAGAAATGGAAAAACATTCTGTGCTCATGGATTGGAAGAATAAATATTGTCAAAATGTCAATACTACCCAGAGCCATCTACACATTCAACGCAATCCCAATCAAAATTGCACCAGCATTCTTCTTCAAACTAGAACAAGCAATCCTAAAATTCATACGGAACCACAAGAGGCCCCGAATAGCCAAAGTAATTTTGAAGAAGAAGACCAAAGCAGGAGGCATCACAATCCCAGACTTTAGCCTCCACTACAAAGCTGTCATCATCAAGACAGCATGGTATTGGCACAAAAACAGACACATAGACCAATGGAATAGAATAGAAACCCCAGAACTAGTCCCACAAAAGTATGGCCAACTAATCTTTGACAAAGCAGGAAAGAACATCCAATGGAACAAAGACAGTCTCTTTAACAAATGGTGCTGGGAGAACTGGACAGCAACATGCAAAAGAATGAAACTAGACCACTTTCTTACACCATCCACAAAAACAAACTCAAAATGGATAAAGGACCTGAATGTGAGACAGGAAACCATCAAAACCCTAGAGGAGAAAGCAGGAAAAGACCTCTCTGACCTCAGCTGCAGCATTTTCTTACTTGACACATCCCCAAAGGCAAGGGAATTAAAAGCAAAAATGAACTATTGGGACCTCATGAAGATAAAAAGCTTCTGCACAGCAAAGGAAACAATCAACAAAACTAAAAGGCAACCAACGGAATGGGAAAAGATATTTGCAAATGACATATTGGATAAAGGGCTAGTATCCAAAATCTATAAAGAGCTCACCAAACTCCACACCCGAAAAACAAATAATCCAGTGAAGAAATGGGGAGAAAACATGAATAGACACTTCTCTAAAGAAGACATCCAGATGGCCAACAGGCACATGAAAAGATGCTCAACATCGCTCCTCATCAGGGAAATACAAATCAAAACCACACTCAGATACCACTTCACGCCAGTCAGAGTGGCCAAAATGAACAAATCAGGAGACTATAGATGCTGGAGAGGATGTGGAGAAAAGGGAAGCCTCTTGCACTGTTGGTGGGAATGCAAACTGGTGCAGCCACTCTGGAAAACAGGGTGGAGGTTCCTCAAAAAATTAAAAATAGACCTACCCTATGACCTAGCAGTAGCACTGCTAGGATTTACCCAAGGGATACAGTACTGATGCATAGGGGCACTTGTACCCCAATGTTATAGCAGCACTCTCAACAATAGCCAAATTATGGAAAGAGACTAATTGTCCATCAACTGATGAATGGATAAAGAAATTGTGGTTTATATACACAATGGAGTACTACGTGGCAAGGAGAAAGAATGAAATATGGCCCTTTGTAGCAACGTGGATGGAACTGGAGAGTGTGATGCTAAGTGAAATAAGCCATACAGAGAAAGATACCATATGGTTTCACTCTTATGTGGATACTGAGAAACTTAACAGAAACCCATGGGGGAGGGGGAGGAAAAAAAAAAAGAGGTTAGAGTGGGAGAGAGCCAAAGCATAAGAGACTGTTAAAAACTGAGAACAAACTGAGGGTTGATGGGGGGTGGGAGGGAGGGGAGGGTAGGTGATGGGTATTGAAGAAGGCATCTTTTGGGATGAGCACTGGGTGTTGTATGGAAACCAATTTGACAATAAATTTCATATATTAAAAAAAATAAAAAAAATAAAATAAAATGGGTCTTTTGTAACCAGCATATAGATGGATCTTGCTTTCTTTCCATTCTGTTACCCTATATCTTTTGATTGGAGCATTTAATCCATTGAAATTTAGAGTAAGTACGGAAAGATTAATTTATTGCCATTGTGTTGCCTGTAGAGTTGGAGTTTCTTGTGGTTGTTCTCTCGTCCTTTCTGGTCTTTTTTGCTTTTGTTGCTTTTGGTCTTTTTTATTTTGTTTCACCTTTTCTCCCCTCAGAGAGCCCCCCTTAAAATTTCTTACAGGGCTGGTTTAGTGGTCACAAAAACCTTTAGTTTTTGTTTGTCTGGGAAAATTTTTATCACTCCTTCTATTTGAATGACAACCTTGCTGGATAAAGAATTCTTGGCTGCATATTTTTCCAATTCAGCACACTGAATATATCCTGCCACTCCTTCCTGGCCTGACAAGTTTCTGTGGATAGGTCTGCTGTGAAACTGATCCATCTTCCTTTGTAGGTTAAGGACTTTTTTCCCTTGATACTCTTGATACTTCTTCCCTTGTCTGTGTATTTTGTGAATCTGCCTATAATATGCCTTGTTAATGGTAAGTTTTTGTCAAATCTAATGGAAGTTCTCTGTGCTTCCTGGATTTTGATGTCTGTGTCTTTCCCCAGGTTAGGAAAGTTTTCTGCCGTGATTTGCTCACATAAACCTTCTACCTCTTTTTCTCTCTCTTCATCTCCTGGGACCCCCATGATTCAGATGTTATTCCTTTTTAATGAGTTGTTGAATTTTCTCTCTTATATCGTGCTCTTTTGCCTTAGTCTCCCTCTCTTTTTCTACTTCATTATTCTCCATAAGTTTGTTCTCTATATCGCTGATTCGCTGCGTTACTTCATCCATCCTTGCCACTGTGGTAGGCATTCAAGATTGCATCTCAGTTATAGTATTTTAAATTTCGTCCTGACTAGATATTACTTCTTTTGTCTCTGCAGAAGGGAACTCTGCTTTTTTCAACCCCAGGTAGTATTCTTATTATCATGATTCTAAATTCTGGTTCAGACATCTTGCTTGTATATGTGTGGATTAAGTCCCTGGCTGTCATTTGTTTCTTTTCTTTCTTTTGAGATGAATTCCTTCATTTCATCATTTTGGAGGAAGAAGAAGAATTAATAAGATAAAAAATAAAAATTAACAAATTAAAAACAACACAAAAAAATGAGATAAAGGATGCTAGATCCTAGATATGTTTTGGTCCGGTTGTTGAAAGAAGCTTTATGAAATAGAGAGAAAATAGAAAGAAAAGAGAAGGAAAAAAAAAAAGAATAAAAAGGGAAAACGTTTGAAAAAAAATGAATACAATGAAATAGAATGAAATGATGAAAGTAAAATGAATTAAAAATTTACAAAAAAGTAAAAAGTATAGTAGAAAAAATTGAAGAAAAATCTTTTTAATAAAAACAGAAAATAAAAATAAAAATTTCTCTTTCTGTATTTAAGAATAAGAATAGAAAAAATAATTGAATAGATGGACCAGTGAACAGAATGAAATATGATTGAAATTATACCCAGTTTACCCTAGAAGTCAAATTATGGGGCACTTTATAGTCTGTAAAGTAAGCAGATGGAGAGACTGTGGTGTTCCTTAGAGCATAGCTGATGGGGCTTGGAATGGCGACTCCATTCTCCACTAAATGGCGCTGCTCAGCTTACTGGGGTGGATCGTTTTGGTGTGTGTACGTGTGTATCTCATGCATGGGAGAGGTGAAAATGGAGTCACCCAGCTACCCAGTCTCTAGGACCATACTCTGTGCTCTTGCCCACCAGCAATCAAGCACCCCTCCTTTATCTCTGACTTCCATCCACTCCCCACTTCTACATTGTCTGTGACCAAGCCATCAGCCTGCCAGGAGGCACCTCCCTCCTGAGTTTTATCTCAAATGGGACTATGTTTCCAAACCCCTCACTTCTGAGGGCCCTGCAGCTTTGACCCACTCAGACCCTCTGGGGGAAGGCCTAAGCAATGGCTGGGTGCTGGCCCACCCCCAAGAACGTTCATGTGACCGTGCTGCTGCAGATGCCCAGAGACTGTGGCCAGGTGCCAGCCCGCCCCAGAAAAAGTTCATGCAATCGTGTAGCAGCAGCGTTTCAGGGATTATGCAAATCACAACACACATCTGGTGCCAGGCTTCACCACTCTTAACATCCTTGTTCCAACACCAGCAAACGTGGCTGTTCTCTAGGGTCCACTGGGACCTTTGCCTGTGGGAGGGGGCCATACAGCCTCTACCAAATGTCCTCTCAGCAGGGGAACTGCCTCTCCCCATGTGGCCTGAGGACCCCTTGAACCTTGCTATCTGCTCCTGGGGATTCACCCTTCCCACCCAAGCTCCACCAGGTATCAAGCTGCAGAGTTTCAGACTCTGCGCTCCCTTGTTTACAGAGTCTTAATGGTATTTACACCCTCTCCTTTCTCTTTTCCCTTTCTTCCTTTCTTGTTAAGTCCCTTATGGGTGTTTCCACTCTTTCTCTTTCTCTCCAGCTGTTTTTTGGGGGAGTGCTTTTCCTGTACTCTCCCCCCTGTCTACATATTCTTTCCGCAAGCAAAAATAGCTCCCTACCTTCCATAGCCTCTCTCTCCCCCACTTCACCTCTTTGTATTGTGTACCTGTTGAATTCTATGGTTCAGGTCATGCAGATTGTTGTGTGAATCCTCAGATAATTTTCTAGATGTGCAAGATGGTTTGGTGTTGATCTAGCTGCATTTCAGGCATGAGAGAAGCAAAAAACTTCCATGCTGTTGTGCTATCTTGACCCCTAGCTTTCAATGGGATTTAACACTCTTATCAAGTAGGGACTGGTTATCTCCAATTTTATAGATGAGGAAATGGAGGCACCAGGGTGACATGACTTGCTGAGGCTCATAGGTCTGCTTGGGGAGCATGATAAAAGGATGATCAGAAAAGATAGCTGTGATGCTACAGGTTATCATTCCAGAATTTTGTAGGGAAGTTGTAAATAGCAGCACAATATAGAGGGAGGAAGCAGTTCAGAGTCAGAAAAGTGGGCCTGTGTAACTTATATACATAATATTAGGAAAGTCATCTTACTTATTGGACCTCAATTTTCACACCCTTAAAGTGTAAGCTTCAAAGGCTGTTGTGAGGTGACGTGTAAATTACCCATCATGGGGCCTGACATATGAGAGATTCTTTCCTCCTCTGACTCTCGGTGTTTTCACTTAAGATGGGCATACTGTCTATCCTCCTAGGGTCATCATGTGGATTAGGTTAGTCACTCAGTTCTCTAAAGCCCAAAGCAAAGTGAAGTGTTATTGTGTGGACAGAAGAATCATTCTGGAGGGTTGTGGTAATAACCTAGAGTCACATACTGTCTCCTGAATTCTTCAATCAGAACTTCCTCTTACATGGATCAGAGAAAACATGACCCTGAAATAGAATTACATGCACAAACCTTTATCTTAGTCTATTATCTAAAACCTTGATTTTAGTCTATTAACTTTTGGGGGAGCCTCTCAGACTATCTGGTCCAACTAATTTTATGGGAACTGAGAGCGAGGGACTGAGAAGTGACTTGCTGAAGACCACCCAGCAAATGTATGACAGAGCAGGACTCCAGTCAATGCCAAATCCAAGGTTAGTCCCTTTACCTACCCTGCTTCTTGTGACATGTCTTTGTGGTCCCCAAAAGTATGACCCATTCTGTAAGTAGAATGAAGAGGTGGCTACCTTGAAAATCAGTTGAATGTTCTATGTCCAATGCGAAAGCAGAACTTGGACGATATGTCTCTCTCAGGCCAACAGACAGCTCCCTTCCTTGCCCTGCAGTTAGCCATCCCCATCATCCCAGAGCCTGACTGGTCTTGGCTTCTGCTTTTCATCTGCTATATCTGAGCTGTCCAATATAATAACCCCAAGTGGTTATTTACATTTCAATTAAATTTAATTAAAATTAAATATGATTTTTTTTTTATTTTAGAGAGAAAGCACATGAGCAGGAGAGAGGGGCAGAGGAGAGAGACAGAGAAAGAGAGAGAATCTTAAGCAGGCTGCATGCTCAGTGTGGGGCCCAATGTGGGACTTGATCCCACAACCCTGGGATCATGACCTGAGTTGAAATCAAGAGTCTGACTCTCAACTGACTGAGCCACTCAGGTGCCCCTAAAATTAAATACAATTTAAAATTCATTTCCTCAGTTGCACTAATCATATTTCAAGTGCTCACTAGCTATGTGTGTTTCGTGGCTGCCATGTTGGACAGTGTAAATATAAAGCATTTCCATCATGATAGAAATTTCCATTGGACGACACTGTCCTAAAGGCATAGTGCCTAAATTAGTAAAGGGAGAGGGAGTTGGAAGTAGGCCAGAAGGTAGGATGTGGTCTTTGGTGAAAGATACACAACTCTATTCTGAGGTAAGGGCTTGGGAGAGAAAATGGATAATCCCCAGGCCTGAGACAAGGTACAGATCGCCATGGTAGGCTGAATAATGGTCCCCAAGGTATCCACATCATAATCCCCAAAACCCGTGAAGATTGTCTTATACAGAGAAAAAGACTTTGCAGATGTGATCAAGTAAAGGATGCTGAGGTGGAGATATTTACCTGGATTATCTGGCTAGACCCTAAATGTAGTCATAAGTATCTTTGTAAGAGAGGGCAGAGGGAGATTTGACTAAAGAGATGAAGGCAATGTGATGACCAGTGCTATGCTGCTGGCTTTGAAGAAGGAGGAAGAGCCCACAAGCCAAGGAACATAAGAGTGCAGTTCTAGAACCTAGAAAAAACAAGGAAATGGTTTTTCCCCTAGAACCCCAAGACCAAGGGAAGCCCTGTTTGCAACCTTGATTTCAGCTCAATGAAACAGATTTGGATTTCTGAACTCCAGAACTTTTTTTCAAAGTTTATTTCTTTATTTTGAAAGAGATAAAGAGAGAGAGAGAGAGAGAGAGAGAGAGAGAGAACACATGGGTGTGCAACCAGGGGAGAGGCAGAGAGAGAGGGAGAGAGAGAGAATCCCAAGCAGGCTCTGCATTGGCAGTTCTAGGCTTGAACTCACAAATCAGGAGATCATGACCTGAGCTGAAACCAAGAGTCAGACACTTAACCAACTGAGCCACCCAGGCACCCCTGAACTCCAGAACTTTAAGAGAATAAATGTGTATTGTTTTAGGGCACCAAGTTTCCATTAACGTGTTATAGCAGCAATAGAAAACTAATACAATCACCAACTGAAGAGTCACCAACAGTGACCGCCCCTCCAGCTGACTGTGGAAGGGAACAGAACATTCTGAAAGGTGAGACAAATTTCCTTGCAGGAGAAACACAGGGTGAAGTGGACATATTCCAAGGTGATGGGCTATAATGAGGCGAGGCATCTCAAGAGGAGCGTCTGATCCCACAGCTAAGTATGAAGGTTGAGGCTTCACCAAGGGTATAAACCCACCAGCCAGGTTAAGAGGAAACTTGACTCTTCTTGTGACACCACGGCTCTCTGAGTGGGGAGGGGTGGTCTTGGATTCCTATCTGGAGGAGTCCATCCTCTCATTTGTCAAAGGAAGCCCACGGTAGAGCCACAACTTAACTCTGGTCTCACCATTAGAGAGGGTAGGGTTAGGGCCACAATCTGGGTCTCCTTCCTCACAATGGAGCCTTTTCCCCAACACCTCCCTGCCCCTGAGCAAATTGGAAGGGAGGAACTCAGCTCCACAGAAGCCCCAGCACCAGGGAAGGCTGCAGGAGACCTGGATACCCTGAAAAAATGCTTCACCCAGGAATTACAAACACAGCACAGAATCCTCTCAGTGGGGCAATGTGGGACTTCACCTGTTGCACAATAAGAGACTTGTTTTTTCCTTTCTCCTTTTTTCAGAAAACTTCCTTTTCTTAGCCTGAGGCCAGGGAGTTGGTATCTGCTTGCCTGAGTTTCCACTTGTTTCTCCATGTTTCTGGGTGGTGGCCAGGACCAGAACAGATGAAACAGGACAGGAGATGAGAGCTACTGTTGGCGGAGAAACCTCTGAAAAAAACACAGCCCTGTGTTTTTCTACTGTCTTGTAGTGTCTGTGTCCCCCATTTCCCTCTCCAGATTGAGGAGTGGCAAGTCTGTTTCTTCATGTTCTGGCTCATGCAAATTTTCTGTTCTCTCCCCATCTTATTCCAACCCACAGTCTTCTATAAGGCTCCCATGATGTAGACATTTTCCTCCTAGGAGGGCAGGAGCTGACCCAGTAGAAGCCAAGATGAGGATACAAGGTGAGCCACAAATAGTGGAAGAAACCACAGTTCTTCCTGATGGCTGAGACCAGTGACTACATGGTGGTTTGGGGCTGCTTTCCATACACACCCTTCACAGACCAGAAGGTCTGATCTTCTCTCTCTTTTCTACTTGCTTCCACCTATTCTCCCTTCTAAACGCCTCTCCTCTTGGGCTCACACTAAGTCTAGGCAGACAGGAAAATGGAAAAAGATGTAGGGATTGAGAGACAAATTTGTGAATGCATTTTTCTACATTTTAAATAGTTTCACTTTTAGATATATGATAATTGTGTGAAATAGATACATTCAGAATAAAAGAGAAGCTCACTTTTTTTTTTTTTCAGGGAAAGATAGGCATGATCCCAACAGGATTGTCTGGGGACTCCCCTCTTCTATCAAAACACTTCTAATGGGAAGAATGGCACAATTGCAAGGAAATCTTTTCTCTGGGTTCGATTAGCTTCCTCAGAATCTCAGCACGTGTGCCCCTTGGCTCCTCAAGGAGATCTTAGTTATTTACAGTGACTCTTGATTCATCTCAGGGAGTCCTCTCTTCCCTCCTAGAGGCTGGAAGGTGAGGGGCACCAGTGCTTACCAAGCTCCTCATCCTATCAGGCACTCTACTGCATGGGTTTCACACAGTCTTCTTTAATCCTTGCAAAAATTCAAATAGATATTATCCCCATGTTAAAGATGAGAAGACTGAGGCTCTGTGTGAGGGCACTGGTTTGATCTTATTCTTCTCATTTGTAATCTCTGCAGGCCAACTGGATTTCTGTTAGCTTTTCTTTTCTATAACCTTCCTGCACATGCCTACTTATCTTGGAATCATTAAACCTCTTCCTTCCATCTTGCCTTTCCATATCTCCTCTATTTGGGAGATTGAAGAGCTTACCTTCTTCTCCTCTTTTAGTCTTTGGAAGAGCAAATCCTTGAATCTTCCAGCGTGACCATGGAGGAGACTGCTGTATCCATGACTCAACGTGAAGTCTGGGGATTCAAGCCCCCAACCAGTTGTTGGAATTTTTGACAGATGAGCCCCCACTTAGTAGGTTGATATCATGAGCTCAATCACATTTTCAAAAAAATGTTTATTTATTTATTTTGAGAGACAGAGAGAGAGAGAGAGAGTGAATGAGCAGGGAAAGAGCAGGGAGGGAGAGAGAGAATCCCAAGCAGGCTCTGCACTGTCAGCACAGAGGCCGATGTGGGGCTTTATCATGTGAACCATGAGCTCATGACCTGAGCTGAAACCAAGAGTCAGTTGCTTAACCAACTGAGCCACCAAGGTGCCCCTCAATTACGTTAATTTTAATATTTTTTGACTATGTAACAACAGATATTGTATAAAATCCAGAAGGATATCCAACAACAACAAAAATCTCCTTCCTAGCCCTATCACCCAAATACACAATGCCCTCCCCTAGAAGCCATCAATGACTGCTACCACTCTTTTATGAATTCATAAACAGATTCAACAACCTTTTAAAAGTGTCAGGAGACAAAACAAAAAAAATAGTAATAAAGAATGCCTGAACCATCCAGGGCTTAGCTTTCTAGCCTTTGTCCTGAAGGTGCTTTAAACATCTCCTTCTACCCATCTGGATTTATAAAGTTCTTGCCAGCTGTACAAATTTAATTTCAACATAAAACACTTCCTTGAGCTTTAAAAATGCTACCTTCTCCCCCATTTACTCAATTCTCTATACAAAGTGCTGCTAAAAACATCCTTGGTAAATTTCATAAGCCTGCCTGGTGCCTGTGATGCTTGTAAATTGCAAAGTCACTGACTTTGAGGTGCAAAAACATAACTGTATTTTCCCCAGAATTGAACCCAACCCCCCAGTGCCCTTTTCGTTTGGTGGGTAGAAAATTTAATCTGGTGGCAAGGTAATCATAATTACTACCTGATTTTTTACTCCTATTGAGGATCTTTCATGAGCCATACTTCTTCCCATTCTCATCTCCCATTCTTCCCAGGGTCCATCCTCATTCAGGAAGGCTAGTGTGTGATTAGGCTAGTCACACAAGGTGGCATGGGCATCTTGCTCCTTGTTTGTCCCTTGGCCTCTGCTAGCATCTACAGAAGTGCATCTCGGCCTTCTGGACCCTGGGCATCAGCTCCTTGTCCTGTGTAATTTATCCGGCTGGGACCTCTGGGGTCAAGTCCATGACTCTGTCTTTTTTGTCTTACCACGAGCTCCTCTGAACCCACCGAGCTTGGGACTTCTTGGAAAGGCTGGCAGACTTCTTGGACTGTGCCTCCCTCCTGTTCCCCTATTCCTACAGTCCAGCCTCTTCTTGGGCAGGGCTGGGGCCTTATTAGGATTATTCTCAAATGGCTAACTTGTTTTTGAGAGAGAGAGATATAGACAGAGGGCACAAGTGAGAGAGAAAGAGAGAGAGAGTGAAACGGGGGGGGGGGAGGGAGAGAGGGAGAGAGAGAAGCAGAGCTCCACAAAAGCAGGGCTCAAGCTCACCCAATGCAGGACTCAAACTCATGAACTGTAAGATCGTGACCTGAGCCAAAGCCAGATACTTAACTACTGAGCCACCCAGGCGTCAGATGGCTGACTTTTAGGCTCACATTGTTCACTTTATTCTGCTAGTAGTGTCCATTTTTGTTTTTTCTCCCAGTATGTGGGCAACTAGCTCTTAAATAATGGGTTTTAAAAATACATCTATCATTTATGATGTTAACCCTATCCCCAGTTTCCTTTGGGGCTTGGCCTTACAAACACCTCCCCCCACCCCAGCTGAAATCCTTTTGTCTCAGAAAGCCCAGATCTTGAAATGGAAATCCTGTGCTTTCAAAACTCCTATGTCAATTAGAGTTAAGAAAAACCCACTGAGGAACTCAATAAGCTTGTTTCTCTGAGCCGTATTCACCCTCCCATGAGGGAGGTGAATCTAGGTTAATTGACTGCTTGCCACACAGAAGAATGGTAGAGAGTGTAAGGAAGTGGGGAAGGGAGGGAAGACACCTTGTAAATTCCTCAAAATATTCTGTGTTCTACACTGAAAGTAATGTGGAAAGGTGAACAGTCCCCCCCCCACTGTGTCTTTTAAAAAATTTTTTTATGTTTATTTTGAAAGAGAGAGAAAGAACACACACACGCGCTGAGGAGGGGCAGGGAGAAGGAGAGACAGAATCCCAAGAAGGCTCTGCTCTGTCAGCACAGAGCCATGTATGGGGCTCAAGCCCATGAACCGTGATATCATGATCTGAGCTGAGATCAAGAGTAGGACACTCAACTGACTGGGCCACCCAGGCGACCCAGACCCCCCTGTGTTAAGGAGACTTACTTGGCTAGATCTATGCCATCTGACTTTAAATATCATCGTCTCTAACTAGCCAAGTCTCATGCTCTGTAACAAGGTGTGCTGGTGTTTACCCTTAGCTTGTCATGCAATAGGACAAAGATACAGCTTGAGGAAGATGGGTTGAGCGTGCAGTTATGTGTTTGAAGGATTTGGCAGGGCTGAGAAATGACTCTTTGGGATATGGAATTCCAGGAAAAAAAGGATTCCAGTCAATTTAAGAGTCCAGACAGAGAAGCTGCTGCACCCCAAGGTCTCACATGCCATCCTGAAAAAAGAAAAACAAACAAACGAAAATAATTAAGGAAGAGATCTTTGATGGCTATAGGTATAAAAGATGGGTTTTGCGGACTGAGGATGTCTGAGAATTCCCAATGTCTAGCAGTCTTCTCCTTTCCTTTTTAATGTATGTCTGACAGCTGCTGCAGACATCTAGCCTTTTCAAGTGGTAGCCTGTCAGGAGGACTTGCCAAATTCCCAAATTTGTGATTGTCACTAGAGCAGTGGAAATCAGCTTTTTATAGGGACATTGTTTTGTTTTTCACAAAGAATTACAGGCATCTGGGAGCTTTTCTGGACCCCACCATTGGAGATTCCACAGGAGTGCATCTGAGGGGTGTGGGTGGATTGTTTACAAGGCATGGACTTTCTTTGAGTCTCAGTTTCTTCATTTGTGACATGGGGATGCCAGTGGAAGTAACTCCTCAGGCTTGTGAGGCTTTGGTGAGGTGGGCTGTGAAGTACAAGCATGGGGCATACAGCTGTGCTTAACAAAGGTCAAATACTGCCATTTGGATTGAGGATAGGCCCTTTGTCAAACTTGCAGCTGCCATTATTGATACACATGCATACGCAGAACTACCACAGCCCACAATTATCCTTGGTTTCTTATTGGAAACTCAGAGTGCTAGAGTATTAAACACCAGATTATATTGTCTTATGTAATTTCTGCTAATTAAATTTCCTTACACAGCTGTGGTGAGAGCTCTCTGCCCCACATTCCTATTTGGGATATATTCAATGGGGCTTATGGGGATACACAGGTTGAAATATTCCATTGAAAATTTAACTCAAGGAAGCAAAACTACAAATGCATTAGGTCAGTTTGTGAGGAATCCATGTCTCTCTCCCTGTGGGAGGAAGCTTTATAGTCTTTTTGGAGGACAATCTGGCAATATTTTCCAATGCTATAGTAGATGCAGCCTTTTGTATTTCCATGTTTAGGCATCTATTTGGGGGAGAATTACTGACATATATAAACAAAGGATATACAAAGTATATGCTGCATATACACAACAAGTTGCTTATAATAACCAAAAAAAAAAAAAAAAACCCACAAAAACCAAAAACCACCCCACCAAAAACCATCTAAATGTCCAACAATTGAATCTTGGTTAAATAAATTATGAACCATTCATTAATAGAATTTTAGATAGTAGTTATTTTAGAAAAGGGGGAAAGATACCTGGAAGGCTCCCTCAGACATAATGTTAAATGGATAAAGCAAAATAATACATATAATATAACTTTATTTCTGCAAAAATAATGATATATCTGTATATACACATATGTGTATGGGTAAAAACATAGAAAAGGACCTTAGAAAAATACACAGCAAACTGCAAACATTTGAGTACTCCTGGAAGGTTACTCTGAATACATCTGTATTGTTTGAATTATTTATCACAAGAGTTAATTAGTAAAAATGAACTTTTAAAAGATTATTTTAGCAGATGATAATAGTCATATCCAGGTCCCTTTTTGAGAGGGGAAAGGGAGTCTTTCCCTTGCCAGCAGTGTACTTGAGGGTTCTCCTGCAACTTCTTTGGAGCTATCTGGCCTGGCCTTGTGCACTCATCCAGATCATACTACTCAGCAACATGGGATCTGGCTGGCCCCCTTGGGTTTGGATTTGGGTTTGCCCTTTCAGTGCTCTGGGCTGCCTGTGTCCATTGATCTATGCCCTGTATGGAGCTGCCTTGTCCTTTCCAGGTTGCCTGGTCTCCAAAGCACACATTCACCATCTTTCCCAGAAACACACAACCGGATCTCCAGAGGCCCCAGGTGGGCCTGACAAACAATACCTGCTCTCATAGTTTAAGCTCTTACTCTGACATTCTAAATGATGCAGAAAATTGTTTTCTTTGGACACAGTTCCTAAAGGCACCAGGAAAACCAGTGCCAAGTTGTGATATAACAAGGAACAAAGGGCTAAAAAATGTCCCCAGACTTTCCTGTTTGGTATTTGCATCTCTATGATACCACTCCCTAACCAGAGGGAAACCAGTTGTGAAACTGAATGAAGGAACTAGATCATCTGGGGGTGCTCCCTAGAGAGCTTACTTTCTTATAGACTCGCTTTCCTCTGCTGCCTCCCACCCTGTCCTCCTTTCTGCTGACACTCACAGTATAAATTGGGGCTGGGCTCTGTGTGTACATCACATCAAAGGCAACATGAAGACAGACGCTGTCTATGTTTTGGTGGCTTTTGTCGCTGTGGGGATGGAGATGGCCTGCGTTAGAGGTGAGGGTGCTGAGGGGATCCTACCTGAGAGCAGAAAGGACTCAGAACCCAGCTTCTGCCCCGGGAATAGGTTGGCACAGAAGCAGGCAGTGTGTCTGCTAGAGAATGGAGATTTGGCATTGATCAGACTCGTTTCCTTTGGCCTACAGGGACAATCACCCTGCATTTCTTATTCTTCTTATCAAATCAGGTTTGGGTCTGATTAGAAGTTGGGGCTCCCTCTAGTTAGGAGATGTGCCCTGGATGTGGGATTCCAAAGGAGAGTAGTTCCTGGATGAAGGTAGAGTATGCGTGAGGTGGGGAGATGGCTGCCTGTGATCAGGAGATTTTATAATGAGGTAGAAAAAAAAGAGGGTTATGGTGCAGGTTTCTTGCCTGATGGGACTGTGCAGGCTTTGGAGCAGGGAAAACATTCTACCAATGGCCAGAAGGTAAAATGGGGGCCTACAAGTGAGTTTGTAGACACCGAGGTTGAAGTAGGCATCAGGAGCATGAAGGAAAAACCGGAAGAGGTGGGAGCCCCACCAGCCATGAGGACTTCAGACCTCCAGCATGAGTTCCCTGCCTTAGTAACCATACCAGACCACACAGAAATCATTGTATGTTGCAGGGCAAGAAAGACCTGGAATGTGTCCAAAGGTACCCCAAGGAGTCTTTGGAAGTTGTGTGGAAATGTGCTCAGGAGATGAATCATGTCCCCAAAGAATGAAATGCTGCAGCAATGGATGTGGTCATATCTGCATGTATGGTGTCCCCCAAGTGAGTATGAATCAGTCAAGAGCTGTCCAAGTGGATGGATAACTCCCCAGGGGACTTTGCTGGGGTAGACAGATGCTCACAGACATCTGGATCGCTCCAAGAGAAGGGGGATGACAGCCAATGGCAGAACACCTGGCTGTGTTATCTAAGGCTCTCTCTTAGAAAAGAAGTGTTATCCCAGGACAGCCCTGGGGGGCTCAAGTGGGACAAGTGACCTTGACTCTCCATTCACAGGTCATTATTAACAAAGGGTTTCTCACCCTCCTTCCCCTTCCCCACCAAAGAGGCTTAACTCTTCTTGGAAAATGGTGATCTTGGGAGGAGGAGGGAAAGGAGCGGGAACCCCAATTTACCCTACCTGTGTCAGGCAGGCATTGTGCCGGAGTTGAGATAAAAAGGTAAGCATAACCAGGTCAAGGAGACAGATCTATATAAACGATTATAACCCAATGTGACTAGGGCTTTGTACAGATTTCTCCTAAGTTCCATGGGAGTGAAGGGAGGAGTTATTGGCTTTACCTGGGGAGTTGGACAAGTTATCAGAGAGTGGAGAACATCTATGGGAGAACTTAAAGGATGCATAAAGTTTTCCAGAGGAAGGAAAGGCAGTTCAGATTATGGGAAAACTGTGGGCACCCTGTTGGGGATGGGAAGGCGATTGTGGTAGGCAGAAGTTGCAGCATCTCAGGGGGATGGTGGAGGGTCATCCAAGCCAGAGTCTAAAGAGGAATGAGCTGCCTGCCAAAGACTTTGGAAAACTGGTGTTGGTTGTTAAGCAGAGGGAATGTTATGATCAAATTTGTATTTTGGAAGGCTATCTCCAGTGGCCATGTGAAAGATGGACAGGACATTTATTAAGCACGCCTGGATACCTGCCCCAGAAGATTTCTCATGAATCCCTGAGTCCAATGCTTGGCACAACAAGACTCTTCCACAATCCATTTCTGGCTACTACTTATCCCTAGAATTGCAGCCCTAGGAGAGGAATATCTAAAGTGGTGGAGTGACTGCTTTCTGAAGAGCTGTGTCCAAAATAAACTGTATCTGTGGCATTATTCAGGCTGCATTATCCTTCCTACTTAGGTATTCTGGTGGACTCTCTGTGGGTTGGCAGGGCCCTTAGTGTGTACAGGCAGTGAATCCATGAATACGAGGCACTCAGAATACCAATTGATCAGGGGCAAAGTCCTCCCAGCTAGTTCCTTTCCTCCTTCTATGTCTATGACTCCAGACAGAGCAAATGGCATGAGAACATTTTCTCTAGCATCCTGTGGATATGATTTTGTAAGCAAAAAAAGAAAAATTAATGACCATGTAGCACATGGCAGGTCTATTGGAGTGGCCCTTATTAGGGCAAGTCCTCAGCCATGAGGACAGGAGCAAGTGTGGAAATACTGCATTCTAAGACAACACACTGATATCTAGCAGGACTGAATACCTAAACCCAGAAGAGTGACCGCGACCCTTGAGATGTGAGGCTTTGAGTGGCAGGAGTTGGGAAGTGCCAGCTCCCACCTGGAGTGATGAAGAGAAAGGATAGAGTTAGGAGGTAGGCTTGGGGGTGGAGACTTTGATTCAGACGTTACTTGAAGCAGAGGATAAACCTAGGTCTCCCAGAGAAGCCCCAACAAAAATGATGTTTTGAGCTGACTGTTGCTAGTCCCATTCCCGGCCCCAATCCCCAGAGTTCACTTCTCTCCACCTAGATTCCCCAACTTAGCCTGCTGAGTTTGGTCTCCTATATCTGTTTGTTCTTCTCTCCCCTGCTCTTGCTTCTCATATAGTACATCTTATAACCCCAATATCTAATGGCCTGATTAGCCTGTGCATTGGAATGAGGGCATGGTAGCATTGATATATTCTTCTTCTTTTTTGTTGTTGTTGTTGTTTATTTATTCTGAGAGAAACAGACAGACAGAGTGTGAGCAGGGGATGGGCAGAGAGAGAAGGAGACATAGAATCCAAAGCGGGCTCCAGGCTCTGAGCTATCAGCACAGAGCCCCACGTGGGGCTTGAACCCATGAACCATGAGATCATGACCCAAGCCAAAGTCAGACACTTAATGGACTGAGGCACCCGGGTGCCACCATATGTCTTTTACTGGCTGGTCATCCCCTTCCAAAACTCCTCCATGCTCCAGTCTCATTTAGAAATGTATGGGGGTTCATGAGCATACCCTTAAAATGTTTTCAAGCAATTTCCCCTCTTATCTGTCAGTCTGAATGCCAAGGGTTGACTTTTCCCTGAAAAGATACTTGAGGATAACATCCTACAACTTCCACTTATTTTTCCAGATAGTTCTGAAGACCCTAGAAAGTTGTTTGTGTTCTTTTGTGAACATCTCATTGTTATAACCTGCATTCAACCCCCTTTTATATTTAGCGGAAAACTTCATTTTCTCCCTGCCAAAATTGATGGGAGTCAGGCATTCTCTCCCTACTTCCTGGAAAGTGGTGCTCAGAATTATCATGCTTCTTTCTGACCATGTAGATCTTTAAGGAGTGATATTAGGAGCTAGGGATAGTGGAAAACAATTCACAACAGCAGAGATGCCAACAACAGTATCCTTCTTTTTAATTTTATTTTAGTTTATTTATTTATTTTTGAGAGACAGAGAGAGAGAAAATCCCAAGCAGGCTCTGTACTATCAGCATGGAGCCTGATGTGGGCCTCGAGCTCCCGAACCCTGAGATCGTGACCTGAGCCAAAATCAAGAGTCAGAATATTAACTTAGTGATCTACCCAGGTGCCTCCAAGCAACAGTAGCCTTAACCAGACTGTTGCTGTGAGCTACAGTTGGCCCTGTTGTTGTTACTTGCCTTGTTTTGGCACCTGATACTTTCCTGAGCCTGGTTTGCCAGTCTTTCCTGTGGTTTCTGTGAGCTGTATAACATCTTTCCAAAATTCCTGCTCTCTCAAGCTGGTCGGAATTGGTTTCTTTGGTTTGCATTCATGAGCATTAATTTGTGTGGAAATTGGTGTCAGGAGTAGGCCCAGGCCAAACACATTCAGGGAAATAGCTGTAACAGTCTGGGTTTCATGAACGGGTCTGGTTAGAAGCTAAAAGGCAACTAAAATCATTAGTATCCTCGCATGGAAACCTGGAAGGCAGTTAACAACCATCTTGGTTAATTGATTCTGGTGTTTTATTCTTTTGGAAGCTACAAAAATGAAACTATTTTCTTAACTTCTTTTATTGATTGTTCATCACTAGTGTATTGATCTTGTGTTCTCCAACATTACTTAATTCATTTATTAGCTTTTGTAGATTTTTTAAATGGATTCTTTGGGATTTTCTCTGTATAGAAGCATGTTATCTGCAAATAGATATAGTTTTATTTCTTTCTTTCTAGTTCGTATGCCTTTTATTTCTTTTTCTGGCCTAATTGCTCTGGCTAAAAGCTCCAGTAGAATGCTGAATAGCAATGGTGAAAGCAGGGAGCCTTGTCTTCTTCCTTGTCTTCAGGGGAAAGCTTTTAGTTTTTCAATATTGAGTATGATGTTAGCTGTGGATTTTTCATAAACATCCTTTTTCATATTGAGTAAATTCTCTTTTAGTCTTAGTTTTCTGAGTGTTTTTATCATTGATTGGTGTTGGATTTTGTCAAATGCTTTTCTGTATCAGTTTAGGTGATTATGTGTTTTTCTTCCTTCGTTCTATTAATGTGATGTATTGCCTTGATTGATTTTCTTATGTTGGACCATGCTTGCCTCCTTGGGATAACTCCTCCCAGATCAAAATCTAGATTTATCATACTAGGTATATAATCCTATTATAATCTTATTACATGTAATCATATTATACTAGATATATAATCCTTTTAATATGCTGTTGGATTCCATTTGCTAGTGTTTTGTTGAGGAATTTTGTATCAGATTTTTTTAGTGTTTATTCATTTTTGAGAGAGAGTAAGAGACAGAGTGCGAGCGGGAAAGGGGCAGAGAGAGAGGGAGACACAGGAACCGAAGCAGGCTCCAGAGGCTCTGAGCCATCAGCACAGAGTCCCATGTGGGACTGGAACTCATGAACCATGAGATCATGACTTGAGCCAAAGTCAGACACTTAACTAACTGAGCCACCCAGGTGGCCCTGCATCCGTTTTTTTATAAGGGATATTGGTCTATAATTTTCGTGATGTTTTTATCTGGCTTTTATATCAGGATAATGTTGGCCTCAGAAAATGACCTAGGACATGTTTTGTCTTTTATTTCCTGGAAGAGTTTGAGAATTAATTGATTAAAAAAATTTTTTTTGCATTATGGTTAGATAGCATAATCTGTATGATGCTGAATCTTTGAGAATAGATTTTGAATTTCTTTATGGACTAGCACATGTATGGTTTCTATAAATGTTCTATATACACTTTAAAATTAGTGTGTTCCATGTTGTCACATGTAAGTTGTCTATCATCTGCTAGTTTGATTTTGTTAATCTGTATAGTTTAAATTGTCTCTATTTTTCATTAATTTTGTCTGTATTATCCCTCAGTTTCTGAGAAAAAATAATAGAATTTCCAACTAAAATTCTTCATTCATGCATTTCTTATGCTTCTCTATCAATTGTTGCTTTGTATATTCAAGTAAAATTTTTAGGAGCATATATGTCCTTGATCATAGTTATCTTCTTAATTTATTTTTCCTTTTAACACTAAATAATATCTTTTCCTTCGCATAGTCAACACTAAAATCTATTTACCAAATATCAAAGTTGATAATTCAGCATTCCTTTAGTTCATATTTGCCCAGTAAAAATTTCCCATCTCTTTATTTTAAAACTTACTATTTAAAGGACGCCTGGGTGGCTCAGTCAGTTGGGTGGCTGACTTCAGCTCAGGTTGTGATCACACAGCTTGTGAGTTCAAGCCTCGAGTCAGATCCATGCTGACAGCTCAGAGCATGGAGCCTGCTTCAGATTCTGTGTCTCCCTCTCCTTCTGCCCCTCCCCTGCTCACACTGTCTCTCTCTCAAAAATAAATAATATTAACAAAAAAATTTTAAACTTACTATTTAAAATTTTTGTGTGTGTTTCTTAAAGCAATATATTGATTGTTGTTCTCATTTTTATCCAATCAGAGAAGTTTTTTTATCAATAAGTTTAACCCATTTATATTTATGATCCTCACTGTTAAATTAAGATCTATTTCTGTCACATTTCTTGCTTCTTATTTATCATATTTTCTTGTTGCCTTTTTGCTTTTCTTTACCATTTCCATTAGCTGGATTAGATTCTAATGTGCTGATTTAAAAGCCATCCTTCTATTTTTATTCTTCTGGAATTCACCCTTGAAGATTTTTTAATTAATTAATTTATTTATTTATTTATTGTTTACTTATTTATGTTGAGAAAGAGAGTGTGTGCACATATGAGCAAGGGAGGGGCAGAGAGGGAGAGAGAGAATCCCAAGCATGCCCACAGTGTCAGCGCAGAGCCCAACTCAGGGCTCAATTTTACAGCCATGAGATAATGACCTGAGCCAAAATTAAGAGTCAGAGGTGGGCCTCTTGGTGGCTCAGTGAGTTGAGCTGTCCAACTCTTGACTTTGGCTCAGGTCATTATTTCACAGTTCATGGGATCAAGCCTCGCATTGAGTTCTGCGCTGACAGCATGTAGCCTGCTTAGAATTCTCTATCTCAACCTCTCTCTCTTACTCTCTTACCCTCCCCCTCTCATGCTCGCTTTCTCTCTCTCTCTCTCTCTCTCTCTCTCTCAAAAAAAAAAAAAAAAAGTGGCGCTTTACCTACTGAGGCACCCAGGTGCCCCTAAAAGGTTACATTTATATCAGCCTCATATTTGCTTATTTCATTCCAGTTAACACCAACAAAATAAAAAGATCTGCTATACAAAAGAAGTCTCTTTCATGAATACCAAAGGCAAAACAAGACCAGAGAGCTCCTGACATAATTGCATCTCTTTAGACTAAATATTAATGTTGACAGCACTAATGGAATGAAATCAGATTATATGAATAATACATTACTCACATCAATCAGTGTTACCACAAGCTGATGGGAAATAAATATTCAGAGTAAACACAGAGGGAGAAATTTCAAATGCAAGTACAACATAGAAATCCCTCTAATAGAGAATGCAAAATCCACAACCGTTGCTTTCTCACTGCTAAATTGTGTTCTACTGACAGTGTAGCAGAAGGACATGCAGATGACTGTGACCAATGGTAAATTACTGATGAACAGATGTGTGTATTCATGCAACTATGTGTGCCCTTCAAAAGGGACTCCTGGGGCCCCTGGCTGGCTCAGTTGGTAGAGTATACAACTCTTAATCTCCGGGTCGTGAGTTTGAGCCCCATGTTGGGTGTGGAGCCTACTTTAAATAGATAAATAAATAAATAAATAAGACTCCTGATGTTAGGAAGTGCAAACTTTTAATTGCCCATCTCTTCAATTAGTATAAAATTAGATGCTGTATGGTAAGAAGGAACAGAAATAAAGCAGATAGAAAAAAGTTGTGTAATCAGAAAATCAGAAAACACCTCAGATATGTATCTTGAATTTAAACAAATACCTATCAGCCCAAATATACATTCCAAATGATCTTTACATGAATCCAAGCATTAAGTTAAAACATTTTCAGAATGTTATTGAATACAGAGAGATATAGACACAGAGAGACAGAGACTATCTCTAGAAGGAAACCCAAGAAATTATAATAGTGGTTCCTTCTAGAGAGAGAACAGGGTAGAAGGGCTTGAAAGTCAGGGATGGGGAGGAAACTTTTCATTGTAACCTTTTTGTTTATATTTAAATTCATGCATTTATATCCTTTCTTAAACCACAAATATAACCTATAGAGGTCTGATTCCACTTACATCAGAAAGGGGATTATAAGACAGAATGTGTACTCTTACCCTCCTTTTTCTTCCTGAAAGTAGGAGATAAGCCTCCCCTATGAAAGGTGCCCTCTCTATACTAGGAGGAAAGAAGACATTCTTATCATCAGAGACTGCAAAATCTGGGAAATCTGTTCAAACAAACCTCATTAACTCACCCTTATCTTCCTAGTTGCCTCCTCACCATTTACTATCCCAACTCACACCCCTTTGTCTTATCAATTCTTGATAAATTTATTGTTACTTTGTCTAAATGGTGTAAAATTTTCCTGCTCTGGCCACTTAGGATCTTCATTTTCTTGTGAAGGCTCCCATTTATATGTAAATACCTTAGGAAAGTTTGTATGCTTTTCTCCTGTGAATCTGTCATATGCCAGTTTAATTCTTAGGCCCAGCCTGAGATCCAAAGAGGACAGAGGAGAATATTTCCTCCCTTGCACATCCCAGACCAGCCTCTCCTCTCTTCAGCCATGGTCAGGGTTGAAGTGTCCTAAACTTCATGGTCCACAAAGTCGGCCTCCCTAGATATGAGTGTTCCCACCAACAGCTATGTAGGAGACAATGCAAGTCCATAGGTAGGAGCTGACTGAACAAGACAATAAAGACCATAATATAATTGTGAAATATGGATTTTTAATTCATTTTATGTATGTTTCCTAAAAGCTGGCAATAAGGAAAGAAAATTATCCTACCCAGGTATGGTTTCCTTTGCCCCACCAGCTAGTATAGCAAAAGACTGATTCACCAGAAAGAAGTGTTGACCAGTTGTCTCTCAGGTGGCATAGCCAAGTGAAAGCAGGTGAGTGGAGTTAAGGAATTTGGGAGGCAGTGGTAGAGAATGCCAGTTCCTCCATACCCTGGCCCCTGTGACATGAGAGGTGCACCTGAGCCCTGGTGGGAATGAGTAGTAGAGGAAAAGGCAAAGCAGATGGTATGGAGAAAAGAGCATGAGCTGAGAAGTTAGAAAGAACTAATTTATCTCCTACCCACCCGTAAAACTAAGTTCCTCAATAATTATGAACAAGTTGAACAGTGTCCAATTCCTCGTTTGTGAATTGGGGATGCGCAGTATGATGGCACTGTTGGGTAAGCACAATGAGGTGAAACCATGAAGCTCTGGGCGTGGATAAGGTGCTCACTGGATGTTAGTTCTGCTCATCCTGCTCCACATTCTTCTGTTTACTCACATAGTAGTCCTTAATCTTTAGTGGTTTTGTCTGCTGAATGGGGAAGGCCTTTGTTATTGGTGCAAAGACTTCATTTGGGAAGATGGCACACACAGGTGTGTGTTATCTTTGGCCAGCTGGTAGGTGTCAGGGAGTACCTTCACAGAACCAAGAGTTCAAACAACATTGTGGACTAGGTGTCTTCTTGTGGCCTGCTTCTCTAAGCATGGAGCTTGAGCCTCCCTGAGGCCTGAGAGGTCACAGGTAACAGCTGCCCATTAATCCAGGAGGATAAAAGTGAGAACCGAGAAACCAGTGCCTTAGTGTTTCATGTTGTTTTTCCTCTCTGCCCCATGGCCCCATAGGCTCAGGCATAATCTATAAGGACTGGGGACAAATCTAGATTACAGTCCCCAAGCCATATGGATCGCCATCCCCTCTGGCAACCACAGCCTATTCTTACTGGGCTGAATTCTACTCCAGTCCCTTTTCTCCATTGACATGAGCCTGTCCTAGGCCACTCCTCACTCTTTCAAGGCTACATAACTCTTGGTGCAGCCCCCTGACTGCCTGGTCTGACAAGCCTGGGCCGTGCTTTCCTGTGAGTTAGTTCACATGAACCAGGTGAGGATAGCCTGCTAGGAAGTCTGTGGTGGCCATGTCAGAGGCAGGCAGGAGAGGTGGAGGAACTGGCTTTCTGTCTTCTCTACTCAGTACCTCACAGGACTTCTGAGCTCTGTGAAGTGAGAAGCGTCTTCCTGTTGATGTCCAGAACATGGAGTGACCATGTAAGGACTAGTGGAAACAAGGCACCATTTTTAAAAAAGTTGTATTTATTTTGACATAGAGAGCGGGGGGATGGTGGGCAGAGAGAGAGGGAGAGAGAGAATCTCAAGCAAGGTCCACAATGTCAGCATGAAGCCTAATGTGGGGTTTGAATTCACAAACTGTGAGATCATGACCTGAGCCCAAGTCAGATGCTTAACTGACTGAACCATCCAGATGCCCCAACAAGGCACCATTTGGCACCTGGATGGATTCTCAGCTTTGGGATTACCTGAGAGAGTGCCCTGTTGTACAGGGTGTCATGCCCACAAGGACACTGACAGTGGGGGCAGTGATGGGTCTCCAGGATTAAGTGGCTTTGTAGAGACCAGACCATACCACAGAGGCCATATGAGAAGGGCATGAGGGGGACTTACTTGTGAGCACATGTAGACACCTCGAGGATTCCTGGGAATATATGGGCAAGACTGGAGAGATAGGGTGGTAGTAAATGGGTGTGAAATAGGGGTAGTCAGGCAGCCAGATGTGGGTATAAATAGGATATGGCCTCTTTCCTCTCTCTAGGACGGGTAAGGCTTGGAACCTTGAGGTTGAAGATATGTGACCCATTAGGAGTAGGAGAGGAAAAGAGAGACCCTTTAGAAAAAACATGGCTGGTCAATATAGGGACTGGAGGCAGTTATGGATGGAACCATACTCCTTTTCAGATCACCACAAGTTGAGGTAGAAGTTAATGGAGGACCACAACAACTCCCCACAAGCAGTCTTCTGGTGCTGGGACTCCTCAACTGAAGCACGAGTTCACCTCACCTGGCAAAACTTCTGAGGTGTTTGCACTGAGATATTTGCTTAACTCCCGGAGGGCTCAGATTGGATGGTGGAGGAAACCTCCTAACTATGTGCAAAATAAACACAGCATTGTCTCCCTGCATTTTCCTTCATAGTGTGAAACTATAATATATATCACACATTTTTTTCATTTTTAAGTAGAATCTTTATTTTCAATAATATATATTTATTTTCTCTTTCTTTAACTCTATAAAAAAAAGTCAACACTTTCCATTTAAATCTGGGATTTACTAAAGCTCTGTTTGTGTAGGATTTGTTGATCATGGAACATATTCCCACTAAAGGTTGTGGATAAAATATCAAGATGGAATCAGGATGGAAATGGAAGAGTGGTAGGAAATTTTCAGAGATCCTGGATTCAGAGAAAAGTGGCCACAGGACACCCCACTAGACAGAGGGGCTGGATATGTCTTTAGGTTCTTCTACCAATGAGGTTTGCATGTGTTGGAGTTACAGCATAGAAAAATGTGTACATGAATGTGCTGGCAGCACAAGGGTGGAATTCGGGAAAGCCCTCTGGATCTGGTTATAAGACTCACAGTAATGCTCCCTATTCTGGGAAAAACCCCAATGGCCATATTTTGACAAAGTGACACTGCCTCCTTGACATTAGCTGAATGATCCAGACAGAGACTTTTGATTAATCTGTTTTTTCCCCTCCTGGGAATTTGAAATATGGAATGAAGAGACACAAAGACTGGACCTCAATGAGGTTGGAAACACATTCATGGCAGCATCCTTGAAGAATTTCACAAAGTTAAAATACCTTTTACTTATTCACTCTATAGACAAGGCTATGCATACTCTGCATAGCCTACAGACTCTGTGGTCACCCAGATTTTGGGAGCCAAATTAATTAGGGGAAGATAATTAACACACCATGCTCAGGCCATTGCATATGTACTGTCTCACTTTACACTCACTGTCAACTTTATAATATCTTTATAAACTTTACGATATCTTTATAGATCTTACTATCACAATTTTACAGAGGAACAGACTCAAGGGCCAAGAAGGTTGATGAGTTGCCCAATGCTACACTGTTAGTGAGGGGAACAGCCAATCTTCTCGTACAGAAGAAATCTTGGCTTTTTGGTAAATGCTCCATGCCCTGAACCATGCTGATGCTCTATCCCAAAGAGGGAAGATGCTCATTTCACTGGCAGCATTCTCCTGAACAGGTGTTAAAGTCTCAATAAAAAGCCATGTATGGATTATGTATGTTTTGTATTTAATGCAAGGACACAAGGGAAGGTGGAGTGGAGGGGCATTGCCTGAATCTTTGCTCTTTCCACACTGCCATTAACAATGAACTCTATAAGCTTAAAAAACAAAGTTTGCTCAAAGTCCCTTGGGATGCCCACCTGCTCACCTACATTTATAATTTTTAAGTTTATTTATTTATTTTGAAAGAGAGAGAAAAAAAACATGCGTGTGAGCTGGGGGAGGGTGGAGACAGGGGGTGACAGAGAATCCCAAGCAGGCTCCACACTGTCAGCATAGAGCCTCAGGGCTCGAACACATGAACCATGGAATCATGATCTGAGCTGAAACCAAGAGTCTGAGACTTAACCGACTGAGCCACCAAGGAACACCCCCTTCATTTATAATTTTAAAAAGAAAGGATTGTATTTTTTGTTGTTTGCTTTTTAAAAAAATTAAGTATAATTAACATACAGTGTTACACTAGTTGCAGGTATACAATATAATGGTTCAATAATACTATACATTTTTTAGTGCTCATCATAAGAGTACTTTTAATCCCCTTCACTCATCCTCCCACCCACCTTTCCTCTGGCAACCACCAATTTGTTCTCTGTATTTAAGAGTGTTTTTTTGTTTGTTTGTCTCTTTTTAAATTGTTAAATTCCGCATATGAGTGAAATCATATGGTATGTCTTTCTCTGACTGGCTTATTTCACTTGGCATTATACCCTCTAGATCCATCCATGTTGTTGCAAATGGCAAGATTTCATTCCTTTTCCAGGCTGAGTAATATTCCATAGTGTGTGTGTGTGTGTGTGTGTGTGTGTGTGTGTATGTGTTTGTGTGTATCTCACATCTTCTTTATCCATTCGTGTATTGATGGACACTTGTGTTGCTTCTGTATCTTGGCTCTTATAAACAATACTGCAATAAACAGATTAAACCAGGGGTGCATGTATCTTTTATAATTAGTGTTTTTGGGTTTTGGGGGGGGATGGTAGGTGGGTAAATACCCAATAGTGGAATTACTGGATTCTATGGTAATTTTATTTTTAGTTTTTTGAGGAAACTCCATACTGTTTTCCACAGTGGCTACACCAGTCTGCATTCCCACCAACAGTGCACGAGTGTCCCTTCTCCTCCACATCCTCACCCACACCAGTGTAAGAGTGCTGACAACACTGATTCCATCTTTGACCCTCTATCTTGTTCATGCCGGCACAGTGACCTCCCTCACAGCTCTGTGTTCCAAGCCCCTTGGAGGTTAACGTATGCCCTGACTGGAATGTAGGAAGGCTTGTTCTGATCTTCCCTGACATGGTGCACAGAAGGCACCACTTTAGATCACTAATAGAGATCCTCTAGCCCATATATGGCCACTTTAGATAACTCTTCAGCGTTACCACCATGCCCCTTGCTCTATAACAGCTGTGGAGTAAGGTCCAGACTGGGCGGAGAATAGCAGCATACCACCTGTATTGCTGCCTGCCCGACTACCCCTCGTCTTCCCACCCCATCCGCACTCCCATCAGTAAGTCACCCTGAATAAAGCTTTGTGTAAATGGTATAGAGTGGCTTGCTTCATTTTTTGGTTTCAAAGTGCCCTCTCAGTGTGGTGGACACTTTACCGCCTCCAGCTTCTAACAACTTACTTCTTGTGTTTTTGATTTTAGCCATTCTGACAGGTGTGGGATAATAATCTCATTGTGGTGTTAATGATGGTGTTATATCTTCCCCCTATTCAGTAGATTGTCCTTTTGTTTTCTTGATGGTTTAAGTCGCTGTGCAGAAGCTTTCTATTTTGATGTAGTCCCAATAGTCTAATTTTGCCTTTTCCCCCCTTGCCAGATGAGACATACCCAGAAAAATGTTTCTATGGCCAACGTCAAATAAATTACTGCCTATGTTTTCTTCTAGGAATTTTATGATTTCAGGTTTCACATTTAGGTCTTTAATCCATTTTGAATTTATTTTTGTGTATGGTGTAAGGAAGTGGTCTGGTTTCATTCTTTTGCACATAGTCAACCAGTTTTCCCAATTCCGTTTGTTGAAGAGATTGTCTTTTTCCATTGTATATTCTTGCCTTTTTTGTCATAGATTAATTGACCATGTAATCATGGGTTTATTTGTGGACTCTATTCTATTCCATTGATCTATGTGTCCATTATTGTGCCAGTACCATACTGTTTTGGTTACTACAGCTTTGTAGTATATCTTGAAATCTGGGATTGTGATACCTCCAGCACTTTTTAATTGGTCAAATCTCTTCACCACCTTTGGGGGGGCTGCCTCTCCCATGCACAGCCTATACGTGTAGCCTCCTGACCACCCATCACTCTCTAATTCTTTTTTAAAAATTAATTTTATTTTTTAATTTACATCCAAATTAATTAGCATATAGTGCAACAATGATTTCAGGAGTAGATTCCTTAATGCTCCTTACCCATTGAGCCCATCCCCCCTCCCACACCCCCTCCAGTAAACCTGTTTGTTCTCCATATTTATGAGTCTCTTATGCTTTGTCCCCCTCCTGTTTTTATATTATTTTTGTTTCCCTTCCCTTATGTTCATCTGTTTTGTCTCTTAAAGTCCTCATATGAGTGAAGTCATATGATATTTGTCTTTCTCTGACTGACTAATTTCACTTAACATAATACCCTCCAGTTCCATCCATGTAGTTGCAAATGGCAAGATTTCAACATCTTTGATTGCCGAGTAATACTCCATTGTGTATATATACCACATCTTCTTTATCCATTCATCCATCAATGGACATTTAGGCTCTTTCAATACTTTGGCTATTGTTGATAGTGCTCCCATAAACATTGGGGTGCATGTGTCCCTTCGAAACAGCACACCTGTATCCCTTGGATAAATACTTAGTAGTGCAATTGCTGGGTCACAGGGTAGTTCTATTTTTAATTTTTTGAAGAACCTCCATACTGTTTTCCAGAGTGGCTGCACTAGCTTGCACTCTCAACTCTCGGATTCTGTGTATGAAGTATGATTGGCTCCACCTAACAGAGCAGAAACGTGCTTGTGTGTGTTACAGTCTCATAGGATTCTGAGACTCTGATTCGAGCCTGGCCCCATAGCTGTGAGCCTCTACCCTCACCTTCTGCCCATGCATCCTTTAGAAAAGAAAGTCATCCAGGGGCACCTGGGAGGCTCAGTCAGCTGAGCATCCGACTTCGGCTCAGATCATGATCTCACAGTTCATTGTTTCGAGCTCCAATTCAGGTTTTGTGCTGACAGCTCAGGGCCTGGAGCCTGCTTAAGATTCTGTGTCTCCCTCTCTCTCTGCCCCTCCCCTGCTTATGCTCTGTCTCTCTCTGTTTCTCAAAAATAAAAATAAACATTAAAGAAAAGAGAGTCATCTAAAAAATCCATGCTGGGAAAGATTTTTTTCAAGTGCACCTTATTGTATGATTTTTCAATTTGCCTCTTTGAAATGTCAAGTTCCCAAGCACATTCAAGGCAGAACTTTCCTGTCTATACCACATGCTCAAGTTGTAGGAAAGGGGTTGCTTTGGGCTTCCTTGGGCTGTTCCCCTTACTCTGGCCTGCATCCTATGTGTGTGTCTCTCTCTGCCCCTCCCCTGCTCACACTCTATTTCTCTCTCTCTCAAAAATAAATAAACATTTAAAAAAGAAGAAAAAGTAGGAGGAGGAGGAGAAAGGTAACTCAACCTTTGACCTAAGACTGGTTTCTCTGTATGAATCCCATAGAATTAGGCACTATCTCTACAGCAGAAACTTTTCAAGTTTCTGTTCATTGTATCCATATGAAGGTTTTCTTTCCAAGTCTCTGTGTAGGTTGAGTGAATTTGTTGCAACTGTAGTAGTCGGGGACAGAATGTGGATCTCCTCCTGTGAGGAGCTGTGGGTTTCTTCTGAGCTTTGACTCTGGAACAGTCATCATATACTGTAGGAACACCACCATCAAAAAGGGTAAGATGCGGTAAACACGTGAACTGACCTACAGGGCTTCTGTCTGAGAAATGATTGTAAGGAAACTAGAGATCTGCTTGTGGGTATATGACAGGCCCCCTGTCATCATCTCCAGCAAAAGGAACACCCACCTGTCTACACACAGAAGACTGCATAAGCCCTGGGGAAGAGCAGTTGGTTGCAAATGGCAGGAGAACTGGAATTGTCCTACCTAACACAAGACACAGGAAGGACTAAAGAACCCTCTTCCTAGAGAGGGAGGAAACCACTTCCAGCTGCTCAACAGACACACTACCAGCTCCTGGATTCCCAGGACACTGATTAAAAATCCTTGAGATAGGTCCCTTCTGCCAGGGTAGGGTGAAGCCATGGGAAGTAAAAAAATAGAGTAAGTAAGCATTTATTGATTGCTGTTGGACACCAAGGTACTGTGCTTGGTGTTGGAATAAGAACACACATAAGGCAAGTTCAGCAGGACAGACCCATATAAATAATTATAATATAACCTGCCTGATGCTGTGGAAGGGATTTGTGAGAAGTTCTGCAGGAGCAGAAAGGGGAATTATTAGCTCTTGCCCAGGATGTTGGGGAAAGGTTTAGGTGGTGTGAAGTATGTGAGCTGGAAGCTGAGAGATGAGGCTGAGGTCGCCAGGTGGAGGGGGAGCCAGGTGAACCATCCAGGCAGCAGGATCTGCCTGCACATGGTCTTGGGAGTGGGGAGGGCTGGAGGTTGGAACACCGGGGGAGACAGTTTCCTGGGATAGTGGGACTGGAGGAGGATTTAACAGGAGCTCCAGGCCAATTCTGGAAGGCCTTCATTGCCATGCCAAGCAAGGTGAATGCATATCCACTGAGCATAGTCAAGCCAGCAAAGTATGATGACTGATTTGTATTTTAGAACATCATTGCTGGTGGCAGTGAGTGATTGGGGAGATCCTGTCTTCCTTGCACTGTGACTTGTCCCAAAAAACACTTCTGGAGTCTATGTGTCCAGGATAAAGGGAGACTCATCCACAGCCCTGGATGGGAATATACAATGAATGCTTGGCTTATGAGGATTTCAGGCAGCATTGTCTAGTGGTTCCTTTTATAGAACCTTTATTCTGAATACACTCTTGCTTAACCTTATCCATCTTGGGTCATTGTAACTAATTAAGGTGGGTGCAGGAGTTTCTATAATCACCAACATCTCAGCAAAGACCTATTAACTGAGTATTACATGGGCAGGGCATTCCTGCAGGTGATAGAGTGGTCAACAGGGCAAAGAAGATGTCTTACCTTCCAGTCCCTTCTTGCTAATATCTTCTAAGCCAGGCTACCTGCACTCATTTGTGTCTACTTCTTGGCCAAGGGCAAAGAGAACCCTACTCTCTACACAGGTATTATCAGTGCAGCTACTCCTAGGTTGTGAGACTGTAGGCTGTGTTCCTGCCTTATGTAACTTGTCTGGCCAGAGTAAATCAGTAGAATGAATAAAGAAGATATAATAATATGAGTGGGCCTTATCCAAGCAGTTTAAGGCCTTAAAAGAAAAAGACAGGGGTCCCCTGAGAAACAAGGAATTCTGCCTTCCGACTGCTTTTGGACTCAAGCTATAACATCAATTCTCCTTTACAACAGAATCTTTCCTCTTGGACCTAGGAAGATGAGAGCCTCTCAACTCCAGCATGGGTGACTTCAGGGTCTACAGATCAGTAGGTGATATAATTAGTTGGAGTTCTGTAGGGTCAATGCTCTGGAGAATAAGGAAGTAAATAGAGCAGAGATAGTTAAGAGTACTTTGAGAATACAATTTCATTTAGAGAAAAAAGGAAACAATATCAACCTAACCAGGGACTTATAAGGTATAACTTTGAATGGATACACAGCCATTACGTGCCTTGGCTAAGATCTGAAATCAGAGCTCTCTACTACTCTGCCTTGGTTCCAGAGTCCCACTGCAGGACACGGAATTGTCTCTGAGTCAATGCTTGGGAGGCAGTTCTGTTTACTACTCTTCCACCAGGTAAACCCCAAGAATGCCAGAGGCTTAGAGAGTGACACCTAAACTGTAGGTCATGAATCGTCCCTTGTTCTAAGGTTGAACCTTTTATGAAGTTGTGTCAGGAAAGCAACAGAGGCCAGGCAGTGAATGGCCTGCATCAGCTCACTGACTGTCATTTACATTTGTGACTTTCTGAAAACTTGAGAAGTTTTCAAGGAACTTTAAGCAAGTTCTATAAGAATTTGGTTCTTGTGGCCTTTCAGACGCTGGTTTCAGAGTGGCCAGGATATCTCAGAAGTATAAGCCACAGAGGGCCCCTGGGGTAGAGGTTATCTCCAGCTAGTGATTGGAACAGACTATCCCAGGACTAATTGGTGGTTTGTCAAGCTGTGCAAGATCAAGTATATGCCATCTCTCTTCTTTTCCCTGGATTTGTCAGTCTAAGTTTGGGAGCCTAGTGCCCTCGGATCTTAGGTTAGTTCTCCTTCTTTTTTCTACCACAATGAATAGAACAGCTGTACAACTTCAGTGTCCCAGGCCCCACAGTCTGGGTGGAAAGATGAAGGTACATTTGCATGTATGCCCACATTGTCAGGGCTGCCGCGTTGCCTAACTCTGGGGTCAGCCAGGCATATCATAGTCCATGGAAATAGTGGCCCCTGGTGCTGTGCCTGTGATAGCTCCATGGCACTGCATAAGCTCTGTGTTTTGCTTGCTGATCATCCTTCTGCAGGTTCCTCCATGCCTCCTGTGCCTCCCCATCTTCCTAGGTATTTCCAGGGATGTCCCTCTTTTGAACATGAATAAGCCTCTCATGTTCTACTCTTCTGACTTCTCAGTCCTGATCTGACCCTTGCAAGGCCACTTGAGTGTGGAACTCACCAGCCACTCCTGGCCCCCAGAGCACTGTCTCCTGATTGCAATATTCTTCCTCAGAACGTATAATCCCAGTCCAATCATGAGAAAACATCAGACAGATACAAATTGACAGATTTTCTACTACATATTGAACCAGAGGAGACTAAGGGGATGTCATATACCAGAGTAAGGAGCAGTAATAAATAAAATACAATGTGGTCTCCAGGATTGGATCCTGGAACATAAAAATTAGCACATTCATGGAAAAACTAGTGAAAGTCAAATAAATTCTGCAGTTTGGTTAATGGCACTTGGTAGTTGTAATTTTGTGCTTTTGGTTAAGAGTAATACTGATTTATTTTAGTTTTGACAAAACTACCATGGTTATGTAGGTTTAGCAATAGAAGTCCAGGTGAGAGGTATATAGGAATTCTCTGTATGATCTTTGCAGTACCTTTGACAACTTCAATGAAATGGCCAAATTCCCTGAAAGACACAAACTGTGCCAGTTACTGATTTATTGCCTCTTGGCTCCAAATTCACCCTTTTAGACGATTCTGTGAGAATGGGTCTGGGCCCTTTAAATTTTTTTTCCTTTGCCAGACAGAACAGAAGCTATATCAGAAGAGAGCACTGGAGAGACATTGCAGGACCAAGAGTTTTGCCTCCTGCAGCACCTGGAGCTTTTGCAATGCTCAGTTACTGTGTGCAATGGAGACAGCGGCACCCAACGGGCTGCAGCTTCTGCACCCACACCAGAGTTTTGTAGCAGAGTGCCTCCAACCCCCACCATGTGGGTGGTTCCTCCAGTGCTCAGCTCTTGCAATGTTTAGCAACCAGTAGCACCCAGCAGCCAAAAGTCTTTTCTTGACACCCTTCTTGGGCAGGGCTTTGTAGCAAAGAGCCCCTGCTGACACACCTCCTGGTGAAGAGATTTCCTGGCAGTCCTCAGTGTCAGAAATGCAATATGATGCTCAGACCTAGGTCCTGATGCAGAGACAAAGCATTGTCAGAAAAAAGTCATGAAATACAAAGCCAAAAATATCTGAGTTTGAACCTCATTTAGTAGCTCTTAATAAGAAAAGCAGGTTGCACACAGATGTTTCTGTTACCTCTCCTCCTCCCTATCTGCATCATCTTCTCTCCCTCCCCCTCTTTTTCCACCTCTCTTTCTCTCTGTGATAGATTTCTTTGTTACCCTAAGGAGATACTCCCCTTGGTCTGTGTTGTTGAGGTGTGGTTTTTTTTTCCCAGCAAAGTCAGCTCCTTGGCAGAGCCCAAAGTTCGAGGTTTCTACATGATGATGGTGGCCTTGAACTCTGGTCTGGCTCACTGTCCAGGAAGGTATAAATTTCAGCTCCTTTGGCCTTGCTGCATTATCACAAAACAATGTCTTCAACTAGCTGCATGAAACGGGTGTCTCCCCCTTGTGGTCCCCCTCATCCTCAGCACTGAGCTCCAGGCAGTCAGTAAGTCCAGGCAAAGACCAGCCCCTCCTGTCTCACAACAAGAAAGTCACAAAGTGGGAAATCTAGGACTAGGCTTCTGCAGCATAAAAGAAGGGACAGAAACAGAATTGAAGATGGTTAAACATGGAGAACAGTCTACATCAGGAAATACCCGGGCACATTTTAGTTGTCAACACCCATCATCATGCTGGTATCTCTGTGCCTGCTTGCCTCCTCCCTCCCTTGTTGCCAGGGCCAGTCTCTCCACCTGCACTCTCTAGGCCTCACCTCCTGCTCTGACCCTGCTCCATCATCTCTGTGTCTCTCCATGGTCTCTCCATTCACTTCTACCTACAAACAGATACATTTCCTCATTCTTGAGAGATCATTTTTCTGAACCCCACTTTTGTCTGTCTCCCATCTCTTCCTTCCGAACCACTGATCACCCCTGAGCCCTTACAGGATAACTTTGGCCACTACCACCAACACCATTACAATCACCACCAATTATCTCCCCACAACACATACACACCCCCACCCTCTGGTAGCACCAGTAACTTTCTGGTTGACAGTCTAATAATTTTCTACAATTGTCACCTTCCTTGATATCTCTGCAGGATCCAACTTGTTCAAGATCTTTTCATTCCTGAAACTGTCCTGTGGCTTCTTTCTCTCTCTCTCTCTGCTTTTCCTCTTCTCTTCTTTCTGCTTCCTCTTCTTTTTCCTTCTACTCCCTGAAACTTATGGGCTCACAGCCAAAGATGATTTTTCTGGCTGTCTTGCCACACCCCACCTCAACCATGCAATTACCAGACTTTGTCAACTCTTCTTTCAAGATTTCCTTTACATCCTTTCTATACCTACCATTGTGAACCTCCTGATTTCCTCAGCCCCAGCAGGAACATGTGCTTGGTCCTTCTCAGCCTTTCCAAAAATGAGTTAAATAATAATGAACTCTTGAGTATGGATTTGAAAGTTTTCATCATAAAATATAAACAAAATGGGGTTCTTTGGACCCCTCTACCACAATTCATATGACATTCTGTCATTTTCAACTTTTTTCAGTATGGGAAATTTTTTTAAGTGTAACTTTAATCACCCCAAATACATATTTATGGTTGAAAAACAAGACTCTACAGCCAAAACTACATAAACAAACACATAAATGGCACCCACAATATCATTGCCCAGAGAAACATTATTGTTCATTTTTCAGTGTATATCTTTCTATGCTTACTGTGTCTGTGAGTACAAACATGGGAGTAATTTCACTTTGTTTACTCATTAAAATGTTTTGTACATCCCTCAACATTTTTTAAAACTTTTTATCATGGGACATATTAAACACATACAAAGCAGACAGAGTATAACAATAGACCACATACCCATCACCCAGCTTCAACCATTATCAACATGTGATCATTCTCCTATCTCTAATCCTACCTGCTTCCCTTCACCCCATGTTATTTTGAAGCAAATTCCAGACATTATTTCATTACATATTATTTCTGTATGTATCAATAAAAGACAGAACTCCTATTAAATGTATGGTTTATCCTACCTTTTTGTTATTATTTTACTTACTGGTATAGTTTTATTTCCTCTTTATTAGATATATGGTCTTTTACTATTTTGTTCCAAGTTTTTATTGAAATTCCAGTTAGTTAACATACAGTGTAATGTTGGTTTCAGGAGTAGAATTTAGTGATTCATCACTGACATACAACACCCAGTGCTCATCACAACAAGTGCCCTTCTAATACCCATCACGCATCTAGCCTATCCCCCACCCACCACCCTCCTTTTTTTTTTTTTTTTTTTTACTATTTCACTATTTTACCCTCATTTTTTTTTACTATTTTATTTCACTATTTTTTCTTGTATAATCTCTCCCTCTATCCCTTTCTGTTTCTTTTATTATGTGTCTTGTATTTAGAAGGTTTTCTATTTTTGTTGAACCAAGACTTCTAAATACTACCTTAAGCCCCTACTTTTTTTGGATTATCTATAGGTGTCCTACTATGAATCATAATAATAATGAAATCTCCCTTCTTCTGTCTTCCCCATTCGCCTACCCCCAGCCACTGATTTAAAGAATTACCTTTTCATTCCCATTTAATCACTTCACGGTACTCATCATACTTTCTCTACTTATTATATATTCTTTCCAATCCCCTTCCCAATTTTTGATAGGTATATTATGTTTACATTTTCAGACGTATAGGTATTTCATAGACTTTGTCCATGGATCATTATTCAGCATAATTCTACTGTAAATACATATTCACTGGTTTTACTACTCCCCATTTTGGTATCTCTCCTGTCACTTTGGTCCATTGAAGATCAATCTTTAGTAGATTCCTCAGGAAGTCTCAGGGGCACAGTATCCACCTCATCACTTACCTCATTGCTTCCTGTGGATTTCCACACAGATGTAGACTCTTTGCTGATCTGGCAGATGGTAGTGGTTTATTCCCTTCTGTCTACTCATATTTTGGAGTTTGAGGGGATACCTTGTTTCCCAGTTTTATTGTCTTTGTGTTTTGAATTTTGCTATTTTGCTCTGTGTGTTTTTATGGGGAGATTTTAGAGGATTCAGAAATTATGTCAATCTACAATTAAAACCACAAGAATCTGACATTATTTTAAACAACTTCCAACTTTGTCTTTTGTGAAGTATCTCTTCCATCCTTTTGCCCATTTTTCTATTAGGTTATCTTTTTTTTTCTTCTATTGATTTGTAAGACATTCTAGATACAAGTTGTTTGTTGTATATATGTATTATAAACATTTTCTCCCATTATGACTTTCCTTCTCACTCTCTTAATGGAGTCGCTCAATGAAGAAAAGTGCCTAATTTTAATAAGATCCCATTTATCTCTCTATTCTTATTGTTAATAATCTTTCTATAATATCTAAGAAATATTTGCCTCTCTCAAGATCATGAAGCTATTTACTACAGTTATCTTCAAGAAGATTTATTGCTTAACCTTTTACTTAGGCTCATGATCCAACTGAAACAGACATTTGTGTGTGGCATGAGGTAGGAGACAAGGTTCCTTTTTTTTCCATGTGAATAATCCAGTTAATCCAGCTACATTTACTGAAAAGACTTTTTTCCCCTGCTTTGTATTACAGTGGCTCCTTTGTCATAAATTAGGAGACTGTGTGTATACATTTTCACATTGGTCTGTTTTTCTCTCTTGCACCAATGCCACACTGTCTCATTTACTGCCACACATAATAGTAAGTCTTGATAAATGGCAGTTCAAGTCCTACAGCTCTGTTTAGGATTGTCTTCATTACTCTTGATTTTTGGAATGTACATATGGATTTTAGAATCAGTTTATCATGAATCAGCTTTTCATGCATTTTTATGAAAAATCCTTCTAAGATTTTGACTGGGATTGTATTAAATTTCAGTTTGAGGGAAATGGACATCTTTACCATACTGAGTCTTCTAACCCATAAACATGGCATATCCATCCACTTAGTAACATATTTAAACTTTTTTCTTAGTAATATGTAGTTTTCTGCACATAATTGGTTAGATTTATTCCTAGGCGATTGATAGTTTTTGCATGATATTGTAAAGGCAGTTAAAATAATTATTTTGGAATTGTAAGATTTCAAATATTTTTATTTTATTTATTATTATTATTTTATTTTAGAGAGAGAGAGAGAGCATGAGTGGGAGAGAGGAGCAGAGAAAGAAAGAGACAGAATCTTATGCAGGTTCTACACTCAGTGTGGAGATGGACACAGGGCTTGATCCCACGACCCTGGGATCATGATCTGAGCAGAAATCAAGAGTTGGACACTCAGCTGATTGAGCCACCCAGGAGCCCCTAGACTTCAAAGTTTTTAACGGAGTCTCTCCTCTCATCAGGCATCTGTGAGCATTAGTGCAGAGAAGTCAGGGACCATGGGAAGGAAAAACAGTGCATGAGGAAGGCCATGGTCACATCTGCTCCCCCATCATTCAAATAGGTAAGTCCCAACTTCCTCCACCCCGCCTGTCCCAGGAGAGCTATAAATTTGGTGCTATCTGAACTTTCACTGCTGTGTGGTCACCCAGAAATGTGGGAGAAATACACCTGAATGCTGATGTCTCCTTGCGTTCTTGCCCTTCAGAGGGAAAGGTTGGTCATGAGGCCCTTCATTCCAACATTTTCAAATATGAGAATCTAGAAAATTTTTTCATTTTATTTTTCTCAAAAAATTTCTATATATAGATATATAGAGAGTCATTATCTCATTATAATGGGATAATCATAATTACATGTTTGTTCATATATTTCCATATATACCTATATATTCATATATAGAGATAAATAGAGAGATATATTCATATATAGAGATATATATATTCATTCATGGGGTGTGGTGCCCAGTGATCATGGCATCACACTCCACAAACATTTTTAAATTTTCTGGTTTTTTTGTTTTTACACTCAATAACATGTAGTGAACATTTTCTCATGACTGTGGAAGTATTTGCACAACTCTTGTTTTTTTCCCAAAGACTTCACAGCATTTTCATTGTGAATATAGCACACTTTGCTTACTAATTCTTGACCAATGGACATGTAAGCTTGAATTTTGCTATCAAAGGATTCCCTTGGAACTAAACCTTTCTGTGTATATGCGAATGTTCCTAAAGTATTATTGTAGGCTCAGGAAATGTTCCTAAAGTATTATTGTAAGTTCAAAGGGTATACATTTTTTTTTGAGAGAGCATGAGTGGGAGGGGGGCAGAGGGAGATAAAGAGAAAGAGAGAGAGAGAGAGAGAGAGAGAGAGAGAATCTTAAGCAGGCTCCACACTCAGTGTGGAACCCAACATGGGGCTTGATCCCACGACCCTAGGTTCATGACTTGAGACTAAATCAAGAGTTGGACACTCAACCATCTGAGCCACCCAGGTGCCCCATATATATTTTTTTATCCATAGATACATTGCCAATTTGATTTTTGTGAGAATGTACTATCTTTTTCAAAAAGTTCAATATGTTTGTCTCCCCTTCTCTGCCCCTCCCCAGCTTGTGCTATCTCTCAAAAATAAAATACACATTTTTTTAAAGTTCAATAAACTTCAAAATGCTAGATATATTTTAAATTTTCTCTACTTGACAATAATAATTTCATAGGAATTTATTATTTTAAGTCAAATGAAATTTATTTATTTTTAATTTTTTTTAACGTTTATTTATTTTTGAGACAGAGAGAGACAGAGCATGAACGGGGGAGGGGCAGAGAGAGAGGGAGACACAGAATCTGAAGCAGGCTCCAGGCTCCGGGCCATCAGCCCAGAGCCCGACGCGGGGCTCGAACTCACGGACCGTGAGATCGTGACCTGAGCTGAAGTTGGACGCTTAACCGACTGAGCCACCCAGGCGCCCCTTGTCAAATGAAATTTAAAAACAATTTCAATTATGTTTGTGAAATATTGACTTGTTTTTAGGGAATGCTTCAATAATCCTTTGCAATGAATTGACATCCCCTGGCATGGGTAAAGAGTGAACAACACATGTTTGGAAATCTCTTTGTGGCAGGTCTTTTTAATACATGACTTTGTTTAATCCTGAAAGCTTTAGGTACGAGTGATGTAAGTACTCATCTCACCTCCACTTCACAGATGAGGAGACTGAGCAATGAGCCAAATGCTTTTTTCTTTGGCTTACCTTGCCATGATTTCTCTCTACCCTCTTCCTTAAGTCACTTGGAGGCAATCATACCTCACAGCATCCCAAATTTGCACTAATGATTGGTGTCCTTCGAACCCTCCAGGGAGGACAGAGCCTGAGTGCCTGGCTCAAGAGCAAAGCCTGGGATGGTATCAGTCCCCATTGTGCCATCCGCCGGCTCTCACTGGTGCATGACCTACCCAATCATATATGGCAGGACTGGCTGGAGCCGATGAAGTGGAAATATCTGTAAATCTCACTCGTTTGCATTTAATCTTTATAACACCTTTCCAAAGTCAATCTTACTCCCTGTATTTCAAGTGCTTAGAGACTGGGTCTCAGATCATGTCTTTACCTCATATCAGGCAGTTAATAGATGACAAAGCTGGTCTCTTCACATCTAAAACACATGATGCTGCCTCCCAAATGGATTAATAATGAGAAGAGACTACCCTAATGGTTCTGCATTTCCCCCCAAACCATTAAAACTATAAGGAAAAGTACCCAGTGTCTTTGCATAGAGTAGCCACAAGTGTGTGTTGTGGTGTTGCAGTGGCTGGCCACACTCTGACTCACTCTCATGGCCAAGCTCCCACTTAGTTCCACTCCTTCCTGCTCAGACCCATCTTTTCCTGTTCTGTGCAAAGTCCAACAAGAGCAAGCAATCTCTGTCTGGTGGGGTTTCCCATCTCTGCCTGCTTCCTCCCCTAATCTTCTCCCTTCCCCTAGACAAGACCCATCCAGACCCATCGTAAGGAGCTGAGATAGGAAGGCATGGAAGCTTCAGATGGGGACCAGCTATTACTGGGACTGCCATCGTCATTCTGGTTCATGGGAGAACACAGCTGCTAGCTCTACAGAGACCTGGCAGCAGTATAGCGTAATGAAGTTTGAGGTCACATGGACCCTATTCTAATCTGGGCCCCTCCTTTTCCTAGCTCTGTGGTTTTCTGTAAGTTACTCATCCTAAAATGGGAATAATAGTTCATAACCCACAGAATTGTTCTAAGGATTAAACAAAATTGTGCTACTATTTATAAATAGCCCAGTGGCTGGCACGTGCAAGTTCTCAGTAAGAAACAGGTTGGGAGTTGGTGCTAAATATGCGCCTTCCCTGAGGCTCTCTTGGTCAATAGGGAGCATTAGCATCATGTGGAGGTAAAGATCCAGAAGTCTGGAGTCAGACAGACATCCTTTCAGCTTTAGGCTCTGTCACTTATTGGCTATGGGTCACCAAATGTGGTGACCTTGTGTCTCCTCTCAGCCCATAGACAATCTTTATTAAATAAAGCTCAGGGCCATGCCTATTTTTAAGGCTTTAGGCACATATTTCCAAATTGCACATAAGGAGCCTTTTAAAATGCCAGAAATGGGAGAGGGAAGATGGCGGTGTAGGAGGACACTGGGCTCACCGCGAGTCCTGCTGATCACTTAGATTCCACCTACACCTGCCTAAATAACCCAGAAAACCGCCAGAGGATTAGCAGAACGGAGTCTCCAGTGCCAAGCGCAGATGAGAGGCCCACGGAAGAGGGTAGGAAGGGCGGTGAGGCAGTGCGCGCTCCACGGACTGGCGGGAGGGAGCCAGGGCGGAGGGGGGGCTCGCTGGCCAAGCAGAGCCCCAGAGTCTGGCTGGCAAAAGCGGAGGGGCCTGATGGACTGTGTTCCGACAGCAAACGCGACTTAGCGTCTGGGAGGTCATAAGTTAACAGCTCTGCTCAGAAAGCGGGAAGGCTGGAGGACAAAGGGAGGGAGAGCTGCTGAGCCCCTGGACGACAGAGCTCAGTTTGGTGGGGAACAAAGGCGCTCGCCAGCGCCATCTCCCCCACCCATCCCCCAATCAAAATCCCAAAGGGAACCAGTTCCTGCCAGGGAACTTGCTCGCTCCGCACAAACACCCAACTCTGTGCTTCTGCGGAGCCAAACCTCCGGCAGCGGATCTGACTCCCTCCCGCTGCCACAGGGCCCCTCCTGAAGTGGATCACCTAAGGAGAAGCAAGCTAAGCCTGCCCCTCCTGCTCCCGTGCACCTTGCCTACCCACCCCAGCTAATACGCCAGATCCCCAGCACCACAAGCCTGGCAGTGTGCAAGTAGCCCAGACGGCCACGCCACCCCACAGTGAATCCCGCCCCTAGGAGAGGGGAATAGAAGGCACACACCAGTCTGACTGTGGCCCCAGCGGTGGGCTGGGGACAGACATCAGGTCAGACTGCGGCCCCACCCACCAACTCCAGTTATACACCACAGCACAGGGGAAGTGCCCTGCAGGTCCTCACCACTCCAGGGACTATCTAAAATGACCAAACGGAAGAATTCCCCTCAGAAGAATCTCCAGGAAATAACAACAGCCAATGAACTGATCAAAAAGTATTTAAATAATATAACAGAAAGTGAATTTAGAATAATAGTCATAAAATTAATCGCTGGGCTTGAAAACAGTATAGAGGACAGCAGAAAATCTCTTGCTACAGAGATCAAGGGACTAAGGAACAGTCACGAGGAGCTGAAAAGCGCTTTAAACGAAATGCAAAACAAAATGGAAACAACGACAGCTCGGATTGAAGAGGCAGAGGAGAGAATAGGTGAACTAGAAGATAAAGTTATGGGAAAAGAGGAAGCTGAGAGAAAGAGAGATAAAAAAATCCAGGAGTATGAGGGGAAAATTAGAGAACTAAGTGATACACTAAAAACAAATAATATACGCATAATTGGTATCCCAGAGGAGGAAGAGAGAGGGAAAGGTGCTGAAGGGGTACTTGAAGAAATTATAGCTGAGAACTTCCCTGAACTGGGGAATGAAAAAGGCATTGAAATCCAAGAGGCACAGAGAACTCCCTTCAGACGTAACTTGAATCGATCTTCTGCACGACATATCATAGTGAAACTGGCAAAATACAAGGATAAAGAGAAAATTCTGAAAGCAGCAAGGGATAAACGTGCCCTCACATATAAAGGGAGACCTATAAGACTCGTGACTGATCTCTCTTTTGAAACTTGGCAGGCCAGAAAGGATTGGCACGATATCTTCAGTGTGCTAAACAGAAAAAATATGCAGCCGAGAATCCTTTATCCAGCAAGTCCGTCATTTAGAATAGAAGGAGAGATAAAGGTCTTCCCAAACAAACAAAAACTGAAGGAATTTGTCACCACTAAACCAGCCCTACAAGAGATCCTAAGGGGGATCCTGTGAGACAAAGTACCAGAGACATCATTACAAGCATAAAACATACAGACATCACAATGACTCTAAACCTGTATCTTTCTATAATAACACTGAATGTAAATGGATTAAATGCGCCAACCAAAAGACATAGGGTATCAGAATGGATTAAAAAAAACAAGACCCATCTATTTGCTGTCTACAAGAGACTCATTTTAGATCTGAGGACACCTTTAGATTGAGAGTGAGGGGATGGAGAACTATTTATCATGCTACTGGAAGCCAAAAGAAAGCTGGAGTAGCCATACTTATATCAGACAAACTAGACTTTAAATTAAAGGCTGTAACAAGAGATGAAGAAGGGCATTATATAATAATTACAGGGTCTATCCACCAGGAAGAGCTAACAATTATAAATGTCTATGCGCCGAATACTGGAGCCCCCAAATATATAAAACAATTACTCATAAACATAAGCAACCTTATTGATAAGAATGTGGTAATTGCAGGGGACTTTAACACCCCACTTACAGAAATGGATAGATCATCTAGACACATGGTCAATAAAGAAACAAGGGCCCTGAATGATACATTGGATCAGATGGACTTGACAGATATATTTAGAACTCTGCATCCCAAAGCAACAGAATATACTTTCTTCTCGAGTGCACATGGAACATTCTCCAAGATAGATCATATACTGGGTCACAAAACAGCCCTTCATAAGTTTACACGAATTGAAATCATACCATGCATACTTTCAGACCACAATGCTATGAAGCTTGAAATCAACCACAGGAAAAAGTCTGGAAAACCTCCAAAAGCATGGAGGTTAAAGAACACCCTACCAAAGAATGAGTGGGTCAACCAGGCAATTAGAGAAGAAATTAAAAAATATATAGAAACAAACGAAAATGAAAATACAACAATCCAAACGCTTTGGGACGCAGCGAAGGCAGTCCTGAGAGGAAAATACATCGCAATCCAGGCCTATCTCAAGAAACAAGAAAAATCCCAAATACAAAATCTAACAGCACACCTAAAGGAAATAGAAGCAGAACAGCAAAGGCAGCCTAAACCCAGCAGAAGAAGAGAAATAATAAAGATCAGAGCAGAAATAAACAATATAGAATCTAAAAAAACTGTAGACCAGATCAACGAAACCAAGAGTTGGTTTTTTGAAAAAATAAACCAAATTGACAAACCTCTAGCCAGGCTTCTCAAAAAGAAAAGGGAGATGACCCAAATAGATAAAATCATGAATGAAAATGGAATTATTACAACCAACCCCTCAGAGATACAAACAATTATCAGGGAATACTATGAAAAATTATATGCCAACAAATTGGACAACCTGGAAGAAAATTCCTAAACACCCACACTCTTCCAAAACTCAATCAGGAGGAAATAGAAAGCTTGAACAGACCCATAACCAGCAAAGAAAATGAATCGGTTATCAAAAATCTCCCAACAAATAAGAGTCCAGGACCAGATGGCTTCCCAGGGGAGTTCTACCAGATGTTTAAAGCAGAGATAATACCTATCCTTCTCAAGCTATTCCAAAAAATAGAAAGGGAAGGAAAACTTCCAGACTCATTCTATGAAGCCAGTATTACTTTGATTCCTAAACCAGACAGAGACCCAGTAAAAAAAGAGAACTACAGGCCAATATCCCTGATGAATATGGATGCAAAAATTCTCAATAAGATACAAGCAAATCGAATTCAACAGCATATAAAAAGAATTATTCACCATGATCAAGTGGGATTCATTCCTGGGATGCAGGGCTGGCTCAACATTCGCAAATCAATCAACATAATACATCACATTAATAAAAGAAAAGATAAGAACCATAGGATCCTGTCAATCAATGCAGAAAAAGCATTTGACAAAAGTCAGCATCCTTTCTTAATAAAAACCCTCGAGAAAGTCGGGATTGAAGGAACATATTTAAAGATCATAAAAGCCGTTTATGAAAAGCCCACAGCTAACATCATCCTCAATGGGGAAAAACTGAGAGATTTTTCCCTGAGATCAGGAACACGACAGGGATGCCCACTCTCACTGCTGTTGTTTAACATAGTTCTGGAAGTTCTAGCATCAGCAATCAGACAACAAAAGGAAATCAAAGGCATCCAAATTGGCAAAGATGAAGTCAAGCTTTCGCTTTTTGCAGATGACATGATATTATACATGGAAAATCCGATAGACTCCACCAAAAGTCTGCTAGAACTGATACATGAATTCAGCAAAGTTGCAGGATACAAAATCAATGTACAGAAATCAGTTGCATTCTTATACACTAACAATGAAGCAACAGAAAGACAAATAAAGAAACGGATCCCATTCACAATTGCACCAAGAAGCATAAAATACCTAGGAATAAATCTAACCAAAGATGTAAAAGATCTGTATGCTGAAAACTATAGAAAGCTTATGAAGGTAATTGAAGAAGATATAAAGAAATGGAAAGACATTCCCTGCTCATGGATTGGAAGAATAAATATTGTCAAAATGTCAATACTACCCAAAGCTATCTACACATTCAATGCAATCCCAATCAAAATTGCACCAGTATTCTTCTCGAAACTAGAACAAGCAATCCTAAAATTCATATGGAACCACAAAAGGCCCCGAATAGCCAAAGTAATTTTGAAGAAGACCAAAGCAGGAGGCATCACAATCCCAGACTTTAGCCTCTACTACAAAGCTGTCATCATCAAGACAGCATGGTATTGGCACAAAAACAGACAAATAGACCAATGGATAGAATAGAAACCCCAAAACTAGACCCACAAACGTATGGCCAACGCATCTTTGACAAAGCAGGAAAGAACATCCAACGGAAAAAAGACAGTCTCTTTAACAAATGGTGCTGGGAGAACTGGACAGCAACATGCAGAAGGTTGAAACTAGACCACTTTCTCACACCATTCACAAAAATAAACTCAAAATGGATAAAGGACCTGAATGTGAGACAGGAAACCATCAAAACCTTAGAGGAGAAAGCAGGAAAAGACCTCTCTGACCTCAGCCGTAGCAATCTCTTACTCGACACATCCCCCAAGGCAAGGGAATTAAAAGCAAAAGTGAATTACTGGAACCTTATGAAGATAAAAAGCTTCTGCACAGCAAAGGAAACAACCAACAAAACTAAAAGGCAACCAACGGAATGGGAAAAGATATTTGCAAATGACATATCGGACAAAGGGATAGTATCCAAAATCTATAAAGAGCTCACCAAACTCCACACCCGAAAAACAAATAATCCAGTGAAGAAATGGGGAGAAAACATGAATAGACACTTCTCTAAAGAAGACATCCGGATGACCAACAGGCACATGAAAAGATGTTCAACGTCGCTCCTTATCAGGGAAATACAATTCAAAACCACACTCAGATATCACCTCACACCAGTCAGAGTGGCCAAAATGAACAAATCAGGAGACTATAGATGCTGGAGAGGGTGTGGAGAAACGGGAACCCTCTTGCACTGTTGGTGGGAATGCAAATTGGTGCAGCCACTCTGGAAAGCAGTGTGGAGGTTCCTCAGAAAATTAAAAATAGACCTACCCTATGACCCAGCAATAGCACTGCTAGGAATTTATCCAAGGGATACAGGAGTACTGATGCATAGGGACACTTGTACCCCAATGTTTATAGCAGCACTCTCAACAATAGCCAAATTATGGAAAGAGCCTAAGTGTCCATCCACTGATGAATGGATAAAGAAATTGTGGTTTATATACACAATGGAGTACTACATGGCAATGAGAAAGAATGAAATATGGCCTTTTGTAGCAACGTGGATGGAACTGGAGAGTGTGATGCTAAGTGAAATAAGCCATACAGAGAAAGACAGATACCATATGGTTTCACTCTTATGTGGATACTGAGAAACTTAACAGAAACCCATGGGGGAGGGGAAGGAAAAAAAAAAAAGAGGTTAGAGTGGGAGAGAGCCAAAGCATAAGAGACTGTTAAAAACTGAGAACAAACTGAGGGTTGATGGGGGGTGGGAGGGAGGGGAGGGTGGGTGATGGGTATTGAGGAGGGCACCTTTTGGGATAAGCACTGGGTGTTGTATGGAAACCAATTTGACAATAAATTTCATATATTAAAAAAATAATAATAAAAAAATAAAAAAATAAAATGCCAGAGATGTTAAGACACTCATAAGATTCCTGAACTTTTAGTATCCAACATGCCTAATGACAATCATGACTAATAGATTCAGGAATGTCACTAAATACAAGCTTATGTTAATATTTACAGCAGTCTATACTTCTATTTGAACAGAGGAGCATAATATTTATTCACTTTATAGACAAAATATGGGTTTCTTTTGGGTTTGCCAATCCCACGCATTCCCCCATTGCCTGGTTCTGCATGACATATACAAAGCTTAGGAAACTGGCCCCCAAGAGCTTGGGCTGTCATCTCTCTCCCTGGCTCTGGGTCCCAGCTCTGGCTTTCCTGGGTGCTTGTGATGGAGCTGGAGTTTGACAGTCAGTCTGGGTCTTGGACCTCCCAAATTCTGTTGTACTTTAAAATCTCAGTTACAGCCAGGGACTCAGAAAAGACCAAGACCCCAGGTTGTCAAAGGCCCTTCTCTTAAAGGGATGAATCAAAGGCTTTTTTCCTTTATCTTGTTCTTGCCAGGGTTTATGTCTACTCTATTCCCAGAATAAACAGGGTCTCATTAGACTCTCATGCCTACAATTGTCCCCCAGTTTGTACAAAGGGATAACCTGGTTCCAGACGGGAAAACCATAGTATCAAATCTACAGAGGGTGGGAAATTTATGTGGGAACAGCCTAGCCTGTGTTGGAATTCAAAAAATCATGACAGGCTGGATGGAGACCACAACTAGCTCAAGTGACACTTTTGTGAGAATCAGAAAAAGGCCCCTTCCAGCACATCCAGTGGGTACTTAATTTGGCAAACAAACATCTTTATCCTATATGGAAAGAGTATCCCTCTTTCCATGGTGGAGGGTGCCTGGGTGTAGGACCTCAGGAATGAAGTCATGGATGGGTTACAGACCCATTCATCTTGTTATCAGATGTGATTGTGCAGTGCACAACCTTTAAAACCATACGTGGCAGCCTTGGTTAGAGTGGATGAGATGGAAGTACGGGTGCCTTCATTCCTCATTACATCTTTTTGGAGTCATAGTGTCATGCTCATCATAAACATGAGAATTGGGGCTCAGAAAGGTAACGTTATCTGTTAAAAAAAACAGCAAGGCTCATCTCTTTAACTTGAAAAACAGATCACTTTCTACCACAGTATACCACCTCTTTGCATGAAACCTTTAAAAAGCCACCATTTGCCCACTTCTGCATCTTCCTTCCTTCATTTTCTCAAGATACAGGAAGTTCAAGAACAAACAACACATCATCTTTGCATATGGTGTGTTCTGTTCTTTTTTCTGAAAAGCCCAACTACAGTAAGCAAACTGTGAACCCGTAAGATTTCCCCTCTGGCTGGCTGGCCAGACTTCCTCCACAACTCCCTTCCCTTCCTTTGTTGGGACACACACAACCCCATCCTGAGAAGGCCATGGGGGCTCTGACTAGGGGGGCATCTCTTCCTGGGGCTGCCTACATCGTTCTGGCTTGTGGGTGAACATGATTGTTAGCTCCACAGACTTGGCAGCAGTAGCGAAGAGGCTTCTTTGCAAGTCTTTCTTTGGGAATCAGACTTAGTTCGGATTCTGTGTCTACCTTTTCCTAGCTCTGTGGTCTCACGACAATTGCTCAAGCTCCTAGAGCTTCGTGTAATGTAAATTGGGATTAAGAACACCTACCTCCTAGGAATCTTGTGAGACATAAATAAGATCACAGGCACAATGACAAGTCCTCACTAAATGATAGGAAAAAAATCCCTGGGAGCTTGGGAGCCAGATATGCCCCATTTATGAAGACACCCTTCATGAAGAGGAAACATCACCCTCATGAGATGGTGGGAAACCAGAATGTCTGGAGTCCTACAAATCTCAATCTGAGTCCCTGTCCAGCCATGGCTCTCTCCCGTTATTACCGTGGTCTCTGTTTGAAGACCCTTTGACAAGCCTCCATTCAAACCCATAGCCCTGCACACCTTGAGTTGTTTTGATTTATATTTTCAGATTGCCCCACATTTTGGCTGCCCAGAAATGAACATTTTCACAGAATTATATGTATTATTTATATCTACATAAGTATTAATAATATTTAGTATTATATTTAACCCAAAAACCATCCAGTAAGTAGTTTTTTGTAACTTCAGTTTGTTGTGAGCATCTCTGCTGTCAACACTTATTTAATACATTTAATTTAATATATTTAATTATTAAAATGAATACACTGGTTTATTTAATTGACTTAATTTAATAATACAGAATACACCACATCACCTCAACAAATCACCTTCTGGTGGACTTTCCAGGTGTGGTATTCTCTTATCTCGTTAATTGCTGCTATATTAAGCAAAGCCTCAATGGTAATTCTTGCTAAATTTTGTAGACTTCCTTATTACTCCCACATGAAGAAACTGTGACTCCTCAGATTTAAGGGACACACGAATTGCTCGTGGCTGAGTCAGGCTCTATCCCAGGTCTGCGCTTCACAGGGTGGGAGGTACTGGGCTCCAGGGTCTTCCAGTCCCGCCCCCGCAGCTCCCTGATGTGGGGTTGAGGGCAAGTCACTTCACCTCGGGTCCCTCATCTGCAAGATGGGGTCACACCTATCTCACAGGGGTGTAGGGATGACTACATGACCTAATGTAGTAATGTGTTTGGCCCTGACCCCAGCACAAAATTTGGAAGGAAAATGAACAATAGGAAAAAGAATGAGGTGGCAGGAAACGCTTGTAACATCACAGGGGGATTTTGACTTGATTTCAAAATGTTGTTCTGACTTCTGAATCCTTTGTTTCCTCATCAGTGAAACCCAGAAAATGATCCCTCTGTGACTGAATTTTATGAGGAATAAATTAAATGTATGAATGTGTATGGAAGAAGCATCTAGCAATGTGTAAATACTCAGGAAACCAGTGACTGACATGGCATGGGCTGCCCTGTGGTGGAACTCAGGGGGCCTGGGGTGAGAGGGAAGGGTCTTAGGGTCCTCTCCTCCTCCCCCTCTTTTCCTCCCAAACAAGGCACATTTAATTCACATCACCCAAGAGAATTAAATGGAACAAAAATTGGAAAGGAGCTGATCAGACTCTCAGGTGACATGGTGTTTGTTTGATATGGCTCAGCCTTGACTCTCAAATTACTGTACCTTATTTGTGTAAGAAACTCCACATGTCAAACAAGGAAACTACCCTAGAGCAGAAACAGACACTTCCAGAAGCCAGTGTTTGTCTACCGGCTCAGCTGGCAGAATTGTCGCGATGATTCTTTCTCTCTGGAAATCGTACAGGAGATGAGCTCATTCACGGAACATTCTCACAGACCAGAGAATAAGTCGTGCAGCATTATACCATCCTCTAGCCATGAGCCTGGAGCAGAAAACCTAGGGCCTGAATGCCCCTCCCATTTGTTCTGACCCCAGCCGGAGGCCTTACATCCAGGCTCACTGGGGGTAAGCTTGTACCCACATTAGCCCCATTTCCCAAAGCCTCTGGATGCCCGTCTCACAGCTGGTGGACAGGGTCGGGGGTGTTGGCTCCCCCTGCAGGATGCCGGGTTTGATGCAGCTTCCCTCTCTGGAACTTTTCTATTGGGGTGCAAAGCAGGGTGGCCCCACTACCCTTTGGTTGCACATTCTCTTTGGTTTGGCTTGCTCTTTGGGGGGCACTCTACCCCATTTCCCTAGCCACCTTTCTGCACCATGATCTGCACAACACTTGAGAAGTCCCTTGACAAGCTCCACCCCATGCTGTCCCCCAACCTTGCCCTCCACCAGGGCTCCAAGACCAAAACTTTGCTTCCTCTGAATGATTTTCTTTCCTGTTCAATTTGGTTGTTAATCTGTAAGCTGGTAATAATTAAGGTCTTGATCCTGATATGTGACTCTAAAAGCACAAATAGCCAACTCAGCCAAGTCACTTAAACAGGAGGAGACATTCCCCTGAACCCAAAGGACTCTGGTTACAGTGGCCACTCGGGCCTCTTGAGCATACCCTTGGCCTCACTGTTAGGGAAGGGACGAGGCTGTGCTTCTGCTGTGGCTAGGATCAGAGAGAGACCTCATCCTATGTCTGGTGATTTTAACAGCTCTGTCACAGTACTTGATTTTACAGCTTCAAGAATTTCTTGTTCTTTAATATCATGAGTTTTGTTAATGTTTTATAAGTAATTTTCCCCATTTGATTTTTCTTTCATAAAGTCTCACAGAACAATGTTTATGATACAGCCATTTAATATATGTACAAATTGTAAAGAATATGTATAAATGTTTTACACAGATGTAAGAGCATGCAGAAGCCAACATAGAAACAAACTGTTAAAAACTGTACAGTAAATTTGGAAAGCACTTTTTCAAAACAACAAAAAGGTGGTTTTTCTCAAATTGGCCTTTGAGCAAGTACTCCTCTGCCATTCTAAGTAGGTGGCACATTTCCCATCGACCTCAAGGAATGGAGGAAGAGACAATGAAGTTCACCATGTGTTGGACTTCAGCCCCTGGAAAACTCTGGTGTTGGCTGATGCCAATACATCTGGGATGCTGTCAGCAAGAGATCTCAGGAGGCACCAGGGCTCAGAAGGCTGAGCAGCAGCACTGTTTTCCTGGTGATAGAGTCCCTAACTGGGAACCACACCAGGTAGAAAGCCACCCTATGCACCCAGGAGGGAGCAAGCCATCTTTGGAGGTGCAGTGGTGGGAATCATGAAATGCAACAGATGCCTGGGAGATCAAGGATGGAATGATTCCTCATATGCTTATGAGTTTCTGCCCTGAAGTCTCACTCTTAGCCTTCCTGCAAAAATTCCCTGTCATTGTGCCTCCCAGAAGACACACTGGACCCTCAGACATATAAGGCCCCAGCAGAACCAGTCCAAGAGTGTACTTAAATCCACATGGGTATGTGTGTGTGTTGGGGAATCACAAAGAATGTCTGTATTTGATATGGACTTCAGGGCCAGGGCCATCTGGGTTCCAACCCCAGCACCACTACTCACAAGCCCTGACTGTGGGCAAGTCAATTTATGTTCTCCGGGTCCCTGTGTCCTTGTTTCTTAAGTGAGAATTTTATGCCTCTCAACACCTCTGTTTTTGTGCAACTGGCACACACAGGAATGGCTTGGTGAGCACGAAATCCTTCTTCTCCTGTTTTTCTGCTGGTCAACAGCATCGGCCAAAAAGCTAAAGCTTATTTCTCTGAATTTTCTTCATTTTTAAATTTTTGTGTTTTTCTTTATTAAAGTTACACTTTTCTTGCAGAAGCTAAAATGTCATAGAACTAAACAAAAAGGGATAAATTTGCCTACAGTCCTACCCTCTTGAAATAATCACCATTACTACTTGGGTAAACATTATTTCAGTTTCTTCTATGAATATGCCAATTTAAACTTATTTTCACATTATGTCCTGTTTCATATTCACATTATGTATTATATACCATGTAGAAGCTTCCAGATATCCTTACATGAGCCTTCTTTGTGTTCACTGGGTCTTTTCTAACGTCAGGCGTCTGTATGGATCACTGCCAAGGAAACCAGGACTGGGAGGGCCAGAGAACAGTGTATCAGGACAGGATGTGGTCAAATCTGCTCTCCAGCCCAGGAACCAGGTAAAAGCCCCGAGCCCTGCCCGAATCCCCAGACCACACATAACTCAGGGAGACTTGCTTAGCTCTGCCCAGACTTTCTCTTCTCTTCCTTGGGTGGTTAATCCCCCTGGTCTCTGATTTCAGGTTTCTCATTCCCAAGGGAAAAGCATGACATGGTGCCGTGTAGCTCTACTTTTTGAGCACAGAACTCTCTTCTCTTATTTTAATGTACAAGCAATGCATGCTCATGGGCGTCTGTGTGGCTTAGCTGGTCAAGCATCTGACTCTTGATTTCAGCTCAGGTCATGATCTCACAGTTCATGGGCTCAAGTCCCGAGTCAGTACAAGATAAATGTCCTAGAGTGAAATCATATTTCTTTAAGATAAATTCCTAAAAGCAGCATGGCCAAATGCACATTTGAAAGCTTTTGATGTATATTGTAAGTGCCTAATGAAGACATCCTTCAACACTGAAAAAAAAATGTAGGCTCACCCCACATATTTGTAATTTAGTAGACAAATGTGTGCTAACATTTTATGTGTGTATATATGTGGGTTATTGATGTGCTTGTGTTTATATTTGTAAAAACAAAGAGAAAAGTCTGTAAGGAACCACAGGAAATAGTAGATAGTTCCTGGGAAATGAGCTTGATGGGTTGGGGGAGAAAGAGTTTGACTTCGTACTTTATATAGCTGAGTGTTTTTGTCTTTTTTAAAAGAATGAAACGTATTACTTTTACAATAGTGCAAACTATGTAGATATCTATATATTTTGAATTGAACAAGAGTTTAAAACAAATAAGCCTCCTCACAGCTCTCCCCTGCTCTCTTGCCAGGCTTGACAGTTTTCTTTCTCTGGTGGCAGGTCTCTGGGTGGAACAGTGCCAGGGACACTGGGTCTGTGGTGTAGGACGCTGAGTGTCAGTGGCGTATGCAACCACATCTGCTTGCTGGCCCAAGACCAGGGTAAGAGCGCAAGTCCTGCCTTGCGAATCCTAGACCAACTGAGGTTTAGCCCGCCCAGACAATGGCTGTCAGGCTCACCTCACAGAGAGAGAGAGAGAGAGAGAGAGAGAGAGAGAGAGAGAGAAGGCAAGTACAGATGGGGCCAGTGTTAGTCTCTGCTAAAATTAGAAAAGATGCCCCACCTCCCAGGTCCAGGAGACTATGAAGAAACAGAAAAATAGTATCTTGTTTCAGAAGGATTTGTAAAACTTGAAAAAGCTGGAAATAGGGGCACCTGGGTGGCTCAGTTGGTTAAGTGTCTGACTCTTGATTTCACCTCAGGTCATAATCTCACGGTCCATGAGATCCAGTCCCATGTTGGGCTCTGCACTGACAGCACAGAGCCTGCTTGGTATTATCTCTCTCCCTGTCTCTCTGCCCCTCCCCTGCTCACACCCTCTCTTTCAAAATAAATTAAAAACTTAAAAAAAAATAAAAAGCTGAAAACAGTCTTAAAATAAAAATTAAAAATCCTTAAGCTACCAAATTATTCCTCAGCAAGGGCTGGAAAGAACATAAGTATGAACGAGTTATCTTATATCTCACACCCAAACACATGTCCACACTGGTGTGAAACACACAGGTCTGTTCATTCACTCCACAAAACCTTTTTTTTTTTAATTTTTAATTTGTGGGGCACCTGGGTGGTTCAGTCAGTTAAGGTCTGACTTTGGCTCAGCTCATGATCTCACGGTCGGAAAATTCGAGCCCCACGTGGGGCTCTATGCTAACAGCTCAGAGCCTGGAGCCTGCTTTGGATTCTGTGTCTCCTTCTCTCTCTGCCCCACCCCCACTTGTGCTCTGTCTCTCTCTGACTCTCAAAAATGAATAAATGTTAAAAAAAAATTGATCTTTAATTTGAGGGGAAGGTAGAGAATCCCAACGACACAGGGCTTGATCTCACAAACCATGCGATCGTGACCTGAGCCAAAACTAAGTCGGATGCTTAACCAATTGAGCCACCCAGGTGCCCCTCCATCAATCTTTACACCTGCCCACCTGATTCTTGCCAGCAGTGGCTGAAAGTTGCAATTTTACCACAGAACATTCAGGCCATGTGTGTGGCCTGAACATTGCCTCACCCTGGAGACCTCTGAGCAGGTCACAGGGAAAAAAAGCTAGCACACCCCAACACGAATGATCTCAGGAGCTAGTAGAGAGGCTGAGGGAGTAGTAGTCTGGAGGATAATGCCCGAGGTACTGACAAATGGATTGTGGTTCTATTCACCATACTGGAGCTCCACAGAGACTGTAAAGAATAGCCTCTTAGTGGGGCACCTGGATGGCCCAGTCAGTTAAGTGTTTGACTCTTGGTTTTGGCTCAGGTCATGATCTCGCAGTTTCATGAATCCAAGCCCCACATTGGGCTCTGCGCTGGATGCCCAGAGCCTGCTTGGGATTCTCTCTCTCTCCCTCTCTCTCTGCCCCCCCCCCACTTGCACTGTCTCTGTCTCTCTCAAAATAAATAAATAAACATTAAAAATTAAAAAAAAATGAATAGCCTCCTAGCTTTGGGAGTTTAAAACCCAACTGAGGATAAGAAATACATTTAGAAGAGAAGGAAAACATTTTCTATAATATATTATTAGATGTTCAATATTTTCTCTACATTATTTCCTTATCCTTACAATAGCCTCATGAGTGGAGTATTCTGAGCCTCTAATTCTTGATGAAGAAACCTACTCAGCTTAAACTGTCAAGGTCACAGCACCTTGGTAGAGCCTGCTTTTAGAGCCAGATCTTTGTGGCTTTAAAACCCCCTTTTTTGCCCTCTACTATACTCCCTCCAAAAATAAAAATTAGCATGTGTATTATCTGGCAATTTAATTCCAGTCAACCACTTTGAAATCACGTGTGCCATCCACGCTCCCATAGAGGGAAGCACTTACAGAATCGGAGCCTTGGGAACAAACCCTGGCGGATTTCCTAACACTTGGTTAGTGACTTGTTACAGGATCTTGATTAACATTTGGGAGGCCAAGAGCTTGAAAGACATGGATCAATTATGCAGTCTCTTTCTGTGCCAAGTTGATTAAACAGTCCCTAAAAGAGAGGCTATGGGTCTTGGGTCTTCCTGACACTTTGAGAGATGAAAAGGGGACTCTAAGTTTCGGTTGTGAGAATAGTACCATCTCACCTGACAGCAGCTTGCAATGTCCCTGAGGTCTAAATGCCACATGATGCTGTCCAGGGAAGCAGCTATTCCTGACTGGTACACTGGGATCTGTGCTATAGAAAATCGCTGATGGCCCAGAAATCCGTGCGTATTTCAAGCTGCTCCAACTCCAAAATATTTGTCACCCTACCCTTCCTCTCTTCTTCACTGAGCTTCACTTTCTCAGTCTCATGAAATCCCAGGGCTCACAAATATTCCCTCTGTTACACCAATGCAATGCACAATATTATAGCCCCAAAGTCCTCAAGTCCCACCAGCCTGCAATTAATTAGCTGCTGCAACAAATTAATCCCCAGATCTTACTGGCTTAACTCACTTGAGGTCTATTCCAATCCAGTGTGAAATCCAAAATTGGTATTCTTTTTTTTCAATGTTTATTTATTTTTGAGAGGTGGGGGAGAGTGAGAGAAAGCAGGGGGAGGGGCAGAGAGAGGGGGGGATGGAGGATCCAAAGCTGGCTCTGTGCTGAAAGCAATAAGCCTGATGCGGGGCTTGAACCCACGAACCATGAGATCATGACCTGAACTGAAGTTGGACGCTCAACCAACTGAGACACTCAAGTACCCCCGCCCTCCTAAAATGGGTATTCTTGAACAACAGACAGCTTTCCTCTAAGTAGTAATTTGGGGATCAGGCGCCTCCCATCTTGAGTCACCATTTTCAATACTTGGCTTCCAGGATCATTTATCTATGTGCTTTAGGCTAGCAATTGGAGGGTTGTATGAGGTGGGGAGGGGGTGATTAGGGGCCTCACCCCAGAAGTGGAGCATATCACTTCTGTTCACATTCCATTGCCTAGAACTCCATCACATGGCCATAGGTAACTGCAGGAGAGGCTGGAAACTGCAATGTACTGTTCTCAAGAAGTCCACCTGCTGCTTACATGAAGGCTGGCCTTCTCGATTGTGGCCAGGGTTACATAGGTCCATACCAGCAGTCAGACATTCCACAGAGCCATGCTTGCAAGATGCATGTTCTTCCAAACAGCTTTGCAAAAGGAAACATTAAAACTTATACATAAAAACTGGATCAACGTTTCTGAGAACCTATAATAAAAGAAGGCTGGAAGATTAGGTGGAAGGAGGAAAAAAGTTGTAATGCTCAGATATGGGTTTTTTGTTTTTTTCCTGTGCCTGAACATGGCAAGAGGCTTATTTACCCAAGGAAATCTCTACCTGTTAGTATTTCAGGTAATGTGACTGGATGAGGAATTCTAGGTAGTTCTGTGGAGACTGGGGGGAGAAGTCGAGAAGATGCCAGTCCCCATTTCTAGACCAGACCCTGAGCCCTGTAACTTGGATATAAAATCTGGTGAATGGGAGTATGTAAGGAAAAGGCATAGACTGTGTGTGCAGAGTAGAGAGCTTAGGATTTGGATCAGAAGAACCTGAGCAGGAAGTTACTGGGGAGTAACTTCTTTTCATGTGTGTAATGGAGATAACGTTTGAGAGTACTTTTTATTTTTAAAGGGGGTGGAGATAGTGTGTATATATATATATATATATATATATATATATATGTTATTTTAAAGATCAATTTATGGGACACCTGGGTGGCTCAGTCCGTTAAGTGTCCAACTCTTGATTTCAGCTCAGGTCATGATCTCACCGTTCATGGGATCAAGACCCATGCTGGGCTCTGCACTGGAAATGGAGTCTGCTTGGGATTCTCTCTCTCTCTCTCTCTCTCTCTCTCTCTCTCTCTGACCCTCCTCCCTCACACTCTCTCTTTCTGTAAAAAAATATTAATTAAATTTTTTAATTAAAAAAACCTCAATTATATATACTATTTAAAGTGTGTATATATATATATATATATATATATATATATATATATAAAATATCCAATTTTTCTATGTAGTAGAGGTAAAATCTGGTAGTAGAGGTGCTTAATAAATGCTGATTCCCTTTTGCCCCACCCCATTTCCCTCTGCCATTCAAAGTGCCCTCTGTTCTTTAGGCAGTCTTGATTATTAGACAGAAGAAACTATTTCACTTGGGCTTGGAGAGCTTATGTGAAGATACACCATTACTCAATATTAAACACGGATCTCTCTAATCCAGAAAGGTCAACTGCCCATCAGGGCTTAAGCTTCCAAATACTTGTGACTTGACCAGGTTCCACACCCCAGCCCAGCTCAGTGGGAGGAAGGGTGTAAACCTTGGCTCATCTCTGCCCATCTGCCTGGTCATCACAGGAGACTCCACACAGCAGCGTGGCATGGGGGTGTCCTCCTCCTTGCTGCCCCCCCCCACTCTCAGCACAGAGTGCAGACTCTCACTCTCAGACTCTCAAGGAGATTGGCAAGTCCAGTCAGCTGCTGCTTGCTAGAGTCATTGTAAGGAACTAGGTAGAAGGATGTGTGTGCAAAGATGAGGAGGAAGGAGAGAGAATGGGGACGGCAGGGGCATAAGACGTTGCATCTGAAGAGGAAGCATAGGGTGGCATCTCATGCCATCTCTGCCTGTGCTCAGCCCTCCACCTGCACTCCCCTCCCTTCCCATGGTCCTCCTCTATTCCTGCATTCACTGCTGTATCACTGGCGCTCAGTGATACAGAATTCACTTCATGTAAAAGAGAAGCATGAGCCCATGTCTGTGTAAAGGAGAAGTG